>NW_027555958.1:49631210-50301210 GCF_003287225.1 Phascolarctos cinereus | reverse complement strand
CCCAGGTCCTCCAGCTACAAATTCAGTACCCTTAATGAACCAAATTCTCTTGTAACTTAAGGCCAGTCAAAATGGTCTCTGATTTAATTTTGTTTTGTTTTTGGTTTTGTTTGTATGTGTGTTTATGTGTGTGTGTGTATGTGTGTGTATAATCCTTTTGTGTACTGAGTGAGCTCAGAAAAAATTATCCTAATGGTATCATTCTTATTGACTTAGTAAGACCTGGGATCAGGGCAAGAAGGAAGGTCAACAGTACCACCCAACCACTTTTTCCTCCTCCAAATGAGCCATGAGCTTAAGGAAATAAATAAATTGGGTAGATCAAATGTTATTCCTTTAAGCTCTTTGTTCTCAACCAATCAATCAGTCCTGGCTACATGGAAAGTATTGGGCCAGATGCTAGAAAGGGTCATGATTTGGGTTAGTGACCCCTCAGAGCAAAAAGGATTCTCAAAACAACTGGGACTGAAGCCCCCTGAAATTATACTCCCTGATTATTCCTAAACAAAACCAACTATAGCTAAAGATTTACAAAAATATTTATAGAAACTTTTTTGCAGTGGCAAAGAATTCAAAGCAGAAAGGGTGCCCATCAGTTAGAGAACGGCTGAACAAGTTATAGTATCTGAATGTGATGCTATAATAAATGATGAAAAGGATGGTTTCAGAGAAACCTGGGAAGAATTGTATGAACCGATGCAAAGTGAAGTAGCAGAACCAAGAGAACTATTTAAATAATGGCAACAATATTGTAAAGGCAAACAACTTTGAAAGACTGTTGCAGCAGGTTGAATAAGTAGCTTTAAGTCCCATGTAACAAACAAAGGTTCTGTAATAAACATGTATAGTCAAACAAAACAAATTACTGCATTGGCCATATCAAAAAAAAATATGTCTCAATTTGTTTTTCTTTCTTTCTCATTGTGTGGTTGGAGGAAGGAGTAAAGAGAGAAGGCAGATTTTCATTGAAAAAAAATAATATTTAATTTAAAAAAACTATCTGTCCCTCAGATGAACTTCAGAAACTGTCAAGAGACTGTTGCAGCAGGTTGAATAGGTAGCTTTAAGTCCCATGTAACAAACAGACTTGAGAAAATCAGCCTGTTTACTGCCTCTGTAGGCAGCATGGTTGCTTTAATGCAGGGCAATTTGCATTTCCAAGGAGAGCTATTTATTTTTAATTATTTTATCAGGCAAAAGTCCTTTCTAAATGTAATTAACTTGTTTGCAAGGGAGTCATTGGCAGCAGTAAGAATTCCCCAACAGAACCTCTGGTTCCTCAAATTCATCCCTTTATAGCCTCATTTAAAGTTGTATCAGTGGCAACAAATGCATTATTCCTGTCTCCCAGGTAGGGGGAGCACATTCCACAGATCAAGCTACAGAGAAATTGAGTAGAAGGCGGCGTAGAACTATTTCTAGAAAGCCATGGCTTTGTTTTCTTTTGTTTTGATGGGGAGAGGCAGATTGTCAGGGTCAATGGATAGAGTGCCCAGCTTGGAGTCGGGAAGACTCATTTTCCTGAGTTCAAATCTGGCTTCAGACATTTCCTAGCTGTGTGACCCTGAGCAAGTCACTTAACCTTGTTTTGCCTCAGTTTCCTCATCTATAAAATGAGCTGGAGAAGGAAATGGCGAACCACTCCAGTATCTCTGCCAAGAAAACCCCAAATGGGGTCGTGAAGAATCAGACAGGACTGAAAAATGACTAAACAAAAACAAAAGTTTCACTCAAAGGATGTAGATGTGGAAGGGACCTTAGAAGTCATGTGACCTGATACCCTTATTTTTATAGATGAAGACCTAGAGCCCAAAGAGGTAAAAGACGTCTCCAATAACATGAGAGTAATAAGTACTAAAGTGGGATTAGCACTTAAGTATTCTGATTTCACATCTCTGGTCTGCCTTTCTACCTCCTGCAGTCCAGCTCATGATGTAATTTGATAGGTATCCCTTTTTCTACATTACGGAGAACTCTTTTTAAGGTTACTGTTGGAGAATAGGATGAACCCATTCCATTTTAAGCTACACCCTGTCAGTGTTTGTTTTATGTAGTTGTTATGTTTGGGGACATACAACCTGACTTGGGGTGTGTTAGGCTCATCATTGTTATAGGGTTCTCCTATATCTAATAAATACAATAGCTTGTCCTTGACTGTCTACTGTTAGCACAGAATTTAGGAATACCTTAGAGGAGCAAGGTTTGTCAGTGGACACAGTGCATATTTTTTTTATACATGCAGTAAAGAAAATATATAATAAAAAATTTTACTTCAAAGTAAAATTATAATCAAATTTTTGTGTCAATTAGCACAGGAAAAGGGGACAGGGCTGGGCAGGAGGAAAATTAGACCAAGTCACCATTATAACTGGCCTTCCATTTAAAATTTGATATATCTTTTTGAAGTTTGTCTTTTCTTTTTATATTTGATTTGCTTATTAGATATTTGGCTCAGGGCTTTGAAACTGCTGCTTTTTTTTTTCATTTCAAAATTATGCTATGCCTTTGGGACTGTCATTTTCCCTGATTTTACAGTCTTCCTCTCGCTGCGTTTTAAGTTACCCCACCCTAGATGTTGGCTTAGGAACCATGTTCAGCTCATTGATGCCTTTTCAATAAAGGCCTGGTAATGAACTCTGGGAAGTCATTTCTATGGTTTCCCATTCTTCTTTACCATTCCCATTCTTCCTGAGACACTTTGTTCTCTCAGTTGTCTGTAGTGTCATGCAGTCTTTCAGGGGTGGTGATCACCACCTATAATGATAGCTCTGCGGAACTTGGATCTGTACTGGACATGACTCAAATCTGCCTTTCTCCTTCAATTAGCTCTACCTGCCAAAAGCAAACTTACTGACTATGCTATTTGGTGAATATTTATTAAATGCCTCCTAGACAGCCAGTGTGGTTAGGGAGTTAGCTTTCAAGGCAAGATGACTTGAGTTGAAGCTCCACTTCTCATACCTACTGGCTGTGTAACTGTAGGTAAGTAACTGAAACTCTTAGTGTTCCAGGCTAGTCTCTAAGATATGAAGTCTGAAAACATTTGCTAGTCTCCAGTAGGAGAGTTGTTCTACATTTGGAGGAGTTTCCTCATCTGGGAGTCCCCAACAATGATAAAATGACAGGTCCCGGCCAGAGCTGCCATAAGTCCTTACCCTAAGAGAGCTTAAGGAGAATATTCCATATGCACAAATAACTATAAGCTGAAGTTGATAGAGATAGAGCAAAAGATAAGATCTAGACAGAGTATGTTGAGAAATCTTGAGGAAAAAAATACTGAGGTATGGGGCAGAGAGAAATTAACCCATATGAAAGACAATTAAGAGCAGGGATTAATAAATTTTTCAGTTTCAAATTACATCTTTAAATTATGAGAGGACATGGATAAGAATTGCACATAATGGGGAAGGGGGAAAGAAAGAATAAACAAACATTTATTAAGCACCTGCTGTGTGCCAGGCACTGTGCTAAGTGCTTTACAAATACAATCTCATTTGGTCCTTACAACAAATCTGGGAGATCAGTGCTATTATTATCCCCATCTTACAGTTGAGAAAACTGAGGCAGAAGTTAAGTGACTTGTCCAGGTTCTCATAGCCAGTAAGCATCCAAGGCTAGATTTGAATTCAGGAAGCTGACTCCAGGACCACTGTTCTAACCACTTAGGCACCTGTCTGCCTGGATGATAGACAAGAAGTGGATGGGCTATGACCTGCATCACCAGAGCAGTCTCTGCACTGATGAGATAACAGATCTACTGGAGCATGTAAACTAATCCAGGACTTCATTAACACGAGTACTCCTCCCACCGATGCAGAATGCGAACCATCTATGTCTTCTTGTCATTCCATCTAGCCAGTGTGCCTCTCCATACATGTAAGATCTATACAATGTACTGGAGGAGCCTTTCTCCACACTAGTTAACATTGAGTGGATACAAGTGCAACCCTTCAGCTATTTATCTGTTATCCCTTGGATTCATTATTCGATCAATCTCCCTCCTTTCTGATGATAAATTTCTGGAGGCTACCATCATGCCACCTGATGCATGCAAGTCATTGTTGCGTCTTGTGATAGCCTGTCTCTGTCTATCGTATAACTTTCCATTGCCCTTTGGTCCTTCACAATGTGTATTCTTTTATAACTTGGGATTACACAAAGCATATGCAGAGCTCCCCTGCCTGATTCTGATCAACCATGTGTGCTATCTCCGTGCTTGAGTGCTCTGGGGGGTGATGAACTCCCTGATTGTTTCTGGTCATGTATGACAGTACAGGGGTGAGCTGGGAATGATGAAGCAATCCCATTCTGGGCCACTGAATAGGAAGAGATCATAACTAGTAGGCTTAAAAAAACCTCTACCCTTGAATGTCTCACCCTTCAAACCATCAGACACTATCACGTGACTCTACAACTTCCTACAAGGGGTAGGAGAAGGGCAGCTCGTCTGCACTGAAATCCATAAGCACAAAGCAGCTAAAAATGTGTATCCTGCCTGGGTGAGCCAGAGACTAGATTTTTGAGCTCTAGGTCCCTTTTCTGTTTTGAGTTTCTTTCTTTAGATAACCAAACATTGACCTCAAAATGGACATGTCCCAGCTTAGTGATAATACTGTGAGTTCAAAAGGGCCAGATGTCCTGAATTCACCAAGTGGAGTTGCCTGGCAACAGGGAAAGTTTCTGCATCGGAGAAATGCCATGTGTTTGCATTTAGCCTTTATTTATTGCCCTTGCTACACCTTCTGTGCAGGTCTTTTGAAATTTAAGCTTGTCAATAAGTTCCTTGTGCATCCAAATTGTTATCTGTTTTTCCTCCTCATTAGAATTATCTCACTTTGCAACTTTAGAATTTCATTCTTGGTAATACAATACTATTGTGCCCTAAGAAATGACAAAAGGGATGGTTTCAGAGAAACCTGGGAAGACTTGTGCAAACTGATGCAGAGAGAAGTGAGCAGAATCAGAGGAACAATTTATATCATAGCAACATTGTTATTATAAATAAAGACAAAGATTTAAGAACTCTGATCAATGCATTGACTGATCATGATTTCCAAGGATGGATAATGAAGCATGCTACCCCCATCCTGACAGAGAGGTGATAGAATCAAAATGCATAATGAGATATACATTTTCAGACATGGCCAATTTGGGAATTTGTTTTTGTCTTAACATGTCTATTTGTTACAAAGCGTCAGTCTGTATTTTTTTAAATGAGGGTAGGAGGAAGAGAAAATAAATGTTATTAATAGAAATAAAATATAAAATAAGAAAAAAATTGTGGAGAACTTCCATTCTCAGGAGGACCTGAGTTCAAATCCGGCCTCAGACCAAACACTTGACACTTACTAGCTGTGTGACCCCAGGCAAGTCACCTAACCCCAATTGCCTAAGGAGAAAAAAAGAAAAAAAAGAATTATAAAAAAAAGAACTTCCATTCTGAGCAGATTTCCCCCATGGAATTTTAGTCCTAAGAAACCTGTCATTTCTCTGAACCAGCCCTTAATCTACTCTTCCCACACCTAAGACTTCTTCAGGAGATGTCTGTATAATTGAAATCCCCCATCATTAATAATTCCTGGCATTTACATAAAGCTTTTAAGATTTAAAAAAAGTTTAATTCATTTCCCTCAGCAACCCTGTGAGATAGGTACCAGAGGTAGTCTTAACCTCGTTTTATAGGTCAGGAGACTGAAGCTCAAAATGACTTGCCCGTGATCATACAACTCCTAAGTTTTAGAGGCAGAACTTGCCAAGGTCTCTATTGCACCCAAGTCCAGTGCTCCTTTTCTCACACCATCCTACCTCGCCCTATTATGTCTTGCCTACGTTCCAAGCCTGAGGATGGTTTCCTGAAGACCTCATCCTGCTTCCCCTTTTTGTCCAAGTGGTCTGTGACATAACACCTCTCTTTCCCCCTCAATTGTTCTTCACCTAAGTGCTCTCCAGCTCGCTTTCCCCAGTCTGGTGCCTGAATTTCCTTAAGTGAGTGTATCTCCTAACTCTACAATGCTATTTGGTACTATTTCCCCATCCGCTTTACCTATTGGATAGGTCCTATCCTATTCCTTTTGAATGAATTTTGCTTTCCTTCTAGGCATAGCCTAGTCATGTATCCCATTTCCAAAAAGGCTTGGTGATACCAGTGAAATCCAATGTGTTTCCTTGCATTAGGATCTCTGGCCCGCCCTTTTTGTCACCCATGCTTTGTGCGTCTGCCTCTAGATAGCCTAGACTGGAGCTCTGTTGCTTGCTTCTTTCTTAGATTTGGCCTCGTGGGAATTTCTGAGCATTTCTTCAGCTATTCTTCTTCCCATATTGTAGCTTCCCTCCATAGTAACTAATTGTAGAGCATGATGTCTCCAAGTAGTGAGACTCGTGTGAGCTCAATTCACAAATTTAGAGCTGATATTTTTAAAAGTGTTATTCTTACTTTCTCTTAACAGCCCCCCCCAACGCTTTTTTTTTTTTTCATTCAGAGCCTTCTTTGGTGGTTTACGCTCCTACTAAGGAGGTCTTCAAAGGTCCCTTCAGCTCTAAAATTCTATGAAATTTGTTAGTGCCCCAAAACTCAGATTTGGTAGCATGGATTATGATGAACATTTATTTGAAGCATCATGATTATATTTATAATTAGCCCCATCTCAATATAAATTTCTGAAAAGGAAACTTTACCAATTAATTTCTTAAAGGAGTTCCTTTTTTTCCTCTTTGTGATATACTGATGGGGAAGTAGTCAGTGTCTACCATGTAGTAAGCAGGCATAAAACAAATTATAGTAGCTACCTACTATGTAATGTCTTAAGGTATACAAAGCACTTCATATACATTGCATATGTCAGATGTAAACAGTGTGCCACTGTGGATTGAGAGCTGTCCTCAGAACCAGGATTCTGACCTTTGACACATACTAGCTGTGTGACCCTGAACAAGTCACTTAACCTCTGACCATGGATAATGATGTAATCATATATATGCCCCAACTAGGTGATCTAAGTCTCTTCTAGCTCCAAAATTATATGACCTACGAAATGAGCAGATGAATGGATATCACTAATAACTCTCTGAGTATAAGAATGCCTTTATTCCCTGGAGAAGCAGTGGCAGATATGGACCATGGGACTGCTGGGTCTGCCAAATTCACCCTCAAATGCAAGACGGACCTCTACAATGTAGAGGAGTTAAGAACTAGCCTGAAACGCCTCAACCATATCCTTCTACCTGATATGCAACACCCTTATTTCAAGTGCAACCTGAATGAGAGACATTTAAAAATGCACTTTGTTTTAATACTGGACAAAAATTTTATAATCAGACTTACAATGAAAGTAAACATTTTGGAAGTATATTAATCACTATAGAAGGAAAAGCCCAAGTAGGCCCCTTTACATATATTTGTGTAACTGACAATATATCCACTTTTACTTCCCCCAATTTTACTCATATAATGCGTAATAATTGTACCCAGCCTCCAACAGTTTTTAAAAGGACAAATGTTTTCATGTATGCGCCAACTAATTGTAGTTATTGGTTTAACATTTATTGATTACTACTATTCTTAAGACCATACGTGCCCCTACTGGATATATATATTTGTATGTGGATGATCTAATATTCCTCTAATAGTGTATGAAGCTTTACCAAATTTGACTCAATGGGATATGATTACTACATTAAATGCTTTCCATTGTTTAAGTCCACAAATTATATTAATTCTGCAAACCATAATAGAAGAAGTTCTTGGGATAATTTTTTATGGTGGGTACATAAGACTACTGCTTTTTTAATCCCCTGGGTAGGATACATTGATCATGAAATAGTATTGACCCATATTGCTAAAACTGTTGAAATTATTGCTACTTATATTCTTAGTAATAGTCTTATTATTGATTTTTGGACCTTGTATTTTACAATGTTTGGTTTCTTTTGTTTCTGCATGACTACATTTATTTTCTTTCTATGAACTCATGGATTCCCCTGTAAAGGATGATATGTGAACTTTCTCTACTGTCAGGGTGATAAGTTTTCTTGGCCTCCCCTCTTCTTAGGGGATGATGTGTGATGTTTGTTGTTTGTATTAAAGATTGTAAGGTTTTTTTTGTGTATGGTTTCTGATCAGGATTTGGGTCGGATCTAGAGGCCGAATATAAGGGAAACTGAGGAGGATAGATCCTCCCCAGACCCCTGTATAACCACCTCACGACCGAACATAAAGATAAATTGTAGTTATCATTCATGGCCGGAGCTGACCGTGGAGACAAAACATTAAGTAACAAACCAACAAGCCATGTTACCTGGGAAAGCAAATTATCTCAAGGAACATTTTTCTTGAGAAAGGTTTGTAACTGTCCAAGGAATTGATCCCTCCTTGGAGACTTACACAACAAACAGGTATTTGGGGCTCTGATCAAGCCCCAACTTTTGTTAGAGATGTGTGCGTGCCTGGACATAAGCGCTCTCCAAGGATACGTACACAAAGCAAAATATCAAGATTGTTTTTCCCTGGTTTGCATGGATATAAAAAGGGTCATCTGGAAAGGGATCTTTGGAGACGTTGAGTCAGAGATAGGGATGCCGAATCTCTGTTGTGTGTGTTCAGAAGCAGACCACGTTCAGAGCTTCTGTTGGGTCAGAGCAGGACGCTTCTCTGTTGGCCTCCCTGACCAGACCTTTTGGCCATTCTCCAGTCTCCCCAGTCTATTAGGTATTTGAGCTCTCCTGATCAGTGAGTGTGTATCCTTTCTTTTCTTATACCTACTTTCTTTTATGTTGATTATTACTTATTGCGTTGAATGTTATTCTTATCTTTGTTGCTTGTGTGGTTTTTAATCATTAGTAATCGTTGTAAATAAATGTGATCATTGGTTAGGCTTAAAAAAAAAAAAAGAATGCCTTTAGGCCAGTCTTGGAACCACAGGGCTACCTATGCTAGGGACTGAGAGTTAACAAGAGAAACATAAGATAGAATCTTTGTACTCGAGCAGCTAAGAGTAAATTTGAGGTAGATGATTTGCATATACGAAACAATTATAGTAACTATTTTATATGCAATATTTTTGTGGGGGGGAGGTGATTGGGGTTAAGTGACTTGCCCAGGGTCACCCAGCCAGTAAGTTTCTGAGGCCAGATTTGAACTCAGGTCCTCCTGACTTTAGCGCTGGTGCTCTATCCACTGCACCACCTAGGTACCCCTATGCAATATCTTACTTTACATAACACAGGTAGATACAGTGTGACAGTGGACAGAGAGCTGTCCTCAGAACCAGGATGCTGATCTTTGACACATACTACCTGTGTGACCCTGAACAAGTCACTTAACCTCTAAGCGATCTAGCCAAATCTCTAAGACTATAAATTGGAGATAAGACATCAGCCTACGTTGGTAGAGGGAGTTTTCTCATCTTGAAATTCTAGATATCAATGAAATCACAAATCCAATTTCTATCCCTATCCTATATAAGGCAGGTATAGGGGACACAGTGTTGAATCTGGAATGAGAAAGTCTATATTCGGGGCAGCTAGGTGGCGCAGTGGATAGAGCACTGGCCCTGGAGTCAGGAGGACCTGAGTTCAAATTCGACCTCAGACACATAACACTCACTAGCTGTGTGACCCTGGGCAAGTCATTTAACCCCAACTGTCTCACCCCCCCCAAAAAAAAAAAAGAAAAAAAGAGAAAGTCTATATTCAAATCCCATCTCTGACACTTACTACCTGTCTGGCCATGGACAAGTCACTTAATATCTCTCAACCTTGGGTAAATTTCTAAAAGCATAAGGTAAGAGATGGATTATGAACTTATGATTAAGGCGTTTCCACACCATTGAAATGACATATTCTTTCTTTTTTAAATTAAAAAAAATTTTTTTTAGGCAATTGAGGTTAAGTGACTTGCCCAGGGTCATACAGCTAGTAAGTGTCAAGTGTTTGGTCTGAGGCCAGATTTGAACTCAGGTCCTCCTGACTTCAAGGCCAGTACTCTGTCCACTGTGCCACCCAGCTGCTCTAAAATATTCAGAACAACACTTTTTTTTTTGGCTAGGCAGTGGGGTTAAGTGATTTGCCCAGGGTCACACAGCTAGTAAGTGTCAAGTATCTGAGGTCAAATTTGAACTCAGATCCTCCTGACTCCAAGGCCAGTACTCTATCCACTGTACCACCTAGCTGCCCCAAAATGAAAAGTTCTTGAAATGTGATATATTATCTCTTTTCATCTATAGGGGTTCAAAGCAAAAAAGTGAAATGAAGGCTGCAGAAGTCCAAGAAGGCTTTACACTGTTCCTTTTTGGTCATGGCTAGTATCAATTCAATCTAGCAATTATTGATTGAGTGCCTAGATAAACCTGAGGTATGCTGTAGGTCATGCCAAGTACATTTTCATTACCATGTCACATGACCAAATGCTGACTGGTCATAAACATGCAGACATATATGTATGCACACACATATGTACATATACCTATATTGCATGTCTTGAAATGTACCAAGTACTTTATATATATGACAGGTAGAAGCAACATGGCAATGTGGGTAAAGAAATCTTTGCATTGTTAACAGGACAGCCAATAGCACTCTGTCACAAAGGCAGCAGTGAGAAATACTTGGGGGGAATTCTATCATCTTCCATTCTTGAGACATAATAAGATCAATGAAATGGTGCTATTCCCTATTTATTAATTTTATGTCTTCTAGAGAAGGGATTAGTGAACCAGAATGCCTCAGTAAAAAAAAAAATCACTTGGAAAAATACGGAGAGAAAATTTCAACTATCTGAAATGGTGGAGTGCAGCTTTAGTACCAGGGAAAGACTACTCACTCTGGGGGCAACTGCTTTCGCTGACGTCAGGGATCCATAAACATAAATCCCTAAACACTGTCCTGGAAAGTCAATTCTTTCTTTGATTGACAAAAGTAATATAGTTTTAGGACTAAATATGGATAACTTTGATTTAGTAAATACAGAGAAGTTGCTACCCTAAAAGACAAGGATAAATGAAAAATGCCATCTATCAAATGAGAATCAGTAATGCCAGTCCTTCCTTCCAAAAGGCATGCTAGTCCCCTGGGAGAAGATCATTTTAGCAAGAATATCAATACTTGACACTTCAAAATTACTCCATTAATTTGAATTTCAGCTACCCATTGATTAACAAACAGTGCTTAAGAAAAAAGTTTGGCAGTTTGGGATCATGAAAAGAACCTTGGATAGGTGGACCTAACATATTTGGATTCTGCCACTTACCTTGGGCACAAGATTTTTTCTCTCTGAGCCTTAGTTTCTTCAAAAGAGATATAGCAGAGTACAGGGGAAAGGGCACACTGGCTTTGGAGTCAGAAGATCTCAATTTAGATCTTACTTCTGTCACTGCATGTCTGGCCTTGGGTAAGTCACTTCACAGGATCTCATTTTCTGCATCTGTAAAATGAAAGAGTTAGACTAGATGACCTCTTAGTTCCTTTCCATTTCTAAATGTATGACAATGTGATCTGTAATATGGGAGTAACAATACCTGTTTCACTGGATATGGTAAGGATCAAATCTATAGTTCAGTATATATTTATTAGAATAAACAAGATTATACATCAATTCAAAACAAAGCATTTAAAAAAACTATTTGTTTTTAGATCTCAACATTCACTTTTATAAGACTTTGAGTTCCAAATTTTCCACTCTCCCTTCCCTCCTCCCTCCTCAAGATAGCATGCAATCTGATATAGGCTATACATGTACAATCATATTAAACATATTTCCACATTAGCCATGTTGTAAAAGAAGAATCAGAACAAAAGAAAAAAACCATGAGAAAGAAAAAAAAGAGAGAGCAAATAGTATGCTTTGATCTCTATTCAGACTGCATAGTTCTTTCTCTGGACGTGCATAGTATTTTCTATCATGAGTCTTTTGGAATTGTCTTAGATCATTATGTTGCTGAGAAGAGCTAAGTCCTTCAAAGTTGGTCATCACACAATATTGCTGTTACTGTGCACAATGTTCTCCTGGTTCTGCTCACTTCACTCATCAGTTCATGTAAGTCTTTCCAGGGTTTTTCTGAAATCTGCCTGCTCATTATTTCTCATAGAAAAATAGTATTCCTTTACATTCATATTCAGCCATTCCCCAATTGATGGGCATCCTCTCAATTTCTAATTCTTTGCCACCACAAAAAGAGCTGCTAAGAATATTTTTGTACATATGGGTTGTTTCCCCCTTTTTATGATGTCTTTGGGATACAGACCTAGTAGTGATATTGCTGGATCAAAGGGTATACACAGTTTGTTTGCCCTTTAGGCATAGTTCCAAATTGCTCTCCAGAATGGTTAGATCAGTTCACAACTCTACCAACAATGCTTTAGTGTTCCAATTTTCCTACGTCTTCTCCAATATTTATAATTTTCCTTTTTTGTCATATTAGCCAATCTGATAGGTGTGAGGTGGTACCTCAGAGTTGTTTTAATCTGCATTTCTCTAATCAACAGTGATTTGTAGCATTTTTTTCACATGACTATAGAGAGCTTTAATTTCTTCATCTGAAAACTTCCTGTTCATATCCTTTGACCATTTATTTAAAAACACAGTACTTTTTTTTAAAAAACACAGTACTTTTAATGAAATAGCATAATAAGGTAAATAATAAGGAACACTTCACCCTTTTTCCCACTTCCATACACATAGAGACATGATCTCTCACAGATTCCCAAACTACTGGTGGGAGAAAGAACACTTTTTCCTAGACAACTTGTGTTTCTAGGGTTGTACCTTGGCTGGCATACCTCTCTGCTTCTGCAGCTGGTATTAGGATATTTCATTACTGAGTTGCTGCCATCTACTGCTGTTTTGGGAAACAACTCATACCTCAGGGCACTTTACCTCTTTTGGGATTCAAGCTTCCCTCCACTGCACATGGCCAACAAACAGTCCATATTTTTGACCATCCAGTTCTTTTTTATCAGGAACTTCCCCAGGATTGCTAGATATTTGGTTGGGGTAAATAAATTCCTTTAAATTTCCATCATTTCCTTCAGTGTCATGTAGATTATCTGCAAAGTTCATTTAGCAACACTACAGAATTGGGGTGAACTTGGAAACCTCTGTCTTGCATTCCTAAAGCTATGGTTTGTATTTTCTAACATGTGTACAATATTTTGTGAGCTACAGCATCATAGTAGTTGCAACTAAAATGGGGTCTTAGAAATCACTGAGTCCAATTTCCTCGTTTGACAGATGAGGATGCTGTAGCCCAGAGATGACTTTTCCAGGATCACACCAGGATTTGAAGGCAGATTTTCTGGAGTTTTTCCCATTACAATATGTCGTTTATTTTGTAAAGGATGACATAACAGTGAGCTATATTATTCTAACCTACAAAATAGCTAATCTACCTGTTCTCCACACCACTGACTAGTAAACTAGACATTTGCATTCAGGTTCCTAATTCCCAGCTTCATAGCAATGATGATGATGCAGGTAAGAGTTGGTAGGCTAAGGCAGTAGGGAAAGAAGAGCATTCTAATACAATATTCCTGATGGCTTTTCAGTAAAGTGAATAACTGGTGGAGTTTTATGTAGGACTTCCAAGTGAAGATATATAAATACCTGGGAATTAATGGGAAATGGAGTCACCAGAGACTCCTATCCTAGGGTATTTTATTCCTATATTAATTAGTTAATTCAATTTATATGTAGATTTAAGTGCAGATGGGACATTTCATTGGAAAACAAATGTTATTGAAGACAGCAAATAACTGACTTGGGAATTGACCACTTAATTAATATAGTGAATTGTGACTTACCCTATACCCTATACCCAGCCACTGACATAGTTCAGATGGAATGAGTCTTTACAATGCCACTTATTTATTATTTTTGTTCTGCAGACACACTTGGGGATAATGGACAATTTGAAAACAAAACTAGCCAAGTCAGTTCATGACAAAACTTTTCCAGCTTACAACTTAGCTATGCTCCAGCTCTTTTCTCAGAAATAGGATATTACTTAAGTATCCCGGGTGGTGCTGAAAGCAAGAACCTTTGGGCTGGAGGAATGGTGAGGCACTGTGGAAGTATTCAGGCAGATCTTGAAGCAAGAGTACAAAAGACACAGGGATGCCAAGCCTGGCATTAGATTTACAAATCACTTCTCACAGCAATTCCTTTGCAGTAGTTAGTACAAATATGAATATGTCCATTTTACAGATGATAAAACTGGAGCTCAGGGAAATGAAGTGACCAGCCCATAATCACATAGTTGGTAAGTATCAGAGCTGAGATTCAAACTCAGGACTCCTGACCCTGTGTCCGGAGCTCTTTTCATCTATGCTATGCTGCTAGTCTTCTGAACTCAGGATGCTTTGACTTTGGGAATGTGCCTATCCATCTTATGCCCCTCAACTATGCTCAGAGAGGTCCTTCTTTAAAATGAGGGTGGTGTGTTTACTAAACATACATAATTAATTAATTCATTGATCAATCAAGCATTTATTAAGCACTCTCCTGTGCTTAATAAATGTGCTGACTCTTGTACAAGTCAGAAAAGTCAGTTCCCATCCCATATTTGCCAGGCACTATAAGAAACAGTGGAGATAGGAAAAAAGGCAACATAGCCCCTGTCCTCAGAGGGCTTGCACCTAATGAAGTAAATAAATACATAAATAGGTACATAAAGGATACATACACAGTAGATGAAAGGTAGCTTTAAAGGAGGAGACACTCACATCTTGGATAGGGAAGTAGCGGTGCTTGAGCTGACTGTTGAAGGAAGCCAAGGGCACTAAGAGGAAAAGATGAGGGGGACCATTCCAGGCATAAGAGACAGTCAGTGTGAAGGCATGGAGATGGGTGATAGAGCCATATGTTGGAGGTGTGTTAAACAGGCTAGCATGACATATCATAGAGTCTGTGGAAGGAAGTCATACATAAAAAGACTGGAAAGATAGGAAGGGAGAAAGCTGAGAAGAACTATAAATGCTAAAAGGCCTTATAGTTTATCCTTGGGATTAATAGGGAGTCACTGTAATTTATTGACTGGAGGTGTGTGACATGGTCAGACTTTCCTGTTAGGAATATGACTTTGGCAGTTGTGTGTAGCCTTGGAGTAGGGAGAGACTTGAGGCAGGAAGACCAATGCAATTGTGCAGGCCAGAGGTAAGTAAGAAGGGCCTAATCTGGTGGCTGAAGGTGTGGACAGAAGGGAACATAGATGATATATGTTGTGAAGGTATAAACAAGAAGATCTAATAACAATCTGGATATGTGGGATGAGGGAGAGTGAAGAGGCAAAGAGGACACCAGTTTTGTAAGCCTGTATTATCGGCAGGATGGCATTGCCCTTAATAGTAAAAGGGACATTTAGAAGGTGAGGGCTGGGGAAAGACTATATGTTCTGTTTTGGGTATGTTGAGTCTGAGATGCCTACGGGGCTCCCATTTCACTGCTTCTCCGCCTCAAGGACAAAATGATTTGGGTACAGAATGAGAGGCAGAAGACAATAGTGAATAGAGTGCCAGCGTAAGAGCAAGGAAAGCCTGGGTTCAAACTCTACCTGTGACACACACTACCTTCATGATTATAAGCCAGGTGGTACCATAGTGCATAGAACACTGGGCCTGGAGAACATTAGAAAAGTTATATGTGATAGATCTTTGGAGAAAACTGAATGGGAACAGAAAGAAATATACCTTTTTCTCAAAAGCACATGGCACCTACACAAAAATTGACCATGTATTAGGGCATAAAAAGCTCAAAATCAAATTTAGAAAGGCAGAAATATTAAATGTATTCTTTTTGGGTCATAATACAATAGATAAAAGTTACATCCAACAAAGGGCAGTGGAAAGATACTTTAAAAATTAATTGGAGTCGCTCTCACTCTTCCCTATCAACCTCTGAAAACCCAGAAAATATCACCCCAGAAAAAAAAAAACCCTGGAACAGGTGAACTAGAAAAAAGATGGGAAAACAGCAGTGCAGCAGCCCAACAAACGGGTCTCCCAGTGCCTCAGCAAAAATAAGGAAAGCAGCACTACAAAGGGCCCCAGGCAGATAAGCACCCTGCAGCATTCATCTGAAAGGAGCTGAAGAAAGCAACCTGAAGTCTTCATAAAGCCCCAGCCTTGCTGATTCCAACCCAACACCAGGTAAGCTGTCAGAACCCCAGGAAGAGATCCTGAAGCCCAGGTGGTAGAGCAGGCAAACACCAACACCAGGACCTCTGAGTGCCTCAGTGAGGGCGGGGGAACCAGTGGAAACCAGCTCAGAAAACCACCAGGTGCCTTGGCACTCTACCACGAAGGAATCTCCCAGTGCATTAGCAGAAACGAGGGAGGCAGCATTGCAAGGGGCCCCAGGCAGATAAACACCCTGCAGCACCCATCTAAAAGGAGCTGAAGAAAGCTGAAGGAAAGGAAAAGCAGGCAACCTAGAATTGCCTGAAAGTTCCAGCCTTGCTGATTCCAGCCTAACACAAGGTAAGCTGCCAGAACCCTACAGCTTCCAATTGCCAAAATAAGAGGCCCCAGCACACAAAACCAGTGACCAAGACCTAGGCTCCCAACACAAGATGCTTGGGTCAGTGCCTCTGTTCCCCAGCAGGAGAGCTCAATCTCTTTAAAGGCCAGGGAATAAAGAAACACCATGAGTAAAAAGAAACGTACCATAGATTCATATTATGAGAAGAGTGAAGATCAAGACAGAAATTCTGAAGAGGACAACATTGTCAACAAACCCACATCTGCAACATCAAAAGGGAATATGAACTGGTCTGAAGCCCAAAAAGCCTTCTTAGAAGAGCTCAAGAAGGATTTTAACAGTCTAATGAGAGAGATAGAAGAGTCCTTAAAAAACAATTGGCCAATTGGAAAAAAAGTACCCTGAAGAAAACAAGTCCCTAAAAAACACAATTGGCAAACTGGAAAAAAAGTACACTGAAGAAAACAAATCCCTTAAAAATACAATTGGCCAATTGAAGAAGGAAGTACAAAAACTAACAGAAGAAAACAATCTGTTAAAAACTAGAATTGGACAAATGGAAACTAATGACTCTATGAGAGAGCAAGAATCAGTCAAACAGAAACAAAAAAATGAAAAAATAGATGAAAATAAAATACCTCATCGTAAAACAACCGACCTGGAAAATCATCCAGGAGAGACAATTTAAAAATTTTGGACTACCTGAAAATCATGATGAAAAAAAGAGCCTGGACAATATCTTTCAGGAATCATAAAGGAAAACTGCCCTGAAGTCCTAGAACCAGAAGGTAAAATAACCATAGAAAGAATACATTCACCACCTGAAAGAGATCCCAAATTGACAACGCCAAGGAATATAATAGCAAAATTCCAAAATTACCAGATGAAAGAGAAGGTGCTGCAAGCAGCCAGAAAGAAACAATTTAAATATCATGGAACCACAGTCAGGATTACACAGGACCTTGCAGCAGGGCATGGAACATGATATTCCGTAAGGCAAAGGAGCTTGGATTGCAGCCAAGGATCAACTACCCTGCAAAAATGAGCATGATTTTTCAAGGGAGGAGATGGATATTCAATGAAATAGGGACTTCCAAACCTTCCTGATAAAAAGACCAGAGCTCAACAAAAAATTTGATCTTCAAGTACAAGATTCAAGAAAGGTAAATGGGACAGAAAGATACAATATGTTGTTAGTAAGGGTGGACTGTTTACATCCCTACAAGGGAAGATGACACTTGCAACTCTTGAGAACTGTATTGTTATTACCCATGTTAAAGGAGTATACATAAAGGGGTGGATATTAGTTGACTTTGATGTAATGATAAAAAAAAATCTAATCAAGTGGGTTAAATGGATCCAAGTAAGTGGATTAGTCTATTTAGAAAATGTACTGAGAAAGGAGGAGGAGACAAGAATAAATTACATTACAGGAAAAGACACAAAATCCTATTACAGCAGAGGGAAAGAAGGGAGGGGGGGTTGGCATTGTTTGAACCTTACTCTTATCAGATTTGGCTCAAGAAAGGAATAACATAATCAGTTAGGTATAGAAATCTTACTTGCCCTATAGGCAGTAGGAGGGAAAAGGGGAAAGAAAAGGGAGAGGGGATAGAAGGGAGGGAAGAAGCAGTAAGGCTAAAGGGAAGAAAAGGGAAAGGGAGGAGGACTGAGGGAGGGGTGGTCAAAAGCAAAACACTAGTGAGAATTTTTACTTACAACTTCACTAATGGGAAAATATGTTTAATGGGAATGTAAATGTATAGCCTATGTTGGATTGTGTGCCGTCTTGGGGAGGGTGGTGGGGAGAAGGGGGAGAAAAATTTTAAACTCAAAAGCATATGGAAGTGATTGTTGATAAATCAAAATAAATTGATAAAATGGAAAAAGAAAACTAAAAAAAATTAATTGGAAACTAAATAATCTAATCCTAAAGAATAAGTGGGTCAAAGAACAAAGCATAGAAGCAATCAATAATTTCATGAATGAGAATGACAACAATGAGACAATATACCAAAATTTATGGGATGCAGCCAAAGCAGTACTTAGGGGAAATTTTATTTCTCTAAATTCTTACATCAACAAAGTAGAAAAAGAATGGATCAATGAATTGGGCATTCAACTAAAAAAAAACTAGAAGAAAAACGAATTAAAAATCCCCAGCTGAGCACCAAATTGGAAATCTGAAAATCAAAGGTGAGATTAATAAGACTGAAAGTAAAGCAAACAAACAAACAAAAAACTATCAAGCTAATAAATAAATCTAGAACCTTGTTTTATGAAAAAAACTGGTAATACAGATAAGCCATTGGTTAATTTGATTTAAAAAAAGAAAAAATAAAACCAAATATACAGTATCAAAAATGAAAAGGGTGAAATCACCACCAATGAAGAGGACATTAAAGTAATCATTAGGAAATATTTTGCCCAATTATATGCCAATAAATCTCACAATCTGAATGAAAACAATGAATATTTATGAAACTATAAATTACCTAGATTAACAGATCAGGAAATAGAATGCCTAAATAACCCATCTTAGAAAAAGAAGTTGAACAAGCCGTTAATGAACCCCCTAGGAAAATATTCCCAGGGCCAGTTGGGTTTTCTATGTGAATTCTACCAAACATTTAAAATTCTACTAAACATTTAATGAACAATTAATTCCAATACTATATAAACTATTTGGAAAACTAGGCAAAGAAGGGGTCCTACCAAATTCCTTTCATGACACAAATATGGGGCTGATAACTAAACCAGGAAGAGCTAAAACAGAGAAAGAAAATTATAGGCTCATTTCCCCTAATGAATATTGATGCAAAAATTTTCAACAAAATACCAGCAAAGTCATTACAGCAATATGTCACAAGAATTATACACTATGACCAGGTGGGATTTATACCAAGAATGCAGGGCTGGTTCAATATTTGGCAGACTACCAACATAACTGACAATATCAATAACAAAACAGACAGAAATCATATGATTATCTCCATATATGCTGAAAATGCTTTTGACAAAATACAGTACCCATTCCCATTAAAAACGCTAGGGAGCATAGGAATAAAGGGAGTGTTCCTTAAAATGATGAGCAGTATCAATCTAAAATCATCAGGAAGTATTACCTGTAATGGGAATAAGCTAGAAGCCTTCCCAATAAGATCAGGGATAAAGCAATGATGTCCATTTTCACTACTATTATTTAATATAGTACCAGAAATGTTAGCTATAGCAATAAGAGAAGAAAAAGAAATTGATGGAATTAAATTAGGCAATAAGGAAACAAAACTGTCACTCTTTGCAGATGATATGATGCTATACTTAGAGAACCCTAGAGAATCAACTAAAAAACTACTTGAAATAATTAACTTCAGCAAAGTTGCAGAATATAAGATAAACCCACATAAATCATTAGCATTTCTTTATATGATAAACAAAGCCCAGCAGCAAGAGATAGAAAGAGAAATTCCATTTAAAATAGCTGTACATAATATAAAATACTTGGGAGTCTACCTGCCAAGACAAACCCAGGAACCATATGAACACAATTACAAAACACTTTTCACACAAATAAAGTCAGATCTAAACAACTGGAAAAATATCAGTTGCCCATGGGTAGGCCAAGCCAATACAATAGCAATGGTGATTCTGCCTAAACTAATTTACTTATTCAGTGCCATACTAATCAAAGTACCAAAAAGAAACTGATAAAGCTAGAAAAAATAACAACAATATTCATCTGGAAGAACAAAAGGTCAAAATTATCAAGGGAAGTAATGAAAAAAATACAAAGGAATGTGGCATAGAAATACCAGATCTCCAACTATACTATAAATCAGTAATCATCAAAACTATCTGGTACAGGCAAAGAAATAAAGTGGTGGGTCAGTGGAATATATTAAGTACACAAAATACAATAGTCAATGACTGTAGTAACCTAGTGTTTGGTAAATCCAAAGACCCCAGCCTATGGGATAAGTATTCACTGTTTGCTAGGAAAACTAGAAAACAATTGGACACAAGCTTTGTATAGACTATAGACCAACATTTCACCATATACTAAGATAAGGTCAAAATGGGTGCATGATTTAGAGATAAAGGGTGACACCATAAGTAAACCAAAGAGCAAGGAATAGTCTGTCAGATCTAGAAAGGGAAGAATTCATGACCAAACAAAAGATAGAGAGCAGTACGGAGTGTAACATAGATAATTTTGATTACATGAAAATAAAAAGCTTTTGTATAAATAAAAACAATGCAACAAAGATTAGAAGGAAAGCAGAAAGCTGGGAAACAATCTTTACAGCAAGTGACCCTGATAAAGGCCTCATTTCTCAAATATATTGAGAATGTAGTCAAATTTATAAGATTATAAGCCATTCTCCAATTGATAAATGGTCAAAGGATATGAACAAGAAGTTTTCAGATGAAGAAATCAAAGCTATCCATCTATAGGCATATGAAGAAGTGCTCTAAATTACTTTTGATTAGAAAAATGCAAATTAAAATAAGTGCTATCTCGCACCTATCAGATTGGCTAATGTGACAAAAAAAAGAAAATAATAAATGTTGGAGAAGATGTGGAAAAATTGGGACACTAATGCACTGTTGGTGGAGTTGTAGACTGATCCAACCATTCTGGAGAGCAATTTGGAATTATGCCCAAAGGGCAAACAAACTGTGCATATGCTTTGATCCAGCAATACCACTTCTAGGTCAATATACCAAAGAGATCATAAAAAAGGGAAAAGGACCTACATGTGCAAATATGTATCAGACCTTTTCATGGTGGCAAAATATTGGAAACTGAGGAGATGGTCATCAACTGGGGGAAGGCTGAACAAGCTATGGTATATGAATGTAATAGAATACAATTGTGCAATAAGAAATGATGAACAGGCAGATTTCAGAAAAACCTGGAAAGACTTACCTGAACTGATGCAAAATGAAATGAGCAAAACCAGGAAAACATTGTATACAGTATCAGCAACATTATGTGATGAGCAACTATGAATGGCTTAGCTCTTCTTAACAATACAATGATCTAAGATAAGAAAAAAGGACTCATGAAGGATAATTCTATCCATATCCAGATAAAGAACTGATGGACTCTGAATGCAGATGAAAACATATTTTTTTTCACTTGCTTTATTCTTTTTCATTGTTTTTTTTCCCTTTGATTTGTTTCTTCTTTCACAATTGTGACTAATACGGAAATATTTTTTTTACATGATAGCACATGTATAACCTAAATCAAATTGCCTACCATTTTTGGAAGAGGGAAGGGGAGGGAGAAAAATTTGGAGCTCAAAATCTTATAAAAATGAATGCCGAAAATTGTATTAACATGTAATTGGGGAAAAAATGCTCTTAAAAAAATAAAGATGTAATAAGGAATATATACATATATATGTATGTGTGTATGTATGTGTGTATGTGTGCATATATGTCTAAGTATCCTTAAGGGACTCTCTGAGTCCCTTATGTGTTTATGTGTTCCAGGTAAGATGCAGATCTGCATCAATGGATGGCATTCCCACAATGGGAGTCTTCAAACTAATGATATTATGGGTTTGGGATCCTTCCACTACCATTGTCCTCCCTCCCTCCTCCCCCATAACCTTTATATCAATTGAGGCTTCTTGCAGAAATAACCTTGAGAAAGGACTTGATTGCATGAAAAGTGAAAATGTTCACATTTCTGTAAGTAGCAATAGCACAGCAAAAGGGAACAGAAGGGGTGGAAAGGTTATATGACTGAAGGAATCATTCATTCAGTGTGGGGAGTGGCCTTTTGCCCTAGAGAGCCATATCCTGTCTGGACTTTTAGCTGTTTCCTATGTTCTTACACAAACCATACCAGATTCTTATCATTTCCTTTCTTGATATGATTTTGAGACTGATAGATCAAGGGAATGATATAGATATAGTGTATCTGAATTTTAGCAAGATATTTGACAAAGTCTCTGATATACTTGTGGACAAGAAGGTAACAAATGGGCTGAATGATAGTTCAGTTGAGCAAATTCTTAGCTGATTGGAAAACCCTACTGAAAGGGTATGATTACTGGACTGAACTAAATGAAATAGACAGCTAAAAAGAGAACTGAATATATTCAGCACTGGGCTTGGAATCAGAAGACCCGAATTCAAGTCTTGTTTTAGATATTTATTAGCTGTGTGACCTGGGCAAGTCAGTTAAACTCTCTGAGTTTCAGTGTCCCCATCTGTTAAATGAGGGGGTTGTCCCCAATAGAAAAATGGTCAAAGGAAGTTATCTCAAAGGAAGAAATCCAAGCTATTATTAACTATATGAAAAAGATGTTCTAACTCACCAATAATTAGAAAAAATGCACATTAAAATAGCTCCAACGTTCTACCTCATATCCATTAGATTGGCAAAGATGACAAAAAAAAAAAGAAATGACAATTGTTGGAGGGGCTGCAGGAAAACAGGTATATGAATGTACTCGAAGTAGAACTATGAATTAGTCCAGCGATTCTGGAAAGCAATTTTGAACATTTCCCTCAAAAGTCTTTAAATTCATACCCTTTGACACAGCAACATTACCATTAAGTCTATATGTCAAAGAGATCAAAGATAAAGGGAAAGGACCAGGACGCACAAAAATATTTATAGCAGCTCTTTTGCTGTAGCAAAGAGCTAGAAACTAAAGGGATGCCCAACAACTGAGGAATGGCTGAACAAATTATGGTATATGGATGGAATAGAATATATGGTACTATAACAAATGACAAAAGGGATATGTTTAGAGAAACCTGGGAAACCTTATATGTACAATTGTAGAGTGAAGTGAGTAGAACCAGGACAACAATTTATATAACAGCAACATGTAATATGATTAACAACAACATTATAAAAAACAAAACAAAAACCTTGACAGACTTAAAATCTTTGAACAATGCAATGACCAATCGTGATTTCAAAGGACTGATGAAGCATGCTACCAACCTCCTAAAAGAGAAGTGATGAATTCAAAGTGCAAAATGAAACATAATTTTTCAGACATGGCCAATATGAAAATTTATTTTTGCTTGACTAGTGTATTTGTTTATTTGTTACAAGGGGTTTTTTTCTTTTTCTTTTTCAATATGGGTTTAAGATTTCAGAGTGGAGAAGGTAGCTACCAATATAGGATTGTCAAAACAAATAAACAAACCAAAAAGAGAGGGTCACTTGAAACATTTTAAGTGTTCAAGAGAGAACCAAAAGGAAATACAGACAAACTGGACAGCTTTGAAAGTTATATAAGGTTGGCTACATTTCTTCCTTATGATTCTAGTGTACCCTGAGGGCTTGGGATATATCTTTTCTTTATTGCCATTAGCTCATAGCCCACTGGCTGCGTTCCCCTCACTATTAGGTGTCAAAAACTGATTAGCACTCCAGTTCACAACAATTAGCATTTATAAAGATGATATTTATTCTGAAAATAATAGCAAGAACAACACACACACACACACACACACACACACACACACACACACACACAAAACCCCACCAACCCTCACGGGCACAATCTCTCATATCATCTTGGTCTCTGGAAGGAGTGGGTACATTCTTAGCACAGTTATTGCAAAACATTGGTTCTGCCAAGTTCACATGCAGATGATAAGTCCTAATCTTAGCTACTATGAATTGGGTCTGGAAGGTCACTCCTGAAGGTGATTCCATGTTCTTCAGAGAACTGATGCTGAGCTGGCTGTAAAACCCCTGAGTCTGGGACAATGGGATGTGGCTCTTCTTTTATCTAAAACAAAAGAAGGGGGCAGCTAGGTGGTGCAATGGATAGAGCACCAGCCCTAAAGTCAGGAGAACCTGAGTTCAAGTCCAGTCTCAGACCAAACACTTGACACTTAGTAGCTGTGTGACCCTGGGCAAGTCACTTAACCCCGATTGAGTAAACAAAAACAAAAAAACAAAAAGAACAAAAGCCAGAGCTGGTAAAGAGCTCAGTCCTGTATTCCCAGGGATTCAACACCTCAGAATGGAGAAGGCCCAATGGCATTCCTCTTATGGCATTGTCTCTCACCAGGTAACATGAGAAAAGACTCAAATCAAGAGTAGAGCAACTGGGAATGAGGTGAAAAGACTAGGCTGGGGCTGAATTAGGCATTTTTGAAGATGCTTCTAATTCCACGTGGAATCAAAAAAGCTTCTCCTTACCCACATGGCTAGCAGCCTGGAGCCAGTTGCAGAATGTCTCTGCATGCTCTCTTTTATCTAGGTTTTAAGGACACTTCTCTCTCCTGGTTCCCCTCCTACATGTCCAACTCCTCTTTCTCTGTCTCCTTTGCCAGATATCCACATAACACCTACTAACCATGAGGGAACTCCAGGGCTCTGAAGTTCTCTCTGTCTCTGTTTCTCTGTCTCTGTCTCTGTCTGTCTGTCTCTGTCTCTGTATTTCTCTGTCTGTCTGTCAGTCTCTGTCTCTGTATTTCTGTCTGTCTGTCTCTGTCTCTGTCTCCCTATGTCTCTGTCTCTTTGTCTGTCTCTCTCTTTCTCCTCCTTTCTCCCTCCCCCCCCTCCCTCTCCCTCTCCCACTCTCTTTGCCTCCCTTCTTTTTCCCTCCCTCTCTTTTTCTCCCTCCCCACATACATATATACACATATACATATGCATACACATATATATATTTATGTATAATTTCGGTTGGTGATTTCACCAGCTCCCATGGTTTCTATTATCATCTTGGATCCACTTGTCCTGCCCTAACCTCTCTCTCAGCCTCAAGTCTCATAGCTCCAATAACTGAGAAATTTTAGATAACTCAAACTGGATGTCCCAAAGATATTTTAAACTCAATATGTCAAAAACAGAATTTATTATCTTTCCCCTAAATCCTCCCTTCTTCCTAATTTCCCTGTTACTGTTACTCTCTCTCCCCACATCCAATCAGTGGTCAAACCTCATTGTTTTCACCTTCATATCATGTCTCATATATGGCCTCTCCTCTCCTCTCATGTGCAAGCAGCCTGGTACAGACCTTCTTCACTTCATTACCCTGCACTGTTGCAATGGCTTCCTGATTAGTTTTTCTGCCTCAAATTTCTCCCCACTTCAGTCTGTCCTCTGCTCAGCTGTCAAGGTCTTCCTAAAACACAGGTCTAATCCTCCATTTAATCAACTCCAATGGTGCTGATTACCTCCTGCATCAAGTATAAAATCCTCTGGCTTATAAAGCCTTTCATAACCTGGCTCCCTGCTACCTTCCCAGGCTTCTTAAAACTTACAGCCCCTCAAAATACTCTGCAAGCCAGTGGCCCTGGATTCTACTATCCTTCACACAAGATGCTCCATCACTCAACTCCAGGCACTTCCACTGACTGTCCTCAATACCTAGAATTCACTCCCTCTTCATCTCTGCTTCCTATCTTCTCTGACTTCCTCCAGACCTCAGCTAAAGTCCCACCTTCAGCAAAAAGCCTTTTCCCACAATGCACAGCCAGTCTGGATCCTTATGCACAGATTCAGTGGTTCTTGTTTCTATTTGAATTTGACATTTCTGCTTTAAATAATGCCTGGCACATAGTAGGCCCTGAATAAATGCTTGCTAGTTGAATGAATGAAGGATGCAATCAGCAGGATGTTACCTGCAAAATGGGATCATCAGGAGAGTTCTGCCATCTATAAGGAATCTAACTCTTTGGGCATGCAACTTATGAAACACATTTCCATTTCACATAAGAAAAACTTCTTAACCATTAGGACTACTAAAAATTGGAACAAAGTACTTCATGAGGTAGTAAGCTCCCAATCACTAAGAGTGTTTAAACAGACATGAATAAGTACTTCATAGCTTTATTATAGAGGGTTTCTACATTAGATAGGAAATAGGTTTATCTTTTTAAGCTCTTATTCTTTGGGACTGCTCTAGCTTGGAATTGTGGAAGGAGCATAGTGGGGGAGGCAGAAACATAGTGGGGAGCTTTCTTTGATCTCCAATTCTTTTTCTTCCATGTGAGGGAGATGCAATGAGAGAGAACAAATCTTTCCTAAAGCCCCGTTTGGAGTTTACCTAAAGCTTTATTCCTGAATACAATGATTTGTCTGTTCCCTCCAGAGGATTCAGTCATAAAGAAATTCCTAAACAAAGAGACAACCATAAAAATCACAAACAAGGCTTGGAGAACATGGAGTGTTAGCATACAGTGATCGGTTCTACTTTTCAGAAGCTGGGAATAAGATAACAGGAACCACATTTGGGAAGGATTAGGGCTGGAAATGCTAAGAAAACATTCTTGATCAATTTCTCCACGAAATCAAAATAAGGCAGGTAGCATACTGTCCTGGGGGGGAAAAGTATCCTGCCCCTGCCTTAGTTGAGTGAGAAGATACACAGGAAAAAATAAGAGCAGGGGAAAAGAGGCAGCAAATAGGCAGAATTCCAAGGAAATGCTTCAGCCTTAATCTCTGGCCCCTGCAATCTTAACAGCTAGTTCAGCTTGGAACCCTCAGCCCTGTGAGTCTACTTCAGAGGAGTCACATAAAGCCTGGGTTCCAGGGTATATGGCTTTAAGGGTGAGATGGCTCCTGAATCACCCAGAAAGTTCAAAGCTTTATTTCTGAAGTGAACTCCATGTCATGGAGGGCCTGGAGTTATACTGAATCAAACTTGGTGTGAACTCTAGGATAGATTGAGTCAGTCAAACTCAAATGTTCCTTCGATATACAAATGACTTGGGGATAGTTGGACTCCTAGAGCTATTTACATCCCAGTTCTGAAGTTAGACCCCAGGACTAAGCTGGAGTCAGAGCATCCTCAAGGTATGTTAGTGGAGCTGGCAATTTAAATGCATCTTTGCCAGAGTTAGCAAACTCTGTGTTTCCTTGGTGAGGTGGGGGGGGGGAAGGTGGTGGGAGCAAGATCTATGATAGTCCCATTTTTGTTTTGTGGCTCTGCCACCAGGGAAAGTTAAAAGCAAGAGAATCTCCTTCCCCATACCCTCCCCCACCCCCATTCCTGCAGAAATTTGAGATCCTACAAGCATACTCTTGTCCTTGGCCCACATTTCCAAAGGCCAACTCTTGCTACTGACCTTAGTGGTGGGGCATTAATGATCAAAAGTCAGCAAACATCGAGCTGTGTAGCTGGAAAGGGACACCCTTAAGAGGGTCAGGTGTGAATGCAGAAGCACATTGCTTGGATCACTTGTGGGATAGATCACATATATCAGAGTTTGTTCTAACCCTTCTGAACCCAAAGTATCCTTTCTACTTCTGTTTTCACTCAAACAGCTACATGAGCTTTTAAAGAAAGTTACTGTTTCAGTTACATACACAACACACACACACACACACCAAACCGCTCTGTGATTATGATTTTTAAGTTGATTTGGCTCAAATTCAATACAGTAAAATTCCAGTATACCCCCATCCCCATATGTGGATTGATCCTTGGAGCTCAGTGTAAAAGGATTTGACCTGGTCATAGTATATCTAGTTTATGACTGTAATAAAATATGCACATTGTTTAAAACAGCTACATTTTTAAGGGAAATAAAATGAAATGAATTAAGCTCTGTAAATCGCCATATTTTTTCCTTGGCACAGAAAGTTACAAAGCCCTGGGTTTCATTCTGACTTTATTGCATTTTGTGTTGGAATGCTGCTCCCTGGTGACCATTTGTAAAATGGCAGAAACTTAGGTGCTTTTTGTACGTAGCTGAGCAATTATTGAACAGCATCTTTATACCACAACCAGTGGGTATTTGACATAAGGCAGGCCAAATAACTGAATGAGTTGCTGAATTATTTGTGTTTTCCCAATGTATAGTAGGGATAAGAGCACAGGACTGGGAGTCAGAAGACCCAGATTCTAGTCTTAAATTAGCTGCTGTTAACCAGCTAGCTAGATAACCTTCTGTTATTCTCTGAACTTCAACTTTTTAAAATCAATGAAGTAAGGAGATGATACCTATTCTGTGGCAGCTCTGAAAGAGATAACTAGGACCAGTGGGCAGGAGTTACAGGAAGGCAGCTTTCAACTCCAAATAAGGAAGAATGACTTCATAATTAGAGTTGTCTAAAAATTGCTTTGTGGGGTAGTTGAGTTTCTAGTCCCCAGAGGAGGTGCTTCCGAAGCTGAGTAATGATTTGTTGGGAATGTGGTTGTAGGATTTCATGCATTAGCCAAAAAGGTTGAATAAGATAACCTCTCAGGTTCCTTCCAATGCTCAGGTTCAATGACAAGATCCCTTTCAATCCTAAAAAAAACCAATGACTATGTAAGGCTTGGTATACTGATGACATAGTCTTTTTTCTGCTAATAAGATCTCTTTCTCTTGGAGGTGGGGAAGGGACTATGGGTCTTTTATTACCCAGCCTTTTATAAAGGAACAACTTTAGCAACTAGATGGTGTAGTAGATAGAGTGCTGGACCTGAAGTCAGGAAGACCCGAGTTCAAATTCCATCTCATATATTTACTAACTGGATGGCCCTGGATAAGTCATTTAGCCTCTGTCTGCCTCAGTTTTCTCATCTATAAAATGAGGATAATAATAGCAATTACTTCCCAGGGTTGTTGTGAGTATAAAAAGGCATGCTATTTGTAAACCGTAATATTTGCAAACCTTAAAGCACTATATAAATTCTGGCTGTTATTATTATTGTTTAAGTTTGGCCTTTGACCAACCATGTATAAACAATGATGGCAATATATCCTGTTAGTTCAAGCCTGCATAGCAGTAAAATCCTTCCTCTCAAAAGATAAAAAGGTCATTTTTGCCCAAATGATTCTGCTTGTGTTTCTTTATACCATTTGCTTTGAGTGGTCCTCAAAGTATATTCTGCAAAGTTCTTTCCAGTAATTGGCAGACTAATTCAAAATAAACTTTGTATCAGGCTATATGAAATCTAGTAATATGTTATTTCCCACAGTAGATTGAGTTTATGCCAAGATACACAATACATGATACAAAGAGGCTGTCATTTTGGCTACATATACCTAAGCAAAAGAATCACTCACTAATTAAAAAAAACCACACAACTTTTTTTTTTATAATGAAAAAATAAGAGTAGGTCAATTTAATAGGCCACAGCCTAAAAAATCTGGTCTAGTTTAATCCATCTCAAATATATTTGTAGCATGGGGTGTCATATGTGGTTTACAGGGAGGCAAGAATAAACATCTCTAGATCTCCTCCAAACCTTCTCCAAGGGAGACTAATTTCTACCAGCCGAGGAAGCAGGAAGTTGGGAGGCAGAAGCTGGTCACTCTGCTCTCATCTGAGAGAGGGGTGAGAGGTTAGAATTATATCTATCTGCTCCCTTAAATATTGCTGGCCTAAGTCAGAGGTTTCAAACACTCACAGGGCCAAACCAGATTAAAATATAATTGGAAAATATTTTACAAAATAAATAACAATACAATACAACTTAGATAATTTTGATTTGTGGTTTTCTAAATCAATATACAGCTCACACCCACAGGGATCCATTGCTATTTGAATTTGACACTAGTCTAGAAGATGTAATATTTAAGTTCAAGCTAAACTCCTGATTTTTGTTCCTTAATCGGGGGTGAGGGGAGGTTGCAGGCAGCTTTATAGCCAAGCTTGACTCCCTTCCCAAACACCACTTCCATAATTAACACACATGTAGAAAATAGTAAAGAAACTCATTTATCCAAATTGATCATAAAACCCAAATCAGAGAAATCTACATACATACATACATATATACATATACATACACACATATACATATACATACACACACACACACACACACACACACACATATATGAGAATATGTACCAGACAATACAAATTGAAGGAATTCTCTCTTTGAGAGTCAGATAACTCAACTCCACCAAGAGAGAGTGTCCCAGATCTCATTGAAGGGAAAATTCCCCAGTCTTCAGTGTAGTAAGCTAAGAATAAGAACGTGACAGAAGTTCCACATGTTGACTTCTTCCCAGAATCTTTCTTCCTCCATGGCACTGAAGAGAAGTTGGAATCCCAATCTTCTGTCTTGATGATGGAAGCTAAAAGAACCTGAAGAGACTAGATCTCTCTTCTCTTCCACTCTCACCAACTTTGCTCTGCCCTGTAGGCAGGCTCAAGGCATTGATCTCTGCCAATGAAGAAAGACACCTCTCTGAATGGGCTCTGGGGCTCAGATTATGTACTAAAATAATGATTACATATTTCCTTCCTTTAGTTCAGGATGATGTGGTAAACTAAACAGGATATTATACCTAGGTTCAAATCTCACCTCAGATACTAGCTATATGACTCTGGGTAAGTCATTTAATCTCAGTTTCTTCATCTTTAAAATAAGAGGGTTAGACTCCATGGCTGCTGAGGGCCTTTGTAGCTCTACATTCTGTGATTCTGTAATAAGCATCATTGAGCACCTACTATGTGTCAGGCACTTTGCCTGGGGATACAAAGACAAAAATTAAACAGCCCTTGACCTCAAGGAGCTTATATTCTATTGATCAGCTCTCATGATGAACATTTCTACTCTGCTTCAGGGATGGTCACACCCGAGGTGTTACAGTCACCTGAAACTGCTCTGACTCCAAGTTCCTAAACTTTGAAATCCTTTTATCTGACCTTCTTTTCCCATTTCTCCCTCCCCCCCTCCCATTCCCTGGCTCTCATTGTGATCTCCTGCCTTCAATCCCTCCCTCTACCTATTTCTTTTCTTTCTTTTTTTTTTAACTCTGTAGTCTCCTAGTTCAACTGGCTTAACAGTGTGTTCATTTATATTTTTGACTCTATAGTCTCCTAGTTTAATTGACTCAAGCAATACATTGTCTTCCACCATGTACCTTTGCTCTTCTGATGTTTCCATCTTGTTAATCCCCAACCCAGAATTATTCCCACCATGAAGCACTGCTAAAATAAATGTAAAAAAGAAAACTGAGCTGACTGGAACATGCTATTTATCCTCAATTAGGCATTCATAGCTACATGGTCATTTTATTTGTCTCTGATTGACTCATCTTCTACCCCATAAAGCTTCCCCTCCTCCCACCTTCTTTACTTCTGTTGATGGCACCCACATTTCTCCCACGCTCCAAAGCTCAAAGTCACCTTTGGCTTTTCTTTCACATCCCCCACTTCCACACAATTGCCAGGTTCTGTCAATTATATTTGCATAGTATTTCAGATATCTCCTCTTCTCTTTGCTCATCCTACCACCCTAGTTCTTGTTCATATCACCCCTCACACAGTGTATTGTAAAAGCCTTCTAACTAGTCTCTTCTTCTCCTGTTTCTGACCAATCCACTCTCATATAGTCACCAAAATAAACTTCCTAAAGCAAAGGTCTATTCATTTTACCCGCCTTATTGAAAACCTTTAGGGCCTCCTCATTGCCTATAGTAGAAAATACTATTTAGCTGGATGTATAAAACTCCTCTCAATATGCCTTTCTAAACATATTTAACTTGACTCATTCATTTATTCAGTCCCTCACTGGTAATATACCACATTCTGTTTGCACTCATTATGACCCTTTCCATTGCCTTTTGGGTGACCTACAGTTTTGATCCCTCAGAAACTGTGATATTCCATGATTCTCAGTCATATAGCACCACCAGAATAATGATGTTAAAAATGGATTTTTATCTCAGGGAGGAGCTTTGGGTGGTTAAAGTAGATGTGAAATTTCCCAAATGTATAACAGACCATTCTTTTCCTATTATTCAATTCTAGTTACAATTTATTATCTACTTAAAGTGTCCTTCCAAGATATATGTATGGATAGATCAGTTCTGAGGGCTAGCCTTCCAAATACGTGTCATAACCTGTACAATAAACACCCTCCAACCACTTGATTTTTCTTGAATGATAAGCATGAAGCTTGTGAGGCTTTATGTAATTCTGTATTCAAGAAGGGTCAGGTTGGAAGCTGAAGACAGCATTTGGTTTGGGGTATTTAAATTAGTGCCTCTCACTTAGCTTGTCACAGCAATACAAAGATCCAAGACAATGCCAAAAGGCTCATGATGGAAAATGCTATCCACATCTAGAGAAAGAACTATAGAGTCTCAATGCAGATCAAAGCATACTATTGTCACCGGTGTTTTTTTTTCTTTCTCATGCTTTTTCCCTTTTGTTCTAATTCTCTTTTCACAACATGACTAATGTGGAGATATGTTTAACATGATTGTACATGTATAAAAAAAATAAAGTAAGCTTTCTGGCTACAAAAGGCATCAACTGCAGGGCAAGGACTTCTCCGGTAATCTCACTTTGACAGCTAAATGTTGCCAACAGTATGAATTTGGGTTAAGAAAGCTTGGGAGAAGCAAACTAGTCAGATGACCCATCTTATCCAATTGAATTATGTTCAAAGCAAGTTTCCTAAGATTGCTGTAATTTTTTATTCCTCTTTTCTGTTATAAAAATAAGCTTTGTAAATAACTTCTTTGTCACTAATTACTGAGGAATTAGTTGATCTGACTTAATGGCAACCTGTTGACCATTGCAATTAAATCATTATTCATTTACTCAGAAAAAAAATAAGTAAATTAGTGCCTCTCACAGCAGCAATTAAAAGAAGAGCCTCTTGAGTTCAAGGAATTTAAGAATGAGGAAGTGATTTGATCAGTTATATCTATCTGTTTCAGTTCCTTCATTTGACATTAGGCACGAGGTAACTAGGTAGCACAATGGATCACTGAGCTTAGAGTCAAGATCTAGAAGAGGAAGGGATTGAAGGCAGGAGATCACAATGAGGGCCAGGGAACAGGGGGGAGAAGGAAAGTGGGAGAAGAAGGTCAAAGAAGAGGATTTCAAAATTTAAGATCTTGGAGTCAGAACAATTTTCAGGTGACTGTGACATATCAGGTGTGACCACCCCTGAAGTAGAGTGGAAATCAGCATCATGGAAGCTGACCAGTAGAGTTCAACACTGGCCTCAGACATTTAATAGCTGTGTGACTCTGGGCAAATCACTCTGTCTGCCTCAGTTTCCCCAACTGTTAGATAGGACTAATAACGGCACCTAAATCCCAGGGTTGTTGTGAAGATCAAAGGAAATAATATTTGTAAAGTGATTAGTACAGTGCCTGTTCTAGCAAGCACTTAATAAATGCTTATTTCCTTTATTCCTAAATACCTCCCTGAGTGAATGATTGTGTAATCTTACATCTGCATTGGGGAGGGAAAAAGGAGATCTACGTACAATATTTATGTGTCCAGTGAAGATTTATTAAAAGATATTTTAAAAAGCCAACCAAGGCCTCAGGAAGGCTGGAGATGGAAGTCAGACATTAGAGTGCTCTAAATGGGGTATTGCTAGATACCGATGGTATGAACCAACTCCAAAGATGGCTTCCTTTTATATCAGAAAGATGCCATTTCTGACATAAGGAGCTGGTTCACTCACGTAGTAGCACATCTCCAACTGCCTACTGTACATTTCCAACTGAATGTCCTGTAGACATCTTGAACCCAACATGTCCAAAACTGAACTCATCACCTTTCCCTGAAAACTTTCCCTTCTTTCCAGCCTCTTTATTACTATCCAAGGTACTGCCACCCTCCCAGTAAGTCAGTCTCACAACCTATTTGCCATCCTTACCTCCCCCCCCAATCCAATCAATGGTCAAGCCTTGTTGTTTCTACCTTCATGACGCCTCTCATATACTCTCTCCTCTGACACTGCAAGCAGAAGGGTACAGATTCTCATCACCCCACCAGCCTGGACTATAGCAACAGCTGATGGTTGGTCTCTTGGCCATAAGTCTGTCCTCAAGAATAGTTCTGACCATGTTATCCCTGCACCCCCTGCTCAATAGACTCCAGTGTCTTGCTGTTACCTCAAGGATCAAATATAAAATCATCTGTTTGCTGTTTAGAACCTAATCCCTTTCTAACCTTCTAGTCATCTTACGCTTTATGCTCTTCCTCTTCCATATATTCTATAATACTGTGACACTGTTCTCCTTCCTCTTCCTTTAATAGGATACTCCATCTTGAGATGTGGAGTATTTTCACTGCCTGTCCTCCTTGCCTGGAATTCCATTCCTCCTCATCTCTACCTCTTGGATTCCCTGGCTTCCTTCAAGTCACACTTAAAAGCCCACTATCTACAAGAAGCCTCTCGTGGTGTCCCTTAAATGCCTTCCTTCTGAAATTTTCCTCCATTTACCCTGTAGATATCTTATTTGTACATAGTTGTCTCTCCCATTAGACTTAAATCCTTGAGATCAGAGATTTTTTTTTCCCCTTTCTTTGTTTCCCAAGTGCTTAGCACAATGCCTGGTGCAAACCACACAGTTAATAAGGGCTTATTTACTTGACTTTTGGAGGTTCCAGGATAGTGATTAATAGAACAAGGTCTTATCTACTTCAGTTTTACTTCTTTGGATCTTTGAGTGGAGTAATTGTTTGAGAAGTATGAAAGTAGAATATTTCCTGATTTACTCAAGGGGGATACAAAAGTCTTATCTCTTATGCAAGTACTATGGGACTGTCTGGCCAGATAGACACTTTATCTATGGAAGTTATCACTGGGAAGAAAATTCTTGGATGATTTTAGGGGCAAAGGGGAAAAAATTCATACTTTTGGAATAAATGCCAATTATTTGGCAAGAATCAGGAGACTCAATCAATCAAGCACTTATTAAGACCTTAGTAAGTGCCGAGCATTGTGCTGAGTACCAGGGATACAAATAAAAAGTTAAAAAAAAAACAGGCTCTGCCCTCCAGCAGCTTATCTTTTAAGAAAAGACAACATACACACAAATAGGAACATATAAGATAGATGCAGAGTAGATGGAAAGTAACTTTAGAGGGGAAAGCATTAGTAGCTTGGGGACCAGGGAAAAGTCTCATGAAGACAGGAGCACTTGAGCTGAATCTTGAAGGCCTTGGGTTATTCTTTCAAGTGAGGAATCAAAGGCTTCCTAAAGGTGCTTATGGGTTTTTTTTTTCCCTTTGAGATTCTACATGTGAGATGCTAACTCAGATTTCACAGGAGAAGAAGAATAAACTTCCAATACACTCAAATCCTAACAAAGGTTTATTTATTAATATGGCATTGTATAAACGTGTATATGTATGCATATTTCTATAGCAAGTAACAATAAAATTCACTTACAGTCTTCAAAATGAGGAAGGATAGCATTTGCAGTTACAAAATTCTAAAAATCAAAACCACATTTCTAAAAAATAAATTTTATTGATATTTTTCGTTTTTATACCATTAAAATTTCTCCTAGTATCCTTCCCCAACCTTTTCTCAGAGAGTCTTTCCATTCTATGTAACAAAAAAATTTTTAAAAGAAAACAAACAGGAATAATAAGGGGAATAAAAAGCTCAACAAAACTGATCTATTCATTGAAAAAGCCTGAAAATATAAGTGATTTTCCATACCTATGGACCTCCTGCCTCTGCAAAGGAGTGGGGTAGACATCTCCTATCTTCTCTTTCAAGCCATGCCTGTTCTATGCAACTTTGCAACATTCATTTTTTAACTTTTTATGGCTGTTCTTTCTGTTTATGTGTAGTCATTCTGTATATTGATTTCTTGGCTCTGCTTACTTACATTCTTCATCTGATCATATAAGTTTTTCCATGTTTCTCAGTGTTTATCATATCTGTCATTTCTTATGGCATAGTAACATTCCATTACATTCAAGTACTACAATTTGCTTAGCCATTCCCCAGTCAAAGGGCAGCTACTTTGTTTGCGATTCTTTCTTATCATAAAAATGGTTACTATAAATATTTTGATGCATATGGGGACTTTCTTCTTATCAATGACCTCTTTGGAGTATATGCCCAGTTGTGGAATCTCTGAGTCAAAGAATATAGATTTTTTTTTGGTCATTTTATTTGCATAATTCTAAATTGTTCTCAAAAATGGGCAAAAGTATATCTTTATGCATATAATATAGATAGAATCTTCAAGGATAATACATCACAGAAAGCATTGTAACAGTTGCAATGTTGTTCATTTTACTACAGAAATAAAAACTAGGAAGTAAGGTCTAGGAAATAACTATTGAAAATTGTACCCATTAAAGAATGGAGATGAAAGAAAGTAAGAAAGAAAGAAAGAAAGAAAGAAAGAAAGAAAGAAAGAAAGAAAGAAAGAAAGAAAGAAAGAAAGAAAGAAAGAAAGAAAGAGAAAGAAAAGAAAAGGGAAAAGAAAAAGGAATGGAGGTCTAGATGTCCAGATTAATCAACAAACATTTGTTTAAACTCTTTTTTTAACATTAAAAAATCATCAACAAACATAAACATTTCAGCATATAAAGAATGAAAAAGAGGATTACATATGAAACTGTGAATTTTGACATCATTTTAAAAAATGTCTATTAAATTTAACAAAAGTCCCAAAGAGATAATAGAAAGAGGGAAGGACCTATGTTAAAATATAAATACCCATAACAACACTTTTTTGTCCTAGCAAAGAACTGGAAACTAGGAAGTGTTCATCAACTAGGCAATGGCTGAAAAAATTATGATAATCTTAAAAATGTAAATTAATTAAATATGATTTATATTTTAAATTTGATTGAACTGTGATAATATCAACATTTTAATAATAACCACAGTATAAATTATAATATATAGATTAATGGAAAACTATTTCACCATAAGAAATTATTAAAGGAATTGATTCAGAGAAACCTGGAAGACTTGTATGAACTGATGCAGAGTTAAGGAAGCAGAACCAGGAGAGCAATTTACAAAATAAAACATTATAAAAATAACAACTTTGAAAGGCTTAAGAATTCTGATTAATACAATGAACAATCACAACCCCAGAAGACTAATGATGAAACATGCTTTCTACATCTTGGCGGAGAGGTGATGTCCTAGAGATGCAGAATGAGACATACAATTTTAAATATGGCTAAAGTGTGGATTTCTTTTGCTGGACTGTATGCTTTGGTAATAAGGCTTTATGGGGGGTGCAAAGTGACAGGGTACAGTGATAGTTATATAACAACAAAAAAAGAAAAGTTATATAACAAATTTTTTTTTTAATTCAGAAAAGGGTACAGAAGGAAATCCAAAGGGAGACATGAATAAGCAAAACAGCTTTGGGACTACTATGATGACTTGTTATATACTTTTGAAAAACAACAAAAAGCTGTATGTAATTGCAGTTTTATATGCAATCCTCCTACCTCTCTGACAAGAGATAATAATAATAATAGGTAATGTTTACATAATGCTTTAAGGTTTGTCAAGCCCTTTGTAGATATTGTCTCATTTGTTCCTGATAACAACACTGTAAATAAGTATACTTGGATTTGAAGAATCTGAGGCCAAGAGAAGTAACTTACCATGATCACACAATTAATTAATGTCTGAGGACAGGATTTGAATTTAGGTCTTCCTGATTTCAGGAACAGCATTCTACTTACTGTGCTACCTAGCTGCCTAGCTGGGGGAGGAACGGGAGGGAATAAACATTTGCTAAGTGCCTACTATGTGCCAAGCATTTTACAAGTATTATCTCATTTGATCTTCACAACAACCCTGGAAGGGAGGTGCTATTATCACCCCCATTTTACAGATGAGGAAACTGAGGCAAACAAGTTAAATTCAGTATTAAGAAGCCCAGAGTCACACACCTAGTAACTGAGGTGGGATTTGAACTTTCTCACTCCAGGACCCGTGTTCTATCCACTGAGATACTAGAAGACTTTGGTACCACTTAGCAGCCTGTTTATATCCCTTGACCACTTATTTTGTGGGAAATGGCTCTTGTGTGTGTATATGTATTTGCATGTCTCTCTACCAGCATATACATATACATGCACACATGTATATGTACGTATGTATACATATATGTTATCAGTTCCCAATATATCTTGGATATTATATCTTTATCAGAGAAATTTGCTCAAACATTTTTAAAAGCCAGATAACTGTTTCCTTTTTAATTCTAACTGAATTGATTTTGCTTGTGCAAAAGTTTTTTAATTTTATATAATCAAAATTATCCACCTTATCTCTTCTGGTTGCCTCTATCCCTTGTTTACTTAAGTATTATTCCCCTATTCATAGTCATTAAAGTATCTTCTCCTCTTCTGAGTTTTATATGGCCTTCAATATTTTGCTCCTGGATCAGTTTGGAGCATTATTGTGGCATCTGATATAAGATGTTATAGATGTCAGTTGTCAGTCAGCCAGCTAACATTTACTAAGCATCTGCTATGTGCCCAGGATTGTGCCAGGTGCTAGGGATACAAAGAAAGGCAAACGGCAACACCAACCAAGCCAAACAAAAAAACCAGCTCCTGCTTTCAAAGAGCTCACAGTCTAACAGAGGAGTTCTTGGTGTTAGTATATAGATATTTTCCCATATTAAAGGAAGGTTTATTTATTCCTATGATTTTTAGGGGTTGAAAAAGTTGTTTTCTATGTCAATTGCTAACAATCATACTTTTTATTGTTTTGTTATCAATATGGTCAACTAGGCATATAATTTTGGATAAACTTGAATCCTTGGTAGTGAGTAATCTTTCAAATAAGTTGGTGTAGTCTTTTTGCTTAATCAAGAGCATCTATGAGCACATATGGGAGACAGCCTGAAAAAGCTCAGAGGCGGCAGATGAAAGGACCTACTGGTTGGGAGGAGAGGAGCAACAAGTAGGCCAGTTTGGCTGAAGCCAGGAGTACTTGAGGGGGAATAATCAGCCTCTTATAATTACTGATATTATTGTTTTTGTTGTTGAGATCATCATCATCATCACCATCATCATCACCACTACCATCATCACCATCACCACCATCATCATCACCACTGCCATCATCACCATCACCATCACCATCATCATCATTACCACCATCACCATCAGCATCACCATCATCATCACCACTACCATCACCACCATCATCACCATCATCACCATCACCACCACCACCACCCTCACCATCATCATCATTACCACCATCACCATCAGCATCACCATCACCATCAGCATCACCATCATCACCATCACCACCATCATCACCATCATCATCACCAGGCTTTAGAACCTAGACAGAGTCTTCTACTGAAATAAAAGCGCCCTGTATTTTATTGCAGACACAGAGACGCTCTCGCGCATCTTCCCCAGGGCCTGGACTGCACAGAGGTACACGCTCAGTCCCACAGTCCCGTGTGACTTTTCCCAGGCAGTCACCGCCTTGAATTTCGACTTTAGGACGAGTGAGCCCTGTTACTATTGGCTCCCTCGCACATCGTTCTTTTCCTCCGCCAATAGGGCTCCGGGGGACAATCCTTTCGTCCTGACCAATCAATCTACTTTGTCATTTTAAATTCCGGACGCGTCGAGTCTGCCGGCGATCTTGATTGGCTTTCGTGAGCTCGCCCCCGCTGTGATTGGCTGCACCTCAGGGAGGGCGCACTGATGGCGGAAGTCGCCGAGCTACGGGGGCTGATTGACTCGTGGTAGAGTTAGAGGACGGGGCTTCGGGGGGGAAAAGGAAAGTAGAAGTCATTCGGCTGTACTTATGGAGCCGGTTCTGTGTCCCGATCACGGTGAGGTGGTCGGAGCGAGGGTTCGGGTGGGTGTGTGCCTGGAGGGAGGAGAGGAGGTACAGGAGACGGAGTTTCTTCTGCTTCCACGGGTCGATGTCGAGTGTCCTCAGTGTCGCCTTCTCTCCTCAGGGACCCTTTGCTTTCTGAAAACCGGAGTCCGCGAGGGCCCCAGTAAAGGCAAGAGCTTCTTCGTGTGCCGGGGAGAGTCGTGTGGCTTCGTGCGGCCAGTCGAGTAGGTCCTGGGTGTGGGGGGCTGTCGGAGCCCGCCTGTGCTTGTCTCCCCAAGTCAGGCTAAGGAAGGCTTGGGTTCAGGGCCCTCCTCAGGCACCCGACTGTGTGACCCCGGGCAAGTCGCTTCACCAGCCCTCATAAGACTATAAGTTGCAGACCTGCATTGATGAAGGGAGTTTCGCTCACCTGGAAGTTCCCTATGCCGATTAAGTTTCCGAGGCCATCTCCTTTCCCTGTCCATGTGCAGAGGCCTGGGTTAGGGTTAGAGTCAGAAATCGAAATGGAAGCAGAATTTGCCTTAGACATTAGGTGCTGAGAGTAATTAAACTTTAGCCAAGGCAAGGTTCCTGCCCTCGAAGAGCTTACAGTCTAGTAATGATGTCTATAAGGACTGAGAGCAGGGGTTCTTAACCTTTTTTTGTGTGCCATGAGTAGTCTGGTGAAGCCAGTGGACTCATTTCGGGGGTGAGCTAGTGGGGGAAGTGCATGAATGACACACCTTTGAGTTTAACCTATTTTGTTAACATTTTCTTGTATCACTTTTCATTCTAAGCAACCAACAAAACAGTAAGTCAAGCTCTGATTTGTAGTTTGCCAATTTCTAAGTGTAAATGCTCATACTAAAAATTTTCACACTTGGCTTCAGTTTGAGCTGGTACACCTTTGATCACACACTATTCTATTTTCTTCACTCTTGGCTTCAGCCAAGCAGGCCTGCTTGTTGGGGAGCAACAGAGTAGCTCTTTTCATCCCCTACCTTCCTGCTTTTGCATAGATTGTCCTCCATACCTGTAACCACTGACCCCCTTTAAGGACAAACTGAGATGCCTCCTACTTCAACAGCGCTTCCCTGATTGGACTAGTAGTTTTTCTTTTAGCCCTTGCCCCTGTCACTTTGTATCTATTTCATATATCTCCTTTGTTCACTTATCTGTAAACACATTTCCCCAATAGAATGTAAATTCCTTCGGCAAAGAATCTGTACCACATTTATATTCATATTTTCATTGCCTGGCACATAGTTGATAAAAAAATAATAACTAGCATTTACATGTCATTTTAAATGTATAAAATACATAGGGTTACAAATGAAAGCAACTATATTGAAATAGTTATCAAAATATTAAAAAAAAACGTAGGTTCACAGACTACACTTAAGAACTCTTGGGTTAGCTAGACATCAACAAAGTGGAACAGATGGTTAGTTATAACTCATATCTTTATGTAGCTTCAAGTTTGCTTTCTTCACCCAAACCCTGTAAGATAGGTAGCCAACCACAATTATCCCAGTTTTACAGATGAGGAAACAGGCTCAGAGAGCTAATATGCCTTGTGGGATTTGAGTCCAGGGCCCCTGATTCCAAGTCCACTGTTCTTTCTAAGTCTCATTGCCTCCTAACTGATTGGGGATGGGAGTGGGAGGAGGAAATCCAGAATGGCCTAAAGGAAAGCAATGTGGTAAAGTAGAAAGTATTGGACTTAGGAGTCAGGGTGTTGTCCTCGATCTGCCTCCAGCTAGCTGTGGAGACCTTTCCTGGAGTAAAATTCTGTGATTCTATTATCTTCCTTTAGCAATGGTTACTTGTTTATCCCACATTTCAATTAAAGAAACCTAATTAAAACATTAAAAGTCTACTCTGTGCTAGATGCAATTCTAGGAACTAGGGACATAAAAACCAAAATAGAATAATTCTTCCTCTTCCCTTTTGCTAAAATGATAGGTAGCATTGTCTACTATGTGCCAGGCACTATACTAAGTGCTTTACAGTTATTCTGTCATTTTATCTTCACAACAACCCTTACAGGTAGGTGCTAGTATTATCCCCATTTTGCACATGGGAAAATTGAGGTTGATAGGTTAAATGACTTACTGAGGAAGAATTTCAATAACTTTCCCAGGATCATATAACTATTAAGTAAGTGTCTGAGGGAGGATCTCAACTTAGGCCTTCCTGACTCTTAAATCCAACACTAAATTGGCGATGGCTTGTCATTCCCATCTTAGAATCAATCCCCCTGTGAACATTTTCACATGTATGAAATTTATAAGTAGGGAAAGGAAGGTACAGTTGTGAAGTAATTTGCTTGTGGCCTTGCAGTGAATATGAAGCTGGTTTTCTAACTTACAGACCCAATTCAGCTGAGTCCCCCTGCCTCCTAAGAAAACTTCCAGCTTCATACCTCACTTGATAATAAAAGGAAGAAATTATTGGAATACTACCCAAGACAGAATATTCTCCTGGCAGTTGGAATAGTTTTGCAGCTTAACAGATATAACAGATTACATGTAGAATAAGAAAAAAAGTTTCTATCTTCTCATTTCAGTCTTTGTTTACTATTTATTGATTTTTAACTAAGCTTGGTTTAAAAAAAAGTTTCAATACTCATGCAGATAGTGTGAGGTATGGGGCTTATTTTCAGGAAAGAAAGTTTGTCCTCTCAATACATGCATTTACCTTGGTTTTGTATTTTTTAACTAATGAATCTGAGTTACCTGAAAAAACTAAACAATACTTTCTTTTTACCTGTACCTTCAAAAAATGATGTTTGGGGGTAAATATTGTCTTAGACCTGTAATAAGTTGATAGGAGAAGAGAAATTACTGGATAGAAGACTAGTTGCAGTGTTTTTTTTACAACTTAATAGATACAATAACGGACTGCATGTAGAATAAGTTTCTTATTTGTTTTTATTTTGGTGAGGCAATTGGGATTAAGTGAGTTGCCCAGAGTCACACGGCTAGTAAGTGTCAAGTGTCTGAGATCAGATTTGAACTCAGGTCCTCCTGAATCCAGGGCCAGTGCTCTATCCACTGCACCACCTCGCTGCCCCCTGTTTCTTGTGACTTTTAACACATTTTACTTGTTGTAGTTAATTTGTGCATTTGTTTTATTTTCCATCTCTTATTTAAACACATGGCACCCCACCCCTAATTTAGGACTTTGTACCTGGGAGGGACTCATTTTTTTTTTTATGTTGAATTAGTGGAATTTTATGCTTCCCAGGAAGCCTATCTTCAATTAGGTAGATGCTGTTGCAGAATGTGAGAGAAAAGTGCTATGTGAAAGTCTTTTCCAGAATCTGACTCTTCATTGGAAGACGAATACTGAAGCTGAAGCTTAAATAGTTTGTCCATATAATGAGAAGATAGGACTCATTGGAAAAGACGCTGATAGTGGAAAAGAGTGAAGGCAAAAGGAGACGGGGATGGCGGAAGATGAGATGGATAGATAGTGTCATGGAAGCAATGAATATAAGCTTGGATAGACTTTGGGAAGCAGTAGAACATAGAAGGGTCTGGCATGCTGTGGTCCATAGGGTCACAACACAACTGAACCACAACAGTCCCTAGTATCGAGCAGTGTTTTGTACGTAGTGTTTAATAAATGTTTGTTGAATGCTGAAACTTACTTGTTAGTTTCCCCCAATTATAGCAAAGTAGAAGTAGCAAGATAAAAGTGAAAGATACTGGTAAAAGGAGTGGCGATAAGAAGTTAGAGTGGACAGCTTTTTTTATAGAAAAACTAAAGCAAACACAATAAGCCTAACATTTGATGGTGGCTTAATATAAGGGTATACAACTCTACATGCCTCAGTGGTCCTACTATATTATAAAACAGTGCCATAATTGATATTCATAACAACCCAAAGTTATGAAAAACTTTTAAATTATATTTACTATTTAAGGAGGTGGTGATGTATTATGTGTTTTTAAAAGATTCTATCAAAAACATCTAAAGGGAGCTTTGCTGCTTAGAAAAGTAAATTTCAGTTATCTGGCAAAGGCTTATGTAAAATTCCTCAATAGCAGGATGTATCATATTGATATACAGAACAGCAGTGCTTTTAGAGGCCTGGCCTCATAAATGAGTTTTTGTGTTTCTCTTATGTTTAAGAAAAGCTGTGTTTAGGATTCGATCTTAGGATATTGAGTGCTTGATTTCTTGTCTCCTGAAATGAAAAAAAAAATCTGATATTCTTTTTCTATGTTCAGTGTTCCTGTTTCTCATTGTTTATTACATGAAGATTATGTGGTAGAGCTCCAGGGTTTGCTTCAGCCGCAAGACATGAAAGAATATAGGTATGTTCAAAGGATGTTTGTGCATATGTGTGCATGTTTAATATGTGTGTTTGTTTTATGTGTGTGTGTGTATGCATACACACACACACACACAGGTAAATGTTTGCTCTGCTCCGTCTTCTCAACACTTTTGTACTCTTTGAATAATTACTCTTTGTTAATTGTTGCATATCTTTTTCTCCTGGACAGGTGATGATTACTGACTGGTTAATCTCAAATATTGATATGGGTAATCATAGGGCTAGCAGATACCCCACTCCCATCCTTGTTGGTGATCATAAGATTTGTGGAAAATGAAAGATATATCATCAGGAAAAATTTGGGAGGCTTTAGTAGTGTTAATAGTTGATACCATGCTTCCTTCTCTACTGAGAATAACTGTGGGGGAAAGGTGATGTGTGTCCCCTCAGAATTCTTATCTGTAAAATAAAAGAGTTGAACTAGATAGTTTCAGAGGTCCTTCTAATATTTTTCCAAGAACTAGTCAGGTTTCACATTCAGCCTGGACTTAAGAGGACCCCTGCTTTAGGATGCCACTTTAAAAAATAGGTTACGTTGTATCTTGACCTTGTGTTTTGAAATTGCTTAAGGAAATTCAGGGAGCCATACATCATAAAAAATATAGTAATTGCTGTTCTCTCCTTAAAGATAGTTGCCTCTGTTTCCCTTTAAGATCTCTCTTAAAGGTTTGGCAGTCTAGTACTGTATTCATAGGAAAGCACACATTCTATACATGGAAATTCAGCAAGTGAATGGTAGCAGTGATTGTGAAAAAAAAGGTATTCAATGTGTGGTTACAGTTAATTCTTGATTCCCTGGACGTGCATTAGATATATTGTGAATTATTTGATTGGGACTGCAGTTGTCCCTGATTGTCCATGTAAGTTATGGGATTGCTGCCAAAGTAATTTACTGGTAGATTTCCCTTGGTTTTGACTGTTTCTGATAATGTCTTTTTTAAATTCAATTAAAAAAATGTGTTTCTTAAAAGCGTGCCACATATAGAGCACTGTTGGGCACGTGTAGTAGAAAGAACCCTAGATCTGAAATTAGAAGACCTGGTTTTGAATCTACTACTGCGCTTGACTGCCTGTGTGACCTTGGGCAAGTCACTAATGTCTCTGAGCCTGTTTGTGAATACATACAGTGCCCACATCACACAAAGATGTAGTGTACATAAAGGGCTTGGAAATTTAAGCTATTCTTAATTAAATCAATAATAATAGTAATTGTTATTATTATGGTAGGACACAGTCCCTCATCTTGAGAGGCGTTGGCTTCGATGCTAAGATGTGGAGAGGTGACTGCAGAATTAGTTGTGGTGTAAGGCAGAATATGAGGAAGTGGGGACAGTGCAGTATTGTGGGAAGGGCTCTGGATTTTGAGGCTGGCAATTGGATCTGGATCCTAACTGCTGTTTACAACCTGACTTTGGACAAGTCTGTTCCCCTCTCTGGGCCTCAGTTTCCTCATCTGTAAAATAAGAAGTTTGTACCAAATGGCCTCCAGTGTATAAATCTTCCATTTCTAAGTCCATACTCTTTTCTAGTAAGTGTCACGAGAGAGAGACAGAGTTCAGTAAGGGCTTCCTAAGGAAGCCGGCCTTGAAGCGTAGGTGGGATCTCAGTAGTAAGAGATGCAAAAGAGAGGCATTCCACAAAGAGGAAATCACGTAAGCAGAAGTGGGTTGTGTTCTGGGAATAGTGATTAGCTCAGTTTGGCTGCAGTATTTCAAGGCATAATGCTAAAATGACTGGAAGTATAGGCTGGAGAATGTTATAGAATATATGCTGGCAGCTCGGTGGGGCAGCGGATAGAGTGTCGGGCCTGGAGTCAGGAAGACCTGCAGTCAAATCCAGCCTCAGACACTTCCTAGCTGTGTGACCCTGGGCAAGTCACTTCACCCTGTTTGCCTCAGCTTCCTCATCAGTAAAATGACCTGAAGAAGGAAACGGCAAACCACTCCTGTATCTTTGCCAAGAAAACCCCAAATAGGGTCACAGAGTGTTGGATACATCTGAAACGACTGAACAACAACAATACATCGTAGAAGACCTGAATGCCATGCCAGCAATCCTGGATTTGGTTCTGTCGGCACGAGGGAGGCATTGAGACTTTCCAAGCGGGGGAATAACCAGAATGTCCTCGTGCTTAGGTAGATTTAACGTAGCAGCAATGTAAAGGATGGATTGGGCTCGGGTGACGCTGGGGACAGAGAGACTGGTTAGGTGGCTGTTGTGGTAGTTCATGTGAGAGAGAATAAAGTGGTGACTGGGGAATAGAAAGAAGTGGACAGATGGAAGGGACGCTGTGGTGGTAGAATTCATTGCACTTGGCAGTTGATTGGATGTCGGTTATGTGGGAGAGGGAAAAATTCAACAAACATTTTTTAAAGTTCGTTAATTACTTACAAGGCACTGTGCTAGGCACCAGAGTTACGTAGATAAAAAATTTTTCAGTCCTAACTCTCAAAGGGCTTATATTCTTCTTATAGGAAGGATACAGCATGAACACAGTCGAATGTAATGCAAGGTAGGCAAAGGAGAGAGCCAGATAAAATGCTCTAGGGAAATTTGAGGAGGGTGATAATGCTGGGACTATCAGAAAATGCTTCAAAGAGAGGATGGCATTTGAGGTCAGCCTTTTAGGGAGATAAGGATTCTTAGAGAGGAGGGAGTGCTTTTCAGGTACTTTTTTGGTGAGCTTATGAAGGCAATAAATGATGTCCTCAAATGGGGAAATAGCTAGTTCTTTAACTGGAACGTTCACGAAGGGAAGTAATGCAAAATGAACCTAGAGAGGCAGGTTGTTGAATTGAATGCTGGGTTAAAGTGCTTGGACTTTGATTTTGTAGGTAATAGTAAGTAGCTGTTAAAGATTTCTTAGCCAGGCCAGTGATGTGATAAAGATGAAATTTGGAGAATATTAACTAAACAGCATTATACAGGACGGATTGATTTCAGGAGAGAGACTGGAAGCAAGGAGGCCAATTAGAAGGCCGTTGCAATAATGTAGGTATGTGGTGATAAGGGTCTACATTAGCCTGGAGGCAGTGGGGGTGGAGAGAAAGTAATAACTGCTCCTGATGTTGCAGAGGAAGATTTGATGAAATGGTTCTTTGTAAGAGACTCTGAATTTATTCTGGGCCACGAGGTCAGCAAGTCACTGAACTGCTGGTGACTGAATATAACCAAGTACTGTACTGCATTGTGTTTGATGTGTGTTTGAATTTTGTTGAGTGTTCCAGTGTTTTAAAATGACAGGAACTTCAGAAAACAAAGACTCGTTTTATTCTTTCCAGAAGTGTTATGCCCTGGTTTTCCTCCAAAGAGCATAAAAAATTTTATATTCTTTAGTCAGTGCCATCATATTAATCCTACAAAGTGTTCATGGTTGCAAAAGACAGTTATTCTCAAGAATATTGCTACAAAATAGTTTTAGTTTGCTTTTAGGTGTATTTCTTGAATTTTAGCACTAGGTGGTACTGCTGGCTAGCATCTGATGAGTCCCTGAATAGACCAGTCATTTCCCAGGTGTAGCTTTGGAGTTCTTGCACTAAGTAAGCCATCAGAACGCCCAAGAGAACGGAAATTAGATATTTGCTTTGAGTTTATTAGTTGGTGCTAAAGTTCAAAACAATTAATATCTTTTGTTTTTATATCGTATTCATTGCTGAATGTTTCCCTCTCGGCCTCCCCTACTGAGTGAGCCATCTTTTGTAACAAAGAAGAAGAAAACCAAACCAGGTCACTAGAACCAACCAGCACTGCAGCTGGGTTTCATTGCAGATGCACTATTCTGTGTGCATGGTTTCTCTCTTCCCTTCCTTCTCCTGAATTTCCCCTACCCAAACAGTTCGCTTTTATTGTTGTTCACTTATTCCAGTTGTGTCTGATTCTTCATGACCCCGTTTGGTTTTTCTTGGCAAAGATAGTGGAGTGGTTTGCTATTTCCTTCTCCAGCTCATTTTACAGATGAGGAAACTGAGGTAAACAGGATGAAGTGACTTGCCCAGGGTCACACAGCTTGTAAGCAACTGAGGCTGGATTTGAACTGAGGTCTTCCTGACTCTAGTTCTGGTGCTCTATCCACAAAAAGTGGGCTACTCCCACATTTCTTAAAGTAAAACATTCTTTCTCCTAAAGTGAAGGGTAGAAGGACAAAGGAAAACTGAACTTTGTCATTACTTTGACTGACCTGGGTAAAAGCAGGAGGTTGGTTTTTTTTTTTTTGATGAGGCAGTCAGGGTTAAGTGACTTGCCCAGGGTCACATAGCTAGTAAGTGTCAAGTGTCTGAGGCCGAATTTGCACTCATGTCCTCCTGACTCCAAGGCTGGAGCTCTATCCACTGGGCCACTTAGCTGCCCCAAGATTATTTTTTTAGACCACTTATTACTGGGAGTGAGATTTTTTTCTTCTCTTTTTAAAAATAAATAAATAAAATTAAATGATATTTTTCCCCAATTACATGTTAAAACTCTTTTTTTTTTAATTTTTGAGTTCCAAATTCTGTCCCTTCCTCCTCTCCCCCTCCCTGAGAAGATAAGGATTTGATATGAGTTATACATGTGCAAAGATGTAAAACATTTCCATTAGTCATTTTGTGGAAGAAAACTTGAACAAAAAAAAGTGAAAAATGATATGTTTCTGTCTGTATTCAGACATAAATCAATAGCATTTTTAGCTGACAGCCATAGAAGCCAGTAGATTCAAAATAGCACTTTTCATCATGAGTCCTTTAGGATTGTCCTAGATCATTATATTGCTGAGAATAGCTAAGTCATTCACAGTTCTTCATTATGACAATATGACTTCTTACTGTGTACAGTGTTCTTCTGTTTCTGCTCATCTGACTCTGTATCAGTTCATGTAAGTCTTTCCAGGTTTTTCTGAAATCATCCTACTTGTCGTTTCTTATAGCACAGTAGTATTCCATCACAGTCATATACCTTGTTCAGCCATTCCCCAATTGATGGGCATCCTCTCAATTTCCAATTCTTAGCTACCACAAAAAAGAGCTCCTATAAATATTTTTGTACAAATCGGTTCTTTTTTTAAAAATTTCTTTGGGATATAGGCCTAGTAGTGGTATTGCTGGATCAAAGGATATGTAGTTGTATAGCCCTTTGGGCATAATTCCAAATTGCCCTCCATAATGGTTGCATCAGTTGACAACTTCACCAACAGTGTATTAGTGTTCCAGTTTTCCCATATCCCCTCCAACATTTATCATTTTCCTTTTCTGTCATATTAACCAATCTGATAGGTGTGAGGTGGTACCTCAAAGTTGTTTTAATTTGCATTTCTCTAATCAATGGTGATTTAGAGCATTTTTTCATATAACTATAGATAGCTTTGACTTCTTTGCCTGAAAACTGTCTGTTCATATCCTTTGAACATTTATCAGTTGGGAATGACTTGTTTTCTTATAAATTTGACTCAGTTCTTTATATATTTGAGAAATGAGGCCTTTATCAGAGGGACTTGCTGAAATTTTTTTCTCTAGTTTTCTGCTTTCCTTCTAATTTTAGTTACATTGGTTTTGTTCAGGCAAAACCTTTTTAATTTTATGTAGTCAAAATTACCCATTTCACATTTCATACAGGAGTGAGATATTTTAAATATTATTTAAAATAATGTAATTTCACAACATTAGGAGGCAACCATTCACATTAGTGCAGAGATGCTACACTAAATAATTTAGATATTTTCAAGAAAACCATTGAAGGGTTTTGAGAAGAGTGTTATTGCTTTCTTTGACTTTTTACTGTTGCCCTAGACTTTTAGGTACTCTCGCTTTGCTTGATTCTTGTGACTCTTCTGTCTTCTTAGCACAGTGCCTAGCACATAGTAGGCATTCATAAGTGCTTGTTGACTGACTGGTTCTATCTGTCTGGCTGCTCTTGCTCAGTCTCCTTTGAGAGATCGTAAGTCATGTCCCACTTTGGTGTCTCCCCAAGGCTTCTCTCTCTCTACATTCTCTCTTGGAGATCTTACTGGCTTCCATGGCTTCAGTTATCACTTCTATCCAGATGATTCTAGCTATATAGTTAAGCCTCATTTCTCTCCTGAAGTCTAGTAGTACCACCTCATCACCTCTCTGCTGGGCATTTCTACCTGGATATCCTACAGGTATCTCAAACTCAATGAGTGCAAAATGGAACTTATTAGGGGCAGAGCCAAGATGGTGGAGTAAAAGCAGTGACTTGCTTGAGCTGTCCCCCAAACCTCTCCAAATATCTGTAAAAAACAACTCTAAACAAATTCTAAAGTGACAGAACCCACACAAGGACAGAGTGAAACAAATTTCCAGCCCAAGGCAACCTGGATGGTTGATCCTAGGAATGTTGTAGCCAAATTCCAGAGTTCCCAGGTCAAGAAGAAAATATTGCAAGCAGCCAGAAAGAAACAATTCAAGTATCGTGGAAACACAATCAAGATAACACAAGATTTAGCAGCTTCTACATTGAAGGACCAGAGGGCTTGGAATATAATATTCTGGAGGGCAAAGGAGATAGGATTACAACCAAGAATCACCTACCCAGCAAAACTGAGTATAATCCTTCAGGGGAAAAAATGGTCATTCGGTGAAAGAGAGGACTTTGAAGCATTCTTGATGAAAAGACCAGAGCTGAATAGAAAATTTGACTTTCAAATACAAGACTCAAGAGAAGCACAAAGAGGTAAACAGGAAAGAGAAATCACAAGGGACTTATTAAGGTTGAGCTGTTTAGATTCCTGCATGGAAAGATGATATCTGTAACTCATGAGACCTTTGTCAGTATTAGGGTAGTGGGAGGGAAAAAATTATATGTGTGTATAGCTAGCTAGCTAGCTAGATAGGTGGCACAGGGTGAGTTGAAAGTGAAAGGGTGATATCTGGAGAATAAAATTAAGGGGTGAGAGAGGATTATACTGGGAGAAGGAGAAAGGAGGAGGTAGAATGGGGTAAATTATCTCACATAAAACACAAGAAAAGGCTTTTACAGTGGAGGGGAAATGGGGGAAGGTGAGAAGGAATGAGTGAATCTTATTCTCATAGGATTTGGCTTAAGGAGGGAATAACATACACACTCAGTTGGGTATGGAAATCTGTCTTACCCTACAGGAAAATAGCGGGGGAAGGGGACAAGAGAGCAGGGGGATGATAGAGGGGAGGACAGATTAGGGGAGGGGGTACTCAGAAGCAAACACTTCTAAGGAAGAACAGGGTCAAAAGAGAGAATAAAATAAATGGGGGCGGGATAGGAAAAAAAATTTTTTTTAAATGTAACTTATTATCTTTCCTTTTAAATCTGTACCTTCTCCAAACTTTCCTGTTTCTCATTTGAGAGCATTGCCACCCCTCCAGTCATTCAGGTTGGCAATCTTCGAATAATGTTTGACTGTTCACTCTCCTTTACCCCCATGCCCAATAAGTTGCCAATTCTTATTGGATCTGCCTCTATAATATCTCTCACATCCACCCATTTCTCTGTTTTCACATGACCTCTACCCTAGTTCAGGTGATCATCACTGCTCCCCTGGACTATTACAGTGACTTCCTAATTGGTATCCGCACCTCTAGTCTCTTCATTCTTCTTTCCATCCTCCATATAACCGTCAAAATAATCTCCCTGGGGTACAGGTTTGACCCTGTCACTTCCCTTCTCAAGATTTCAGTGCCTCCCTATACCATTGAAGATAAAAGAAAAACTCCTTAGTTTGACTTAAAAAACCTTTCATGGTCTGGCACCTGTCTTTGCAGAAAGACATCATTCCATCTGTGTTCCAGCCAAATTGAACCCAGCATTTCTTTTCTCCTTCTTGTCTGCTCTTTCTGTGATGTTCCTCCTCTTTCTCTTCGCCCTCTTACAACATTTATCTTCCTTCAAGGATCAACTAAAGTATCCGTTCTAAAAGGTGTGTGATAGTGGGAGAAGTACTTAACTTGGAATCAAATACCCACTGTGCCGTTTACCAGCAATATGACCTAACGCAACTAACCAAATCTTTCTGGGTCCCAATTTCCTCATCTAGAAAATGAGTGGGTTGCCCTGTGACCCCTAGGTAACCTCTTGGCTCTAAAACTGTGATTGGGGGGAAACTACTACTACTACTAGCTAATATTTATATGGCCCTTACTATGTGCCGAACTCTGTGCTAAGAGCTTTACGATTGTTATCTCCTTTTTTCCTCACAACAACCCTGGGAGGTAGATGCTATTATTATCCACATTTTACAGATGAGGAAACTGAGTCAAACAGAGGTTAAATGATTTGCCCAGGGTCACACAGCTAGTAAGTGACTGGTGGTCACATACTAAGTGGTCACATTTGAACTCAGATCTTCTTGACTCTAGACCTGGTGCTGTATCCCCTGAGCCATCTAGTTGCCTTTTTGTGGTCCCCTCCTAGTTGTTAGTGCTGTCTCCTTTACCTGTGTTTACATTTTGATTCCCATGATGAATAATGAAATGGCTAATGAGATGGTAAGTGAGCACTAGCTGCTCTTGACGAAGTCAAGTCACCTGGTTCAGATGAACTATGTCCTCACGTACTAAAAAGAATGAGTGAGTGTGATCTCTGAGCCACTGTCAGTGACATTGAGAAGACTGTAGAAAACAGGAGAGATACTACAGCGCTGAAAGAGGGGTAGATATTGACCTGATTTTCAAAAAAGGGGAGAAAAAACAGTGTAAACTGTAGGCGGTGAACTTGACTTCAATTCTTGGAAAAATTCTAGGAAGATCATTAAAGAGATGACTAGAGAACGTCAGTGTAGATTATGCTAGGCTGGCCTCTTTTGCTGTTTTTGTGGAAAATATGGAGAAGTGTGTGCTGGGTAAAATACAGTTAGATGGATTCAGAATTGGTTGAATCACTAGACTCACAGAATAATCTTTGACAGTTTTAATGTCATCTTGGAAGGAAGGAGGTCTCCAGTAGAGTGCCTTAAGGGTTGTATTTCACCTTCTGCTGCTTTTAAATTTTTATCAATATCTTAGATAATGACTTTGATGGCATCCTTATCAGGTATGATGTTAAGACACAACTGGGAGAGATATCTAATACAGTAATTGACAGTCAGGATACAAACAGATCTTTAAAAGCTAGAATATTGTGCTGAATCTAATATGATGAAATAGGGATAATTATAAAGTCTACACTTGGGTTCAAGAAATCGACTTCACAAATACAAAATGGGGGAAGAATGATTAGATAGGAATTTGTGTGAAAAAATATCTGGGAGTCTTAGTGGATTTTCAAGCTCAGCATATATCAGTCAATACAGTCCTTTCGCTTATAGTATATGCTTAATAAGTGCTTTTTCATTCAGTCATTAAATAATGTGATCCTGAATACAGGAAAGCTGTTGGGATATTGGGTATCATTAAAAGAGGCATTACTGGGGGGCAGCTAGGTGGTGCAGTGGATAGAGCACCATCCCTGAAGTCAGGAGGACCTGAGTTCAAATCTGGCCTCAGACCAAACACTTGACATGTACTAGCTGTGTGACCCTGGGCAAGTCACTTAACCTCAATTGCCTTAAAAAAAGAAGAAGAAAAAGAAGAGGCATTACTTCCAGGAATAAAAAGCCAATAGCCTAGCCGTGCTCTGTCCTTGTCAGATCACATCTAGAGTATTGTATATATACCATTTGGGGCACCGCAGGTTAGGAAGGACATTGATAAGCTATAGACCAGAGGTGTCAGACTTGAGGCTGCTGCAGGAGCCAGACTAAAATGTAATTGAGAAATGCTTAACAGAATGAATAAAAATACAATACAACATAGATAATGTTAATTTGGTTTTCTAAGACTCTGATTCTATTTCAGTTTGACACCACTGCTGTATAGCATCAAGAAGACGGTGCCTTGAAAGGTCATGAGCCTTGAAGGAGCCCTGGGTGGTTTAGCCCAGGAGAAAAGAAGATTTGGGAAATGTGATAGCTGGCTCAAAGTATTTGGAGGCTGTCCTATGAGAAAGGGATCCTCCTTGTCCTAGGCCGCTGAGAGCAGAACTAGTGTTAGGAATAACTTTTGTTAGGAAAAACAAAGATTCTCGAGATAGATGAGGCGAGCTCATTTATTATATGTTCTTGCAAGAAGCAAGTGTATTAGGGGCAGCTAGGTGGCGCAGTGGATAGAGCACTGGCCCTGCAGCCAGGAGGACCTGAGTTCAAATGCACCCTCAGACACATGATACTCACTAGCTGTGTGACCCTGAGCAAGTCACTTAACCCCAATTGCCTCACTTAAAAAAAAAAAAAGAAGCGGATGTGCTGCTACAGGCAGATACACTCTACAGAAGCAAAAGCAAGCAGTTATATTCCTGTCCTGAAATGTAAGGTCCCTCCCTTGTTTGTCCATTGGCTGGATACTTCAAGGCGTACAACTTCCAGGAATGCCTACTTCGTATTATTCCTTAATGTTTTTCCCTCCCTCTACATACAACATTGTGCCTAAAATTGTGTTAATCTTCCCCTTGGGGAGGAGAAGATAATATTCATAGGCTCATTAAGCACTAGCAGTTTGAGCAATTTGTAACCTTTGTCCTACTTTCAGCGCTTTTAACCACACAACTAGTTTTGAAAAACAATTCTAAGTAAAACCACTCCTTTCACACCAATATTTGACTTTAAGACCATTTCCTCTGTGTCTGTGGAAACATAATTTCCTATACCTTATGCTAGGAACAATGAACAGAAGTTGTAAGGAGGCAAATTTAGGTGTCATTTTAGGAAAAACCTCCCAATAGACCTGTCCACAAATAGAAGGAGATACCTTAAGAGACAGTGGACTCCCCCTCATTAGAGTTCTTTTAGCAAAAGTTGATGCTGCCTATGTGGTAGAGGATTCTTTTTTGAGTTTGGCTTGGACTTATTGACCACTGAGGCCCTTTCCAGTTCTCAAGCTGTGATCCTCTAATTCCTTGAAAGATGTAACAGAGATAACTTGATCCAGCCATCTGATTATTCGTATCAAATGAGGCATAAAACAGGGTTCTGTATGCTCACTAAAGACATTTTTATGATCATGGAGGACATCCACCACAGAATCTAAGTGGAAAATTTCCTTTAAATGGTGGTCTTCCAGATGACTCTATTTTGGAATAGCATTGTTCCGATTGCATCAAAGCCCCAGATGTTGCAGAATCTCTTCAATTGGATCCAAACTCGGTCAAAGAAGTATTTAGTGCAATTATGTACTTAGCAAAAACCAAATAGATGAATTATGCTGAGTGGCCAGACTGTGATATTCAAGTACATGGGATAGCTGACAGAGCTGATCCTTCAGTAAGTGTATACATGATATGTGTGTGTGTATATATGTGTGTGCCTTGAACAGGTTGTGGGTGAAGAATGAATTGGCATCAGAATTAAATAAAAAGGTTTGCATTTGGAACATTGCACAGTTCTTTTAATGACCTGAAGCTTTTCCTTGAAACAAAGGCTTACCTTTTCAATACTAACAATCCAGTGTTAGGGTATAGCTATAAATCGTGGAAACCACAGTCTCTGAAGAATCAAAATTGTAACTCATCCAGAGGGAAATAAAGTAATGGTGGACATAAATAATACAGCAGCAAATTCCCAGTGAGGTTGGCTACTAGAAGTGGTGTCAAAGGTATGACCAGAAAAGGAGGTGGGCAGTTTGCATTACTGCCCAGCTAGCTGTGTAATGTCAAGAGACAAGACAGTGACTCGAAATGCACAGGATGAGAAGGCGTTAGAATCTCTACCATTGAAGGGACCACTCCCCCTAGTTGAGATAAATCAGTCTATCAACAAGCATTTAATAAGTGCCTTCTATGTGATAGGGTTTATGCTAGGCACTAGGGTTACAAAGACAAAAATGAAATAGTTCCTTCCCTCAAGAAACTTATATTCTGTTACAAGAAACCTCATGCACACAAATAAGTGTATACATGAGATATACAAAATAAATAAAGTGGTATGGGTGGGTGGGTGTAAAGAACGTGCAGGAAAGGCTTTATGTGATGGTAGTACTGGAATCTCAAGGGATCATAGGAATTCTAGGAGGCATAGGCGAGCAGGGAGTACTTGGCAGGCATGGGGGACAATGAATATAAAGGCATGGACATAGAATACAGAGTATTATTTGTGAGGAACTGCAAGTAAGCTAGTCTGGCTGCACCATTGAGTGCAGGAAGATTAGTAATATGTAATAACCCTGGAAAGGTAGGTTGGAGCTAGGTTACAAAGGGCTTTAAATGTCAAATATTTTATCCTCGAGACAACATTTAGCAACCAGAGATTAAGCAGAGGAGTGATGTGGTTAGATCTGCATTTTAAGAAAACTACTTTGGTAGCTGTATGAAGAATGAGTTGGGAGGGGTAAAGATTGAGGTAGAGACCAATTAGGCTATTGAAATAATCCAGGAGAGAGCTATGAGAGACAAAATTTGGCACTCAGTGGGGTGAGGAGGAGTGAAAGATCAAGGAAAAAACTAAGGTTTCAAAACTGGGAGACTGGAAGGAATAGTGGTACCTTCTCCAGAAAGAGGGCAATTCATAAGAGAGGCATTAATAATAGAAGATAATGAGTTGTTTTCAGGCACATTGAATTTGAAGTGTGTATGGGATTTATACTTCAAAATATCTAATAGGCAGTTAATATAGTCCTTGAGCTCAGGAGAGATACTAGGGCTGGATATGTAGATCTGGGAGTCTTCTGCACAAAGACAGTAACTAAACATGGAACCTGATGATGCCAGCAAGTGAGAGGGTGTAGAAAAAGAAGAGAAGATGGCCTAGAACTGTCTTGGGATTGCATGCACAGCTAACAGGTGTGGTAAGAAAGATGAGCCAGCAGAAGTGAGAGAAGAAAAGATGGCCTAGACAGGGGTGGGGAACTGGTGGCCTCGAGGCCATATGTGACCTTCTAAGTCCTCGGGTACGGCCTTTTAACTGAGTCCCAAGTTTTACAGAGCAAATCCTTTTGTTCAGGAGATTTGTTCAGTAAAGTTTGGATTCTGTCAGAGGGCCTCACTTGAGGACCTAGAGGGCCACATGTGGCCTTGAGGCCGCAGGTTCCCCTCCCCCGGCCTAGGACAAAACCTTGGGAATTCGTGCACAGCTAACAGGTGTAATAAGAAAGATGAGCCAGAAGAAAAGAGAGAAGCAGATGGGCAGGAGGAGAACCAAGAGAGGCAGTATCACAGAAACCAAGAGAAGAGAAAGCAGCAGCAGAAAGGGTCATCAACACTGCCGTCGCTGCAGAGAGATTGAAAAGCATGCTGACTGAGAAAAGGCCATTAGATTGGCGATTGAGAAGTTGTATATAACTTTAGAGAGAACAGTTTCATTTGAATATTGAGGTCAGACGCCAAACTGCAAAAGATTGAGGAGTGAATGGAAGAAGAGGCAGTAGAGGCATTGTGTCAGTAACTTCCTGGAAGTTTGGCATCGAAAGAGAGGGGAGAGGTAGGATGCTAGCTCAAGAAGATTTAGTGTGCAGTGAAAGCTTTTTAAGGTTAGGGGAGAATGGGGTATGTTTGTAGGCAGCATGGAAGGAGTCTGTAGGTAGGGAGATATTAGCAAGTGGATGCTTTGGGGGCAATATACTGGAGAAAACAGGAGAGGATGGGATCAAGAGTACATTGAGTTGAGTCACCTCTTTATCAGAGTCTGGATTAAAGTAATTGATAGTGGAGGATAACCATCAAACAGTTGTGACAGGCAGAGAAAGGCAAGAGAGGCAGTGCACTGGGAGTAGCTTCTATTTTTTATTTTTTTTAGTAAAGTTTTAAGCTGAAGTCCTTAGCTTAAGGGCAGGGTGGTGTGAGAGAGTTTTTTGGAGGGATAAAAGGATCACCTTGCTTCAGAGAGGGTCCAATAGAGAGTGGTTAAGTTTATAGGGAACCCAGCCAGTACTGCTGTATGGCATCTTCTAGTCCCCTTCGGCTTGTGAAAAAGAGCAACAGAGTTGGTGCGTGATGGGAGTGAGCAATCCAGGGTCAGGGGGTTGGTAGGACCCCTGAGTAGAGGATAGGCATAGATTTGAAATGGTTAAGTCCAAATTGGTACTGGCCTGGGAAAGTACTGGGGGCCCCAGTGAGAATAAAAAATAGACTTAGGGGTGAAATGGAAAGAAAAGAGGTCCAAGAAATCACCTAAAGTCTTTCCACATTGCTAGCAGGAGATGTGACAAGCAGAGCCAGCATGAAACAGCCTCGAGTTCTTCACTATTTCTTGGAATTCTTTATTTCTCTTGCATTTTTTATTCATTGATAATTTTCTATAGCTTTTGATTGACTTATTTTGCATAAAGCAGTTATAATCAAGACTAAAACGATTTAACTCTGGGACACTTTTTCCTGAATGCAAATAATTTGACGCCCTGGGTGTTGAACATATTAAATAAAAACTCTTATTCAGCTGTGATTCAGGTCTTTGTAGCTGCCTATCAAGTAAGACAAAAATGGATGAATTTTGAGGAAAGCTTAAATCAATGCTCAGCTAAGTTTTGAGGGAGCAAAAGAAATGCATACATCCTCAGGTTACAGCAGCAGCAGCAGCATTATTTTTTTTCCTTCATTTTCAAATGCCCTTAGTACTGTACTATCCAACATGTATATACTATACATTATGGAATACAAACAAGACATTTGCCTTAACAAAGCTTTCGGGCTTGGTTATAAAAAATAAACTTAGCACTTCTGATTGGGCTTTCATGGCTCTGCTTTGTGTTTTATGTTCTGTTAGATTGTTCTATCGATGTAGTCGAAGTAAAGCAGAGAAGAAACATTGGTGTGGAAACATTCCCTGGAAGGTAGGAATGGCTCATCTTGATTTAAACCAATAACTCCCTATGTTAAAACCTTTCATCTTTTTTAACCAACAAGGCCCTTACTGCTTGTAACGATTCATTTATCCCTGATTTGACTGGTACAATCCATGATGGCTGTTCTAAACTGTTTTTCTTCTCAAGCTTCTAAGTCTGCCTCCAGTCTCTTTCGCTTTCAGCAGGTGGCCTCAGCTCCTACTTTACTGAGAAAATTGAGGCCAGGCATCTTGAGCTTCCTCAGCTCTCCTATTTTGCATGTCATAGCCTCTCTGAGCTCTCACCCCTTCTCTGCTTTGTTCTAGTCTCAGTAGGTTCAGTGACTTTCCAACCCTTTGACTTGGGCACTTGTTCCTATCCCATCCATCATCTTTTGGAAGTTTCTCCAATGATTATTTATATGTAGGTTTCACTTCCATCGCTTCCCTCCTTCTCTCTCCCCTCCCTCTCCCATCTCTCTTCTCCTTCTCTTTCTTTTTCTTCTTTCTCTCCCCATCTCTATCTCCCTCCTATTTCTTTCTTCCCTTCTTCTCCTATTATTCCTTGTCCCCCTTTATCCCTCTTCTTCACTCTTCCTTTTTCTCCCCTTTTCTCTCCTTTTCTGTCCCCGTCTGTCCTGGTCCCCCCATGCTCCTCTTCTAAGCTTCCCTATTTATGTTTTATTTTTGTTTTTGCTTCTTGGTGAGGCAGTTGGGGTTAAGTGACTTGCCCAGGATCACATAGCTGGGAAGTGTCAAGTGTCTGAGGCCAGATTTGAACTCAGGTCCTCCTGACTTTAAGGCCAGAGCTCTATGTACTGCACCACCAGCTGCCCCAGCTTTCCTATTTATGTTGAGGGTACAGCTGTCTTCCTAATCACTTGGTCTCATAATCTTACAGTCATCCTTGACTTCCTCCTTTCCTGTACTCTCCATAGTCAGTCATTTTGCCAGAGTTAATCAATTCTACTTCCACAATTTCTCTGACATCTCCCTTCTCTTTACTCTCATTGCCACCATCCCAGGTCAGGCCCTCATTCCCTCTTGCTTGGATAATTGGTCTCCCTGTTTTCACTCTCTTCCCTTGTCCAGTCCAACCTTCCTAGAGCTGCTTAAACCTTCCTAACATACTCATTTGATGTGGTTCTGTCCTGTTTTGTTTTGAACAAAAGCAATCAAAAACCTTTAGTGACTTCTCATTTTCTCTAGAAAAAACGAAAAATCCTTAGCCTGATTTAAAAAAATAATAATTTAATAATAATAATAATCATCTGGCTCTGATGTCCCTTTCCAGCCTCTTTACATCTCTCTCCCCATTGAGGGTAGATACTGCTTCCTTTTTGTCTCCGTGGAGTCTGGCATCATGCTTTGCACGTAACCGCTGCTTAATGTTGTACTCAGTTGTTTAAATGATGCAATCTACAGAAATGGGTGAAATTGCAAGAGGCCACATGTAACAATGAGTACTATCCAGAGGTGCAATGACCACTTGTCTGGCATGTGAAGATTTTTGTTCAGGTATTGGTTGGACACAGAGGCTACTCAGGTCTTCCAACTTTGACTTGTGACGTCTTATCCCATTATGAATTACTCTGCTTTGATCAGTAGGTCCCCACTGGCTTATAGAGTGGTCTGTAGACCTCGACAGTTATAATCAAGGTTAGGACTTCTTGTTCTTTTTACCAATTCACTGCAGCTTTTGTGTCCTGAAAATTGTCAGCATTACCTTTATTTGGAGAAAATGTATATTCACTCAAACTAATTGAAAAGTCTTTTTAGAGACTGATTAGGCACCATCGTCATCACATTTGATGTTCATTTACCAATTTAAGTTTTGCGGGGTGCTTTATGCACATCAATTTATTTGAATTTAACAATCCTGTGAGGTAGTTACAATACATATTCACCATTTTACATATGAAGAAACTGAAGCTCAGAGGAGTTAAGTGACTTGCCTAGAGTCACAGAAATACTAAATGGAGATAGGACTAGAATTCAGGTCTTCCTGACACAAATCTTATCTTCTATCTACTATGCCATACTGCAAGGTGAACATAAATGCCTGCTCACAATCCCCATTTGATGACATTATGTAGGTGTGGGAAAATTTTCCATTTCAGAGAGCTTATGCAGAGCTCATTTACTGAAATGAGATTAATGCTAACTCTCATATCTCTAGATGGTCAGAGAGATGTATCTTATACTAGGTATTTTCCCCACAACTTTTTAAGGTAAGAATTTTATCTCATTCTAGACGAGGAAACTGAAACCCCGGAAAAGTTGAATGATTTACCTAAGTAAGCCAAGATTTGAATCCAGGTCTTCTGCTCATAAGTTGAGACTTTTTTCTGCTGTAATATGCTGTCTCCCAGAGTGCATTTGGATCATTATGGCTGCTCACGATATTCTGCCTAACAGAAAGAAAGATAGACACTAGACAACATTATGACGGCAAGACAAAATATTTACTCTTTAGCGTTTTGATGATAGTTTTTTTAGCTTTCGATTCTGCAGAGCATCCTGTAGAGGTTGGTCAATATTTTTCTGAGACTGAGGCCTAACTTAATGTGTTACAAGGGGTCTTGTAGCCGATTGTAAGTGGATCTGTAAACAAGTCTCCTAAATTTTGATTCTTTCTAGGAGGAGGGATGCCTCCTGGAGAGACTGTTTTAAGGAAGTTAAAGAACATAAGTTTATGCTTTCCATTCATTCCATTTCTTCTGAGAGAGACATTTTACATATAGACATCATCATTATAACTGTGTGTTAGAATTTTATTCTTTGATCGCCTCTTTCAGGAACCCAGTGCTAAAGGACAATTAAGCAGTACAGCCCAGGATGCATCTGATTGGCTCCAGCATTCCAGCCATCCAAGAAATCCTTTTAAAGTTTTAGACAGGAACCAAGAACCATCCCTCTGGAAACAACTAAACAGTGGCGAAAATGAAGAAAAGAGAGCTGAAAAGAAACTGAAGGAAAAGAAAGATCAGCTTTTGCCACAAAACAAGGAGCAGAAGTCTACGCCAGAATCCATTGTGCAAGAGAAGCTTCCACTGGATGTGGTAATAAATAAATCACAAGTACCCAAGAAGGAATCAGTGCTTCAGAATAAAGAAAAAGATCACAAAATTTCACATCCAAGAAGCTTTTCTCAGGTTAAACCAGACCTGTCCACTAAGGAAGACCTAAGGAAACAGTCTTTTCCTGTTAAAGAGAAGAAATCAAAAGATGCAAATCCCTTAGTCTCTGGTGAATCAGCACCTCAGGGGGAGAGTGAAACTAAGCAGAAGCCTCCAGGTACTGTCAGTCTGGACACCGTAAAGAAGACCCAGAGAGAGCAGCCTAAGAACTATGAGGCCAGAGAAACAAAGGTCAAGGCTGATCTTGACCCACAGACAAGACCAAAGAGTCAAAGTCTGGTACAGCTAGAGATTCCCAAAGTAGTCCCTCAGAGAGGGGCCAGTGGACCACAAGTATCATCAGGAGCTCCAGGAGAAGGGAAGGGCATCGATGAAAGCAGTAAAGATGATATTGTTTCCTCCAAACAAGAAAACTCCCTACATGTTCAGGTGACTGAAGATTCAACACAGAAGAAGAATCTTAAAGTGCCTGAGACCAGGGAGCCAAGATCAATCCCAGGATTCACCAAGACCTTGAAGAAGGTGGAGCCTTTAGACCCTACGCCCCAACGTTTGCATCTCGCAGCACAACTTAAGCAAAAAAAGGTGACTTTGGGCACTGTGATATTTGTGTGTTTGTGGTGAGAGTAACTTTAGTCTGTAAATGTTTTAATTTAGAGGTAATATTTTCTGGGGAGTGGCTCTTAGAAGTATTTGTGCTTAGCATGTTTTTAGATACTTAGCCTAGATGCCAACTATTGGCCGGTTAGAGAGAATTTTAGAGTGTGAGCACTTCAGACAATACTGTACTGGAAATAAGAACCCAGAACATATTCCCTAGTGGGCATCCAGCAAGAAAAATTAGTGGTTTCACACAGTCAGTGTTTGTTTTGGGCAAACAGAGAGCTCCGGAAGTTTAACACATATAAACTTTAAGCGTACTATGCAAATAAGGAAAAGGAATAGTCAGGGGACTTACCAATTACCCCTGTGTTCCCTTTTTGTCTGTTGCTTTTCTAGAGTAGGGAAAATGTTAGGGGAAAAAAATTACAGACTACCATGCAACAGCAAAGCTTCAAGATGCTCAGTACTTTGCTGTGTTTTTATTTAAAATTCTCCCTCATTGGCATGCTGAGAAGACAAGGCCATCAGTCTAACAGAATCTGCTTTTCAGAGTACACTGGCAACAGTGAACATCCAGGCCCTTCCAGACAAGGGCGAGAGGCTCCTCAAGCAAGTTCAGGATTTGGAGGCTGCACTCAATGCTCTATCCCTAGCCACAGTGACAAGTACAGAACAAGGTAAAATGAGTTAATCCCTGCTTAAACATCTGGTTACAGTTCAGAAAAACCACTTTTGGCAAGCAGCCTGTAAACTGATTTGTCATCCTGTTTCTTTGGTCCTACTTTTACCTCTGAGTGTTCTTCCAAAGCTCGCACTTAGTGGTGGAATGCCCTCCCTGTCCCAAAGGTCAGCTCTCTAATTTTCATCATTTAAGCAATTTTGGGAATCCCACTAACTCTAACAGGAAGCTTTCCCTCTCACTGATTAGGATGGTAGTGATGAATACTCATATCTAGCTCCTGTGACTTTCACATCATTGATTGACCTCTTTATTTTTCTAAACTTTGGATGTTTTTCTACTTTTTGAGCAGGGAGTAATAAGGAAAGAGATGCTCATGACCATCTGCCATGCAATCCCTCCACTAAAACCACTGCAGAAGCCCCTCGAGCGGTGCCACCCAAACTGCTGCAGCTTCAGGGTTCTCCCCCTTTGGGGGGTTCTTTGGGATTGCATGCTCCCAACCAGGCGTCTCTTGGGGGACCCAGCCAACACTCTGGAGGTAAGGTCAGGTTCTGTGGTGAGTTTTTAACCATCATAAATATTGTTATAGGTAATAAGTAGGTGCTAGCTTTTGGATGCCCTTGTTCCCATGTAAAAGCAAAAGCTGTTTTTGAACTCTGTCTCAGATGATGGTACTCTGCAAAGTTTAACTTGTTACTGAGACCTAATCCAGTTCCTTCCTACATTCTTATGAGCTGGATAGGCCAGTTTTTAAACATGGAAGCATTTTGCGTTTGTGGTAGTTTTCTTCTCATTTTTGTGTGTAGGTGGATGAATGCATGCTACATTTTCATGTAGTTAGTGTGCTTAGAGAACTAGGATTGTGGGGCAGCTAGGTGGCACAGTGGATAGAGCACCGGCCCTGAAGTCAGGAGTCCCTGAGTTCAGATCCAGCCTCAGACCAAACACTTGACACTTACTAGCTGTGTGACCCTGGGCAAGTCACTGAACCCCAGTTGCCTAAAAAAAAAAAATGAATGTTTGAGAACTAGGATTGTACTGGAAAAAAAAACTTTGTCATAGGATCATAAATTTCTTTATTTTTAGAGTTGTATTGATGCCTCTTGTTTTCACACAAGTCATTTCCTATTACAGTATTTTCCCTTGACCTTGCTGAACACTATACCTAGTAACAAAGGAAAACTAATCAACAAAAGGCTCATGTCTGCCGGTGTATGCAATGTTCTATACCCTTGTTGTTCAGTCATTTGCAGTGCTGTCTGACTCTCCGTGACCCCATTTGGGGTGTTCTAGGCAGAGATACTGGAGTAGTTTGCCATTTTCTTCTCCAGCTCATTTTTCAGATGAGGAAACTGAGGCAAACAAGGTCAAGTGACTTGCTCATGGTCACACAGCTAGGAAGTGTCTGAGGCCAGGTTTGAATTTAGGAAGATGAGTCTTCCTGACTCCAGGCCAATGTTGTATGCACTGTGGCACCACCTAGCTGCCCTCCACAACTATAGTCTCCCATCTTTCTAGGATTTGAGTGCAGGTCCTCTGGTTCCAAAGCTAACACGTTTCACTGCACTGCCTCTCCCATGTTTCAGCCATTGTGGCATTGTAACAGGAAGGAATTAATAGCCTCTGTCCAGCCAGATTATGTAAAACTAGATTTATAACACTTTTCCTAGACAAAGTCCACTTGTATGGGGGCCGGATGACCCATGATCGCCTTCAGGCTGTGTGGAAAGTTACAAGTGATGCCATCGATCAGCTCCACAAGTCTCTTGAATCATGTCCTGGCAAGGAGACAGTGGAAGAAGATCCTGATGGATTGAAGGTAAACTGAATTAGAAAAGAATTTTTAAAAAGCAGCTCAGCCAGACTAACCAATACGTCAAAAAAGTCTCACATTATTTGCATTGTTCTACAGCCATAGGCCCCCATCACTGCAGAGAAGGGAGTGGAGAGGTTTCTTGTCATTATAAGTCCAGTTTCATTTATTTTGGTGTTTTCATTTACGTTATTATTGTGTATATTGTTTCCTGGTTCTGCTTACTTTATTTTGATTGGTTTATGTGTCTTCTGATGCTTCTCCGATCATCATATTATTTATTCCTTTCTATTCATGTACTACAGCTTGTTTAGCCATTCCCCAGTTGATGGCTATCTACTTTATTTCCAGATCTTTACTACTACAAAAAGCACTGCTATGAATATTGAGGTGTATGTGGGGCTTTTTTTTTTTTAACTGTTGACCTGTCTAGGACATACGGGGTCAAATGATAGACATTTTAGTTACTTTCTTGGCATAATTCCAAGTTCCATTCCATAATGGTCAGACCAGTTCACAGTTCTACCTAATGGTAATTAGTGTGCCTGTCTTTTTACAACCCCTCTAACATTCAATGAATCAATCAATAAACATTTATTAAGTGCCTACTATGTGCCAGTCACTTTGCTAAATGCAAGGGATACAAAAAGATGCAAAAGACAATCCCTGCCCTCCAGGAGTTTACAATCTAATCTGTTCCCATCTTCTATCATCTTTGCCAATCTGTTGGGCATTGAATGAAACCTCAAAGCTGAAACCCTTTACGTTATAGAGACTGTTGTAGTCCAAGGCATAAATTCTGTTTTATATGAACAACTTGTATGAAATAGCCTAGCATGGTGAGATTCTAATATATCATTTCTGCCTCTAGATGCTTTAGTAACTTCTCTGCTGGTATCTTTTCCATTATGTTTAGTAATGATATAGTCCAGTTTTATCATTAAGTATTTGTTAAGTTCATACCGTCCATAGTCAGTCAACATTTATTAAACACCTACTATGTGCCAGTTACTTTGCTAAGCACTTAGAGATACAAAAAGAGGCAAAAGACAATCCCTGCCCTCAAGAAGTTCATAATCTAAAGACAACAAGCAAACATATATGTAGACAAGTTATATACAGGATAAACGGAAACTAATTAATAGAGGGAAGGCACTAGAATTAAGAGGAGTTGGGAAAGGCTTCCTATAGAAGGTGGGATTTTTGTTGGGACTTAAGGGAAGCCAGGGAGGTTAGTAGTTAGAGCAGAGGACAGAGAAGGAAATGTATTCGAGAGATACTGCAAAGGTGAAATGGACAGACCGTAACAACAGATTGGATGTGGAGGGTGAGAGATAGTGTGAAGTCCAGAATGACTCTTAGGTTGTGAGCCTAGAGGGCTCTGGGACTGGGAGGACAGTGCTGCCCTCTGCAGCAGTAGGGAAGGTAGGACAGGGAAGGCTTACGCAGAAAGATAGTGAGTTCCTTAACATTTTATTATCTACTCTGGGGATAAGGAAGAAGGTGACCAGTGTCCCCACTACTCATGGGGCAACAAGAAAGCCAAGGAAGCAGACAGGAGTCCCAGAGGTCTCGTCCCCTTGTGTGGGTGAATTTATCATGGCCCTAGAATTGGCTCTTTCATCTAAAGTCTTAAATAAGTTCAGAGGAAAAGATCATTGTCTGTTAAGATGAGTCAGGAAACAATTAATGGAGCTGATCTTTAAGCTGGACCTTAAAATGTAGATTTTGAACAGGCAGAGAAGAGAGGGATAAGACTTCCCAGACAGCATGACTGGCAAATCTAAAGGCAATTACTAGCGAGTTGTGTGCAGAAATGAGTTCTGGCTTACTAGGGTTTAGTTGATAGAGTGCTGGTCCTAACAGATCTGAGTGGCAGAAAGCGTATCTAGTTCACTGCACAAGAATCCGTCTATCACATCGCCAACAAGTGCTCATCCAGCCTTTCTCTGAAGGGCTTTAGGGAGGTAGGCCATCATCTCCACGGGTGTCCCATTCCACTGTTTGATAAATCTGATTGTAAGAAAGAGGAAGGTTTTCCTTAACTTTGAGCCTAGAGCTGTCTCTGCAATTTCTAACTTGGGTTTCTATTTCATAGGATCATAGATTTAGAGTTGCAAGGGACCTCCCCAGCTAAATCAGCCTCCTCGTTCTGGTGAGGACACAGAAGCCCTGTGAAGTAACCTGCCCAAGCTCAAAGCAGTAGCTGAAAAAATCTCATCTGTCTTCCACATGGTTTCTTTTCAGATGCCTGAAGACAGCGGTCATTTCCAATCCCTGCTCCAATCTTGTTACTTGTGTTACTTTGTGTTACCTTGAACAAGTCATTTAAATTTTCTGGGCCTCAGTTTCTTTATTTGTAACATTAAAGGGTTAAACTAAATGATGTTTAAGATATTTTCCCATTCTAAATTCATGATCCTACCCTGTGATAGTCTGTACCTGGTGACAGGCAGCTAAGTGCTCTACCTCCCTATAAATCTTGGATATCAGTACCCTATTAACAATTTTTGTTTTGTCTTTTCCATTCTGAAGGTTATTTGTGCTTGGCAAAGGAAATAGAAGCAAGAGTTGGATAATTGATCTGCTGTTTTTCCATTGTCCCATCCATATTGAGCCCCAGTCCTATTCCTGCTTTGATCCTTCTCTTTTGTCCTTTATAACTGAAAAAAAAAATAACCTTACAAAACAAACAAAAAAACAACAAAATGGAATCTTTGTTGCATGTAGTGTCCTTTATTTGCATCGGATCATTCAGAGTTTTAGCATTCCTCGTGTTATTTTTGTGGTTCTGCGACATGCTTTTGTATTCATCCTGTCTCATCTGTCCCTACTTCCTTCTTCTGTACCTTATCTTTTTAAAATCTAAATTGATCGAGTTCCCCTGTGCATTCACATTGGTCTCTTTAGACAAGTTACCCTTTTCATTGAAATCATTTTTCTTTATATTGTCAGAATTTTATTATTGTTTCCCATCTTCCCTGGTCCAATTTTCCTTTTAGTCCATGGGATCCTATCTATTGTATCTCTGAGTCCTTTGAAATATGCTCTCTTGTAATTAGGTGGACAGCTTGCCTGTACTCTATCATAAATTCTGAGAGTTGAATGGTCACTTCCAAGGTTTCATATCATTTCTACTTCAACAACCACTGTGACCATGAGAGACAAATTTGCAGTGATGTACATGGAGTATTCTCTGTCTTTCTGCCTTAGCTAAGTAGCTGCTATTGATGTTCACAGTGCAGGCTGGTTTGCAGCCTAGAGCAAAGATATAATGGGGTTCAAGGAATATCTCTTCGCTCTTCAGGTTATCAGGTGGAATGAAATGCCCCTTTAAAAATGGAAGAAGTTATTTGAATAAGGATCTGAAGAGGCAGAGTAGAATCTTGACCTTTGTCGAGAAGTTAGAAGGAGGAAGGATGTAACACAGGAGAAAAGAAAGATGGAAGGACTACTGTCCACTTTAGTTGGTTTCCTAATGGTATTTCTTTTGAAAATGAGGAGCGTGTAACAAAGAAGCAAAGTGTGAGATTCGGAGTAACCACAACTAAGTACAGCATGACCGGGCAAGTTATACTTTACACTTCATTTCTCTTTTCAGGTCCCTTTGCTTCTGCATCAAAAGCAAGCATTGGCATGGTTATTATGGAGAGAGAATCAAAAACCTCATGGAGGAATTCTAGGTAAGTGGAGAAGTATTGGCCTTTGTGAGTACATGTACCCTGACAGAATATCTTCAGAGAAGTGTAGGGGAAGTGGAGAACAGTTTAGAGGTAGAATTATAGCCAATCTTGTGAACCTAATAGGAGTTTTATGGATTTTGTTTGTTTGTTTGTTTTGAAGGTGGTTGTCCCTAGCTTTCTTTTTTTTTTTTTATTTTTACTCTTGCCATGCTGCTACAGGTATTTATTTATCAAAATAAAAAAAAATAATAAAACTTTCAAATTTAGAATATCATCCATGAGTGTTTTCTTCTAAAATGATTGTCTGGCATATATATTCGGGATCAGTTTGTTTTAGTTACCAAGTTGTTTTTTCCTAAATTATTTGGTTTTTAGTGTTTTTTTAACATTTTTTTTAAAGTTTTGAGTTCCAAATTCTGTCCTTCACTCCCTCCCCTACCCCTTATTGAGACGGTAAGCAATCTGATATAGGTTATACATGTGCAATCACGTAAAACATATTTTCCATGTGTTAGTCTCTCCACTTTCTTTTTCTACAATCCCCAAACTCCTTTAAAATATACTCTATTTCCACTTGCTTTTTTTTCATCCTGCTGCTTGATTCATCCTTTCCCCAATTAAGTTCTTAAGCCTACTTATACAAGCTGCTGTTTCTTTTCAGTCAGTGTAATGCTAGTTATTAATCACAAGAATCTCTGCAACTTATTTACATTTTAGTTGCCTTGGTTCTAATAAGACTAAACCCATTCCTAAATCCAGTGATTAGCAGGGAGGAGCCTTTATTCTTAATATCAGATTCCTGGAGTGGGATGTCTCCATATCTTTTGTGATTTGATTAACTGCTTCTTTTTTGATAGCTAGTTTTTTCCATGAAAGGCCTGTCATTTGGTCTCAGTTTTTCCATTTTGAAAAATTTAAAAGGTCGCTCATCCCTTCTAGGAATGCAGTTCTATTTAGGGATCAAGTAAAAGCACTTTGAGGGGGCTTGGTTGACGTAAGGTTAACATTTGTTTGTGAACCTTTTTCAAGTGTGTGATTTCTGGGTACTTTGGAAGTTCTGAGTCAAGTCGTAAAGAGTCAAAATACACAGCAATAGGAAGAAAACCTGGGTCTGCTTTCAGCCAGAGAGTTTGAGAAGAATAACTGTGATGGAGCCCCGTAAAGGGAAAAGGAAGCAAAGAACGTTCGTGCACGTGGGGCTTGGGAGGCAAGTTAATCCTGTCCCCTGAATAACCTTAGCTGTCTTCTGTGTTCTTCTTTTCCAGCGGATGATATGGGCTTAGGCAAGACCCTGACGATGATTGCACTCATTTTAGCCCAGAAAAATCAAGAGCAGAAGAAAAAGAAAGACCAAAAGCTTGTTTTGTGTCTCTCCAAAGATGGTACAGGATGGGGGCGGGGGTTCCTCTGGGCTGAGAGAAGGAGGCTTCAAATTATAAGCAGCCAAAACACCCTGGGTCATATCTAGTCCATCTATGAGGGAGCCAACTAATTTCTCAGGTGGCATTTTTAATACAAATTCAGAGTGACTATAGACTTTACTAAAATCAGCAAATTTTCCGTCTAGAAAATGTTTTTGAATTAATTTTTTTTTACTTAAAAAAATCTATCTTCTTTCCTACTCCTCCATTGAAAAGGAAAGAAAAACAAAACTTTTGTAACAAATATTCATAGTCATGAAAAACAAATTCTCATATTGGCCACATTCAATAAATATGTCTTAACTTGCACCTTAAGTCCATCAACTCTGTCAAGTGGGTACGTGTTTCACCATGAATCCTCTGGAATTGTGGGTGATCATTGGGTTGATCAGAGTTCTTAGGTCTTTTAGACTTAAGTTTTTATGATGTTATTGTTATGTAAATTGTTTTCCTGGTAGCACAGTGAGTAGAATGTTGGGCCTAGAGTCAGGAAAAACTGAGTTTAAATCAGCCTTAAACACTAGCTGTGTGACCCTGGAAAAGTCACTTAACCTCTGCCTCAGTTTCCTCACTATAAAATGGTGATAATAATAACATCTGCCTCCCAGAGTTGTTGTGAGGATCAAATGAGATAATACTTATAAAGCACTTAGCACAGTGACTAGCATTTAGTAGTTACCTACTGACTTGTTCTCTTCCCTTCTCCTTCTCATTTTACTTGGCATCAGTTCCTACAAGTCTTCCCAGCTTTCTCTGAAGCCTTCCCTTTAATCATTTCTTACAGTACAATAGTATTCTGTTACATTCAGACACTATAATTTGTTAGCCATTTCCCAATTGATGAGTATCCCCTTAAGTTCCAGTTCTTTGCCACCACAAAAAGAACTACTGTAAATATATTTGTACGTGTAGGGCCTTTCCCATTTTCTCTGATCTTTTTTGGGGTATAGACCTCATGGTGGTATGACTGAGTCAAAGGGTATACTAGTTTAATAACTTTCTAAATATAGTTTCAGCTTGCTGTTCAGAATGACTAGATCAGTTAACAGTTCTACCAACAGTGCATCAGTATGCCTATTTTCCAATGGCATCTCCAAATTTGTTATTTTCCTATTTTTATCAACTTTGTCCATCATATGAATCTGAAGTGAAACCTCAGAATTGCTTGAATTTGCGCTTCTCTAATTATTAGTGACTTGAACCATTTTTTCATATGGCTGTTGACTGCTTGGATTTCTTCCTCTGAAAACTGCCTATTCATATCCTTTGACTGTTTATCAGTGGGGAATGGCTCTTATTTTTATAAATTAGAATATCTTGGAAATGAGGTGTTTTACAGACAAACTTGCTCTAATAATTTTTTTCACACCTACTTCCATTCTAATTTTAGCTGTATGAGTGTTATTTGTCCAAACGTTTAAAAATTTAATATATCAAAATTGTCCATTTTATATAATCATGTAAGGAAATTAATTCTCCAAAATAGTTCTTGTTTGTACTGACACTTGTTACAAAGATAAAAGGATCTCTGAAACTAACTGTAACCTAGTTTTGAGTAGCTCATGCTAATCTTGTGGAAAAGATGAGATGTAGACCAGATTATAAAATACAATTAAATGAATTTGGAATTGTGGAATGACTGGATTCCAATTAGATTGACTAGGTTGGAATTTCAAGACTCCAAAAAGTAATCATTAGTAATTCTGTGTCATCTTGTGGGAGGATCTCCAGTGGGATTTCCCAGGGATCCATGCTTGGCCTTGTGTTATTTGACATATTGATCATAGATAGGCTTATTAAATTGAAAGTGATCCAAAATTAGGAGGAATAGCTAGCACCATGGATGCCCAAGTCAGGATTTTAAAAGATCTTTCCTTAGAATCACAGAAAACGATAGTTGAAAGAGATGTCATTGCTCATGTAGCCCGACTCTCATGCCAAAGGAATCCTCACTGCAACATACCCAACAGAAGGTCACCTAGCCTTCACTTGCCTACCTCAAAGGAGGGGAAATTCACCCTTCTCTAGACAATCCTTTCACTTTTGGATGGCTCTGATTGTTACTAAATTTGTCTTGACATCAAGCCTAGATTTGCCTCTTTACAGTTTCTCCCCATTCTTTCTGGTTCTTCCCTCTGGGGCCAAACAGAACAAACCTAAGTCTTCTTCCACATGATAGCCCTTCACACACTCGCAGACACGGCCACCATGTCTCATGTCTTCTTTTGTTCAGACTATACGTGCCTGATTCCTTCAGCTGATCCTCTCACCATTCTGGTGGCTCTCCTGCATGTGCACTCCAGCTTATCATTGCCCTTAAACTGTCTGCCCATATTCAGATATGTTACTTTGTATGAGGTCCGAGAAGGGCCTGGTGTGATGGGACTATCAGCCCTGGAAGCTAAGCCCCTCTTCATGAAGCCCCAAGTGGCATTAGCTTTTTTGGCTGATACATCACACTGCTGACTCATTGAGCAAATCTTTTGCAAACAAAGCTATTGTCTGACTGTGGCTGAACTTGTAAAGTTGATTTCCTGTATCAAATGTAAAGCTTGGCATTTATTTCCATTGAATTTCATTTCACTAGTTTCAGCCCAGTGCTCTAGCTTGTCAAGATCTTTTTGGATTCTGATTGTCATTTAGTTTGTTAGCTGTCCTTTTCATCCTGCTGACACCTACAGATTTGATGAGCGTGTCATCTGTGCCTTTATCTAAGAGTCATTAGTTAAAATATTAAATGGCACAAGTCAAGCATAGATCTCTTGGACACTCCACTGAGGACTTCCTGATATATTGACATTGAACCATTAATTATTACTCTTTGAGTCTAGTCATCTAACCAGTTGTGAATCCATATTTACATATACTATAACCAAATATGTACAAACAATTCTTTTTTCTCCAGTGTTTTATTTTTATTCTTTTCTTATTATATTTTTCTTTATTTTGTTTTTTCCTGTTTACAGTTTTCTTTTTTAAAATCATTTATTTATAGTGTTGTTTTCTTTATAAATTTTGAGTTCAAGATTCTCTTACCCCTCCCTCACCCACTGAGAAGGCAAACAATATAATATCAGTTACACATGTGAAATCATGCAAAACATTTTCATATTAACTGTATTGCAAAAAGAAAGCAGCAAAGGTGAGAAAATTTGCCCTCAGAGTTCATCAGTTCTCTCACTAGAGGTGGATCACACTTTTCATCATGAGTCCTTTGAAATTGTCTTGGATCACACACAAATAATTCTAAAGATAAGGTAGAAGCTGGAAAAAAAAATCTAACCATCTGCCATCAGTGGCCCCATTGGAAATGAAAGAGGCGATCATATTTATTGTTAGGATGGAGCCCAGTTCCATTATGGGGTAGGGTGATTAATGTATATATTTGAACACATTTCACAGAGAGGCCCAAGTAGAGATCAACCCAAATAATTTCTATTTGGCTTTGGAGATTGTTTTTCATACTTACATTTGAATATGTGTTTTTATTTTGGGGATTCACAGCATTTAAAAATAATAGTCATACTGAAGACCCAACTGATGGGAAACTGGAGAATTATGTAATGTCTTCTTGTTCCTCATTCTACCCCTTCTTCCTTTTCTAGGCAGAGGATATATAGCGTTACTTTTTAGAATACGTAAAGCACCACCTTAAGAAGGCCTACAACACACCTCTCTGTACCACTAAGGAGCCAGTGCTATCTTCCTGGATTATATTTTTATGGGGGAAAGGAAGGAAAATAGCTAAAGAAATTTGATTTATAAAAATATTCCCTTCTAGCTCATATTCATAAACCCCTAGAAATAAGAGTAATAAATGTTAAAAATAGAAGTTGAGTAGTCAAGAAAAGGTGATGGGTCCATAAGAACTTAAGATTTTATCATTTAACTGCATGGTTTTTTTTCCCTTAAGATTCCACTAGCTTTACATCCCATGGCACTTTAATTATCTGCCCTGCCTCCCTGATTCATCACTGGAAAAAGGAAATAGAAAAACGTGTGAGTGGCAACAGGCTGAGAATCTATCTTTATCATGGGTCTCATCGGGAACAACATGCAAAGGCGTAAGTGGAAGATCATTGTGACCTTGAAAGGGTTCAGCATCTGGTTAGCCTAAGGGGGACTGTAAGTTAAAATTGACCTTCACCAGCAAGACCGAGATGATGGTGTCTCTTCTGGCACCTACTTACTATCACATGTAGATTCTACTCTAACTAATGTTGCGAGTGTGTATTGCAGTTTCAGAATCAATCACCTTCCCATGTTTGGAGCTGGGAAAAAAACAAGCCATCTTTCACCAGGGATCTCATTGGAAAAGGAAGGGGAGGTCGAGGTCATGCTTGGTGTTAAAATGGAACCTAGTTCCTTTCATTATAGAGCAGAGGGATATGCATACATTGAGAGCCGAATGTTGGCCTTTGCTTATTTTTGGCCTTTGGCTTATTTTTGCAGGCTATAATCTAGAAGGCCTTGGGATTCCTAGGGTTTGCCACCAGGTGGCAGCAGGACTCTCCCAGAGAAGAAGGCTATTATTTGAAAGTAGACTGAGTCCACATTTCTCCTAGTTTAGGGGATTGTCAATGTCCATGATTTTTTTTTTATTTACATTCTTCTTTTATTAGCAATGAAACCAGCCTTATATGGTACACGTGAGATAATACATTTGAAAAGTTGTGTAGAAGAATTTCATTGTTTTGTCTTTGGCGTTATATATGTCATCTGAGAGATGTTGGTTTCATGAATAATAGTTCACTTAATATAGGGCTTTAAAGATTTGTAAAATACTTTTTTCTCCCCAATAACTCAATCAGGTAGGCACAGGTACTTCTCAAGTGTTAGTTCTGCCTTCCAAATTTATTCATTTCCATGTCTCATGTTTGTATAGCCTTTCCATATATGATGTAGTAATCACCACCTATAGTCTTCTTGCCAAGGAGATCCCTACAAGGAAGGAAGAGGGAACTGTCCCTGCTACTGATGCCTGTGTGAAGGTAAGGTACTTTGAGGGAAAACAATTTTAGAAACCATATATCATTAACTGGGGTGGAATTTTTTACCTAACCCATGGAGTTAAGAGCTCATCTCTTTAATTCTGTAAAATGGAAGCCATTTATAATATGTCTTACCGATGGGAGTGAATATCTGCTTCCCTGACCCACCTTTGTCACTTTTGCAGTTAATCTCTTACTTAAACACTTCAACAAACATTTATTATTTATATTTATGTTTTGTTTTGTTTTGTTTTTGTGAGGCAGTTGGGGTTAAGTGACTTGCCAGAGTCACACAAGTAGTGAGTGTTACGTGTCTGAGGCCAGATTTGAACTCAGGTCCTCCTGACTCCAGGGCTGGTGCTCTATCCACTGTGCCACCTAGCTGCCCCTATATTTTTATATATGTATATATTTTTATGTATCACTTACGTTGAAGTTAGGCATATTTCAAATTATTTGTTATAGTAGAAATAGAAATATAGTAGAAAACTTTACATAACTTGTAATAATAACATGAATACAGGAAGCTTATGTGTATCAGCTCATAGTTTTTCCACAAGGGTAATCAGTGTGTTACTGTACTTTTTGGTTACTTTAATAATGCAAATTCTACAGTATCCTGGACATATCTATATCCATATTCATGGTATCTAAAAGAAAAAAGCAATGATTGTGGCAGATGAGTAAGAGGTCAAAGGGTAGGGAAAATAATGGATATAATCAAGAAAGTTCACTTGTTAGGTAAGCGTATGTGTGGTTTGATATACTATAAGGAAGAATGTGTGACATTGATCATTCTTTTCTGAATGAATACATTTTTTAGTAGCAAGTTGTTTTTTATGGTAGCAACAAACCCAGTTTAAAGAAATAAATTACAGCTCCATGAATCACTGTTGTCCCTGAACAGTGATTATGCCAGAATCTGCCACATCATTTGCATTTAGTGCATGTGCTACAGCAGCAAGTATCAATTGCAGTTTTTAGTGTTTACAGATTTATCTGTTTGTGGTTATATCTTTTGAATATGGCCATCGTGAATGGTGAGGGTTTCTTTTACCTTGTTTTTGAAAGATTGCTTTCTGTTTTAGAAAGTTAAGGTCTTCTTATATGTTATCTACTTTCTTTTCTTTTTTTTTTTTGTGGTGGGGCAATCGGGGTTAAGTGACTTGCCCGGGGTCACACAGCTAGTAAGTATCGCGTCTTACGTTGGATTTGAACTCAGGTCCTCCTGACTCCAAGGCCGGAGCTCTATCTGCTGTGCCACCTAGCTGCCCTTCTTATGTGTTATCTAGACCTTAAGTGTCACTGAAGAAATAATGGGTAGGGTGAGGTTGAGAGACTTTAAATGACTTGCTTATATATACTCCTGTTGAGTTAGTTTGGGTCCTAAACCAATTCCCTATTTAATGTTCTTAATATTAGCCTTCCCATTTGGAGTTATTGCATCACCAGTCTATCTTCTCTAGGACTGCACATCGCCATTGCTGCAAATAGTCTGGGCTCGCATCATACTGGATGAGGCTCACAACATTAAGAATCCCCGCGTGCAGACCTCCATAGCTGTCTGTAAGCTACGAGCTGGGGCCCGCTGGGCTGTCACTGGAACCCCCATTCAGAACAACCTGCTGGACATGTATTCATTGCTGAAGTAAGATTCTGGAGGAATGTGGGTGGGTTTTGTAGCCCTTTACAAGCTTCCTTACATTGAGAACCTGAATATGAGTCAGATTTTTGTACATAACAGAAGATGAGTCTATTAATATTTTTAATAGCAAAAGGTCTTTATAAATTAATGATTGATAGCTGATTGATAAATGATTGTGTCTTTATAAGAGGTCCTTGTATTAACAGCCGTAACTCACATTTATACAGTTCTGTATATGACCTACCTGCAGGTTCATAAGGTGCTTTATATACATCCTTTATTTCATTCTGTTTGATTCACCAAGCAGCCCTGTGAACTAAATGTTTGATTGAATGAAATAAGTGAGTGAAAAAAGAAAAGAAAAAGCATTTATTAGACACTTTCTGTATACCACATACTATGCTGAGTGTTGGAGATACAAAGAGAGAAGGCAATCCTTGCTTGTAAGGAACTCATTCTAATAGGGGGAGGCAGTATAACTAGGAGGTTTCAGCTACAAGTCAGATGGAAAGGCCCAGCGGTCCTTAGGGTGAAGCGTCAAGACATGGTAATACACCCTCTTTAGTGTCATTTCCATTGATAAAGCCATTTCCTGTTTCTGACATTGAACTGTGATAAAGTGCCAAGGACTTTGGGGGTGAGCGCTTTGTTTTCTGGGTCTGCAGTAACTATAGCAGGGGCAGAGTTAGTCACCAGATCTCATCTCCACAAGGGTGGCTTCCCTAGGCAATGGCTCTAAGGGCAGCCCGGAAGCAGGGCTGGCAGTGGTAGTGAGGGGTAGGGGCAGGTCCTCTTGTGCTTACCTGTCCTTTGGTGGCAGTTGTTCAGTGGGTGGTATTGGCGGTGGCAGGGATGATGGGGCTTCTTCTCCATAGGAGTCGTTCCCCTGGATGATAGCAGTGAGAGCTGGGAAGCAAGATTGGTGGTCTGGGCACCTTCTAAGATATTTCTAAGATATTTGGGTGTAAGGTCTTGGACTCGTGTACAAGGGAAAGTGTTGGTGAGAATGGTGGGGTAATGTGTTCCATTTGGGACTGCTGCCTACTCTGGCAGCAGGGCACCTTGCTGCTGACACTTGTTATTACTCCTGTTTTTAGATGAATAAACTGAGACTTGGAGAGGTTAAGTTACTTACATGTGGCTGCCCAGTTAGTAAGCTTGGAGGTGAGATGTGAATCCAGGTCTCTCCCGACTCCAGACGTAATGCAGTTTTTCAGTCGTGCCACCCTGCCTCTCAAATGCCGAGCGAGTTGGCTTAAAAATGAAACCAAAAGTCCATTTAGGACAACAGAAAGTCATGGACATATTCTTCTTCAAAAAGCAGGGCCTAGGGCAAGGTCCTCAGTTTATCTGAGGCAGACACAAAAAAGCGTTGTTGGTTGTTCCTTAGTATATTCCTATAGGAATACAAGACTGAGTTACAGAGAATTTCACTTCTTGGTGGTTGGGCTCTTGTGACTGTCAAACATTCACAGATGTTTATGGAGAAATTCCCATGTTGTCGTGTGGTCTTAGTGGCTGCCCAGGCTGTCTTGATCTGGTTCATGGGGCCTTGCTGTGATGATCTCCTTTTAGTGTAGTTGAATGACAGATGAAACACAAAATATGGTTTACTTTTCCTCTCAGGTTGGGCTTTAACCTTTCACTGCTGTTCCTTTTTTCCATCTTGCTCCATCCCCTCCAAAAATCAGGTTCCTCCGTTGTTCTCCATTTGATGAGTTCAAGCTATGGAAGAGTCAGGTTGACAATGGTTCATCAAAAGGAGGGGAGAGGTTAAGTATTTTAACCAAAAGTCTTTTGCTGAGGAGAACAAAAGACCAGCTGGATTCAAGTGGCAAACCCCTGGTAACTTCATTTCTGTCTTTCACTTGGGTGGCCACAGTAGGAGGGAGATGGTCCTTTTCATTGTGCTGAAATGGTTACTTGCTAGATTTCATGGGTTCTGTAGCTCCTAATTTCCTACTTCAGAGGAGACCACAGGATTGCTACTTAATGCAATGACTGCACCATTATCAGAAGTCTGTCCTCAAGGTGGCACCTGATATTTAAGTAATGGCTAGGAGTCTGATGTCTAGTGCCAGTTTCTGTGAGTCTGCTCTGCAGTAACCTTTAAATGGTATGTTAAGATAAACATCAAAGATATCTTTCCTTTTATAACACACATGTATTATAAATATTTGTAAATATACTGGCTTAGTATTTCTTTGACTCTCCATCAGGTGGTGTTGCCCCAACGTAGCTTCAAGTTGCACCAGTTGAAACTTTCAGAAGATGAAAAAGCTGTGTATGATGTCCTTTTTACAAAATCAAGGTGTGTGATAAAAGAAGTTCACTCTCTTTCTCTCTCTCATATCATCCATGCTCTTTTTCCTTTGGTAGTAAATGAAAAGTTAGATTGGACCCCCTTAGACTATGTGTTGTGAGTTGACCAATGTTTGATTTGTTAGATCTTTTCTTTTTAATAGTCCAACATTTTGATTCTTCTCTTTCATATTTGTTTTCTGGGACAAAAATCCCTCTTATCTTAATGTAATATGCATAGGTTCAGTTTGGCCCCCAGTCATGCCAGTAATGTGAGGTTGTCTCTCTCTGCTCTGTTAGTCAGTGTATATAACATTCAGAATCACACTTGGCCTTTTTCTTAATCTTACTCAATGATACTTTGATAATGGCTGCTGTCTTTCCCCCTCAACCTCAAGTTTTCTCTCTCTGTTGTTTTCTGCTTCTGTCTTTGTGACTTTTTCTGTCTTTTGTTAAAAACCAGACTCTTTTTCTAGTTCTTATGACATCATATTTGGTCATCATTTGTTATTATATTAATTTCAACTGACAGGTTATCTGGTGACCTTAATTGTTTACCAGCAGGCTGCTGCCAGCACAAAGCCATAGTGATCATGACCTTCACTTTATGGTTTCTTTGAGCACCACAGAGTGGCTGTGTGGGAAGTATGTTGTAGGTGGTAGAGCACTTTCTAAGTGTAGGTTGTCGTGGTTTTCATAGAGTCTGTCTTTGTTTGATCCAGGTCAACTCTACAGTCCTACTTAAAAAGGCATCTGAGGGAAAACAAGCAATCTGGAAGGAGCCCTGATAATCCATTCAGTAGAGGTGAGCTCTGCTCAAGAGGTCACATCAAAAGAGCGACAGTTTAATTAGTGCAGGTTCTTCCCTGTGCTGATTCCATCCGTCCATATTGTAATAGGTGACCTCCTCCATAGCTATGTCAGTAAGTCATTCCATAAGCACACTCGCTGACAAGACCCTCTGAGCCTTAAACGACAGTCCCACAGTCTGTCGGGGGGCCCAGGCTGGCCACCTTCCCAGCATGGCAGGACCTGCCAGAATCTTCACCCCTCTCGCCAAGTGGAGTTGGAAGAGCCCAGGTTCACTTCCACCTCCAGAAGAGGGAGTCTGCTAGAAGATACAGTGTGATGTGTGATAGTGTGTGCTTGAAGGGATGGAGAAATGGACCCGGCAAGTACCATCCAGGGCATTTGATAAGCTGCTTTCTTGGAGAAGTAGCATGACATAGTATTTCAAAAGCTGTCTTCCAAGTCAGGAAGACCTGGGTTCAAATCCTGCTTGAGACACTTAATGTATAACCCTGGGCCATTCACTTAAACCTCTTTGGGCCTCAGTTTCCTTGCCTGTAAAATAAGGGGATTGTACTTGATGGCCTCTAAGGTCTCTTTTAGTCATAAACCTATGTTCCTTTGGTATCAGAACCTTGAACCAAACCATGAAGCAGAGATTAGAGTGATCATACTGAGCAAGGGTTGTTTCAAACCACTTATGGAGGGAGTTTGAATCAGAATGGAACCCGTGTATTTTAAAAATAGTTCCAATCGGGGGAAAAAACCCCACAACCAGATCATCAACAGTCTTTGAAACCAGGATCTCACTTAGTTTGGGTCCCTTGTTGAAGGCAGAGAACCATAGGTATACTGAAGGCCTGTTAGTCAGTCAGGAAACATGTATTCAGCGCCGTCTGTATTCCAGGCACTATGCTAAGCACTGGGGATACAAAGAAAGGAAAAAGACAGTCTGCCCACAAGGCACTCATAGTCTAATGGGGAGAAAGCCTGTTAGCTGTCCCAGCAACTATGCAGCTTGGGAAATTCTTTCCTGAACTGGAAGTGTATTCCAGCACTCCACCCTGAACTTTAAAACAGACCTGTTCCTGCCCTGGCTCTTCTAACAACTCTTTCTCTGCCCTTCACTTCATCTTTGGGTTTGCTGCTTTGGCAGTGACAAAGGAGTTTGAATCTTGTGATCCTGGGCCGAGCGCCCCAGCTGGCCCCGAGTATTCCAGCACTGCCCATATCTTGTCATCATTGCTGAGACTCCGCCAGTGCTGCTGTCATCTCTCTTTACTAAAATCGGTAAGGAAAACCCTCAACATATCTCTGTGTGGTGCCCTGGAAGATTCTGAGAAGCTCCTGGGTCCGTTCTAGTTGTGATGCCGTCTGTCTGCTCGCTGACTTGTGTCTGTCAGGTCAAGGGTTAATCTTTCATTGAGAGGCTGAATGGGAAAGCTTTGATTTCACAGACTTGGGTGATTAGTAATTCTTCAGTTACTGTTGCCTCTGCCCAAGACTGGTTTTAGCAGGCAGCCAGTGCCGTAAGCAATGCTTGCTTGGCTTTTAAATTGAGATGTGTCAGCTAATGCCCATGAACCACTTAACTAAAGGAGCATTTATGTTCTCATGTCCAGTTAATTTGGTGGCCCTATCTCTATAATTAAGAAGATTTTTGTGGGGCTGTAGAACTGAATGGAACTGTCTTTTACTCTGGGACTACACTTAACTTTGAAGAACTGAAATAGAGTTTAAAAACTGGCGGAAATGGACATGTCATATATTTTGTGACCTTTCAACCTTTTATTTGTCAGGCTTTTAGTATGGTTGGAATTATGCTCTGTCTAGTGTTTCTGTGAGGATTTACTAACGGTGCCTTGTAAAGGATTTTGATGAGTGTTGAGCACAGCCCTCAGCCTGGATCAGCAGTTTGGCCAGTTTCCTAAACTGGCATAAGCCTTTGGGCCACTTTTGCTGATGCTGGATTTGTTTCATTATGTCTAGACTCTTGACCAGACTGAGCTGAAGAGTGAAGGCCTGTTCCTTTCCTTGGAGGAGCAGCTCAGTGCTTTGACCTTGTCAGAACTCCATAACCCAGATCCATCTGCCACCGTCTGCCTTAATGGCACACAATTCAAGGTGGAACTGTTCGAAGATACAAGAGAGAGTACCAAGGTATTATGGGGTTGGGGAGTCATCACCATTGCAGTGGAAGGCGTGGAAGTCTCGCTCTTCTTTATTGCTTTTGGATTTCAGTTGGTGGGTTTCTCTTTCCTCCAGTCTTCAATTCCTTTCAGAGTTGGTAATGGCCAAACCCTGGGATGGAGAGAGCTAAGCTGGCCAGACTACAGTAAATTTGAAAAGAACCAGGTAACCCCACCTGATTATTCATGGTCTGAGGCATTTAAAAAAGACCAAGACAGGTTTTTAATTTTTTTTTTCCTGGGAGGCGAAAGAGGGAGTCACATATCCATTTACATTGGGAGGAATGCCTAAGCAGTGAACAAAGCTGCAAAGATACTTTTTTAGAAAGAGCTTTATCAGAAAACCACAAAAGGACTTTGAATCCACAAAATGGGGGTTGTACCTGAAGTCAGTTGCTTTTTACTCACTGAAAACCTTCTAGCTCTAAGTATTGTTTCTTACTCGGCCAGCTACCTCCATTAATCACTCCATTCTAGTTCCATTAAAGCTTATTAAGGCTGACACTTCCTTCCAGAGGGTGGCAGAGATAGGATGTTAACTGGCTTCCAGCCACACTCTTTGTTAGCTGGATTATAATTATATGCCCTTGTCCTCCACACTCTCCTAAGTGTGTCCTCTTTTCAGTGTTCCTACCTGAATTGTGCCATTCTTACCCCAAAGCTCCTTCCTTATCACTACTGTGTGGAAGAAAGACCAAGGAGTCTGATGACCTGGGCTATCTGCCCAGTCTCTGTCATTTATTAGCTAGATGATCTTTTACAATTCAAGTATTTAGCACAATGCCTGACACATGCCCAGCACTTAATAATTGATTGTTGATTGATTTACCTACTCTGAGCCCGTTCCCCTGCCTTTAAAATGAGAAGAAGAATATCTCATTGAGGAGATTCCTCCTTACTTCAGGATTTCATCCCATAAAAGCTGGATGTTGTTTAAGGGATTATTGTTTCTTCAGAATTAGAATGAGTTAGTCTAATTGGCCTCAGATGTTCCTTTGAATTTTGAGATTTTGTGAGCTGCCCTGTGTAGTTCATAGGGTTGTTGTTAGATTGAAATTAAATAATATGTTAAAACCTCCTATAAGGAAGATCAGTTAAAGGGAACTGGGGGAAGGGGAAGTTCGGGGTATCACTATTCTACATGGTTGACTTTCACATACTGGAAGATGATTGGCATGTCTCCCACCCAGACTTGTCTATTCCAGGCAAAAAAATCCCAGACTCTTCGATCAGTCCTTATACAGCATGAACTTTAGGATCTCCACCATTCTGGTTTGGCCCTTCTTTGGATGCTCTCCAGCTTATCAATGTCCTTTCTAAGCTGTGGTGCTATAATACCCCAGATCGGGTAGAGCAGAATGCAGCACCTCCTTATTTTGGAAGAAGCTCTACCCCACCCCCCCAATGCAGCCCAAGATCTTATTAGCTTGTTTCACTGCCATGTCACACTTGTTATGCCAAACAGAACTTATTTTCCTTTTTGACCGGCTTTCTAAACTGGTAAATCAAAGAATGCTGAAGATGTATTTACCTAGATTTTTGGCAAAATATTTGATGAAATATCTCATGCTAAACTTATGACAAAGATGGAGAGATTTGGGGTAGATGATAGTATAATTTTACTCTGTACCCCAAGTAGTGTGGAACTGGACAGTATGGAACTGGTTAAATGACCAGACTCAGAGTAAGTGCTTATAACTTCATGTCACCTTGGAGGGAAATCCCCAATAGTTCCTCAAGGAACTTACCTTGGCTCTGTGCTATTTAACATTTTTATGAGTGACTTGGAAAAAGGCATAAATGACATTCTTGTCAAATTTTTTGACGATACAAAGCTAGGAGGGAAAACTAACTCACTGGTGACAGTTGGGATCTAAAAAGATCTTGACAGGCCAGAAAATTGGGCTAAACACTGTTGTACTGTTGCTGGAACTGTGAATTGACCTGACCATTCTGGAAAGGATTTGGGAACTCTACCCCAAAAGTCACTAAACTATCTATACCAGGGGTGGGGAGCCTGCGGCCTTGAGGCCACGTGTGGCCCTTTAAGTCCTTAAGTGCGGCCCTTTGGCGAAATCCAAACTTCACAGAACAAATCCCCTTAATAAAAGCATCTGTTCTGTAAAACTTGGACTCAGTCAAAAGGCTTCGCCTAAGGACCTAGAAGGCCACATGTGGTCTTGAGGCCACAGGTTCCCCACCCCTGGTCTATACCCTCCCAGCAATATCAGTACTCAGTAAAGAGAGAAAATGCCTATCTGTACAAAAAATACCCATACTAGTACTTTGCTGTCACAAAAAACTGTAAACTCATCAGCTGGGAAATCGGCTGAACAAATTATGGTATATGAAGGTAATGGGATATTATTGTACAGTTAGAAATAACAAAAGGGAAACCTGGGAAGATTCATATGCATTTTTATGTAGCAAAGTGAGCAAAACCAAGAGAACAATTCACTTCCATAGAGTACCACTGATAAAATGTTGCTACTGAAAATATGGCGCCAGTAAAGGAGCTTCGCCATTTACCAAATGCAGTCTAGCCCACTGTGCTCCTTTTATTCAGCATTGGGCCAGGCTCATTCTTGTCTGTCCTAAGTATACATACTACTGGACAAACTCTAGAGAGTGTCCGTCCAAATGCATGTTGAAATCTGGACAACAGACACTCTTTATCCACTTGGTCTACCATGTGTGGGTGACAGACTAAACCCTTTCAGGTAATTGCAGAAAACTTCCAGAAGGTTTTGCAGTTGTGGGGTTTGATGCAGTCACCATGATGTGACCCACAAACTGGAGCATCTCCAGGACCTCACCACACACAGAGAACCCTCCTTTGGCCTGGACTTTACTCTGGATCTTCTCCGACACGTTGGCAGATACCTTTAGCATCTCCTTATTTTATGCCTTGAATGACACTTATTGTTGGAGGGTCATTGAACGGGGTTATTTCTGTTATGTCTTCTAAGGAATTGTGAATGAGCTTGATGTTTAGGTGGGAGAAACCTTGCAGTGAAAGAGACTAGAAAGTGATGTTGTATTTGACTATATTGGCAGCAATTTTCTAAAACTCTTAAGGTATAGATGGGAGTTACTAGCTTGCATTTGTGGAGGGAGTTTCCATGATGAGAATTCCCTGTGCTCATGAAAATCACAGGTTAGAAGACCAACAAAAAAGCAAACCCTGCAATAACTGTGGTACCTACCTGGCAGGGCTGTTGTGAGACCAAGATCTGATAATGTATGTAAAGTATGTTGCAAGCTTTAAAGTACTTCATAAATGTCAGGTGATTTTAGGGAGAAAGGCATTGAATTCAGCTCCATCTCAATCTGTAGGTGTCAGTATCCCTGTTATGCATGGCCTCTAGGCCTCAGGTAGAAGAATGGGTTTCTGCTTAAGTATCATCTCCAAATCCCTATAAATCTGATACAGAGGAAAGACCACTGGCTCTGAAGACAAAGGACATGGGTTCAGATCTCACCTCTGATGCAATCAGTCAACAAGCAATTGAGTACTTGGTAGTTGTTGTCAGTCTGTCCAACTCTTCTGACCCCAGGTGGGGTTTTCTTGGCAGAGATACTGGAGTGATTTGCCATTTCCTCCTGGCTAGTGCTGGAGCTCATCTGACAGATGAGGAAATTGAGGCAAACAGGATGCAGTGACTTGCCCACACAGCTAGTGTCTTCCTGACTCTGGGCCTGGCCCTCTGTGCGCTCTGGCGCCCCCTAGCAAGCTGCCCATTAAGTGCTCATTAGGTACCATAAACTCTGAACAGGTCACTTAAGCTCCCTCAGCCTCAGCTTCCTCACCTGGGGCTGCTTCCAGCTCTAGATCTGTGCTTCTTTATGCCTGTCTCTGAAGAGGTGGCTCTTCTTGCCAAGGCCTTGTGACCTCAATCACATCCACTGAAAGCTTTCTCCATCAGTTATCCCCCCTCTGTTCTTCTTCTTCAATGTCTCCCTCGCTGGAGGCTCCTTTCCTACTGCCCAGGCCATTAGCGTTTTTTAGAGAACCTTCTTTGGCCCTGCCATCCTCTCAAGTTCTGATCTTTCCCCACCAAACTCTTAGAGGTGCCTGTCACTGCCTCCACTGCCTCACCTCCCACTCATCTCTTGACCCCTCTTATAGTCAGGCTTTCCACCCTGACCCTGGATGGAAACTGCTCTCTTCACAGTTAGCAACAGTCTCTTCACTGCTAAATCCAGGTCCCTTTTTTCAGTTCTCAACTTCCATGACCACTCTGTAGTTTCTGAGAGCATTGCCCACCTTCTCCCACCTCTCCTTTCTTGGCTTCTGTGACACTCCCTAAGCACAGTGGATAGAACACTGGCCTTGGGAAAGAGAAAGACTGAGTTCAAATGCTGCCTCAGACACTTAATAGCTGAGTGGCCTTGAGTAAGGTCACAGCTCTTATCTGCCTCAGTTTTCTCCTCTAAAATGGGGATAATAGCATCTACTTCACGGGGTTGTTGTGAGGATCAAGTGAGATTACATATAAAAGCACTTTGCAATTCTTAAAGCACTAAAGAAATGTTAGCTAAATCATCATTATTTATTTGTTTGTCTAATTGACCAATCTTCTTAGTCGCCTTTGCTGGATCATCCAGGCCCAGCAGATAAGCGTTGGTGTGTACTCCAGGGCTCTGTCCTCGGCCCTTATCTCTTTCACTCTACACACTCTTAGTTAATCTCTTCTGCTCCATTCAGAGGCCTCCCTGACATAAGTATGTACATATATACATACCTACATATCCAGACTTAATCTCTCCCCTTAACTCTTATCAAATCCTTAATTTCTTGTTGGATACCACCACCTTGCTGTCCCACTGGCCTTTCAGACAACTCATACAAAGTGGATTGGCCTTGGTTTCTTCGTGTATAAAAAAGATATGATAATATCTGTAGCATTTACCTCAGGGTGTTGTAAGAATCCAATGTGTTAATGTATATAAAGTACTTTGGAAACCCTAAGACACTATATAAATCTGTTGTTAATAATATTATTGTTGTTACATAACAGGATGAACCTAGTCTTCTCTGTGTCAAGACTCAATCCCCATGTATTGTTTATAGCTGTTCCCAAATGAGCAGTTGGCTCTGTGAGTTTTCAGTAAATACCTGCTGACTTGACTGGTTCCTTTGTTGTTTAAATTCTAGTTGGTGTCTTCTCTAGCAAATGCCCTGGAACCTTAATGGAGGGCAGCTGACCTCGTCATGGGCACTGGATGGGTTGGAACAACAATTAGAGTAGAGGAGAAAAGTGGAAGTGAATTTTGTAATAAATTAGTCATTCAACAAATATATGTTGACAAAGAGAGGCTTTATGTGGTAGGCACTTTGGGAATGACCAGTGTAAAGGAAAAAGGCATCCTTAAAATGTTAAAAGAAAAATACTTGACAGTGGTTGAATTACAAAGTGACCTAATCAAAGTAGAATTTAAAGTTCATTTCTATTTTGGGTACAATGAAAGTTTTAATTTGGGTGCAAATTAAAGGAGTCATTTGAGTGTTTTTTCCCTGTTTTACCCACTCAGACTAGTTAGTAGATTAGCTTATTGCCAGGAGGTTATTTATGGGAGGTAACAATGAGTAGCACATGTGCCCATTTTACAAGAAAAAACTAAAACAACAAACCATGATCATATGGGAAAGATACAAATGAACAAATATATTCAGTTCAGGGTTTTAAGTGTTGGGTATGTGTGTGTATGTGTGTGTATAAAGCATGTTTGCATGATACTGTACTAGACACTGTTGTATACAAAACATAATACCAGCTCTGTGGATTGTTACAGTGTTATAGGGTAAATTATAATGTACACAGATAATATATGAATGGGATTTTCATAAACTTACAAATCAATCTCTCTCTTATCTAGATATCATCTCTGTTAGCAGAGCTGGAGCTGATCCAGAAAAATTCAGAATTTCAAAAAAGGTAAATGTAATGCCTCATCTTCCTAAGGCTTGGTTATGACTAAACTGGAGAGTTGAATGCTGGTTTTAATTCATTTTCTGTGAGAATCAAAAACCTTTTCCCAAGGCCCTTGAGTCACACCACAACAGAAAGAGCACAGTAATTAGAGTGGATGGAAACCATCACCTATCTGTGATTATGAATTAAAATTTTCTTGTGGTTCAGACTGAAAGAAGAATCTCTATAGGAGCCCTGTAATAACAAGTTAAATGTCTGGAGGAAACTTTCTAATAGAAAGTAAAAAAGCAGTTTGAGGTTAACAGCTGCCCAAGAGATGGTCTGATTCTCTCTGCTGTTATTTCCCTTCTCTGACAGAATAATAGATTTGTTTTCTAGGTGTATACCAAGGATATAAAATAACAAAAGTGAAATATATTTAACTATAGGCTTTTATTTTTATTTTGACACCATTTCGCATAAGCAACTCAAAGAATTCATTCCTTGCCCTTTTCACCATCAATTCATAGCTAGGATTAACCATGCCAGCAGAATCAGAGCCGGTGGGCACAGGACGGGCTGCCCCTGGAGGCGGTAGGGTCCTGTTCCTCAGAAACTTCCAGGCAGCATTGAGAGGTTCCCTCGTCAGGCATGTTATGATGGAGGTTCCTCTCCTGTAGGGTTTGGACTAGGTGACTTCTGAGGTCCTTTTCAGCTCTCAGATTCTGTGATTTTGTGCAGCCTCAGAGGTAGGTCTCGAGGATGTGGCAGTTTGATTAAACAGACATTTTTCAACAGCCTACTATGTATAAGGTGCCCGGGGGAGACAAAACCAAAACCACTCCTGCCACTCAAGAGCTTTCATTCTACTGGAGGGCTAGCTACAACAGATGTACCTCTAGATAGGTCTAAGGTAATTTGACAAAGCAAGAAGGAGGGATCAGGGAAGGCTCCTGGGAGGACAGGCACCTCAGCTTAGCCTTTGAGTGACTGCATAGATGTGGAAGGTGGCAGTGCTGAGCTGGGTGCAGGGAATAACAAGTAGTCTAGTTCAGCCAAAATGTCAGATTGTCTGAGTGTCTGTGTGTAGTCTATAAAGTAAGATGGGAAAAGTAGTTTGGAGGCACAATTTGGAGGGTCTTGAGGAGTTTTGCTTTTATCCTAGAAGCCTTAGAGAGTGGGGCCAAGGACAGCTTTTAAGCAAGGGGATGACACAGTCAAATCTGTGATTTGACAAGATCATTTTGGCAACTCTGGATGTTTTAGAGAGAAAGAGCCTGGGAACTAGAAGACAAAGAGGAGAGAAGGTGTGTACCAGGATAGGATGTTGGTGAAAGAGCTTGGGGAGGGCTGCTAACTGACTGAATGTTGGGGGAGAGAAGCTGAAGGGTCTGGTGGATTCCAAGGTTATAAACCTGGGGGAATGTGAGTGAGAGTGGCAATGCCCGCCCTCTCTAGGGATAGGGAAGCGTGAAGGACAGCAGGAACACCTGTGCTGGGAACTCAAGAAGGCTTAGGTGCACATCTAGCCTCTGCCTGTCCTCTCTGTCTCCTGGAGCCAGTTACTGAACCTTGGAGTTTGTTTCTTTATCAGTAAAATGGTGAGAAACAGCAGGGCAGGTAGGATGGAGTCAGGAGGAACTGGAGTGATGTCTAGATTCTGACACATAGTAACTGCATGACTTTAAGTAAATTACTTCTAAGTGACCTGTGCAATTCTCTGAAACTTACATTAGAGGTGAGAGTTGCTAGTTGGCATTTGTGGAGGGAGTTTTCATGATAGGAATTCCCTGTACTCATGAAAATCACAGGTTAGAACAACAACAGAAACCACAGACTCTCAAATAGCTGTGACACCTACCTGGCAGGCCTATTGTGAGACGTGGGTCTGATGATGTACGTAAAGCATTTTGCAAGCTTTAAAGTACTTCATAAATGTCAAGTGATTTTTAGAGGGAAATGTGTTGAATTCAGTTTTATATGTATTTGAAATGCCAGTGGGACAGCCAGGTGGTGCTGTCCAACAGGAAATTAGTGATGTGACACTGGAGTTAAGGAGAGGGATTAAGTCTGGAGATATCTCTCTCTCTCTCTCTCTGTCTCTCTGTCTCTCTCTGTCTCTCTGTCTCTCTCTCTCTCTCTCTCTCTCTCTCTCTCCCCATATACATGGGGGGGGTGTATGGGGGGGGTGGCATGGATGATCCAGCAAAGGCGACTAAGAAGATTGGTCAATTAGACAAACAAATAAATAATGATGATTTAGCTAACATTTCTTTAGTGCTTTAAGAATTGCAAAGTGCTTTTATATGTAATCTCACTTGATCCTCACAACAACCCCGTGAAGTAGATGCTATTATCCCCATTTTAGAGGAGAAAACTGAGGCAGATAAGAGCTGTGACCTTACTCAAGGCCACTCAGCTATTAAGTGTCTGAGGCAGCATTTGAACTCAGTCTTTCTCCTTCCCAAGGCCAGTGTTCTATCCACTGTGCTTAGGGAGTGTCACAGAAGCCAAGAAAGGAGAGGTGGGAGAAGGTGGGCAATGCTCTCAGAAACTACAGAGTGGTCATGGAAGTTGAGAACTGAAAAAAGGGACCTGGATTTAGCAGTGAAGAGACTGTTGCTAACTGTGAAGAGAGCAGTTTCCATCCAGGGTCAGGGTGGAAAGCCTGACTATAAGAGGGGTCAAGAGATGAGTGGGAGGTGAGGCAGTGGAGGCAGTGACAGGCACCTCTAAGAGTTTGGTGGGGAAAGATCAGAACTTGAGAGGATGGCAGGGCCAAAGAAGGTTCTCTAAAAAACGCTAATGGCCTGGGCAGTAGGAAAGGAGCCTCCAGCGAGGGAGACATTGAAGAAGAAGAACAGAGGGGGGATAACTGATGGAGAAAGCTTTCAGTGGATGTGATTGAGGTCACAAGGCCTTGGCAAGAAGAGCCACCTCTTCAGAGACAGGCATAAAGAAGCACAGATCTAGAGCTGGAAGCAGCCCCAGGTGAGGAAGCTGAGGCTGAGGGAGCTTAAGTGACCTGTTCAGAGTTTATGGTACCTAATGAGCACTTAATGGGCAGCTTGCTAGGGGGCGCCAGAGCGCACAGAGGGCCAGGCCCAGAGTCAGGAAGACACTAGCTGTGTGGGCAAGTCACTGCATCCTGTTTGCCTCAATTTCCTCATCTGTCAGATGAGCTCCAGCACTAGCCAGGAGGAAATGGCAAATCACTCCAGTATCTCTGCCAAGAAAACCCCACCTGGGGTCAGAAGAGTTGGACAGACTGACAACAACTACCAAGTACTCAATTGCTTGTTGACTGATTGCATCAGAGGTGAGATCTGAACCCATGTCCTTTGTCTTCAGAGCCAGTGGTCTTTCCCCTGTATCAGATTTATAGGGATTTGGAGATGATACTTAAGTAGAAACCCATTCTTCTACCTGGGGCCTAGAGGCCATGCATAACAGGGATACTGACACCTGTCAACTGAGTTAGAGCTCATTGTATTTGTTCCCTTTACTGTCTTTTAGTGTCATTGTGTCTCAGTGGACCTGTATGCTGAAAATTGTAGCTCTGCATCTTCAGCGACATGGGCTGACTTATGCCACTATTGATGGTTCTGTCAATCCCAAACAGAGGATGGACCTGGTAGAAGCTTTCAACAACAGCTGCAGTGGACCCCAGGTAGGAAACGGGTCCTGAAAACTGCTAACTGAAATCTCTTGAAGATCAGCAGTCTGTAATTTCTCTCACCAGGGCACAGATTGGTCAATTTGATACTGACTATCTCCAAAGAAGTAAGCTAACAGTGACAATATGAGGCTGTCACAGCCTTCAGCCTTGCCAAAAGGAATTAGTTCTCTTACAGGTGACATTTGGCTTCAGAGATTCAATTCTTTTGTTTTCATGGTCCTTTGATGTCAAGAGTTCTAAGAGCTAATTTATTGCTAACAATAGGATTGCCAGTCTCTGATATCAACACAAGTTTAGCTACCATTAAACAGAATCTATAATTGCATCCCAAACGGCTGACTCTTTTTTGGCAAATACACATAGGTTGAGAGTTGGACTTAAGCCTATTTCCCCTACAGAGCATGAATTTTTGGACACTAGCAAAATACTCCAATTCTGAATATAGGATTATTTCCTCCTATGTATTTGTTAACATGGTGCTTTTTGTAAGGACTTTGCTTTTCCTGGGGTTCTCCATTTTCATAAACTGTTAAGAGCAGACAGGGTGGTGTAGCAGGCTCATCTGAACTGTTTATTGAAGCTCCAGCTTTGTACCTGACTCAAGCTGAGCTTACAGGTAGGATATTGTACTTCAGCATAGCACTGCGCTTGTCACAGACACTGGCTTCGTTTTTGATGTCTGGCTGATTGGAGCAGGTAAAGGGCTGGGTGGGGGGAGTGGTGTTTAAAAAGAGGAAGTGATGGAAAGATCTTGTGATCCCCATGGAATCATGCAGTAATTGGTGAGAGGAGGAAATCTGGCAGCAGCCTGTGGGATGATCGTGATGGCCTTTCAGAATTAGTGACATGTGCTTCCTTTTGAAGGTCATGCTGATCTCTCTCTTGGCTGGAGGCGTTGGACTGAACCTAACTGGAGGGAACCACCTTTTTCTTCTGGATATGCATTGGTACCAACTGCTTTCCTTCATTATGCAGGACAGATCGCCAGAGTGGAAGGGAGGGATCTGCCTTATTCATTGAGTTCTCTCTTTACTCTCCAGAAGTGCCTGTGCTGTGTACATGGATGTGTGTTGGCTTATGTGCTGTTATAAGAGAAATAAGCATAGTGGGGAGGTTTTTTTGGGTGGGGGAGGAGTAGTTCCCAGAATTCTTGAGTAAGATTTCACATGATAACTTAAAGTCTTCCACTTGATTGCTAAAGCTCACATCTGTTGCCATGGTAACTGAAGCAGGGCCATTCCTGGCAGCTGAGAGCAAACACCTGTCTGTTTCAGCTGCAACAAAACGTGCCTGTTTCCAAATACATTTTTTGGGGCCCAAGAACATTTCAACTTGGGAGGATTTTTTAAAAAAAAAATCTTACTCCGAAAAAAACATGAAGAACTTTCAATTACACGTAAAGGGAGCTGAAGTATATTTAACATGTCAACTCTACATTAGTGTTTGTGTTGGACTTGACAAGGTAAAGACCAGTAACAGTTATACTCTGTTTGCATATAAATATGAGTGAATTAGTCAGGTGCTGTGAGAATTTTTAATAATTATCTTTTGTTTTCTTGACTCTTGCTCTGATCAGGAATTTACATAATGAGCAGTGCTCCCAGGGACTCTTGCTGTGCTTCAATCCTCACCAACTTAAAATTGGCACACTTAGAGCTACCATACTGCGCTGAGCTTTGGAAAATTAGGTTCAGGCTTTACTGTGCTTGGTACCACACAGGTCTTTATGAGGGAAGATTGAATAAGGAATATATGGTAAAGAATCATGGCAGTTCCTGAAACTGAAGATGATTCTCAGAGATTTTTAAAGAGCAAAGCACTGATGTTTGGAGTTGTGGGCTGATCTGGCCATTCTGGAGAGCAATTTGGAACTATGTCCAAAGAGCTATAAAAGTGTGCATACCCTTTGACCCAGCAATAGCACTTCTAGGTCTGTATCCCAAAGAGATCATAAAAATAGGAAAAGGACCCACCCACCTGTACAAAAATATTTATAGCAGCTCTTTCTGTGGTGGCAAAGAATTGGAAATTGAGGGGATGCCCATCAGTTGGGGAGTGGCTGAACAAGTTGTGGTACATGAATGTAATGGAAGACTATTGTGCTATAAGAAATGATAAGCAGGCAAACTTCAAAAAAACCTGGAAAGATTTGTATGAACTGATGCTAAGTGAAATGAGCAGAACCAGGAGAACATTGTACACATGAACAGCCACATTGTGCAATGACTGACTTTAATAGGCTTAGCTCTTCTCAGCAATGCAAGGATCTAAGACAACTCCAAGACTCATGATGGAAAATGCTGTCCACACCCAGAGAAAGAAATATGGGGTCTGAGTGCAGATGGAAGCATACTATTTGCTCTCCTTTAAAAAAGAAAAAAAAAAGAGAGTGAGACACTGAAATGTTGAGAGAAGGTAGTAGAGGAGAGATTGGGGTTGAAAATTGGTATTTTGGGGGCAGCTAGGTGGTGCAGTGAATAGAGCACTGGCCCTGGAGTCAGGAGGACCTGAGTTCAGATCTGGCCTCAGACACATAACATTTACTAGCGGTGTGACTCTGGGCAAGTCACTTAACCCCAATCGCCTCACCACCAACAAACAAACAAACAAAAAAAAGCAAAAGAAAATTGATATTTTTGAGTGGCAAGACAGTTTGACTCTTTGGAGATAGGTCTAATCTTACCCTTGCCTCAGTAGCTAACAGTTCTAAAATAGTAACAGGGCAAGGGATTATTAAGGAAGAGAGTCACCTCTATCCAAAAAATGTGGAGAGGATAGATGATCACGTAGTATTACTGTGAGATACTGAAGAGCAAGTTTTTAGGATCATTTAGGCAGGTACAGTTCAAGCTGCTGAAACCTTTATTTTTTCCTCTTATCCCTGGCAGGAATCCAGCACTTGAGGACCAAGCTTGTGACCGAATTTACCGAGTTGGACAGAAAAAAAATGTGGTCATACACAGGTGAGAAATGATCTTTCAGGCCTCAAAGTCCTTCTAAGATTCTTTGGCAGGTTACTCTGACTTCTTCAGATAGAGTAAGAACTCTTCTACCTTCTGTTTGATGGTTTGAAATGATTTATGTATGAGTTCAGCAACGATTTGGCTACCACAAGAAAGAGTTGCTATAAATATTTTTTGTATGTATAAGACCTTTTCTTCTTCTTTTGATCTCCTTGGTGAATAGGCCTAGTAGTTGTATTGTTGGATTAGAGAATATTGCACAGTTTATTAACTTTTGGGGCACAGTTCCAAATTGCTTTCCAGAACGGTTGAACCATTTCACAGCTTTGACAGTAATGCATCAGTGTGTCTGTTTTCCTACAGTCTCTCCAGAATTTGTCATTTTCCCTTTTTGTCAACTTTGCCAATCTTATGGATATGAGGTGGAACCTTGAAGTTCCTTTAATTTTCATTTCTCTAGTTGTTTGGAGCACTTTTTTATATATGGATATTGATAGCTTGGATTTCTTACTCCAGAAACTGCCTATTCATATCCTTTGACCATTTATTCTTATATATTTGAATCAGTCTATATATCCTCTATTAGAGAAATTTACTGCAAAGATATATTTTTTTTTAACTACTTAACTCGTTTCCCTTCAGATCTTAGTAGCACTGGGTTGTTTTCTTTTTGTGTGTGTGCAAAAACTTAAATTTTATGTAATTGAAATTGTCTTCTCTATCTTCTGTGATCCTTGCTATCCCCTTGTTTGGTCATGAGCTCTTTCCCTTTCCATAGTTCTCAAAAGTAATTTCTTCCTTGTTCCTTTAATTTGTTTATGATGTCACCTTTTATATCTAGATCAGGGCTTCTTACACTTTTTCTATGCACAACCCCTTCAGCACGTCTTAAACTGTGGATCACGACCCCACATGAGGTTGCAAGCCCACAGTTTAAGATCATGTGTCCATTTGGAGTTTATCTTGGTATATGGTGTGAGGTTAGTCTAAACCTAATTTCTGCCAGATAAATGCTCAGTTTTCCCATCAGTTTTTGACATGTAGTGAGTCTGATATCTTTGGATTTATCAAATACTAGGCTACTAGGTTCATCTGTTTCAGTGTACTGTGGACCTACATTGATTGTGTACTGATCAGTCTCTCTGTTTTTTAACCTAGAGCAAATTGTTTTGGTAATTACTGCATTGTAGTATAGCCTGAGATCTGGTAATAATACTCTTTCTGCCCATTTTTTCATTATATCCCTTGATATTCTTGACCTTTATGCTCCTCCAAACAATTTTGTTATTTTTTTTCTAGTTCTAAAAAGTAATTGTTTGGTAATCTGGCATGACACTGAATAAATACCTTCGTTTAAGTAGTATTGTCAACTTTTCTTATATTATCTTGGCCTATCCAGGAGCAGTTAGTATATCTCTACTTACTTAGGTCTTTATTTCCTTAAACAGTGCTTTGTAAGTATATTCATTTAGTTCCTTTGTGGATTTTGGTAGATAGACTCCTGAGAACTTTTTACATTCTATAGCTATTTTACATGGAATTTCTACCTCTTCCTGTTAGATTTGGTTGGTATTATACAGAAATGCTGATGATTTATGTGGATTTTTTTAATGTCCTGCTCCTTTGATGAGGACTCTGGTTAATTCTCCTTACGTTTAATACTGGCTCTTCATTTTAGATATATACTATTTATCCTGTGAAAGAAGGATCCATTTATTCCTATGTTTTAGGTTGGGTTTTTTTTCCCAACAAAAATGGAGGTTTATACTTTATCAAAAGCTTTTTCTGCATCTCTTGATATAATCATATAATTGTTATTATTAATGTGGTCACTTATGTTTATAGTCTTCCTGATATTAAACCAACCCTGAAATAAATCTAAACTGTTTATAGTGTATAATCTTTGTGATATGTTGTTTTAGCTTCTTTGCTAACATTTTACTTAAAATTTTTGTATCAGGGTTCATTAAGTATATTGGTCTATAGTTTTTTTTCTTTTTTTGACCCCCTAGTTAAGGTTTCAAGATCACATATCTTAAAAGGAATTTGGGGGGCAGCTAGGTAGCACAGTAGATAGAGCACCAGCCCTGGATTCGGGAGGACCTGAGTTCAAATCTGGCCTCAGACACACAACACTTACTAGCTATGTGACCCTGGGCAAGTCACTTAACCTCATTGCCTAGCCAAAAAAAAAAAAAGGGAATTTGGTAGGATTCCTTATTTTCCTGTTTTTGTAAACAGTTTGTATAATATTGGAATTAATTGTTCTTCAGGTGTTTGATAGACTTGGTCCTTTTTTTTTCCCCCTTTGGGAGTTCAATTTCTTTGAGATTGAGTTGTTTAAATTCTCTATTTCCTATTCTGTTCATCTAGGTATGTTACATTTTTGTAAATATTCATCCATTTCATGTAACATTTTGGTTTTATTGACATATAGTTAGACAAAATAGTTTCTAGTAATACCCTTTATTTCTTCATTTGTTGTGAATTCTTTTTCATTTTTTGATACTAGTAATTTGGTTTTCCTTTCTTTTTTAAATCAAAGCTAATGGTTTATTTGGGTTTTTTTTTTAAACCAACTTCCTAAATTTATTTATTAATTCAGTGATTTTTTTCCCCCTTCATTTTACAAAAGAGAGATTGTGAGTTACAAAAGTGACAGAGCTGAGATTCAGATCCAGATCCTTAGACTCCAAATACACTCTGCTCTTTCCCCTACATCACACTGTTCAAATTCCTTATTCCAGCATTAGAACCCTCCACAACCTGGTGCCAAACTACCTTTATGGTCTCTGTCCATGACAAATTGAGCTACTAATTACTCATATTATTCCATCAGCATGTTGATTGATTTGCATCCCCTCTACTAGGCTTTATCTTCCATCCTCTGGGCCTGTTCATATTTTAGGGTAAGGGAACAAAGCTCTGCATCAGTGAATTAATTAGTGGGGTAAACTCTCTCTCCCAACCCAGATTGTCAAATTATTTTGTAACTTATAGCCCCAAGAGTTTTGTGGGAGCATTGACAGGTTATATGACTTGCCCAGGATCACACAACCATTGTGTGTCAGAGGAAAGGTGTGAACACATGTCTTCTTGACTCAGCAGCAAGCTGACTCTATATTCATTAAACCATTCAGCTTTTTCTGAAATCTTACCTATCCCAGAAGACTTAGCTTAAATCTTTCTACTGCAAGAAGCCTTTCCTGAAACCCTCTACCTCAGGAGCTAATGGGCTCCTTGCCACTTCCTGGATGACCACTTGCTGAGGATGTTGTAGAGGGCGTTCCTCTGCATCTACAGGTTGGACTCAACCTCTGAGTTCCCCTCCAGTGGACAGGGGTCAGACATTTTTATCTTCCCCAGTACAGTATCCTGCACACTGTAGGTACTTAATTAAAGTGGTTAAATTCATTTATACCGTAGTGCAGGTTGCTCAGGCTTGCTACTCTTGGGGCTCATAATCAGTAAAGAAATAGAAATGAGCTTAGGGGAACTTGAGAGTACTTATTTTGTACCACAAAAGGAAGCAGGCGTCCAACTGTGGATCATTGAGGCAAGCCTTGTTTTAATACGGGGGCCAACGGAAAGCTCTTTGGCACTAACCCTGAATTGCACAGCATGTTCTCAGCTTTGGCTACTTCTGGGGGAGGACGTCCCCAGGCCCTGCTGCTAGATGCAGTGTTGTGCCTGACTGCATCCAGCACGCTTTGGGGCGAGGTACATGGAAGCTAGACATTCTACACCTTACACAGGTGTGCCTTTTGCTCACTCAGTCTTCCTCCTCTATTTTGGTCTCAAAAGAAAACAGAAAGGCATTTGGAGTCATATTTTTAAAGAAGGACTTGAATTTAGTCAAGAGTTTGTCAGTCATCTAGGCACTAGAGAAATAAGAACCTCTCAGATTTCCATAAAAAGCCTAGTGTACAAGTTTCAAGTTATGTCAGGGTTTTTGGGTTGGTTTTTTTTTTCCCATGCAGCCTAAGGAAAATTAATGTTATGTTTTGGGTTTTTTAGGTTTATCTGTGAGGATACAGTAGAAGAAAAGATCTCGCACCTTCAGACCAGGAAGAAGAATTTAGCCACACAGGTTCTGTCTGGATCTGGGGACTCCTTCACCAAGCTCACTCTTGCTGACCTCAAAATCCTCTTTGGCGTTTAATTTTCCATCTAAGACAGAACTGAACAGTCTAGCTGGGGAATTTTTAGATGCTTCTAATGTTGATTTATTTGGGCATCTGCACCCTGAGTCCATCAATTCTCTATCTGAAGTAGATAGTATTTTACATCATGATTCCTTTGGAGTTGTGGTGGATCACTGTATTGGTTAACGTTCCTAAGTCTTTCACAACTGATTATGTTTGCAGTATTGCTGTTACAATGTAGGTTATTCTTCTGGTTCTGCTCGCTTCACTTTCCATTTTCCCAGGTTTTTCTGAAAGCTTCCCCTTTAGCATTTCTTACAGCACAGCCATCACGTTCATAAACCATAACTTGTTCAATCACTCCTCAACTCCTATTCTTTGACATCATGAAAATAGCTTCTACAGATATTTCTGTACATGTGGGTCCTTCTTCTTTGATCTCTTTGGGATACAGACCTAGTAGTGATATTGCTAGGTCGAAGGGTATATACAGTTTTATAACCCTTTGGGCATAGTTCCATATTGTTCTCCAGAATGGTTGGACCAGTTCACAACTCCTTTTTTCCCATATCCCCTCCAGCATTTGTCGTTTTCCTTTTCTGACATCTTAGCCAATCTGATGCATGTGAGGTGGTGTCTCAGAGGTTTTTTGACATTGTTTCTAAAGAGATTTTTCCCTCTTCTCTTTAGTGTAGAGTTGCTTAAACTAGGGCATTCTGCAGATACACAAGAGCTATCCCCCAGGTTACAAAATAGCAGCTTTTGGAGATATGTTCTTGAGAGACTCCTTGAAAAGAGCTTATATTAGCAAGAGGATCATTCTGAACTATAAGAAAGGAAGGCAACTTTCAATGTCAACTTTCCTTCGGCCCCTGTGCCGTCCAGCTGTGGGGGGGGGGGGGTGTTGACAACTGCTTTGCAGCCTCTGGCAAATTGTGTTGTGTTCTTGTTGGTGCTGCTTGGCACAGTGGCTCCAAGCTGACTCCAGACTGCCTAAAGATACTCATCCGGCTGTGCTGGGTGCCACTAAGTACACTTTCTCTTTCCGGTCATCTGATAAAAGTTAACATTGCCAGAAAACTGACACAAGGTGCCCTTGTAGCTGCTGTTCTTTATTGTATAGGACTGCTACTTTAGGGTGAAATCATGAAGAATTATAGTAGGATTTGAGGAGCTCTTACCACAAAAATGCGGAAGTGAGTATTATTGTGCTTTTAGGCTGTTTCTGGGTATTATTCAAACCAAAAACTTATCACACACACACTTAATAAATAGAAAAGGGGTCTACTACGTGTTGTAACAGACAGTATAATACCCAGCTACTGGGTTGTCTGCTTCATTGGTTCCTTTCTGCCCTCATACAGTACTTGGAATTAAGAAACCTAAGGCCTTTTTTTATGTTAATTGAATAAGGCATGAATGTTTCATCTTTAATTCAACCATCCTTTCCTTCCCTATTGAGACAGATGACCCCATAACTATAGTCCCTTGGTGGAGAGGAGAGGAGCAGGTGGGAGGAAGGGGCTGAGGACTATGGCACAGGGAAAGATTTTTCTTTCATTCAGCAGTGCTGTGCTACTGTTTTAAGGTTTGAAAGAAGCTAAGCTTTTGTCGGTAGTTCAGCTATAGCATCAGCTGCATATTTCGTCATAACGTCCCTTTATATACAGGGTATCCTGAAAATCTTAGTGCAGTCTTAAGCTTTAATAAGTTTAGAAGTATAATTACTACAGACTGAAAAATTTATTTGAAAGTTTAATTATTCAAATTTCTCTTTAGTTTTAACAAATGGGGCACCCTGTCCCACACTGTATGTGTGACAGTTTCTAGATGACACTTCCACAGACCAATGGATTGGTAAAGGAGGTCCTCTTCCTTGATCACTTGACTTTTTTGAGGGAATGGCATCGTTTCAAAACTGTCATGTCTGCATCAGAACCTTATTCTCTGAATGAGCTGGAGGTATGGATTACAAATGCCATCCTTTCAGTCACAGAGGAGCAGCTGTAGGAAGTTTTTTACAAAGTTTGACATCAACTAGAGTGATAGCACAAGATGGTGGTTAATGTTGAATCTGAATAAGAAACATCAGTATTTCAAAATTAAATTTTTTTTTGTAAATTGTAACATCTCTGCTTCTGAAGTTATTAAAGATTAAAAGTGCATTAAAAGATTTTGGGGACACTGGTATATTGGTACTTAAATACTGACAAATTAAAGTTGATCTCCTTGAAACCATTTCCTGCCTTGCCCTCGGAAAGCTTCCTGAATTGCTAAGTCTTGGTTTTGCCACAAAGGAGAGCTGAAGTCCTAAAGACGACATTTTAAAATTCATTTGCTCTCACAAGTTGTCCGTTTTTTCTGCTTGTACTTGAATTTTTACAAGAAATATCTTGTTTAGTTAAGTAATTCTAGCTACATTTATACAGCACTTGAAGGTTTGTAAAGCTTAGAAACATAAAGATTTTTTGTTGTATGAGGATGTTTTAACAAATAACAGTGTTTCCCAATTTCCAATGCACCCTGATCTGAAGCAGATGGTACATTTCCCCTCCTTCAGTTTTTCAAGTTCTGAACTCGATTCATTAATAGCCCAGGGTGGGGTGGGGGAAGGGAATGAATCCAGCCAGGCTTCTTCACCAGGAGCTATTCTCTTCATGTTTGAGGCAATCAGAATAGTCCAGGCTACTTGCAGTTACACTGGAAAACAACTCAGAAAGACAAGCATTTGAGAAAAGGCCAGATTATTTTATGTAGTATTTTGCTAAATAAGGTACACACAAGACATCTAGTTTGTATGTATTCCAAAAGGCATCCAGGATAAAGTGTACAAAACAGGCTTAATGCTAAATTACAACCCAGTCTTCTTTCAACCTCAAAGCAGAAAACTACCACAAAGACATAAAATTCAAGTTATTGCTCCAGTTAACCAAAAGGAGATCTTACAAGTTTAACGTAAGGTATGTATATCTCTAACTGTAGGAGCCTGAGATATCCAGCTCTGGAAAGGAGAACTCTATTTAGATTAGAAAATACCCTTTTTTTTTCATGATTATTATGTAGAAGCAAAATCTCTTTGTAGGTTAAGATAATGCTATTAATTCACCATCAGCAAGAAACATACCTTGATTTTTAGCCAGTAGCAGCAGCTAGGTGGCGCCATAGTGCATAGAGCACTGGGCCTGGAGTCAGAAAAGCACATCTTCCTGAGTTCAAATCTGGCCTCAGACACTTCCTGGCTGTGTGACTCTGGCCAAGTCACTTAACCCTGTTTGCCTCAATTTCCTCATCTATAAAATGAGCTGGAGAAGGAAATGGCAAACACTTCCAGTATCTTTGCCAAGAAAACCCCAAATGGGGTCACAAAGAGTGACACAATTGAAATGACTGAACGACAACTCTACTAGCCTGAAAGTAGTAGCTATGGAAAGGAAAGCTCTATTTAGATTGGAAAATTTCCTTTTTCGTGATTATTATCTAGCAGCACAGCCTCTTTGTAGATGAAGATGATACTGTCGATCTGCCATCGGCAAGAAACACACCTTGGCTTTTAGCCAGTAGTGGTAATAACATGCCAGGCTATGAATCCATGGGGCCTTTCCCTTGTAATGAGGGACACGCCGTGAGACACTGTGACAGTGACACAAAACCACCTAGTCCGAAGCTTCATTCGGGGGCCATCACCTCAGGAACACACAGATGCACTGTTCTAGATGGTAAGATAAGGCACATTTATTGTAGTGGTTTCTTCAGAATCAATCAGCAGCTCTGCCACAAGGCCTGGCGATTTCCTGCTAAGTGACAATCATGCAAACTTGGCCTTTTCATCATCAGATAACTCAGAGTGCCACTGTCCTGACCAGGCTTCTCTGGGAACTCTCCGCTTCCACCTTCCACAAGCAGGCCGACTTCTCCTCTGTCGCCCCACAGCACGACCAGTGACGGCGGCCCGGGTGACCTTTGTGTCCGTGTCCACAACCTTGGTACCCACCTGCCCGGCACAGACAAGAGAGCGAGAATTAGAACAAGGCTTCCCAAGGGCAAGTCTCTGTCCATATTTTCTATCCACTTCTGCGTGATGGTTTTCCTTGACAGAAGGTGAGATCCTGGAGGACAGGGACGGTTTCATTCTCTCTATTCCAGCCCTCAGCCCTGTGCCTTGCACACACTGAAGCTTAATGAAAGCTTCTTGTTAACTGAGCAGCAGCAGCCTAGGTCTGGTGGAGGGGAGACCAAGCAGCAGCTTTTGGAAAGAAAGCCCTGCAGAGCAGCTCTCCCTGGAGCCAGCTTTGGCCATGGCACGGCATCAGGCTCAGTGACTGCAGTGGAGATACTGCTAACGACAACTGCTGGCCGAAGCACCTAGAGATTATTGACACGGTACTTTGTCGACGTTGTCACCTGATCTTCAAACAACAGGCTGACATCTGTCCACCAACAACTACATCGGCCAGAACGTTCATCTTAAATAAGTCGGTAGATGAGAAAGATAATGTGGTTTGTTTTGGGGGAAGTCAGGCAGGACTTTCCTAGGGTCATACGGCTGGGTTTGAACTCACATCCTCCTGCCTCCACTGTGCCACCCAGCTGCCCTAAATTAGTTATTGTGAATTATTATTTTAATCATATTATTTAATCAGCACATAGCCAGGAGTATACAGCAGCTAGGACAAGCACTGGAGGTAGCTGAGACCTCAGGGCCTTTCTAGTCCAACTCCCTCATTTTACAGAATAGTCTGAGGCCCAGGGAAAGTGACTTGTCCAAGATCACGTGGACAGGAAGAATCAGAGGCAGGAACAGAACCCAGGTTCTCTGACTGCAGAAGCAGCACTTTTCCCCTTGTACCAAGTTGAATGAAGCCTGGCTGAAAGGGGAATAACAGACAAGGAAAAGTAGAGAGAAAGGAGTGAGAGCAGGAGAGGGGTGGACCTTCTGAAATCTACTTTCTGGTCTACCATTGTGCCAAAGAAATCTGAACAAACCTTCACCCCACATGTCTCCTTTCCACATGCAGAACCACAGGTAGTCTAACTGAATCATTTTTCCCCTCTGACATGGCTCAGCCCTCTAGGGTCCACACCAAAGTCAGGATCAGCTGCCTCACAGCATAACTAGAAGTTCTCAGACAGCTTAAGAGAACCCTTCAGACCGATGTGCACAAGGACATCCTGGGTCTCCTTCCAGACCCACAACTAAGTCAGCTGGCCATCAGATCCAATGGCTGCAGGACAAGGGAAGGGGAGCGTGGGTCCTGCCACACGTGCTCGGGTGCTGGGGCACCTCACCTGCCATGGTTCCTCCACAGGCACACCGGGCACTCTTCTGGCCCCCACTGGAACAAAATGAGCAGCAATGAAAGACGCCCTGGTGCTGGCGGAACTTTCTCTTCACCATCATTTTGTATGGCGAGCCCTACAAAACCATAACTGTGATAGAGGATAGGCTCTCCATTTGGGAAATGATTATCAGTGACAGTTTAATTTCTGCATGAGTTAACTCCAATCCCTGAAGTGAATCCTATATCAAACTACAAGTATCTCTACATCCTATCTGCCCAACACTGCTAAATGCCCAGGAGGATCCCAGTCAACTGTGTAGACTGCTTACTACCACTTTCTAAGGCTCAGATCTAAAATGTCATGTTCTTAGATGTAATGGATAGAAAAACCAGACAACTCCCACCTCAACATCTGTGACAGAACATCTCTGTCCCAAACCAATAATAAGGAACCACACAAATACAAGGTGGGCAAAGTGGGGTGGACACAACCCTCCTTGCTCTTTCAGTAAGGCTGGAAGGCCTCAAGTTTGGGGAATGAGGACCATTCCACCGTTATGGACATCTTGATGCATGGTATCCTGATTGAGAAAGAATGAACTAAACGAAGAAGAGACAGGGTGAGTGCAGGGACTTCTTGTGATCAGTCACATCACCCTGTGCTCCAAGGCACATCCTTTATTCACCACCAGGGCAATCCTGTTACAGATCCTACTTCAACACCTCCAAGGCAGCCAACAAAGGAAGGAGGTGGTCTGGGTATGATGGGAAAAGGACTGTCCTCAGGGGTAAGGGGCTACGATGGTGAAGGTGATCAGGGCAGCCTAACTGCCAGTGGCTGTCTCACTCACCTGGACGTGCTGCCCTCTGACACAGACGCACACGGTGTAGGGGCCGGGCTCCTCAGGGACAAAGGAAATGGTGTAAGTCCCATTGTTGTTATCCTGGACCATCGTCTTAAGAACACTGAATGAGGACAAGAGTTCAAGAAAGACTCATTCCCACGTGCCTGAGCATCATTTATAGAAACTGACTACACTCGGGGGTCCCCAAAGGCCAAGGGAATCACTATATAAGCCTTCCTTGTTGTCAGGAAGCCAAGGAAGGTCACTGGAGAGTTACCACATCTTCCAGTTAATTCCACACCTGAACAAGCAGCATAAACCGGAGCCGACACAGATGCTAGAGCTGTAAGAGACCTCAGCAGCCAGCTACACCACACAGCACGATAGGATGGAAGAACGGGTCCTTAAATCGGATCCTGGACCTGTGTTCGAATCTCATCTCTGACTCCCAGTCACTTAATGATCTTACACACATTAGTTCTCTCTGGTCCTTGATTTCCTCATCTGTAAGAGAGAAGGCCTCGGAGGCCATCCACTTCTAAAGCTATCAACTCCCTAATTTTACAAAGGAGTAACTAAGCTCCAGGGAAGCCACATCAGAGGTAGGAGCTGAACCCAGGCCCACTGAGTCCACAGCAAGTACTCTTCAATATAACACGCTGGATCATCTCAAAGAAAGGCAGAGGGAGGGGCGTTAATTACTGCTGAGATGCCTTTCATCTCCAAAACTGCTTCTGTGATTCTAATCCCTGATAACTGTATCCTATTCTTCCTATTTGAATTTTCTTCCTCTTTGTTCCATCCTTTCCTGGCACACAAACCATGTGCTCTCAATATTATTATGTAGCAAAGCAGATATTCATCAGTCCAGCACAGATTAAAGTCTAGAGACATATGGGTCTCAGAAAGTGCCCCTGTGAGAGCAAACTGCATATGGTCACAAGAACCATGTGACACCTGATGTAACCAATAAAGAATGACCTCCCGCTCTCACCCCCACCTGGACAACATTCTCCTGAGAGGGAAAGGCGTAGCCAATGGGAATCATCACTTTCAAATGGAATTTCCACAGCACCCCTGAGGGCAGCTTTGCCTATATGACGATGGTCACTGCACCTGTATCCCCAAATATTGGGAGTCTGGAGTTTTCAGTTCTAGGTGTGTGTTACCCGTGAAACTTAGCCGTCGGATACCAACCAGTCCTTCTTATTTTTATGGCTGACGCTCACTCGGATGTGCTCTCCTCCTCTGTCCATGTGCTCTCCCAAAATATCTCTGCAGAGCAGGGTGAAAGTGACTTGCTGCTTCTCCCAAGCTTTGTGGATGTCTGAAGAAGCAAGCATTAAGTAAATAATTACTGCAAAAGAACAAATTTAAAGGACTGAAAGTACTTTAGTAGGCAGCAGTTTACTCTACAGCCTTTAGAGAAAAAAAAATAATTTACCTTTGCCTCATCCTGCCTTCTCAGCCTGCTCTACGGCCATTCTTTCTACCCTGTCACTGAGTAACTGCCAGAGAAAGCAGTACCCCTAGTTACTTGTCATGCAGCAGCTGGTTTTAGGCCATGTGCCCTAGAAGATACCTCAAGCCCACTCCCAAGACTGAACCAGAGATTTTGGACAATGAGAACCTCCAGGCATCCTCTAGAAAGACCGGTCACCCGGTGACCCCATAGGAATCCTGAACCGGAGCCATACCCAGAGTCAGCAAATGAACCCTAAGGGCAATTATGAGCTTTCTGAGGCAGCTACAGTTTCAATCCAAACTCACGTGGCCCCAGGACCCACCACTGCCAACTGCAAAACAGACCAGACCACTCAGCATTTGGATCTGGCCGCTGTTGTCCTTTTATGGGATTATTGGTAAAATAAGAGAGCCGTAAGGAATCACCTAAAGATCGCTTAGTGCAGCACTTTAATAGAAGAAGAAATTGAGACCCCAAGAAATCAAAGGACCAGCGCGCCCCAAATTAATGTGCTTCCCTTCCGGAAGGGCTAAAGTGTAATAGGAACAGAAGAATTGAGAAAAGGCTCCTTTCTGACTCCTTACCTTAATCATTATTGTTCTCATTCGGGGTCTGTCTTGGGATAGAGAGGAGATTTAGGCCATGGGAAAAACAAAGTGAATTTGGAATCAAAATTCCATTTGTGTAGAAAAGGAGGAGGAAGACATAGCATCTAAATTATGCCTAAATCATAGAAGAAAAGGGTGGCTCACTGAACAAGAAGGAAGGAATCCTTCTGGAAGCTGTAGTCCTCAGAAGGAACTGGGCACCCTGTGTAACACAAACTGCAAGGAAGCGCCAGCAGCCTGGTTCCTTACTTAGACTGCACAAGAGCACAGTTCTCTGGTCCCAGCCCTCTCCCTCCTGGGATTCTGGTCACTGGAGAAAATCCCAGAGGAATATGGCCCAAATCAGCTTTCCCCTGGGGGATCCCCTATGGATCACCCTAAATGTTACTGCTGGCCTGCTAACCGCAGATAGGGATTGGCTTGGGCTACCCCACAGGCTGCTGGGTGACCCCAAATGTTTCCAGTATCCTATGGAAGAGATTTTCCTAAAAAAAGGATGACTCAGGGACATGATTGAGTTGTAAAACAGAAGTTTTCAAACATACAGGAGATTGAATTTTTATTCCCAATTCTGTCCCTAACTAGTTGTGATCTTGGACAAATCAAGTCACCACTCTTGGGCTTCACCGTCTTCATCTGGAAAATGACAAGGCTCCTTCTAGCTCTAGCCCAACCTGACTTTAAGGACAGAATCCAGGAAAAAGGATTCTGTTATTCCAAATGGAATTTCCAGAATTCCCCCTTTCTCTCCTTGTCTCCCCTGCTTCCGCTGGGAGCCTGCTCTAACATGTAACATGTGGGCACTACAAGGTACAGCATGACTGCTGAGGCACTGCGGTCACCTCCTCTGCCTCTCATACCTGTCCATTTTAGAGAAATAAGGCACAGTCTCTGAGTAGCTGGGCAACTGTTACTTTCCTCAAGTGAAAAAATTTACGCCTCATGACCTTTTAAAGAAGGTCTATAAAATGTCTCCCTCTGACTCCCATGGTAACGAGATAAGAAGGATGTAGGTGTCCAGTTTCTCAAATGGGATCCCCTGTGCCTCAGTAAACTGACCAGAAGGGAAATGCTCTCAAGGTGAGTACTGGGCCATGACCTGCAGGATAAGAAGAGTCCATCCCCAAAGACATGAGATGAATAAGAAATGCTTCCCTACCTTCCCCTTGGAGAAGGCACTTGGCCGGATCAACCCCTTTCGTGAGAATGGCCCCAAACACTTCATAGCCACCACACTGGCCAGCCTTCTCCTGTGGGGAGAAACAGATGCCGTCGTCCTCCCCGGGGCCAACATTGTAGTCGGCTTTCTTGAGTTTCTTCAGCCTGCTCGCCACAACCCCCTTGGTGATAAGGATCTCCAGGTCGGAGCCATTACTCAGCAGGCGTTCGGTGAACTCGACTCCGGTCCTCAGGTCTGCCAGCAGCTGCTCCACCTGGAGCTTCTGGAGGTGCAGAGAGTTCTCCTTCTGGATCCGGAGGTCTTCCAATTGCTTCAGCAACTGATCGCGGTGTTCTCTGATAGCCGTGATGTAGCCATCACAAAATTCCTGGACGTCGGCGGACAGCGCATCCATGCGGCTCCGGAGGGCACTGCCCATACCCTCGATCTGGGCCAGCGCTCTTTCTAAGGTGTCCATGTGGGGCTGGGTGCTGTGAAGGAGCTCCCACATGGAGTTCCCATGCTTGTGGATAACGTTGTTTATCAAGTCATAGGTGTGCTCCCTATGGTCACCTAGCACACAGTCCCGGCACACTGGCTGGTCACACTGCTCACAGAATAGGTTCAGCTCCTTGGCACGGTGGATGGAACACATAATTGGCCTCTTAATCTGGCTATATCCTTTTGGGTCCTTCATGGGCATGACAGAGTGGGAAGTAGTTTTTTTTTGCCTCCTAGGTTAAACAGACAGGGACAAGATTAGATGGAGATTATGACTCAGCAGAATGCATGGTGGCTATGCAATGTAGGGGGTTATAGGTTCTAAGCCCGCTTCTGCCATTTCTTTGGGTCAAATTATTCAAGGTTTCTGATTCTATGAAAAAATAAAATCACTGTACCGACTTGTGATCAGACATAAGCGTGTAGGAGCAGCCGGTAAAAAAAAGGACGCAAGGTAGTTTACTAAATGAATGAATATACCAAGTGCCACAGAAATAGTGACCACAGAATCTCGGAGGCAGAAGGCACCTCAGAAGCTATCTAGTCTAATCAATACCTGATTAGGAACCCCTTCTACCATATAGCTGACAAGTAGTCATCCAGCCTTTATTTGAAAATCTTCTGGAAAGGGAACCCATTACCTTCCAAGATGGCCCCATTCCATTCTCAGATACTGATTAGGAAACGTTTCCTTCCAATATGCTTAAATATGTCTCCCTGCCACTACTATTAATCAAAAGCCATTAAAACTCCATTGACAACCAGCAGAGATTCCATAACACAGCTTACAGACAAGTTCTAAATTAGGTCCATGGTTTTCTTAGAATGCTAAAATCTAGGCAATTTCAGCTGTAGGACCTGACCCCCCAAATCTCTGAGCATCTAAGAAAAAAGCCACCTTAAGACACAAAAGGGTAGTAAATTCCGAAAGTTCACAGCAAATTAAAAAGGGAATTGTACCCCTCTGCCTATATCTGAACAAACTGAAACAAGAGCCTGCAGAATGATTTACCCTTTGGCAAACAGGAGAGGAGCTCTCCAGTGAAACTCTACACTAGGACATGGAAAATCCACTAAATAAATGACTCAGCAGTGACCCTGCAAGGGAACTGAATTATAGAGTAGCTTGTGCGGAATCAGTCCAGATAAAGTTCAGGTATAAGGCTTTGGAAGGGCATTTTCTCCAGATAGCAGCTACTCCCCCAAATCAGCCATGAAAGTTTTCCCTGTTCTGCAGCCACCCCTGATGTCTGGCTGCTCCTAACTCAGAGAGCTCCACTACTTCCAAACACTTAAAATGGACATCAGAAGAATACAAGGACAGCCCCCAGTAGTCAGTGGCATCTTTGACACAAGCTGTCTTCTTTCGGCTTCCTGATGAAAAAGGTCCAGCTCAGTGACCCATCCTAAATAAACAAAACCATCAGCATCTGGGAATCCATTTAAGGTAAAACAAGCCTGATCCTGTGCTAGAAGGGGGGAGGGAGGAGCTTGTGGAAAGTCACCCCAGTGGGACCTGCTGTCAGCTGCCTATTTGACAGAGACTATTAAGGATCATCTCACAACTGCAGATTAAAAAACAAGAAGAAATACTATTCCTCTGATGGCCCTACTAAGAAAAAAAATCACGGACAAGCACCTTGGGTAGCCGTATAACCACTGTGAGCAGCTGCATGGCACAGTGGAAAGAGCACCAGACCCAGGGGCAGGAAGACCTGAGTTCAAATATGAACTCAGGCACTCGCTAGCTGTGTGACCCTGGACAAGTCACTTATCCCTGTTTGCCTCACTCTCCTCATCTGTAAAATGAGCTGGAGAAGGAAACAGCAAACCACTCCAGTACTGTTGCCAAGAAAACCCCAAATGGGGTCGTGAAGAATTGGATGTGACTGAAATGACTCAACAACACTGTGTGGGTGGTGGGGGGGGGGGAAGGGTGTCCCCTCGGGGGCACAGAAATATCTAGGAGTTGGTTTGCCCACCAAATACTAAGACATCCAGAAGCAACCCTGCACTTGTTGCCAGCACACAGTGGCCTACCTCAACGAGCAACAAGCCTTCCAATGCCCGGCACAACTTCTGACCAAGTGGCCTTCTTTTAACGTAAATGCTGAGAGGCCCTCAGAACCTCTCTGAGCATAGTGCAGTGTTTTAATAGTCCTGCATTCTGGTCCCGGGCCTACTACTTATTACCTGTGTGGTCTTAAGCAAGTCATTTCCCCTCTCTGGATTTCAGTTTCCTCAGTCTACAAAATGACAAATTTTGACGGATTTTTCTTTTTTGTCTGACACAGTGTTGTCTTCTATGTAGTCGGTATTTAGTGATCACTGAACTGAATTGGGGTCCACAAGAGAGATTAGTGTTTACTTCCACTCTATTAGAGAAAGGTGTCCTTTCCATAGTGAATCTCTACCCCAGGACTCTGTGCCCCTCCACTTAGCCCCAGGACAAACGGGCCGAACCCTTCTTTACCTATGAGCCTGGCTGCAGAACTGGCAGAGATTCACCTTGCAGGTGAGACATCGGCTCTCCACTTCCCTGTCACTGCACAGATCACACACCACACCTGGAGTGTCCTCCTGCAGATTTTGTAGCAGCACCTCATCTATAGCCAGGTGGTCCATGGTTAAGGCCTTCACTCCTCCAGGAGGCAGATCAACCTCTGTATCACAGACTGGACAGAGGATGCTAAGCTGTGGCTCCAGCTGTTGGGGCTGCTTATCCCAGAGCCTTGCACCCTCTGAGGTTTTTCCTGGGTCTAGTGGTCGCAACACCAGGACAGAGAAGGGCTCCAACTGTTCTAGGCAGGTCGTGCAAAACGTGTGCAAGCATGGCAAGATCCTGGGGACTTTAAAAAGCTCCATGCACATTGGACAGCGAGTCCTGCCTAGGCCTCCAAGTGCAGGAGGGCTAGAGATCTGCATCCCAGCCCCCTGGGGCGCCTGCTCCGCCTCTCTTTCTGACATTTCCCGAGGTTTTTCCAAAACGTGCCTACGATGAAGCAACAGAGGGGTTAGGATCACCCCAATAGGGGAATGCCTTCCAAGTCACACATCTAATAGACAGACAGAGGGGCAAAAACATAAGGGGGAAAGAAAAAACAATTCCCCAACACCTGGAGATGACGTCTGGAGCATGCAATTTACCAATTTGGATATTACCCACCTGACCCAGGGAAGCCTCCCTCCACCCCAAGCCCTTTCACTGTGCTTCAATTCTACCTACTAAGTAGCTGGGCAGTGGGGGACTCATTACATCTCCAGGCCCCCTCCCCAGGCATCTGCTACGCCCCGCCACTCAAGGATCCAGCCTCAACGTGATCCTCCTACACGCACGCGCCCTTCTCCCCAGGAGCACGCGCCACCCTCCAACTCGCTCCTCCCCTCCCCACCCCATTCCCTGTCACGTGCCAACCTCCAGCACACTCCCCGCCCCCTTCCCTCTAGTAGTCAGCGCCCGACGCTTGTACCCCGAGGCTCAGTTTGTTCAGCCTCCTTCTCCTCTCTCCTCCTCTTCCTCTCTCTACACCAAAACGCCAAAACCAACCCCGCCGCCTCCTCCTCTTCCTCAGATGAGTCCAATCACCATCCTGGAAAGGCGGCCCTTGCCTCACGCACCCCGCCACGCCCCCATTCAGAGTGACACTGATCTTTACCAATCACCATTGGACCATTCCAGTCTTCACCAATCACTTAACGGAGAGGGCGGCACTAAAGTGGAGGAAGTAGGTAAGTGGACCTCCGTAGGAAGGATTTACTAAGGGGATAGGACGGGATGAGGGGGGTGGTACCGGTTAGAGGTCAAGCAGGAGTCACCCTTTTACGGGCAACTATCTCTTATACCTCTGAGGTAACCGAAAAGTTCTCCCAATAGCTTTTAAAAAATCAAACCTTGGGGAAGGATAACAATAGAAACAGGAAGTTCTGCCTCTTGACCTTCGGATTGGTTGTTGGTGATGTCAATTAAATTCTGTGAGCCCCGGAGCCCCAAGGGATTCTGGGAGATGTAGTTTCTTCTCAGCCAGACTATTTTTCCTTCTCACTTCTAGTGCTTTTCGAAAACGCGAGTGTTGTCACCCTGAAGTTGATGCTCTTCTTTCCCCTCCCACATTTTTTCTGGTGATACGATCCCCCTGCTCAGGGCTAGAAAAATCAGAGGACTGGAAGGGACAGAGGTCTTTTTCGATTCTGCAGGTTTTAGGAGCTTGTTGCCCTAGATCTCTTACCCTCACTCTCCCCATTGTGTTCCCATATAGGTCTCCCCACCTGTCTGATAGGAAAGGGGGCCAACAACCTGGCACTCACTGGGGACCCTTTGCCCCTAAATCTTGGTGTGTGACCTTGGGCGAGTCACCCAATGTCCATGGAGCCTCTTTCCTCATTTTTAAAATTTGGAGGTTGGATCATGTGGACGCTTAAGGTACCTTCCAGCTCTGACCTTCTGTGATTTCATAATTCCATGCCACCATCACCGTACAACAGTCTTTAGTTTTGTGACTCAACAAATATTCATTGAGGACCTACTATGTGCCTCGTGGGCTGGGGTACATCTAAGCAGGAAGTAGCAAAGAGGTGTAAGACAAGAATTCCTTGAGCTCATTATTTAGTTGGGGGGATGAGATTAACAGATAGGATATTTATTCAGTACTGTCTACCTGGAAGGCATTGATGAGAGGAGATGAAAGAAGATAAAATTCAATCTACTTCAGCCCTATACTGGCAAAGCCATACCTTTGATTTTGTGATCAGCACTTTGCTCACTTTCCCATTGTGCTATTCTTGATATCTTCTAAATCTTATCTTCATCTTCATCTCCACTTCTGGTCCCTTTACTCTTTTCCCTGTTTCCACAGTCCATCAACTCCCTTCTGACTTTGCTTTCTTTTCTATCTAGTTTGGACTCAAGGCATCCATCTCAGGATGAGTTGTCCCTTCTTCTGACTTTTTACTAGGCTTACCATTCTAATCATTGGGTTACACCTTTTGTTTGCATACTCTAAACATGGGCATTTCTGATTTGCTAGAAAAAAAATTATGAAACCATGCTGACTGAGTCTAAAACAATTTCATGCTATTATACTTCAACCAGGTCCTCATTGCTACTTGACAATTTTTTTTATTTCTTATTTTCTTCCACTAGAATGTAAGCTCCTTGAGGGCAATCTTGTTTCATTTTTGCCTTAATGTCCTTAGCACTTTGCACATATTATGTACTTAAATCCTTACTATGTTCCCCACGGCAGCTATTTTAACTCATTAAGTTCCTAATTATCTCTATTACCCTATAATATAATCCTACTCCTTGCCTTTTTAAAAAAATCTGCAAGTCCATAGGCATTGTGAGTTTCATATATGTACTTCATCTACTAATGAAATGATCTGCACCTTCTCTGAATATTAGTCTTAGTAATTTGCCAGAGGACTCCCAGAGTTTAAGTGACATGCCCAGGGTCACAAGCCACTAAATGTCAGATACAAGACTTATGCAGGTCTTCCTTACTCAGAAACCAGCATTCTATGTTGCTTCTTGTATCTTAATTTACTAAAAGTAATCCAGGTCATCAGACACAATCTCTACTGTTTACCTCTCTGTCTCAAAATATCTGTGACTGTTCCCCATCCTTTGCATCTCAGGAGGCCTTTCCTCCCATAGAAAGGTTACCCTTCTGCCTGTGTTCTGGATCCCATCCATGTTTTGCTGTCCTCCTGTGACCTTAGTCCATTATCCCCTTCTGTCCACCATCTTTTTCAATCTCTTTCTCTCCGTAATCTGTTCCTCTCTATCCATTCTACCTACAAATATGCTCGGGCTTTCCCATTCCTTAAAGTTTTCCTTGACTTTGTTATGCCTTCCAGGTATGTTCTCTCTTTCTGAAACATTCAAAAGTAGCAGAGTGGAAAGAGTCTTGGAGTCTGCCTTTGGGAAGTCACTTCAGATCTTTGGCTCCTCATCTGTAAAGTGAGGAAGTTCAATTAGAATCTAGTTATTAGATGATTCTCAATGATTCTGTGACCTGATTTCTCTGCGTTTAATTCTTCCATTTCCTAAATATCCACTGGCTGCTTTTCCTAATACTCTACTGAAGTATTTTCTCCAAAATATCTAGTAATCTCCTAATTACCAAATATAGTGACCTTTTATCAGTCCTCATTTTTTAAATTTATCTGTAATATTCATCTTCATTAGCAATTTCCTCTCCTTGAAATTCTCTATTCTCTCAGCTTTCAAGATACCATTATTTAATCAAAAAGCATTTATTAAATGTCTATCATGTGTCAGGCTGTGCCAAGAGCTGGGCATACATACACAAAAATGAAATAGTCCCTGCCCTCAAAGAGCCTACATTTTATTGAGGGAGATAATGTGTACATGCATATGTATATCTATACACACACACACACACACACACGCACACACACACACACACATATGAAAGCGTAAAATACGTACAAAATAAACACAGTCTCATTTTGGAGGGGAGGCATCACTGGCTGGGGGAATCACTACCTGCTCCTGGTCTCCTTCTTACCTTCTCTTTCTCCTATGCTGCTTTCTTCTACTTCTACTTCCTCTTCCTGTCTCCTAAATGTGTGTGTCCTCCAAGGCATGCTTTCCCTGAGAGATTTCATTCATTGCCACAGTTTTCACTATCACTCCTATGCGGGTAATTCCCACATCTATCCTTGTCCTTAAATCAGGCATCTTGTCTGCCAGACATCTTCACCTAGATCACACAGTCATGGATTTAGAAGTGGAAGGGACCTTAGAGGTCATCTAGTTCAATCTTCTCATTTTATAGATGAAGAAAGAGAACAGAAGAGTAATGTTACTTTGCCCAGGAGGTCAACAAGTAGACAGGAGATCTTGTCAGACAGGGTTTTGAACCAAGGTCTTCTGACTCCTAATGTAGTATATTTTTACCACTGCGCCATGCTGCTTCTTCCTGACTTCCATCGCCTGTAGAACTGAGCCTGTCTAAAAGCTAACACTGTCTTTTACCTCAAGCTGTTTGTCCAAAGTGTACCTTCATTCTTCCAGTCATTCAGGCTCCTGAAACCTTGGAGTCATTCTTGACTCTCATCATCTGCATGTAGTTAGCAAGTCTTTTCTTTCTTTCTTCTTCAGGTCTCTTTCATTCATCTGTTCCTTTCCTGCTGCCACTAATCTTGTTCACTCTCTCATCACATCATATCTCCTTTTGCAGTAACTTCCCAACTCATTTCCCTGCTTCTGATTTTTTTCTGATCAATTTATCCTATATGTGATTTAAAAAAATTCCTTTTGCACAAGTAAACATGCCATCATTCAAAAACCTTCAGTGACTTCTTATTGCTTGTAAGATGTATACTCCTTAGCTTATTTAATGTTCAGAATCCACTACAATCTGATTTTTACCTACTTCCTCAGTCTTATTTCCTACTGCTCTCCAAACCTTGCACTTCAACTAAACCAGTCTGCTCATTGCTTTTTGAAACCTGTTATGTACATGTCTGGAATGTTCTTCTAACTGGACATTCCCTTCTCCTCCCCCTCTCCCCATCTCTGCATTTCTAAATCCTATCATTCCTTCAAAATCTGTCTCTAGACCCACTTCCTCCATGAAGACTTCCCTAACCACCTCACCCTCTTTGATGATCAATGCCTTTTCTCTTCTGTACCACTTGGTACTTAGCATGTGATAGTGTGTTCTATCATCATCATCATTATTAATATTAATAATGTGTTCTATTTTCCCAACTAGATTGTAAACGCTTTAAGGGCTAGGACTATAACTTAGACCTCTTTTTATCTCCTATGCCTAACATGTAGTAACCCTACATGTAGCATCGGTTCCACAAATCTCTGTTGTTGATGATGCAATGATGATGCCAGTAATGATAACAAGAAACTGTCAGTGAACAATCTCTGCCCCTATGTGATCTGGTGCTGAGAGCTGGCATGTGAAGTTTCAGGGAGGAGAGAGACCGTGTAGGAGGTGCCAAAGGTGTGTGTGTGAAGCTCCTGGACAATTCCTTGCCCTGATAGTTTCACCTTTCTAGTGACCCCATGATGCCACTTCTCTCTTTGGGACCCGGACAGTAAGCATCAAGGGGAGAAATGGGGGAGGGGGGGGAAACAATGGATAAGCCAATTGAAGATGTTGTAGACAGTGGAGTTAAAGACAGGAAAGCCCAAGTCATTCCTTTTCATTGTTTTTCAGCAATGTCAGCAATGCCAAACGTTGAGTTTGTAGATGGATAGAAAGGGAACATTTGAATTATGAAGAGGAAGACCGTGTTTCATTTCTAGGAGAGTATTTCATTCACCAGAGTATTTATTAAGACTATGTTAAGTGCTAGGTGCTAGGGGAGATAGTAATATAAATAAAATAAAGTTCCTGCCCATAAAGAGATTATAGTCTCTAAGAGGTTATTAACCACACATAGATGATTTATAATACAAATTGAACTATAATTAATAAAAGGAATACATAGTCCTAGAGATCAGTGAAGGTGAGTTCACTTTAAGTTTGTGGTGGAGTGTGGAGATTAGGGTTAGGGTGTCAGTAAGGAGAGAATGGAGGGATAACAACATTAAGGGACGCTGACATTTGCCTGGAGAAAATGTGTTTAAAGGAGCAGTTTGAGAAAGAGGATGAAAACCAGGAAGAGTGTGGTGTTGTTGACGCCAGAGCAGAGTATGGAGGAAGGTCTGGGAAGAGAAGAGTTAAGAAAAGACCACCGGATTTATTGCTGGTCACCGGTGAGAGGTGGGCTCAGGGACTGCTTTTTCTCCACTTGTTCTCATCCTCCCATTCTTGTCTCTGTTTTTGTTCATGCTTTCCCCATTCCCAGAATGGATTCCTCTCTCAGCTAGGTGGTACAGTGGGTTAGAGTGCTGGACCTGGAGTTAGGAAGATCTCAATTCTCAGACAGTAGCTTTGTGATCCTGGCCAAATTGCTTGACCTCTGTCTGCCTTAGCTAACTCATCTGTAAAATGGGTATTAGTAATATAGGATTTACCTCCTAGGGTTGTTCTGAGGATAAAATTAGATGATATTTTAAAAGTACTTTTGCAAACTTAAAGCACTCTATGAATTCTAGCTGCTATTATTATTATTGTTATCATCCTCATCATCATCCTGTTTTCTCAGAGGAGAAGAAACTAAGAGACTGAATCAGGATCAGACCTAATATTGTTACATGGCTAGTATATAAGGAAAAGTCCAGGGACTGAGGAAGGTAACCCTCTCTGAAATTTTTGGTTCAAGGTCCAGAGTTCAGACTTGTCTCACTGGCAAATCTTGCTGTGATATAGCTATAAACGGCTTCCCAGCTTTGACAGCCTTCCCTTTGAGACTGAGGTGTTGCTCTAAGAGCTGTTTCCCAGAAAACCCCTCTTTGTCTACGGAGTTCTGAGCTTGTTCTCCCAAGCAGTCAGAAATGCACTTCTTTCTAAAGCACTTAGCACAGAGCCTGGCCCATAGTAAGCACTAAATAAAAGCTTATTCTCTTCCCTTCCCTTCCCTTCTTCCTGTGAACAAAAGGAAACATAATTGGGGGCTTTCCGAGTAAAAGGTCAGGGAGTCTGCTCCTGCCCCTAATTAAACATTGTGACCTCAGGCAAGTTACTTAATCTCTCTCTCTGCTTCAATTTTCTCCTTAGTAAGATAGAGATAATAAGACTTTCCCCACTTACCACACAGGTTATTGGGATGATGTGAAAGTGTTTTTCCAGCTGTTTTCTTTTTCGTCCTGTCTCCCATCTAAGGAATTTCTTAAGTTTTACTTTCTGCTTTTCTCTATCTACCTTAGAGAGCTCACTTATTTTTATGCATTTAACCAACTTTCAGATGGTAACTCCCAAATCTATATCTATAATCTTTTTTTTTTTCACCTGAACTCCAGTCCCGATTTTTCAAATTCCTACTAGCACTTTAACTGGGAAATGCCCATATCACTTCAAATTCTACATGTTTAAAACCAAATTCATTGCCTTTCCCCCTGGACCAACTTCCCCTTCTAGCTTGTCTCTTCAGTAGCACCATCAATTTCCCAATTATCTAGGTTCAAAACTTGGGCATCAGGTTTGAGTCATTCTTATTTCTCATATACTTTATCTCATCAGTCGCTAAGTCCTATCATTTCTCCTTTTAAAATGTTCCTCAGGGGCAGCTAGGTGGCGCTCAGGAGTCAGGAGGATCTGAGTTCAAATGCAGAGTCAGATATATAACACTCACTAGCTGTGTGACTCTGGACAAGTCACTTAACCCCAATTGCCTCACCAAAAAAAAATGTCCCTCAGAGTCTCCCTTTCTCACCACTTCCAGCTTCCCCCACCCCTTCCAGTCCAGACCCTCATCATATCATGCTTGGATTATTAGAAGAGAGACTCATAGTTGGCAGCCTTCTCCTCAATCCATCATGTTGCATTACTGGGGCCATTTTAAATAGAGAAATCTCCAACAAAAAGCACAAAGATAATACAAATAGAACAACATAATGTGGCACTAAATATACTGAGAAAAGGACACTGTTTGCGGTGTGAGAGCTGATAAAAGAAGGAAGAGCGTGTCACCTTGTTCTACCCAGCTGGGCACATTTGCAATGAGAGACTTCAATTTTTTACTGCTCTACACATATCCACAAATGACTATGAAAATATCACGAGTATGCATTTTTGGGTTACAGATAAATTTTATTAAGTAGGCAAATTCACAAATATGGAGTCCATGAATAATGAGCACCCCTCCACATATATGCGTATGTGTACATTTGTATGCATACATATATGTGCATATATATACACATATACACATATGTATGTATCTCCATATATATTGTATATGTGCATATATATATATATATACACATATACACATATGTATGTATCTCCATATATATTGTATATGTGTGTATATATATATATATATATATATATATATATATATATATATATATAGGGGGGGTGTATGTACATACACACACATTAACTTAAACAGGCCCTGAAATTCAATTCTGAAAGTATTCTGTAAGGAAGGTTTCAGCCTCTCACTTGACCAGGATCCCACTCTCTCCTTCTCTTGATCTTGACACACTCTTCACTTCTGACAAGCTAAGATACATTGTGGATGGAGACAGGGAGAGAAAAGATGGGTCGTGGTTTTGGATGGGTTAGAATTAGACAACTGTGAGAAACTTTCTCCTCATTTGATACTGTCCTGTCCTGTCTGCCCCCTAATCCCACTATTTTACTCACTGACCCTATCCTCAGGCCTGCTTACCCAGAGGGCAGAATCTGGTCAACTTAAGTAAAAGAGACTTCAAATCCCATAGTGGTCTACTGCCTTCTGAAAGGCAGAGTGTGGGTGTGATCTGATAATGCAATCACCAAGAATAACTCTATCAACCAGTCCTAATATTGTGGTCTGCTCTAAGACACTGGCAGAGTGAGCTCTGTAAACACCCAAGAAATCATAGCAAAGAAAAACCTTAAACTAAAGCTCAACATTTTCAAATATCTCATATAGCCAACTCTTAGTTATCTTCATGTGGATTATTTACTTGGCAGATTTTTTATTTTGTAGGTATTTAATCCTGGGGCACAGGGGTGCTTTTGCCTGCATATGGAATATATAGCTGTGAGATGTAATTTGAAGACTGTTGGGATGGGCCTCTCTCTGTGATCAAAAATCTACCCCACTAGTCTCCAACCTGAAATCCCAACATTAGTTACTCCTTGGGGTTAGAATGCAAACGTAACATAGGAAGGTTACGTGTTAGATAGTTATTATGCTTTGAACTCTTCTTCTTCTGGACTTCTGTAGTATTAGTTTATATGATTCATATGGCATATTAGCATATGTCTCTTCCCCCTCTCCCCTCTGCCCCACTATCAGTAGCTTAGTCATGCCTGGACCACAGCTGTATCTAGGACAGAACAGCTGGAACTTTGCCTCAGGGTCCAAAATTTCTCTGATAGAGTACTATAATTTCCAAATATGAAAATTATACAAATTTAGCAAAAAAAGTTTATAGCATTTATCATCTTTAGTCAAGTCCACAAGCATTTATTGAAATGCTTGCTATTTGCCAGGCACTGCGTTAAGTGTTGGGGATACAAATACAAGGAAAAACAAAGAGTCTGTGCCACTGAGGAGCCTCCATTCTAATGGAGGAAGACAACACATAAAAGGGGAGGAGGAGGAGGAAGATGCACCCTTATGGTGGCGTGGGTAGAGTTTGGAGAGCAAGAGTGGAACATGGTCAGTCTGGGCTCTTCCTCAAAATGAAGGTTCCAAAGAAGGCAGCTAAAGCATCTTTAGGACTTAGTTCTCAAAGATGAAAATCCCATTCACATTTGTCTTGAGTTGCTGAATGCCTGCGGGTTGGATATTTGCTAATTCCAACCTTGGAATGGGAGCTGCTGTAGAGAAAATGGCTAGTACGGATAGAAGCAAGGCCAAAAGCTTGGGGACTATGTGGGTCTCACCTTTCTCTTCACTGACCTTCCCCAGCTTCCATGAGGCCATTCTGATACAACGCTCTGTCTCTAAGTATAGACTGGGCTTCACTTGGGCCAATGTGGCCCAAATTCTGGTTTAGAATTGAAATGAAACACTCCTAGACCATCTAACAGAATAAAAGGAAGTTTATTTAGCCATGCATTAATTGAGCAGAGCACATTCTCCCTGCATCTGTGTTGACCATGCTGCCATACCAGTCAAGTGTTCTCAAGAGCAATTCTTGCCCATTCTCTGGCTGCCTCTTGTCCGCAGGCCACCAGGGAGCTATGTTAACAGCTGGAGACTTCGTCTCCTGATTCAATTAAGTCTTGAGGATTATTTCAGTACATTTTAAGGAAAACTAGTTTCAGCCTACGTAGCAGATACTGTTCCACCTTCTCCCATTAGTAAGTTCGTCTCAGACCCTCCCTTTGGGGAGGGGCCCAGGCTTGCTGACTGTTCCTCTGTTGGATATGCTTAAGACTTTCCAGACATAAGCAATACCGTATGGCTAATAGGTACCTTCATCCTCTCCCACCGCTTTCCAGCTCCCTTTTGTGTGTGGTCTTCCTCCATTAGAATGTAAGCTCCTTGAGGGCAAGGCTGTTTCTCTTTTTGGCTTGTTTTCATATCCCCAGTGCTTAATGCAGTACCTGGTACACAGTGTACTTCATGGTTACTTGTTGCCTGCCTCCCTCAGAGGTGAAACCTCAGAGTTACTTTGATTTGTATTTTTCTAATAATTAGTGATTCAGTAATGTGTTTGATAAAGTATCTCATGCTATTCATGTGGAAAAGATGGGCAGATGTAGACTAGACAGTGTTATAATCAAATAGATTTGGAGTTAGTTGGATGGCTGGACTCAGAAGAGTAGTGATGAATGATTCTATGGCAACTTGGAAGAAAATCTGAAGTAAAATGCCTGAGTGATCTATGCTCGGTGCCCTGTACTTTTTCAGATTTTTATCAATAACTTGGATGTAGTAATAGATGACACGTGCATCAAACGTGCAGGTAGGACAAAACTGGAAAAGATAAACATACATCATTCATGCATCTTCCCCCTACTACTGTCTCCTCCTTTACTCTTATATTGGATGAATAGGCAGCCCTTCTCCTTAACAAGGCCAGACTCTCCACGTGTACCTCTGATGATAGAGCCAGCAAAATTGCCCCAGATATCACCCCATTGTGTCTCTATCCTTCAGTCTTTTCATATGTACAGGCTCTTTCCCTTCTATACACCAACAAGTCTATGTCTCCCTCATCCTTAAAAAAAAAGCAACTCAACAACCCTTGTTTGATATGACTATCCTCACCATATATCTCTCCTCTCCTTGGCTGAGCTCCTTGAAAAATTTATCTGTACTAAGTGTCTCCACTTGCTCCCCCTTACTCACTTCTAAACCCTTGGCTTCAGACTTCATCATTCAATGAAAACTCCCCTTCCAAAGTTACCAATGATGTCTCAAGTTTGAAAGCAATCATCCTTTTCTCAATCTTCATCCTTCTTATCCTCTCTTTGGAATCTGACACTGCTGATCTCTTCCTGGATACACTTTCATTTAGATTTTCTTGACGCTTCTGCATCTTGGTTTTCCTCCTCTCTTTCTAACCATTCTTTCTTTGTTGGATTTTCATCCATGTCACACTAACCATAGGTGTCCCTCAAGAATCTATTCTAGGCCCTCTTCTTTTTTTTCCCCAGTAACCATCTCACTTGGTAATCTCATTAGTTCCAGTGGGTTGATACATCATCTCTGTGAAATTGATTTCTAGATCTATATATCTAGCCCTAATTGTTTTTTCCTGGCTAAATATTTTGTAGACATCTCAATGCATCCCAAAGAGAATTCGTTATTTTTCCACAAACCCTTCTCTCTTCTGAACTTCCTTATTATTGATGGAGTACCCTTTTCTCCTCGTCACCAGGTGCCCAACCTTGGTGTCATGCTTTATTCCTGGGCTCTCTTCCACTCACCCGTGTAATCCATTGCCAAATCTTGCCACTTCTGTGTTCTCAACATCTCTTGTTTATGTCTCTTTCTCCGCTCATACAGTTGCTGCACTAGCTCAGGCCTTCACCACACCTCTTGCCTGGACTATTGCAGTCATCTCCTAATTGGGTTTTTTTGTGTCAAGTCTCTCCCCACTCTAATCCATCCTCAAATCATCTGCCAAAGTGATTTTCCTAAAGTGTAGATCTACTCATTCAATTAGCTCCAGCATTGGATATCAAGTCCTTTGTTTAACAGTCCTCTTTCAAAAACAACAAAAACAACAAAAAAACAAAAAGGGGGCAGCTAGGTGGCGCAGTGGATAGAGCACCGGCCCTGGATTTAGGAGGACCTGAGTTCAAATCTGGCCTCAGACAAAAGCACTTAGTAGCTGTTTGACCCTAGGCAAGTCACTTAACCGCATTGCCTAACCCATCCCCCCCCAAAAAAAACCAATCCTCTTCACAATTTGACTTCCCTCCTTTTCCTCTCCACATACCACCGTTCATTTCTACTGGCTTATTTGCTAATCGCCAGACAGACACTTAATCTCCCATCTCTGTGATTTTGCACTGTTTTCCCAGCATCCCTGGAATGCTCTGCCTCTTCACCTCAATATCTTAGTTTCTGTTTCTTCCTTCAAAATGCAGCTCAAATCTCACCTTCTCCAGGAGGCCTAGTCTCCTCCCCGAGTTTCTAACGCTTTTCTGAGATTGCCTTCCATTTCCTCTGCATATATTGTAGAGGGTAGAGCCATGAGCCCTAAACCCTCCATTTACAGAAGGAGCTCAGCTCAGACATCTCCTCCACGGCTCTGCGACTTCCTCAGACTTTTGTGTCATGCACTTAGATAACCAACCCCCTGCCCCTTAATCCTTTTGTGTGTTGTCTTATGCCCATTAGATTATAAACTCCTTGAGGGACTGTTTCTTTTTTTGTATTTGTATCCCCATTGTTTAGCACAGTGCCTGGCTCATAGTAGGTGCTTAATAAATGCTTGTTTACTGACTGTTGTGTGTGTACCCATGTATTTGCATGTTGTTTCCTCCATTAGAATGTAAACTCCTTGAAGGCAAAGACTGTGTTTTACTTTCTTTTCATACCTGGAATTTAGTGCAGTGACTGGCATTTGTAATAAGAGCTTAATGAATGCTTTCGACTCTTGACCTCCCACCAAACCATTTGTTAGAAGTAGAGTACTAGAATACCTTCAGTTGAAAAAGGTTTACATTACCATTTTCAACCCTCCTTGCCCTTCTCTACATTATACTAGACTTTAAGAATCCTTAACTTACTCACAGTCAATTCTGTGTCCAGGAGAGGTCAGGCTTGTTCTCTTGTAATGCTTTGCAGTCGTAGCCAATAGCCACAAATACAAGCTAGCACTGTTCTTGTGATATGATATCAAGTTAACCTGTTTTCTTCTGGTGGTTGTGATTTTTATGAAACACAGAATGAGATTCAACATTATGCCTCCTAACTAGTCTTCCAACCACTGGTTTCTTCACTTTCCAATCTATTTTGTACACTTCTGGCAGGTTAATCTCCAATAAAGCATAGCTCTGATCATGTTACTTTCCTGTTAAAAAACCTAAAGTGGTTCACCATTGCCTTCTGAGTAGTCCTTCTACTACATTCAAGGCCTTCTACAGTCTGGCTTCAACATACATTTTTGGGCTACATCTTGCCTCTAGCCAAATCAGACTACTCACTCTTATTTGAACATATTTAACGGTTTTCCTCATCCTGGATATGCCCACACCATTCTTAGTCCTGCAGTGCCCTCCTTTTCTGTCTCTGCCTACCACTCCTCTAGGTTTACATGGTCTTGGTTCAAACTCAAGAATTCACTTATTACCATGTTTTTGGCTTATGCTCCCTCCCAGGTTTTCCACAGAGAACATTTATCATTCAGCTACTATTCAAGTCTATTTAGAAAAAGAAAAGAGGTACTCATTTCTTATGTAAGCATGCACTCTACCTAACAATATATCAAATATAGAAGAGGCTTTAATTAACCCAAGAAAATATGCAAAAAGACTTACACCTGAACACCTTAACAGCCAAGACAGTTCTCTTTCCATGGATGATGAACCTTCTCCTCCCACAAGGAGCTATATATTCCCCTTCTTTATAGTACTACCCCAGGGTTGAGACTCCATCACTGCCAATAACAACAAGGAAGAGAGTCACCCCGTGCTCACCTGGACCAGTATAATCCACCTAAATCCCAGCACCTGGGAAGGGCAAGGTCTAGGTTTGCCCCTCTGCATCTTCACTCTAGTTCCTACTTAGTGCAAGAATTCCTCCACTTGGTTCAGAAACTTTTCCCCGGGTGTGGGTATAGGAGGTTTGATCCCAGAACTCTTTATTGTCCAACACCTATGCTTCTGCTCTACCACAGCCCCTCCCTTGCTATAAGCTCATGTTATTTCAGCTCACTGTTTGGCCTAGGAATTCCCTGCCATTTCCTTCTGCCTCTTTGCTTCTGTCCTTGGGTCCACCTTGGCCCTTTGATAGACATGGTTCCTTGGAGAAGCTACAGCACTGTATGAGTTTGCCCTCGGGGAACTTGAACTGTGTCTGTGTGTCTGACCAGTTTTTCTCCACGTATGTAAGCTCTGGTTCTGTCCTGTGTATTGCCAGCTTTCCAGGCCTAAAAAAAGGCCAAATCCAAGGTATAGCTCAGGTAGATTACTATCTGTGACTCAATCAGTAATGTTTAATGTGGTATTAACAGTACCCAAGGTCATTAATAAGTTAATACCTTATCAAGGTAACTAATGCCAGAACAAAGGCCTCAGAGAATTAACCTGGTTAACAAGGAGAATTAACCTTATCAAGAGCATAACATCTCATTAAGGAGGCCAGAGGGATTTGGGAGTACTTCCCCATGCTCTATACTGGGCACAATCTTTCATATTTTTGTTCATGTCTTATCAGCTCAGCTAGCTAAGATTCTCCAATGTGCTTTGTTTAACTTTAAGTCACCCTTGTTATCTAACCTCGCATGTAGTAGACACTTTATAATGTTTGTTAGTTTCCACTGAGTGAACTTATTGATGTAAATTCTGCCCTGAACATCTCTGAAATCCTTGGAGGCCCCTTTTGTACCAGAGACCTGTTTCATAATTAACGAGAAAAAGGAAGCAGTGATTGTCTCTTGAAGAGGATGTCACACCTATCGTTTAGCATGTAGTTAAGACATTCTTGTTATTGTAAAGCTGGAGTGAAAGGATTCTGAAAAACCAAGAAAGTGATTATTCATTCTCATTCCATAACTCATGTATTACCTTCATGACCTAGAAAAGGAAAAGTGAAGGTCTGGATTTAAAAGGAAGAAAAAGGGAATGAGGATGGGGAAGAATGAAATTCTCTGCTTTTAGCACCCCAGATCTCAGAGAAAATGGCCCTCTCATTGGGTTGCAGGTATAGCCCCAGGCCCCAGAATTGAGGTGTCTGGAGCTTGTCAAACTACCCCCACCTCTCAATTTCCTTCTTTGAAGATTGGACTCACACTGGCTTCATTTCATTTTCATTCTGTAATCTTGTGTCATTCTTCTGAACATTTAAAGTAGTTCCCTGTGATTTGGGCAGAACTGTTGCATTCTTCTTAGAGCTGAAGAGTGCGTGTTATCTACACCTGCTGAGCTGTCGTGCCCCAGTTCCATAAATGTCCTCTGACCTGCTTTGTATCAGTAGAGAATTGGATGAGGTCTTTGGTTGTGTCCCAGGTGGTCAAATGTCAAACTCCTCTCTAGTCAGAGATGGTCAAGAGCTGATCTCATTAGTTAATGTGAGTATAGCACTTTGTTGGTTTTTTTGCGGGGAGGCGGAAGCGATTGGGGTTAAGTGACTTACCCAGAGTCACACAGCTAGTAAGTATTATGTGTCTGAGGCCGGATTTGAATTCAGGTCCTCCTGACTCCAGGGCCAGTGTTTTATCCACTGTGCCAGCTAGCTGCCCCTGTATAGCACTTTGAAAACAAAGTGCTGTGTAAATGCTATTCATGAGGATGAGAAGCATCATCATGATGATGTCATTTACTTTTAGAGTTACCATGAATTAATTTCCCCCTCTCCAAAATATTGAGCTAAAGAGCCTCTATATCCTAGTCTGCTTCTCTCCCACCTCTTCCATTTTCAGGACATGTTGCTCTTTGTTTTTATCTTAATATGGAGGGTACTTAGAAAATAGCTAGCATGTATGTAGTGCTTTAAGGTTTACAAAGCATTTACATGTGTCAACTCATTTGATCGTCACATGTTGTCCTGGGAGGTAGGTGTGATTATTATCCCCATTTTATACATGAGGTAACTGAGGCACAGAGAGATTAAGTGACTTGCCCAGGGTCACACATCTAGTCAGTGTCTGAGGCAGGATATGAACTCTCAAGCCTTGCTGACATCAGCACTTCTGATTTCTTGAGTTCCTCTTTCAATTGGAAGTGACTTCCTATTGCTTTGTTCATTTCAGTTCATTAGATAATAGGGTTTGGCTTTGAAAGAGACTTTAGCAGGAGCAGCTGGGTGGCTCAGTGCCACCGGCCCTGGAGTCAGGAGGACCTGAGTTCAAATCCTCAGACACTTGACACTTACTAGCTGTGTGGCCCTGGGCAAGTCATTTAACCCTATTGCCTAACAAAAAAAGAAAAAAAAAAGAAAGAGACCTTAGCAAGCAACCATCTAATCTAACCCCTTTATTTTACCAATGAGAAAACTGAGGTCCAGAGTAGCACATATCTTACACACAGGTCAAACAATAAGTAAGAGAGTTGGGATTTGAACACAGTTCTTTTTTACTCCAGATTTAGTGCTTTTTCCATGCTGGCTTTTTTTAATAGGTGGGGACCATCTCTAGTCATCCTGATCTTTGTCTTGCCCCTGGACCCAGCTGGCTCTGGAGGAGAAAGTGAGGCTGGTGACTTTGCACAGCTCTCCCTCACTTAAATCCAGTTCGTATGCAAGTCATGACATCACCTCTCTGATGTCGTGGTCCTCTTCAAGAATGAAGGACAGACGACAACAACAACAACAAAACTTTAATAGGTGAACCAGGACAACATACTCTGAAGGTATGCTTGGGACTTGAGTCAGGGCAGGTCAGGAGGCCAGGATAGGGACCAACAACTATCATTCAGGCCGGCCGGCCAAGTGCTGCCTGAATAGAGCAGAGATTGGGAAGAGCAGGAAATTAAAACACTTGGGCTTGGGAACCCAGGCTGTTAGGTGTCTGGCAAAAAGTCTGTGCAACGTGGAGTAAGAAACCCAGGCCAGGCTCCATATCTGTCTAAGAAGCCTCTAGGTCAGAAGCTGGGCAAAGTAAAAGAAAGAGGGCACCATCCAGAAGAATGCAACTTTATACCGAGCCTTGGACATATGTGTGTGTGTGTGTGTGTGTGTGTGTGTGTATACACACACACACACACATATATGTCCTTGGGGGCCAGAGTCTCCCTATGTACCTTATATATGTGCGTGTGTGTGTATGTATATATATGTATATATACATACACACACACACACACACACACATATATATATATGTATATATATTTATATTTATATGTATGGTCTTGGGGGCCAGAGTCTCCCTATGTACCTTTTGGCTAGGCCAGAGATTTAGTTCCAGAATATGGGTGGGCCAGAGGAGTGAGTTAGAGACTAATAGTCAGTAGCATGTTTTCATAAAAATTTATCATGCCAGGTTAACTTCACTTGTTTTGTTTTTTATCTGGTAATTAGCCTTGTAGATTCAGGAAAATTTTGTAGAAGTAGCTTATGTATTTATTTTTTAATAAAGCATTTGTCAAGTTTCTAATGATTTCCTTCTATCAACCAATCAATCAGCATTTATTGGCTACTATGGGCTACACCCGGTGCTAGGCTCTGGGTAAACAAAATACAAAAAAGAAATAATGGTACTTATATTGAGGGATATAAGAAGTACACATATAAATGTATACAAAATAAATATAAAGAGAATAAACGCAAATAAATGCAATGCAGTTAAATACAAGGTTGTTTTGGAGGGGGCACTAGCAATTGGGACATGAGGAAAAGGTTTCATGTCACAGGTGGTCCACGAACTGCATCATGAAGAGATGTCTTGAGGGAATCCTTGAAATAGAGCTGAAGAGGAAATGCGTTCCAGGCATGGGGGACAGCTATGGCAAAGGCCTAGAAATGAGAGATGAAGGGTGATGTGTGAGGAACAGAGAAGGCCAGTTTGAATGGACTGCAGAGTAGGGAAGGAGTAATGTACAACGGGACTAGAGAGATCGACGGGGTCAGGAGGGAAAGGGAATCCACTGGAGAAGGAAATGGCAAATCCCTCCAGTGTCCTTGCCAAGAAAACCCCATGGACAAAGTCTATAGGGTCGTGTAAAGTCGGACACGACTGACTGAATAACAACAGCTGCATTTCAGAGGGGAGGGGCCAGGATGACAAAATCAAAGATACCATGATTAGTTCCAGGAAATGGGAATATTTATTCTGGAAAAGAGGAAGACTGAGCAGAAAACATCTTGATAGAAAGTCTTTCAAGATTTTAAGAGCTGTCTTGCAGAAATGGGAATAGACTTGTTCTGCTTAGCCTCAGTGGACAGAACGGTAAGGAGAATTTGTGGGAGGTACAGTGACATAGATCTGGTCTTGATATATAGTAAAACCTCTTAATAAGTAGAGCTGTCCAAAAGCAACATGGGATGCTTTTGAAGGTAATGAGTTCTTCTTCAGTAGAGGTCTTTAACAGAAGGCTAGACAACCATTTATTAGAAGTATTGTAAAGGGAAGTCTTGGTTAGGTACAGGTTGAATTAAGATCACCCCAGAGATCACTTCCAATGCTCAAATTCTAAAATTCTATGTGAACCTCTGTGCCTCAATTTCTCATCTGTAAAATGAAAAAATGGTCCCAATCATGGTCTAATTCATTGTGTTGTGAGGAATAAATTAAATACTGTGTATGAACGTACTTTGTAAACAGTGAAGTATTACACAAGTTCAAAGAATTATTAGGCATAATTGTACTGTACTTCATCTCTGTGTGTATTCCCTCCACCAATGCAGGTGCAGACCCTCCTTGTCTTAGTGTTTTTGTAGCTCCCTCAAACTTTCCTCACCTGATAGCCAACCTTGGATCATGAACCTCTCCCCACCCTTAGATAAGCTCATCCTCAGGTAATAGGTGCCATGGTCCAACCTGTACCTTAAATCTTCCCAGTTTGGTGTAGTACTTGCCAGGGCTTACACTTCCCAGGCAGAACCTTTGAGAATTGAGGGCCACCACTACTCTATGATGAGGCCTCAGATGGAGAATGGCATACTCCCTGTACTTATATCAAGGGAGAAAAAGGAGGGATTGTGGTCGTCATGGCGGGTGTCAGGAACCTTACATTCTACCTATGGTTCTACCTCCATGAATCAGTACCAGGGAGACTGTCTTCTTTTAGCCATCTCTTTCTTCAGCCAGGTTCTCCTTTCCATGGTCTTTAGCTAGCTGGACTTATCAATCCAGATTCCTTAGCTTCCTTCACATATCAAACCCAGAAGCCCGAAGCTGGCTTTAGCAGTTACTCTGGTAAACAGATGCTTCATCAGAGTGGAGGTAGAAGTTTGGAGAAGCTGGATGGGAGTGGGGCATGGCAGCTGAAAATTAAGGACCAAAACAGTCCTATGAAGATCAAGCATGTTGGGGGCCCTCCAGACTTCTGAATGTTACGGCTAGTACAGTCAGTAAATTTGGCCACTTCTATATTGGAGCAGTAAGTCTTTAGCAAGTCTTTATTGGTCATCTACAATTCGCTTGGCAGTGTGTGGAATATAGAAGTGAAGGATGTAGTACCTGCTTTCAGAGAGCTTACATTATAAGCTGGGAAGATAAGACATACACACGTGAAACATACCATGCAATAGAAGACATTCTATACTAGTTTTAAATTGTTTGGTATAGACAACTTTAGTAGGAATTCAAGGGGAGGGGAGGTCGATGAGGACTGTACCAGTCCGAGGGAACTTCATGGATGAGGAAGCACTTCAAAACATAGATGTAAGCTGGCAGGGACACCTTTGAGGTGATCTGGTCTAATCCCCTTATTTTACGGAGGTGAAAACTGAGACCCAACAAGGAAATGCCTTGTCCCAGTCACAGAGCAGGAGAATGCAGAGTCAGGCTAGCACTTTTCTGACTGCTGCCAAACCTCGTGAGGCCTTGAAGAGCAGGTGGGACCTAAGGAAGAGAGGGACTTCAAGCAGAGGATGGGGAAACAAGGCAGCATTTAGAATGGATAGAGAGGCCGTGCTCCTTTCTCTGGGATTCCCTTAGGATTTCCCAGTCTCTGCTCCATCCAGGGTTCCAGCTCTGTGTATGAAAAATACAAACCAAGACCAGTTCCAAAGAAGAAGCAAACTGCCACAGGAGGGGAGGCAGTAAAGTCAGTCTTGTTGGGCGGTGATTGAATGGCTGGCATGACTTAAGCAGCCAGAGGGAGTCTGGGAAATGCATAGCTCTTAAATATGCCAGAAGCACATCACACATTTCAAAATACAGTCACCCCCTCAGACAAAAAAGGCCCCACCCCATGCAGGCTCAATGCACAGACCTCTATGTGTTCTCAAAACAATCCTCCACACAACCCAAGGGTAACCGGAGGCCTTGAGGTTTGACTTGTTTGTTCCCTTGCAAAGGGAGAGTACACTTGGGCATCTGAGTTGGTCTTTTCCCAGGTTTTCCCAGTGGCTATCATTTGCTTCATTCCTCGCATTTGCATTCATTTTGCATTCAGCTTGTATGATGTATAGATATCACCAGAGGAGTTGAGTGTGTGGTCAGTAACTAAATGTTGATGGGTATAGGTAGAATTTGTTGGAGAGGGGGACCTGAATCTTTCTCCTACTTGGTTCCCCGAGGCCTGGCTAGCAAAGGACTTGCCTGGCATTAAGCTGTGGTGTGTAGCAGTCTGAAGAATAGCAAGTTCCTAGGGGCAGCTAGGTGGCACAGTGGATAGAGCACTGGCCTTGGATTCAGGAGGACCTGAGTTCAAATCTGGCCTCAGACACATAACACTTACTAGCTGTGTGACCCTGGGCAAGTCACTTAACCCCATTGCCTAGCCAAAAAAAAAAAAAGAATAGCAAGTTTCTTGTGCCCCACCCCTAGACTGTGTTAGTAAGGACTCTACAATTAGTAGTAGACAATTAGTAAGGATTCTACAAGTTTGTAGTCTTGGGTGGGCTACTAATTCACTTTATAGTTTTGGACCAGTCATTGACCCTTTCTGGGCCCCACTTCTTAAATTTCAAGATGTGTTGAACTGGGCCAGATTTTTTGTGTAGTGGAGAAGAGAGGATTCTGCTGGCCTATGAGGTCCTTCCAAGTTCTGGACTGTCATCTATAAGGTCTTATTTGATGTTAACATTCTATGAATCTGACTCTTCACTAGTAAAGATTATAAAACCAGTATGGCATAATGTATAAAGGGCTGGCTTTGTAACTAGGTAAGCCCGGGTACAAGGGCTGCCTCTGGCACTATCAGCTGTGTGACTCTGGACAAACCATTTAACCTCCCAGTGCCTTGTTGATGTGTCCTGGAATTGAGTTTCCGTGTTGGGAGTTTCCCCATTGGACCACAGGTCCAGAGTGCTTCCCTAGGATCAGATCTGATGGGATTTCATTGGTCAGCTTTCCTCTGGGGGCCCACTTTCCTCCTCTTTGCCTCCCCAGTACTGCCTTCTAAACCAGTGATCCCCTGGAAGCGGTATGGCTTCACATAGTCACATGTCCATAAGCACTCAAAGCCCCCCCACTTCTCAGACCTCCCTGTCAGTTCTTTCACCTGCCCTTAATTTCTCTGGCCTGGTTAGCCAGCAGAGAATGGGCATGGGAAATGTAAATTTAACAACTCAGAGAAATCTGAAAGTCAAGTTTCCTACAATAGATTTGAAATAGAATCTTGAACCGTGACCTCCCATGGAAAAGTGATGACTCTTAGTACACACAAAACACAGTAAGGGAAGAAGGGAACCAGAAACAAATATTCCCTTGGCCCCAGCTCTTCACCCCTAGTTCTTGGTCTTGAGGGCTCACTGCTTGATCCCTCTGTCAGGAAGCATATTTGTGTTGCCTTTCATTACATTTTGTGCTAAGCTTGATTCTGAGGATCAAACTGGGAGGCTCCTTCTTGGGGCAGGGTCTTGGTTTGTAACAAAAGGCAGGGAAGACGTTAGGAATTTAAGTAGCCAGAGTGGGCTAGAATGATGCAGGGCTTTCCCATTATCTACATCTTGATACTGGTCTCTTGGAGATAGCAGCCGTGTGATCACCAGACGTGGAGGCCTGGGCAGGCTGCCCATCTTGTCCTTGTACCCAACAAGCCTGAGGACGGGGCATCCCTCGGCAGTGGAGAAACTGTGCTGCTTCCCTCTTCTTTCCTGGAATTGTTCTCCTCTGAGTGCTGCTGAGAGCTGCTCACAGAGCAAAAATGGCCACAGTCCTAAAGATCTCCTCACATCAGACACAGTCAGTGGCTTCTCTGGACTAGTAAGGATGAATTTCTTTGTAGCAGAAAAGTTGAGTCCCAGGAAGCAGCAGAATGGAATATGAGGTAGTCCTGGGGTCATGAAAAGAGAGCTAGACCTCTCTTTTGTGGCAGACCAAGACCTGGGCCTCAGGCCCAACCCTATGTTACCTCAGTCAAGTGACTCCCCTTCTGGGGCTTTGTTTCCTCATTTATCAAGTGAAGGACTTGGACTGGGTGATTTCTAAGGTCTCTTCTAGCTCTAAATCTTGGGGGCCTAAGGATTATTGAGGGGGGAAGCACCTAAATAATTTTGTGCACTCAACGAAGGAAAATATCTTACATTTCATTGGTGCTCAACAAGTAGGAAGAGGACAACAAAGCACTCTGGGATATTTGGCCCACCACTGAAATACAGTCCCTTTGGGGCTAGGGCCATGCTGCACTGCAGGCAGTTCAAGAAGCCCAGGATACATTTTATAATGGACATTTGAAGTGAAATTTAGAGCATCTTTAGAGTTGCCCTAAATGCCAGTGGTCATCCAGGAATTATGAGGGGAGGGGTCTGTCCGTGACGTGGCAGGAGGAAGGGGAAGGCAGTTTTGGCAGGAAAGTCATTGTGTCCAGGTAGTTGTAGAAGGGCACTGAGATGGTTCTCTGTTTCAGATGAATCATTTTCCAAGCTATGAACCTTCCTAGAGGAAGATGGGTTAATTGTCTACACACTGGTGTGTTTCACGAGTTGCTTTTTATTTCTTTCTTGCTTCTTGATCTTACTCATTCAATCCAGCTTTCCAGCAGTGAAGGCATGTACCCTCTAGAAAAAGAAGCAGCATGTTAAAAAAAAATCATGTCTTCAAGAGGTTTTGGGGACTCTGAAAAAAATAGCAATAAGGTGTCATTCATCCATTTATTTGTTCAACAAATATTTATGTGCATAGAGTTGTATTGTGCACTTAGCAAGGAGAAACAAAAACTAATTGAGCAGGTCTACTCATTTTCTATTCTGTTTCTGTTTTGTTTACTCTATCAGTAGGTAGTAAGAGAACTATTGTGGCCTTTGATGACCTTGAGGTGCCTGGCCCAGAGGAACTACATTCTAGGGCACTGAAACACTGGCAGATGTGATTGCTGAGCTACTGGCAGTGACCTTTGAAAAGTCTTGGAGAAGGGGAGTGAGATGTACTGCAGCACTGGAGAAGGAAAAATCCCCCATTCCCAAAAAATGAAGAAGATGAAGTCTATAGAAACTACAGGCCAGCGAGGTTGAGTTCTATTCCTGGCAAAGTTCTAGAGCATATTGTTAAGGGAACGGTTGTTGAACATCTGGAAGAGGAAGGAATGTTCACAAAGAGACAGTGTGGCTTCCTCAAGAGCAGGTCGTGGGGTCACAGACTTAGGCCTGGAAGGGACCTCAGAGGCCCTAGAGTCCAGCTGCCTTATTTACAGATGTGCTCGTGCCAGACTAACCTCATTTCCTCCTTTTATACAATTACTAAATTGGGGAACCAAGAGAAGGTGGGTGGCAGATGTGGTGTGCCTACTTCAGCAAAGCGTTTGACAGAGTCTTTCATGACATTTTCATGGGAAAGATAGAGAAATGTGGACTGGATGATAGTACAATTAGATGGACTTAGACTTAGTGAACTGGCTGGATCCAGAGTAATTATTAATAGTTCTGTTGCAACTCAGAAGGAGGTCTCCAGTGGAGTGCCCCAAGGATTTGTGCTTGGCCCTATGATTTTTAACATTTTAATTAATGATTTGGATAAAGATACATATATTATATGTCAAATTTTCAAATGATGCGAAGCTGGGAAGAATGACTAGATGACTGAATAGGATTCAGAAAGATTTTGACAGGCTGGAACACTGAGCCAAGTCCAGTAGGACGAAATTTAATGGGAATAAATGTAATGTCTTACACTTGGAATCAACAAATCTACTTAATAAATACCAGATAGGGGGAAAGGAGCCATGGTTAAATAGCAGTTTGATGAAGATATTGAGGTTTTAGTGGGCTGCAAGTTCAGTTTGAGTCAATGGTGTGATCTGGCAGCTAAAAAAGCCAGATCACAATGACGTGATTTGAGCTCCCTTGAAAAGGGCCTGCTTTCAGGAATAAAGGAGGTGGGATAGGTTGATGTATTCCCACTACATATGTAGTTTTGTGTTTACTTCTGAGCATTATATTTTAGAAAAGATAAACTGGAGAGAGCATCCAGAGAAAGGCAACTGGGATGGTGAACAAGCCCAAGTTCGTGGCATGTGAAGACTGATGGGACTGGAGAAGACTGGAGAAGAGCAGCCTTATGGGCACACACTAGCTGTCTTCAGATATTTGAAGGGTTGTCACGTGGAAGAGGAATCAAATCTGTTCTGTTTGGTCCAAGAGAGCAGTACCAGGAGTAATGGATAGAAGTTGCAAAGGAGCAAATGTAGTAGCCTTGATGCCAGAAAAGGCTTCCCAACAATTAGAGCTGTGTGAGAGGCAATGGAATGCCTTAGTAAGCAAGCCCTGCATTCCCCCTCTCTGGGAGTTTCTGAGCAGAGGCTGAATGGCCGCTTGTCCAGTAGGCTATAGAAGGTTCACTTATCAGGTAGGATTTGGATCTGATGGCCCCTGGGGTCCCTTCCTTTGGAGACATTGTGGTTCTGTGAAAAGAAATCCAAGATAGCATGTCTGCCCTTGAAGCAACTTACATCCTGTGTGAGGCATATTTTCATGATTCGGGCAACTAGAGAATATTTATAAAGAAACGTAAACAAGCACAAGATATTGTGGCATAAATTCTATTTAATTTCCCTCAGAGTTTGAGCAGAAAGATGAGGCTCCCTTGGGAGGGCTCTTTGGAGGTCATTTTTGAGATGGGTCTCAAAGGAAGAATGGCAAGCATGCACTGTCAGAGAGGAAGGAGGAGCAAATTCATTAATTTCATGTGCCAGGGATGGCAGGAGGAAAGGCAGTTGAGATGATTATTTGGCTGGAGGGGAGGGCCATGTTGAGAAGTAATAAGAAAGAATGAAATGTCAATGGAGGGACTTTAACACTGGGATGAGGAGCTTCAGACTGACAACAGGAAAAGGGAGCCATTATTGGGTCTTAGGCAGTAGAGTGAAATGATGGAATCTGAGTTTGTGGAAGATTCTGATAATCAATTGGAATGGGGAGGAAAATGGAGAAAAAGCAGCAGAAGAGTATTACTAATATAATTGATGATATAACATCAATCATCATTATAAGCCATTAAAGCTTGTAGCACTTGCTGATTTCTGAGATATAAATGTTCACATTGAAAATTCAGTCCTGCTGGCTCTAGCACACCCTTTCCTATGTGTCACAGTGCTCAGTGACTGTTGAACTGAAGAAGAATTAACATATTAGTGAGGTCTTTTTATCCTTCTCTGATCAGGGCTAACCATTTATTTGTCTTAATTTGTTTTGCTTTCATTGAAGAATGTGATGCCCTTCAGTAAAAGATATCTAGGTTTCTATAAATATGTCCAATAAAATTTCAATTCAATTAAATATTGATTAATTGTCTTCTATGTATAGTATAGAGTACTGTGTTTTTCAGGAGATACAAAGATGAATAAAACATCATCCTATACTCAAATGAGCTTATCCTAGAAGAAAGATAAAGCATGTACACAACTATTGATAATATCAATAGCTCAAATTTTGTAGAACATTATACTTTACAAAGTGCTTTCTTCAAGACAACCCTGTGTGGTTGGTAGTGCAAGTATTATCTGCATTTTACAGATGAGGAAACTGAGGCTCGAGGAGGTTAGGGTCTCATGAATACAAAATAGACCATAAAAAGTGCATGAGAGATAGAAGAGGTACATGAGGACTTGGGAAGTGATGATTATTTCTAACTATCACAGTCAGGCAAAGCATCATGTGAAAGTTAGCATTTATGTTGAATCTTGGAGGATGTGTGGGATTTCAAAAGGTAGAGATGGGGAAAAGGGCATTCTAGAAACAGGCCAAGGCGTGAGTAAAGGTGCAGAGGCAAGGGTTAGATTTAACAGGGGTGGGGTACCTGCAGTCTCGAGGTCCTCAAGTGCAGCCCTTTGACTGAATCCAAACTTCACAGAACAAATCCCCTTAATAAAAGAATCTGTTCTGTAAAACTCGGACTCAGTCAGAAGACTGCACCCAAGGAGCTAGAAGGCCACATGTGGCCTTGAGACTGCAGGTATTCCACCCCTGGGTTGGAACATAGGAAGAATAGGAGGTCCTTTCCTAAGGAATGCTGACTCTAAACCCATGAGCATAGGGTCTTCAAAAAATCATCGATACCTTTTTTGTGTATCACTTTCACTTCTGGATAGTTTGCTACTCAGAAAGCCATCCCTTCTAACAAAGATTGTAAAAGGAAAAAGAAAAGAACGTTCAGAAAAACTAACCAACATGTCTGACAGTATATGCAGCATTCTTCCACCATAGTCCTCCCACTTCTGCAAAAGAGGGGGTGGTGCATTTGGAGTATGGAGTCTTAGAAGCGAACACTATTATCCCGTAAAGTATGTGAATAAATAGAGCCCTGAGTCATGAATTTGCTTAATTGTTCTCTGAGACCAACAACTGTGAGCAAAGCTTCCGGAAAGTACATTCATGCACGTACACATGGTCTCCCAAGCCATTCTCCTGGTCATCTTACCTATTCTGTCAGTGATTCTGTATGTTTCTGTATGTCCCGGAGAACCTAAAAGAGCATCAGGTGAGGGGTGAGGGGCAGAAGTACCCAAGCAAGGGCACAGAGAGATGAGCCTAGCAGGGTAGCTTCAGAGTTCAGCAGCTGTAGGTGGCCCCTTTTTTTGATCTCAGAGTCTGCAGAGGGAGGAAAAAACATACCATTGAGGGCAAACTGGATGCTTTTTTCTTCACATGGTTCATTAGCAAACAGCAAACATTGAAACAATAGAAATCATTTTTAACAAGAGCCATTTTTCAGACCACTATTTAGCTTATAGTTGGCTTAAGAGCAGAGCTTTCTTCAAAGGAAGTTCCATTCTTGGGCCCATTCCCATGATCACTCAATCAAATGAGAAGCTTTGCCAATAGAATAATATTACACATTGCCTAATAATAGAATAGACTTCCGCAGTTCATTTTCTCAGTAAACACATTCTTGGCAAATCCCTGTGTGCACACAACACTTTTCTTGCATGGTGTTCAGCTGTTTACAGATTTTATAACATTAACCCTCCCAACACTCTTATAAAATGCTTAGGTGGAAAATGCCATCCTTTTTTATAGTTGAGAAAGTCATAAGAAATAGATTGGCTTACCAGAGGTCACCCAAGTTAGCAATAGCAAGAAATAGACCATAACACATAGGTTCTACTGCCTCATTCATTCATTCATTCATTCATTCGTTCATTCATTCAGTATATATTTATTGAGTGCCTACTATATGCACAGCGAGGAAGTGGTCTGTGAAAATTAATAACTTCTGTGCTGTTCTGTGCCAAATGCTTTCTTTGGGTCCTTGGACCACAGGTCTGATTCCCCTGTTGAAACTGACCCCCTGTGGGCAGCCAGAGGACCAAGTCTGTGAATGAAATGAAAGTCTAGCATCCATGGCTCATGCAATTCTTTCCCTTTATATGCCAAAGGACGTTCCTTGTGACATAAGGGGAAAAGTCATTCAGTGGGAGCTGGACCCAAACTCATTCACCAACTCCTTTTTCAAGGGCTTCAAAATCAAGGCACCAAAAACAATGTTGGTTGATCATGATATGATAGACTGAGTAAATAACAGTTGAATTTTCTGAGTTAAATTTTCCTGGCTACTTAGAGATCAATTTGATTCCACCACAGCTCTGATATTAAATCCAGGGTGTCCTAGTCCGTCTAGAGAAGCATCTTGAAAGACTAGCCCAACCACAAGCTGTATTCTGAAAGAACCCAGGGAGAGCAGGGTGCTTCTGGGGACTGTTTAGGTCTGCGTCTGCCCAACCTGGGAGGCCAGGTAGGTGCAGAGCTCTCAAGCAGTACTGCTAAGCTACTCTAATGTGGCTATAAACTACTGGATGTGTTCATAATCTTTCAGATATTAGAGGGCAGGCTAGATCTAAGAGCCACATCAGAGGAAATTGCATTCCCACAGTGTAGTCGAAACCCATCAGCTCCCAAGCAGAACGAAGTCAGCCTTTCTGAGCAGCTGCTTCAGGGAAATATCTGTTTCTGTGATTCTCTTAGTGTTGGCCTTGCTTTGAATTGTTAGAAAACTGTCTTTGATGGTGGCAGAGATTACAGAAGGACATCCTTTAACTCTGAGGTGACCCATAAATAGCTATTGAATCCAATCAAGTTGAATTTCAATCTACCATCAATTCTCTAAACCATCCGGAGTTCTTTCAATTCCATGCAAAGAGCAGATGTGGAAGGACCCACCTGTCACTTTGATGTCCCCCGTGGCTTTGGCGATGTCGTTCTCAATCATGCAGGAGTATGTGTTGTTGACAGTGACATTGTAGAGCACAGACACCACCTTCATGGTCACATTCTCAGCATTCAGCTCAAAGCTGGTGTTGGAAACTTCAGAAAAGTTGGCTCCCTGGTCAACCTGAGAGGCCCAGGCCACAGTGGGTTGTGGGAACCATCGGGGAGCCTCACAGCGCAGACTCTCAGAACTGGCATTGTAGTCCACATTCACATCTGGGATGCTGAAGGCTGACATGTAGGAGGGCATAGGTCAGTACTAAAGGCACAAGTCTTTGGTTTCAGGGTAAAATTTCAAAAGTGAAAACATTGATTGGCTTATATTCATTTGTAGTTTATTTAGGGGAGTGACATGATCAGACCTGTGCTTTAGGAAAATCACTTTTGCATTGAGTGAAGAGGACGGATGGAAAAGTGAGGGACTTGAGAGAGGGAGAACACTTAGGGGTCTATTGCAGGAGTCTTGAGGACCCCACCAGCCAATGAAACTATGGCCCTTTCACCTATCCCTAGCCCTGGGCATCAGGCTGCCCCATGGTCCTGAGTGCAGGTCTGGTTGCTCATAGAAGCCCGCTAGAAGTAGAGTACAATTTAGTTTTATTTTTTAAAAAAGTATTGTGGGGACAGCTAGGTGGCTCAGTGGACAGAGCACCGTCCGTGAAGTCAGGAGTACCTGAGTTCAAATTTGGCCTCAGACCAAATACTTGACACTTACTAGCTGTGTGACCGTGGGCAAGTCACTTAACCCCAATTGCCTAAAAAAAAAAGTATTGTGTCTGCTATGTGCAAGGTACTTTGCTAAAAGCTGGAGATGTTAATATAGTTTGACCTAGACCCCACTCTCAAGAGACAGTTCCATGGGGATGGGCAAATATACAACTGCCTTGTAAGAAAAGAAAATGAAAGTGCTCAAAGAAAATTGAAAAGAGAGAGAGAGAGAGAGAGAGAGAGAGAGAGAGAGAGAGAGAGAGAGAGACAGAGACAGAGAGACAGAGAGAGACAGAGATTACTTTCACCTGAAGGGGTCAAAGAAGACTTTATGGAGATGTCATCTGATTTGGGCCTTGAAGGAAAGAGGAGACATTAGCAAGTAGAGTTGTTGAGCAGAGAGCCTATTCCAAGCAGAGATGATGATATAAACCAGGATGCGTAGATAGAAGACAGCAGTATAAAGAGCTGCATCAGAGAGTACTGGAAGAGGAGGAGTACAAGCTGAGACTGCTTGAATAGGTTGAAACCCGATCAGAAAGCCTTGAATTCTGGGATTAGGAGTTTGTACTTTATTTGGTAGGCGATGGGGAAACAGAAAGGTTTTGGTTGATAGTTATAGCAGTGCATTAGTGATGTGACTTAGTGACTTGGAGAATGGCTTGAAGTGATAGACTGAAGACAAGAGAATTGGTTTGAAGACTGTTATGATGTTTTAGGAGAGAAGAGAGGAAGGAAGGTATGAATGAGGGTGAGGGCATTGGCAGTGGCTAGGGAAGGATAGCTACAGGCAGAACTGTGGAAGCATTTGACTCAAGGTCACATAGGAAAGGCTGTAAAGTTTCCAACACATTCTCCACGTAATAACACTTTGGATAATAGGTATTTTGAGTATTCTTAGCCCATTTTATGGATTAGGAAGCTGAGGTTTAGAAAAGTGAAGGCATTTACCCAAGATCAGACAACTCATCATTGTTAGACTAGTCAGCACTAGAACCCAGGCCTTCTGATTCCAAGACAGTGCACTTCACACTGTACACGGATGCTGGCTTTGGGCTCCTTTCTTCCATTTACCCCAACATAATAGACTTGAGGGGCAGCTAGGTGGTGCAGTGGATAGAGCCCTAAAGTCAGGAGGACCCGAGTTCAAATCCGGCCTCAGACCAAACACTTGACACTTACTAGCTGTGGGACCCTGGGCAAGTCACTTAACCCCAATTGCCTAAAAATAATAATAGACTTGAACAGGCTCAGGACAGGGATTGGCCTGTCATGTTGTTGGTGTAGAGAACTCCCAGTTGAGGAAACTTCCTCTATCAATGCAGGAGGCACCTTGTCTGCAACTCAAGAGTTTTAGAGAGTTGTCTAAAGCCCTGGGAGATTGTGACAGCCATTTTGGGTCAGAGGTGTAGCATGGACCCAGGTCTTTCTCCTGGCTTCAAGGCTGGCTGGCTGTCCACTACACCACACTGCCTGTCTTATAGACCGATATAGGAGCATGTACATGCTTAATAAATGCATGTTGAATTGAATTTTAAAGACATTTAAAATGCTTCTTTTTTGCTTTTAATGAGCAATCCCTGCTATGTACCAACATGAGTTTGGAGGGTACTTCCTTTCCCTTTTTCTAGATATGACTCACCTCCAGTTTTGTATTCCAGTTTGGCATTTCCCTTGCCCTTCGAGGTGATGATGTAGCATTTGTAGGTGCCAGCATCTGTTAACTGAACATTTTTAAGCTTTAGAGAAGCATTGCCAACTATCACTTGATCTGCAAACACTGCTGTGCGGCCCTTAAACCTGTCATCTTGATGGGACAGATCATCCTTGCCCTCTTTGAACTCATGGACCATGCCCATGACGCCTTCCTTTAGCCACTGTATCACGATGTCACTGAGCTTGATGTCAGGTTCAAAAGTGCAGCTCAGGATCCCATCCTCACCAATGTTCCCGGCTGAGGTCAGAGTAGTGACGGTGATGGAGTGTCTCCCTAAAAGTCAAGAAGAGTTTAGGACTGGAGGGAGGGTTTGACATGCACCAACAGTGTGCGCCTTTTAAGGGGAGTCCAAGAAGGGTCATCAGAAATGTAACTAACGGGGCAGCTAGGTGGTGCAGTGGACAGAGCACTGGCCCTGAATTCAGGAGGAACTGAGTTCAAATGCAGCCTCAGACACATAACACTTACTAGCTGTGTGACCCTGGGCAAGTCACTTAACCACATTGCCTAGCCAAAAAAAAAAAAGAAGAAATGTAACTAACCCCCAGGAAGGGACTGACAGAGAATGAAGGGCTGTGGACCTAAAAAGACAGAATAGGAAGAAAATACATCTGGAGCTATTCATCTCAGTTCCAAAAGTAGACTCTGTGCATTGGATAGCCTAAGGCAGAGGTGTCAAATTCAGGTAGCCCGGCACAAGCAGCCCCCTGGAAAAACTCCCAAGTGCCCAGACCCAGAGTAAATAGAATTGGGAAGTGTTTTAACAAAATAAGTAAAAATATAGTACAATACAGATAACACTAAATTTGTGGTTTTCCAAGTCAGTGTACTGCCAGCAGGATCTGTTTCTATTTGAGTTTGACACTACTGGCCTGGGGGACTTAGGAAGCAATTTTATAGTTAACCAGAAGTGATACAAAAATGAAACCATATGAAAGATCAGTGTCAACAATGGTTATTCCAGAGGGGGGTAAATGGCTAAGAGACCTCTGGCATCTAGATAGGATGACATGACAGCATTACAAAAGACATTAAGGACAAAGTCATCCTTTTCTTTTCAATCATATTGTTTTTTCAATGCCCTTTTGAGATGGTACCATAGTCAACATTCAGATTCTGTTCAACTTAGATAAGAAAGGAAGCACCAGGAGATTGTCGATAGTAATAATGGCAGCAGCTGGTGTGCTGTTTGTCATTAATGTCCTTTTGTAACAATGTCATGTCATCCTCTGTAGATCCTAGAGGTCTCTTGCCATTCACGCCCCTCTGGAATAACCATTGTTGACATTTATCTTTCATATGGTTTCATCTTTTTTTTTTTTTTTAGTCTGGTTAACTATAAAATTGCTTCTTAAGTTTCCTGGGCCAGTGGTGTTAAGCTCAAACAGCACAACCCCCTTATGAGGTAGGTAGCATAAGAATTATTATCCCCATTTTACTGATGAACCAACTGATATTTCCCATAGCCACAGGATCATATATTTAGAGCTAGGAGAAACTTCAGAGGCCACCGAGTTGGACTGCCATCATTTTATGGGTATGGAGTGCTTGAGTGACTTTTAGAAGTCAAGGCATAGCTAGCTCATCAGAGGTGAGACTTGAACCCAGGTCTTGCAGACTCCTAGTCTAATCCCCTGTCCATTACACCAAGCCACTAAATCAGGGGTTCTTCTCACTTGAAGTGCTCTGGTATTTTTACTGCACCACAAACTTAAAAGGAAAATCTGTGACTATATCTTGGTCATAGTAAGCATTCAATAAATGATTGATTCGTCAGTCAATCTTGTCTCTGAGGTACATGAATGATAAAGATGTGGATGATACAAGTCAAGGATTATCCTGAAGAACAGTATGAAATTCATAGGGTCATACATTTGGAATTGGAAAAGACTACCTTAGAGGCTATGTAGTCCAACCTTTTTATTTTATAGATGAGGAAACTGAGGCTTGGAAAGGATGAGTGACCATGGTCGCAAAGGGGGGGGTCAATGTCAGAGGGGGGATTTGAAGTCCTATCTTCCTAACTTCCTCATTCAAGTTCAACACTTTCTCCACTATTCCCACCCTGTCTCTGTCAGTTCTGTGTGATAGATTCCAGATGGGGAAGCAGTTTGCAATAGATGGTGATAATAACAATTCATGGATGATTGTTAGGGCTACCAAGGACAGAAAGTGGAAATGGATGGGGGAGGAGAGGTGATGGATGCAGTGTAATGACATTTATCTTTCATATGGTTTCATCTTTTTTTTTTTTAGTCTGGTTAACCATAAAATTTCTTCTTAAGTTGGAGTCAAAGGACTTTTGAGACAAAATAGCCCCTGCTATTTATTACCTACTTGATTCTTAGTGGGTCACTTCTCTGGACTTAATTTTCCTTCTGTTAAAAGTAGAATTAGCACAAAATGATTTTTTAAAATCCCTTTCAGCCCCAAATGTCATTGTGACTCCTCCCCCCACCCAAGGTCAAGTGAGAGAAGAGGAACACTTGATATTAGGGACCCATGAGAATTCTTAGGATGGTTTGGATTTGGGGAGTGTTCCAGGGTAGTGGCAATGGGGAGTGGAAAGAAAGGAGCAGATACAAAAGAGGTTGTGAAAGTAGAATGAATGGAAATTGGCAGTTGAGCAGATGTATAGGATGAGAGAGAAGGGAGAGCCAAAATAATTACAAGGTTTCAAGCCCGGATGACTGGGAGGTGATGATTCTATCACCAGAAATGAGAAAATTTGGAGGAAGGATAGTTTTAGGTGGAAAGATGAGTTTAGCTTGGACCTTTTGAGTTTGAAGTCCCAGAAGTATATCCAGGTGGAAGAGAATACCAAGGAGTTGGAAATACCAGAGCTCAGGTGAGAGGTCAGGGATGATAATTGCAGTCGTGGGAACATGTGAAAATACCCATGGTCTTAAGTAACACCCGTATTTAGGAGGTGAAAAGAGGACTGAACCAATAATGGTAGGAAAACTAAGAAAGGAAATCCATTCAAACCCAGGGAGGAGAAAGTATTCAAGAGAAGGAGGGTGGTCAGTAGTGTTGATTACTACGGAGAGGTAAAGGACAATGAGAAGGCAGACCAGCTGATTTATCATTGATGAATGAATGACCTGTTAATAGAATATGTTCAGTAGCGTGCTAGGTTCAAAAAGTAAACCAAAAGGGTTGAAAAGTCAGTGGGTAGTGGGAAAGTGAAGGCATCAAGAGGAGACAATGTTTCTAAGAGTATAGAAGTGAAAAACAGGTGAGATATATGATGATACCTTAAAGGATGGCAGCTTTTCGTGAAGGCTATGTATGCGTGCATGTGTGTTCAAAGAATAAGGCAAATCTGTCCACGAAGGACCCAACAGATAGGGAGAATGTTGTTGTTGTTGTTGTTGTTAATCCTTCATTTTTGAAGAGGATCAATGACATCACAATGGGATGGGTGTAAATTGGATTTAAGTGAGACAGAGTTGCGTAAAGTTGTCAGCCTCACTCTCTCTTCCAGAATCATTGAAGTCCAGTGGCAAGACAAAAGTCAGGACAGCTAGCAATGGCCCGGGTTGCAGTGGATGACCTTGGTGTCTTCAGTGGCTGACCAAGCTCTGAGCCCTTCACATCACCTGCTTCGGCACCTTTCATGGCTGCTGAAACAAATTGTTCTTGCCCAGCCAGTCCTCCAGGGGAAATCTTCACATGCTTGAGGGAGACATCCCCCAACTCACCAGTGGGTGTGAAGCTTATCTGTTACTGTCAGCCTGGTTTAGCTGATCAGGCAAGAAGGCTTTACTGGGGTGTGGCCCGTATGCATGCTACAGCTTCCTGGATCAGTAAGAGTAGTGTGTGATGAAAGGAAACACTGAAGCCAGATAGTTGAGGACTTTGAAGGCTCTACTCAAAAGTATGGCCTTCATTCATTAGACATTGTGGAGGGGGAATCGGGGTGGAAATGAAAGGATCTGAGTTGTGCATTATGAAGATTTTGTTATGAAAGGAAAAACTAACATAGCTTACTTCAGTAGTGTACGGAGGAAGGAGCAGATTTGAAATGGGGAATGTTTGAGTCTCAGGCCTGGCGCTGAATGTATGTGATCTTGCCTAAGCTTCTCAGGGCCTTGGTTTCCTCATCTGTCAAATGAGGGTATGAGGCTGGGTGACCTTGAGGATCCCATTCAGTCCTAAAGCTGTGATGTTCTAAGCAGTGTTAGTTTGTGGTAATGAATGGTCATTTGCATAGAGGCAAGATTTGTCAAGGAAGGTTATAGTTTCTGGCCACATTCTCTAAAGCAAGAACAACTGAGAGGTGTTAATAAGGGATATTTGCATAAACAACAACTACTTCTACAACTATGAAAACTAAAGGAAAAGTCACTGAGCTCAATTAAAATAAAAAAAGTTTCTTACACAGTTCTGGGCCGGCTGCCATGGCTCTAAGTGCTGGACACACGCAAGTGAATAATGTAATAGTCTAAATTCATGCAGGCTGTTGTTTAATAGAGGGGATAAGAAATGACAATAACTAGAGCTGATAGGAATCTTCGTAGTCATCCAGACTTTCATTTTACAAAGGAATAAACCAAGGCCACAAGAGGTGACCCAGGAAGTATCAGTGATATAGCAAGAATTTGAACCCAGATCTTCTGATTCTGAATCCAATGGTCTTTCCACTATACCATGGGTCATATGTCCTCCTTTGCTTTTGTGAACTTTTTTTTTTAAATCAAATGAGATAATATTTGCAAAGTGTTTAGCACAGAGGGAGAGCCAAGATGGCAGAGTGAAAGCAGTGACTTGCTTGAGCTCTCCCCCAAACCCTTCAAATACCAGTAAAAAAATGGCTCTAAACAAATTCTAAAGCAGCAGAACCCACAAAAAGACAGAGTGAAGCAAATTTCCAGCCCAAGACAGCCTGGATGGTTGACCAGAAAGGTATATCGTGCAGGGCTTGTAGAGGAGCACAGTGTGGCGTGGGTGCGCAGGCCACAGCAAACCTAGAGCAGGCCTCAGAGGACTGAATCGCAGGCAGCTATGGTGGATTCCAGACTTCCCAACCCAAGAATGCCAAAGACAACTTAGAAGGTCAGTGGGAAAAGTCTGTTTCTGTGGTGAGAGAGGAGCTAGGTCTCAGAGCCAGTTCCAGAGCATAGAGCGTGGGCGCCAGGGCGGTGGCTGTGTCCTGAGCTGCTGGTCTACAGACTGAGGGGGAATAGAGTGGCTGATCAGAGGGGGATTGCAGGGATCTTTTTGCCAGTGCTGAGGCAGGAATCTCTTGCTTTGCCCATGCTTGGATCTGGGTCACAGTTCTGGGTGGCGATCTTGGGGCGAGGAGGAATGCTGGTGTGGTGGAGCTTGTGTGGTGTGGAGAGAAACCCTCCTCACAGTTCAAGACAGAAAAGACTGCTTGTGGTCACTCATAGACCAGGAAAGGAGTAAACACCTCACCCCTTATCATACCACTTTGGAAGAACTGAAAATTTACAGGTCCCTAGAAGTATCTCTGAAAACAGCTGTACAAACCCCTGAAGCTTGGGACAATACATTCTCCACATTGGAAGCAGACTCTTACTTTAACAAAGAGTTTAAAACTCAAGTAATTAGCTGGGATCATGAGCAAGCAGCGCAAAAAGAGTCAGACTAAATTATCTTACTTTGTTGACAAAGAAGATTAAAACATACAACTAGAAGAAGACAACAAAGTCAAAGCTCCTACATCTAAAGCCTCCAAGAAAAATATGAATCAATTCCAGGCCTTGTAAGAGCTCAAAAGGGATTTTGAGAAGCAAGTAAGAGAAGTAGAGGAAAAACTGGGAAGAGAAATGAGAGTGATGCAAGAAAATCATGAAGAACAAGTCAACAGCTTGCTAAAGGAGACCCAAAAAAATACTGAAGAAAATAACACCTTAAAAAATAGCCTAACCCAAATGGCAAAAGAGGCCCAAAAAGCCAATGAGGAAGAGAATGTTCTAAAGAGAAAAATTGGACAAGTGGAAAAGGAAGTCCAAAAGATTACTGAAGAAAATACTTCCTTAAAAATTAGAAGAGAGCAGTTGGAAGCTAGTGACTTAATGAGAAATCAAGGTACAAATCCAAAAGAATGAAAAATTAGAAAACAATGTGAAATATCTCATTGGAAAAACAACTGACCTGGAAAGTAGGTCCAGGAGAGAGAATTTAAAAAAAATTGGACTATCTGAAAGCCATGATCAAAAAAAGAGCCTAGACGTCATCTTTCAAGAAATTATCAAGGAAAACTGCCCTGATATAGTAGAACCAGAGGGCAAAATAGAAATTGAAAGAATCCATCCTCCTGAAAGATCTCCTCCTGAAAGAGCCAATACAGCTAAAATTAGAAGGAAAGCAGGAAACTGGGGGAAATTTTATAGCAAGTTTCTCTGATAAAGGCTTCATTTTTCAAATATATAGGGAACTCAGCCAAATTTGTAAAAATAAGAGCCATTTTCCAATTGATAAAATGGTCAAAGGATATGAATAAGCAGTTTTCAGAAGAAATCAAAGCTATCAGTAGTCACACAAAAAATACTCTACATCACTATTGATTAGAGAAATGCAAATTAAAACAGTTCTGAGGTTTTACCTCATACCTATCATATTGATTAACATGATAGAAAAGGAAAATGATAAACACTGTGGAAAAATAGGTATACTAATGTACTATTGGTAGAGTTGTAAACTGGTCCAACCATTCTGAAGAACAATTTGGAACTATACCCAAAGAACTATAAAACTGTGATATAGATATAGACCAATGTTTCACACAGTATATCAAGAAAAGGTCAAAATGGGACCTAGCAGTACCACTACTCTGAATTCTGAGGCCAAATACAAAGCAACTTGGAGTAAAAGCATAGTCTTCATATGGTCCAGAAGTTGGCCATGTACTGCCATAGTATGTGAAAAAGGCAAAAGGACAGTCCACAATGAAATCTCATCTCTCACCACCTGAATGAACTTGGATAATTTCTTCATCTGTAAAATGGGGATTATAAGGTTGTGGGTGATACCACATGGTGGGTGTGAAGATGCTGCAATATACCAGCAATGAAGCAGTGTAAAAATTTCATTCAGGAAATATTCAAGTAGAAGAATATGGATATGTAGTACAAGGGACAGCCCCTGTACTCCACTGGTACCTATACATTATTGAGAGACTTTGAGAAAGGTCCCCAGCGCATTAGAAACCCCATGAAGGAGTCGCAAGAAGGCATGACCAAGAGTTATACATTATGGAAATTATGGGTGGATTGTGATCTGCCCTGTTGAAGGGAATATCTAATCAATAACATCAAAGATCCATTCAGATATAAACATTATAGTTTTTATTATTATTATTGGCTTTCAGTTTTTTTATTTATTTTTTTATTATTGGCTTTCAGTAGCTTCTTCTGATAACATCTGAGACTATAGCTGAATGAAAGACAGTGCTGTAGTTAAGCAGCTTACTAAATTCCAAGGTGTTTTTACTTTTGTTTGAAAAAATTATGTTATTTTCTTATATACCAGGTTTTTAAAAAATTTACAAAGATATCTTTATCTTTTAAAGTAAATAGTTCTTCTGATTACCACCTGCTAGTATGGCAGGTTTTCTTCAAGGGTGGCTGTGATTAGCATCTTCCTTTGAGTACATTGAAGTTTTTGCTGAGAGATATCCTTGATAAATCTAGGTATAAAGAAAAAGAAAGAAAGAAAGAAAGAAAGAAAGAAAGAAAGAAAGAAAGAAAGAAAGAAAGAAAGAAAGAAAGAAAGAAAGAAAGAAAGAAAGAAAGAAAGAAAGAAGGAATTGTCATTTCCAAGTCTAACCTTGGACTAGCAGCAGTGTATTATGAAGGTCTAGAATTGGATTCTTTGAATTCCTATTGCTGTCATATTAACATTAATATGCTGTCATAATAATAAAGGAAGATGTCTCGGCATCATCTGGTGTGCATCAAGTTAGATAAGAAATCTGGCTAAAATTCAGAGAGGAGACAAGGTTTTAAAGATATTAATTCATAGATTTGGAGCTTGAAGGGTCCTTAAAGGCTGTTTAATCCTTTCCCTCTACTCCCCCCTCATTTTACTGAGCCTGCGGCACAGATGATTTCTCAAGGTCACATAGATGAATGACAGATGAGTCTTGAACCCAGGTTCTCTGACCATAAATTTTGTGCTTTTTCCAGTGTACCATAAGTTTTTTTAAGCACTGTCAAGATCAAAAGAGTGAAGGAAGCAAGATTCAGGAGAGAAAGCGATGGGCTAGGAAGTCGTGGAACCAAGCTGAATTTTGAACCAGTCATATGATATTGGCCAGATGAGTTTGCTTCTCTGGACCTCCATTTCCTCATCTGTAAATGAACGGACTGGACTAGATAATTTCTAATGTTCCTTCTAGTTCTGACATTATTCTATTCATTCTGTCCTGTCCTATCCTATTTATATAATGGAAGAAAGTCAGAGACTCCTAAAGTCTCAGACTGCAGGATGAAAAGGATGGAAAAATCCCAAGAGAAAGAAACAGTTCAAACAAGGCTAGTTTTCAAAATGGAAAAAAAAATCAAAGCATGTCAAGCTGGAATGAGAAAGGATTGAGACCCTTCCCCCTCCCAATAATAACAGTTTGGATTCTAGAATATATTGCAAGAGTCTGTGTTGGTCTCTGCTAAAGAGTGAGCAGAAGCAGATGGTGGTCCAAAGGGCAAGGAAAGCTCCATGGAAGGGAAGGGGAGGGTAAGGGCAATATTCTGGAAGTATTACCTAAATATTATTAGCATGACCTAAAAAGATCCTAGGTGGGATTAGAAACAATGGGTGGACTGTCTGATGTAGACCCGACTCCATGGGATCACAAATGACCAGCCATGGGACTAAAACCTTGGTGGGATTCAGTTCAATTCAGTAAATGTTTCTTAAGCACTTACCATGTGCAAGAAGACACTATGCTAAATGATATGGATACACAGATTTAAAAATGACATGGCTCTGACTTGAAGGAGTGGGAAGAATATGACATGTCCACAAATAAGTACAATACAAGCATGTACTAGGAACAAAGCAGCAATCCAGACAAAGTATTTTAGGAAAATGTGTGGAGGGAAAGAATAGTTTCAGCTGAGGGAGGGGCTGATTTGAATGAGTTATAACCTGGATATTTGAAGAGAAATGGACATGGAAAGCACTAAATTATTAATTCTGATACCTGGGTGACTGAGACAAAGTTATTCAATCTATCTGGACCTTAGTTCCTCATCTATAAAATGAAAGCATTAGGTTAGTTGACCTCTGAGGTCCCTTCCCCCTCACTCTATGATCCTATGTGGATCTCTGATCTCTAGAATGAATGAAAAAGACCTTTCTTTCAGGATCGACAAAATCCCTCTGAAGTCATTCTTACTACCTCTCTGCTGATGAGGAACAAAGACATTTATTTTCACTATGGGAAAAATGAGGGCACAGAAAGACTACATGGCCCAACCAGACAGAGCACAGGCTGTTGAAGTAAGGGAAGTGAGTTCTAACCTGAGCAGAACCTGAGCTGTGTGCCCTTGGCCAAGCATTCAGTTTCTCTTTTGCTCTGTTTCTTCGCTAGTCAAATAGCAATAATATCTCATGTTCTTCTAAACCCAGAGGGCCATTGTCCTAATCAAATAAGATAACAAATGTAAAAGTACTTTGCATATGTTAAAAGCATTTGATGACCCACTGGTCAATGCCTGCTGGGCATTATTCAATCCTGAGGGAGATTTCTAGCCAGCAGGAGCTCAAATGTCCTGCCTTTCTGTTTAAGAGCCTAGAATAGGAGAAGAGACCTTCAGAGGTAGAAGGGGTCTCCTATATCATCTCATCTATTCTCCTTTTATTGTTGAGGAACCTAAGGGCCAGAGCAATGAAATGATTTGTCCAGAACCACACAAAATATTAGCAGGGGTAGGATTTGAATCCAAGTTTCCTGAGTCCTGGTATGCTTTCTAGTATATCGTTATCTCATAGTTAGGGATTAATAAATACACAACAAACTCAATTTTAAAAAAGTGAAAGCTAAGACAAAACTATTTCAAGGTCAACAAATCATGCATTGATGAATGAATGTTCACCTAATGTAAACTTGAAAAGCTGAGAACACCATGTAAATTACTACCCCCTGATTACCATGGGTAGCTTGTCCTTCTCTGCTCATTTCACCCATCATTGACATCTCATTTAGAGGTGTAGAGCAAGGGAAGGAGAAGGTGAAGTTCAATTCACAACTTGAACTTACCTACGGTGAACCTCAGAGTTTAAAGGGGGAACCCAAGAGGTCAGCAAGTCTGAACAAGAGGCCCTTCTGTCACAAGATTCTTCCATCATTCTTCAGATGCATGAAAAACCCTTCTGAATTATTTGGGCAGTTTTATATACTGCTGAGAACAGCAAGAAAAATCCTTGCTGGTATTCAATGTTTCCATAATATGGTCCTTGCATTGTTTTTTGCTGAACTGTACACGTTGCAAAATAATTTACACAAGTATTAGTAACAATTGTGAACAATTGGAGCTTCTCTGACAACTTCGAGAACAAATGCACTAAATCCAGGCCCCCAGAGATGCACTTGAGAGATTTTCTCCAGTTTGGTAGTCATTCATGGCACTGAATTAAAGCTGTCCCCAAACCAGAAAGAGCTGCCTTGATACATTTTACCTCCCCTAGGTTAAGACTAAATGATGACTGGCCAGAGATGTTAATCATCAAGAACTGACCACAGAGAACACTGTCCCAAAATATTCACTGTAAAAAATCACGAGGAAAATGGGGTGGTAGAAAGGGCAGTGATCTTAGAATGGAAAAGGCTAGGTTCAAACCTCAACTCTTGTTGCTTATTAGCTATGTCCTAATATGCGATTCATTTTATTTCCTGGAGCCCTGATCTTCTCATCTATAAGGCAGGAATAATAATACTTTCATGACCTACCTCACAGGGCTGTTTGTAAGGCTCAGAAGGCATGGTGCTTATATAAAGCACTCTATAATGTCATGAAAATGTAAGCTATCGTCATCATTATGGTGATTAAATCTAGGCCAGTTTCTGGTCCCAGTTCTGCCAAAGGTGACAATGGGAGTAGGAAACAGTTGGAGAGAAGGCCACCAAATTCAGACACTGAAGGAGCTGGTTGATGAGAGAGAAGAAAATGCCTATCCCCATCAATTCCCATTATAATAATGGAGCAAAGATTACTAAGAGAAAACATCTGTCAATTTGAGGGTAATGTGGCTATGCATAGCAGGAGTTTATAAAGAATCAGCCATGCTGGACGAAAGCAGATTGCTTTTTGGATAAAAATAGGCAATTAGTAGAGCTTATGAAAGGAGTGAAATGGTAATGATGTATCTCAATCTCAGTAATAGTGCTACTCACCAAATTAATTTAAATGGGTGGGCCTTGAGCCCACAGGTAGGAAACGAACTGAAACTTCTTAGAGCGGACATAATGATTGAAAACAGGCACCTGTGGTGAGCCCTAGGTTGTGTGGTGGGCTCGGCCCCATTTACTGTTTTCATTAATACTGTGGCAGATGGAATGAACATCAATGTTAATTAAGTCTGAAGATGTCAGAGTAGGAGGAATAGCAAAAACAAATATTGAGCTTGCAAGGATGCCTACCTCAGTGTTTGCACATGGTAGGAACTCGATACAGATTTGTTCAATTGATTAGGATTCTTTGCTAAGTGTTAGAGTGGTCCCTGCCCAACACCCTTGTTTAGGCCCGTCTCTTGCCTGGACTATTACATTGGTCTCCTTGCCTCCAGTCTGTCCTCCTATCTCATCAGAGAGGCTGTGGTGCAATAGAGTCCTGGGTTCAAATGCTACCTCTGATACTTTGTACCTGGGGGGCCATAGGCCAGTCACAGGGTCTCTGACCTTCGATTTCGTCATCTGGAAAATGAAACGCCGAGTCAGGTGGCCTCTGAGGTCCTTTCTAGCTCTACATCAATGAACCTATGATCAGCTGCCAAGTGAACTACCCAAGTACAGGCCTGACCCTCCTGCTGCCCTCCACAGGAAGACTTCTGCTGCTGCTGCTGCTGGTTCGAGGACACATTACACATTCCTTTGTAACCTGGCTTCACATTGCTCATTGCTCTACCACGGTTCCCAGCCAATTGGGCTTACTTGAAGTTCCCAAGTCCAGGATGCTGGATTTCTCCTCTCTGGGCCTGCTGCAAAGTTTGGTGGCCCGAGGATCAAAAAGAAGGCTGGAAACCTCTTCAGAAGTCCCAGCAGCTGAGCTCTTGAGAAAATGTTCCCTACATCAAGTTTTGCCAGTTTAGTGCAGAATATTTACAGTGTTACAGTGACCTCATTATTCATGGGCTCAGATGAGGAAAGGGAGGGGAACTTAAGGCTTCCTGGCATTTGGGAAATTGCAGAGTGCTTCTGGTGCTCCCAAACACTTTGGCACTGAAAAAAATCCATCTTTTTAACACCACTATTTTCTGGGTGATGTTCTGTGGCTACAAATCACGGGATGTCATGATCACAAAAGGACTAAAACTGGAAACAACTTAAAGGGCAGTGGAAAAACAGATGGTGGGTATAAGTAGACTATCATACATTATCTGGGACTAACTACATAGAAAGAGTTGAGTAAAATATATTATTGAGGACATGCGAATAGAAAAGGAGAGAGGCCAGCCATATAGGAAGAATAAAAGACAATAAAGGCATGCCAAGTAGTAAATTAGTCTTCTCAAGTTATAAACAGAACTAGACAGGCACATCCCATGAAGGGATTTATAAGTAAAATTTGGATGAGAATTTAAGAAAAAGAAGGGACATTGCATCAACAAAGGCTTCATCATCCATCAATCAATCAACATTTATTAAGTACCTACTATGCTAGGGCTGGGGATACAAAAACAGGCAAAAGATAGTCCCTGCCCTCAAGGACCCTACAATCTAGCCAGTCAGCCAGCTGATAGAACCACCATACTTAAGATCTGTAATAAGTGCTGGGGGAAAGGAGATAGAAAGCCTTGACTGAGTCATAGCCATTAGAACAAGTACATTCCCAAGACCACTACCATCTAAGAGGAGGGAAATCATTCTCAAATGTGGAAACTGCGAAGTTAAAGGGATGAAGGGACAGCTTTTGTTACAGGCTGCAGGAGGAGATAAGCAGCTCAAAGCCTGTCCTCTGCCTGAATCAGAACACAACTGGAATGTTCCACTCAGTTCTGGATCAGACATCTTAGGAAGGGCACTGACAAGCTGAACCCTGATCTAGGAGGGGGGCTGAAGGGGTGGGAGCCTGGAAACAATATCTATATGACAGCCAGTTAAAGGGGTTGGTGATTTTTAGCCTGGAGAAGAAAAGACCCAGAGAAGTTAACAATAGTGCTCTTTAAGTATCTGAAGGGCTAGCATGTGGAAAGAGGGATTCAACTTGTTCTCTTTGGCTTCAGAGGACAGACCCAGGAGTAATGAATGGATGGATGTTGGAGAGAGGCAAATTTGGGCTTCATAGAAGAAAACACTTCTGAGAAGTAAAGCTTTTCGAGAGTGAAATGGGCTGCCCCAGGAGGCAACAGAGATCATCTAGCAGAGACCGACCATGACCGTTTCTCAGTAATATGTTAGAGGAGACACTGAGGTAATAAACATTGGACTAGGCAACCTCTAGGGTCTCTCTCAAGACACCAAGACGTGGGCTCTTTTCAGGTGCAAAGGAAAAGCAGGAAATATTTGCCAATTTGCACAATTTAGGGTCTTTGACTATTAATGCTAGTTGAATGTGTGTCAGGTGCTTCCCAGGAATAGCCTGTCCACCAGAAGGGAGAGTCAACTTTCTGTAACCTGAAACATAAGCTGCATTCAGAAACCAGGCACCCACATTGTGGTGGCATCTGTTACCAACATGCTATCTTGGCCATGATGAATTTTGCCTTTGTCTAAAATAAGGGAAAAAAGACTAAGAACTGTTAAAGACACCCGTGGCAGCCTCGTTGTCAAACAGATTGCCTCCCCAGGTCACACACTCGGTAAACTGGCTGAGAGCCCCAGGACCTTCACGTGGAGAGTGTGGTTGCCCCCAGAAGGGCTAGATCTGTGAGAAGGGGACCTTAAGGTGAAAGGGAAATCGGTTGTCTGTGAGGACTCACCAGATCACATACCTGAAATGCCAAAGCCGATGATGAGTGCGATTGCTCCTGCCAGAATTATGATGATGCTAATAATGCTATAGGAAACAAAACAGGGAAATAAGGGGTTATTTGATGGACCTTCATGATCCCAAATGATAGACCTCTTTGCAACTTGGTACATGTCATAGACAGCTAGAAACTAACACTGCACAAAGGAATAAAAGGTGGGTGGGTTCACCATGGCTCGGGACTCAGATGTGGAAACATGGCCCTCTCTTTCCTCGGAGAACTCCAATAATGAGACCCATGTGTCAGGACCCAGCACCCACCCCACTGTTCTGTTTGTCTGTCTGTCATGGTTAGCTTTGGCTGGTGCCAAAGCTGGAGATGGGGGCGGCACTGTTTGGGGGAGGTTTGCCCGGGCACTGCCACCTGCTCCAGTGCATCCTTATCCAATGTCCTCAGTCATACACCTTTGTTGCCGGTGATTCAAACACTCCCTACCCCCACATCAAGTTTATTAAGCAGAACAAGAACAACATAAAAGCACAAGGAGGCAGGGAATGATCCTGTAGAAAGAAGGAAGCATCTTGAGCCCTGAATGGTCTCCTTGTCTACAGCTCCCTTTGGCTCAGGGGCCTGCCCACCCCAGATAAACAACAGACCTCAAAGACAGAGCCTGAGTGTATAGCTGGCTCCCTTGGGGGTCAGTGATCACTAGGAATGTGGGGACTGCCCTCAGCACAGTTACTGATATGGAGGCAGCAGCTGGAGAAATGAAACCAACATCTGCTCATTTCCCAGAAGAGTCAAAACTAGCCCACTCACCCTCCTCCTCTCTTGTCCCCAGAGCAACTTTAAAACTCATTAGTCTAAGTGTGTGTGAACTGCTGGTCCAAATGATGCGAGGATGGGGAGGCTGGCCCCACTTCGGATGCTCTCTCCCTGGCCTGAAGCACGCTTGTCCTTTGGCTTTGTATCATAGACTGTGAGAACTGCAAGGGACCTTGCCCTACATAAGGTCATAGGCTTTAGAGTCAGAAGAAACCTTGGGTGGAAGGGAGGGGGGGTTATGGAACAGTAGCTCTTCTGGCAAGCTCAGTTTACAGATCAGGAAACCGAGACCCAAGTAACTTGCTCCAGGTTACACAGAAAGAACCAGGACTAGAGCCTGGCAGTTTTTAAATGTTATCACAAATCGGCCCTTGAAGCAGGGGCCCTCCTTCAGAAGCAAAGGAGCCATGCAACGGAAGATCAGCTGATGGTCCCACAGAATCTCATCTGTGGCGGGGTCTCATGGAGACCTGCCCCCCTCCAGCCCTCACTGCTCCCCATCGGTGAACTGCCTCCCACATGATTCAGTTCAATTAACAAGTCCTCTTGGAGCTCCTCCTTTGTGCAGGGCATCCTGTCAATCTTTGGAGATACAAAGACAAGAAGACTGTTCCTGACCTCAACAAGCTTAGATTCTACCACATGCAGACAGACAAGTAAAGATACAAAGTTAATAACAGGTTTGGCAGGAGGGAAAAGGGCAACATTGTCTTTGTCCTTTGAATCTTGCTCCTCTCCTACCTGTCTTCCCATGATGCCATAGTTGGATTGATTTATAAGGTTGCTTCCAAAGAACCTAAGCAAGGGGAAAGGTGGAACACAAAGGAATTGGAGTCAATTAAAAAAAAAACCCAAAAACCGCAAGTGACTATAGGGTGGTGTGTGTTAGTGTTTTCATTTAGGAAAGTTAGTTTAATCTACTGGTGTGATTTTGTTAAATTGGACTCCTTCCCCCAGAGGGAAGAGTGGAAAGTGATGAATTGATTTTGGAATCTGGTGCTTAAAAGTTACAAACTGCATATAGTTCATTGGACTCATGTCCTTAGTCTGGCCGGCTAATGATTCTTGCTAAATTTGTGCAGTAAAGAAAATACTGAATTTTATAGACCAAGATAAATGTCTTTATGTACAGGAAACTAATGAATGCCCAAATTCTGTTTTTTCTATTTTTTTCCATTTTGGTTTGATTAGCTTGAATTCTTTTATACTTATACTTGTATTAAGTTTAGATTTGTTGGATTGCAAATTGTAATTGGAAGGAAGTTGGGGTTTGATATGATTTTAATATGATCCATTTCATAGTGTGGGAAGGGAAGGCGGGAACCGGCCTTCCCTCCGGGCATGAAGTAACTAAGGCAATAAAGCGGCAGGATACAGGATGGCCTCAATCTTCTGAGTCTCCAGGATCTGCACCTCTCTGGGTAGGAAAGTGGTGTCCTCAAAAAGGAATGTGATCTTGCCGACTCCTAGTTCCTGTTAGGAGAGAAATGAGACCAAGGCTGGGGGGATGGTAGGGAAAGGAGGAGACATATCAATGATTCCTCCCTTTTCTAGCAGTTTGATAGTAATTCTCTCAAGTTATTGTCAGTGAGGCCCAGCCAGGGCCGTCTCACTGGAAAATCACTTTGAAGTACTGGACTGAACAATGGCAACTCTAATGAACAAAAGACACTTGGGGGAAGTTTGTGATATAACTAGGACATGGATTTATATTTTAACTGCAATAGATGATGGGGCTAAGTCTAAAGATGAGAGGGCTGAGTGTGTTTATAAACAGCATGGAAGGACCCAATGCGTAGAAAGAAAGAGGGAATGATGTTTAGGATCAATGATACCAGTAGAGAATTGGCCTTTGTATGGAGAGCCATTCTCTCCACTTAGACTGGAAGGGGAGACAGAAAGACTAGGGACCCCCCACTGGGTAGATTACGGTGAGGAGTCTATTAGGGAAGAACGAGAGCATGGCTCTGTTGTGATGGAGGGGGTGATCATTTCAAACATTCACTGGGTTTTCATGGTTTGGAAAGTGCTGTGCTGGACCTAGGGATGATACAGAAATAGAGGCATCTGTCATACAGAAGTGAGAACACTGGATTCTGAGCTGAAAAATCTGGATTGAAGTCTCTGCCTCTACTCCTTACTAACAGTATGACTACAGGCAATTGCACTTCTTGGCCTTCAAATTCCTCTTCTCTAAAATTATGATAATACTTCCCTTCTCTTAGGGTTGTTGTGAAGGCTTATTGTGAGGGGATCTCACATATGTATGCTACTTTAAGGTTTACAAGGCGTTTTACATACATTACTTCATTTTATCCTAACAATAACCCTGTGAGGTAGATGCTATTATCACCTCCATCTTTGCACATGGGGAAAGTGAGATTCAGAAAAATTAAGCAATTTGCCTAGAAACACACGGCTACTGAAATGCTAGAGATGGAATTTTATTTCCTGACTGGGAGTTCAGTATTCTGAAGTTAAATGAGATAACACATGTAAAATGCTCTGTAAGGATTAAGACACTCTATAGATGCTACCTATGATAATGGTGATGCCACATTCTGATGAATGGGAGTGTTTACCTTTCAAGAATATCTCAAGATCAGCTATGTTGTTTTTGTTGTTGGCTGCCTTCCCTCCTTCCTTCCTTTTCTTCCCTCTGTCCTTTTTTTTCCTTCCTTTCATTTCTTCCCTACCTCATTTCTTTCTTCCTTCCTTCCTTCTTTCCTTTCTTTCTTTTTTTCTTTCTCACTTTTCTTTCTGTTTCCCGGGTTGAAGAATTTTTTCAACAGTTGTCATAGCCTCCAGTTGCCTAGACTAATGGAACAAGTGGTCCTGAATCACAATCTGGCAAAAGAGATACTGCTTAAGTGAGGATGAGGTTACACTGTTCCAGATAGAACCACTCCTTCTCACATTGCAATGGCTATTCATTCCCAAAGGGAAGGGATCCTCCTGCTACCTTATGATAGGCTATCTATAGCAGCCTCCTCCTATCATTTGAGGCCTTGGGGTGTGATAGTATCATAGATCTAAAGTTGGAAGAGACCTCCGAATCACTTGAACATTTCTACTAGTTAGGCATTGCTTGGCCTAGCCTCCACAGCTGAAGTCCTTCAACAGAATTTTTTTTTTTCTGTGGACTACCTCAATGGATTACCTCTGCTTAACCACTCATTCTCAACCTAGGCATTAGGAGACTGCACCCAAAGCTGGCCACTGCTTATGGATTGTGAGGAGGTCTGTCTTCACAGACCATGGAATCATCATCCTGATTTTCAAGGAGTCAACGATGCAACTGTGGAGAGATTCTCCAAGATCTTGGGATATCCTCATTTGAATGGCAGTAGGCATCCTTTCCAATGCAGCTGTGAATGGGGATCCCTGACCAGGAGTGTTCTGAAAAAGACCAAGACTATTTATCTGAGTAACAGTGCTGAAAATTTTGGCCTTAACCTTAACCCCATCCATAAGGGATTCTGCATTTGGGGTTTTAGAGGCCACCATAATATAAACTTTCTAATTTAGTTTGCAGTCCCCAATTTCAAACCCAGGATGTGCCAAAGATGATGACTCCACTAGTGCCTTCAGCATATGTCCCAGGTATTCATTTTAGATTTATGGCTTCATGCTCATTTGTGAGGACAGATAACTATCTAAGAAATAATGCGACATACCTGCAAGGAGCCCCAGGGGGCTGCACTTTTGTATATTATTAATGAAGGAACAGAGTGTCTTAGTCTGAATAGCTACAGTGAAACATCCATTAAGTGCAGTCCCTAAAACCTAAAAGATTCTACCATGCCCTGCTTTCCTCATTTCTCCCAGTTACAATTTGGAGGCAGCATGGTACAGTGGAAGGAACACTTGCTCCAGAGTCAGAAGGCCTCGGTTCAAATTCTTCCTATGATAATTACTATCTGTGTGATCTTGGGCAAGTCTGTTAGCCTCCCTGGGTCTCAGTTTCCTCATCTGTAAAATGAGGAGGTTGAATTAGATGGCCTCTGAAGTCTCTTCCACTCTAGCTCTTTAATCTTACGCTTGGAATATTTCTAATTGACTAGGATCTTCATATGCCAGATTGGTACATTTATTAAGGGTTCCAGCTCCCTTTGTCTATCTCAAAATTAAACCCAATAGCACTTAACTCCCCTGGACCACTCAGGACTAGCCTGCAAAATTCTGGGCAGGTTTCCTGACATTAGTGTGGATTTTGCATCATCTCTCAGGCAGCCTGGGCGGTGAGGCAGGGAAGCTGCAGCCTCAGTATCCTTTGTCTACTAAATTGGTTTGTCCACTATCCATAAACCCCATAATTAGATCAACTGAGTGTAATATAGCTCCATCTCTGTATAATGAATTGCATGACTGGGCCCGATTGTAGGATCAAGGCATTTGCCTAATACACACCCCTTGGCGCCAGTCCTCTCCATCTGTTAACAAGCTCCTCAGTCATCCTGAGATCACCTGATGTTTGTTTCAAATTGATATTCCCTTGGGAGACAACCTGGTCTAATTGAGAGCCTTGGAGAAGGTATCAGTTATTCTCTGCTGTCTATGGAGACATCAAGGCTTGGAGGGTGGGGATGATACAAAGAAAAAAAGCTGCTTTCCCTTTTCTTTTCCATTGATTTACCTTTATTTTTCTTATCAAAAGAGCTTGAATTAGGCACTAACTCTTCCTCCTAAATTGCCTGCTTCTTTTGATAACACCACTACCCTCCCAGGCACTTGGGTTCCTTTTTTCTCTTTGCCCCATTTCCCCTCCTCTTCAGACCATCTGGTTGCCACATGCTGGTGATTCAAGCTCCACAATAGCTCTTGTATCTGCTGTTGTTGACATCACACGAATTTGGGTAGTTCTTTCCCTGACTATTGTAATTCCTGCTTCCACTTTTTACAGTCCATATGTCATACAACTGCCAAAGCACACTTGGCTTTTTTTGAGAACACATTCAGAACTTTAACGTAGTTACTGTCGTTAAATTTCACCTCATTGGATTGAGCTCATTGGTTCAATTGTGGTTTTTTTTAAGTGTGTGTATGTGGGGGTGTCTTTTGAGATCCTCATTCTATCATCCAAAATATTAACTAATCTCCCCCAAACTTTCTTGTCCCTCCAAAAACTTCCTTTCATCTTCAAATTCAATAATGATGACATCAGCATCTTCAAATCTTTGATATTAAATGAGATCGGATCAAGGACAGAGCCCTTGTGATTATCACCAGAGGCGTTCTTCCAGGTAGATAATTCATTCTCTTCGGGCATTTGATTATTCAGCCAGTCACAAATCCATCTTGATTTACTACAATTTACCCCCTTACTTCACCATATTTTCTAAAGAGAGACTGCAGATCCCAGGCAATGCCATTGCAGCAGAGAGAAGAAGAAGTATGGCTAGCAGACTCCTGCCGTGAGGGACACCCATCTGAGGGGAGAAGCTTTGGGAGATAAGACCTCACTTCAGTGACACCTACATCTTCCCTCTGTGATGTAGTCATTCCCACTTGAGAATGTTGCCACGAGTCTCTCCTGGCTCCTTCCTGCTTATTCAGTGAAATCTGGTTTGACCCAGTAGAGCATCTCTTTGCCCCTCTCAGATCACAACAGCCCATACTCTCTTTTTCCAGGAGGATTTTTTTCCTTCAGGTTCTATTTTTTTTTTATCCCTACTCACTAGTTTGTGTTGTTCTTATCAATTCAATTCAGCTGAGTTCAGCCAATATGGATGAAGAGCCTGCCTTATGCAAGTAGCCCCCCTAGTATTGTTCTAGGTGCTAGGGAATACAGAGACAAAGAATGAAACAATCTCTATGCCCAAGGAGCTTGAATCCTATCAGGAGAGTCAGTGTGTGCATAAATACATAGTTATGTAATTATGTAATGTATTTTTAGAAAGAAAACAGCACTAACATTTAAGGGGATCAGAAAAGGCTTCATTTAGGAGGTGGTGTGGTTAAGAGGTGATGGTAAGGAGGGAGGGCATTCCAGGCATGGAGGCAATTTGTGCAAAAGCATAAAGATAAAAATAGTTGCTAATACATATATATATATATATATATATATATATATATATACACACATACATATATATGCATATATACATATATGTGTATATTCCTTTCAGTAACCCTTTGAGGTAGGAGCTATTGATTTCTGCAGTTTATGGATTAGATGAAGCATCACATAGCTATTATCTGAGGCATCACTCAAACGTGGGTTTTTCTGACTCGTAAATCCAACACTCCCCTTTAGGTCACCTAGCTGCCTAGATGGCAGGTATAATTGAAAGAATAACTCATAAACCAGTTTGAGCAAAGTATAGAGTCAGTGATTCAATAAATATCATGAGAGATCATGCCAAATACCTGGCAGAAATCCACATACAATATTTTTATAGCATTCCCCTAATCTAGTAATCCTGTCACAGGAAAATTAAATTAGTGCTCCATGACATGTTCTTAGTAAACCCATGCTCGCTTCTAGATATCACTTTCTAAATTCTCATAAACTATCTGTTTAATAACCCATTCTAGAATTCTGCCTGGGACTAACATGAAACTCACAGGCTTATAGATAATGAATGTGGCAGTGGGCTAAACCATGCAGCCCAGCTCTGAAGAGTCAGTACAACAGAACCACCACAGCCAATCAGATGAGCCATTCAAGCTGTCCATTTCAGATGCACCAGCATTTTGCTCTAATCTGGGTCACTTAAGCCTATCTGTTGTACCCTGGATATTCCATACCCCTAGAAACCAGACCTCCCTGACACCTTAACACAAATTGTCAATTTTTGCTCTTGCTTACCCACATTGCCCACTGGAAACCATTTCCCCATCCCTATTTTATTCTCTATCCCTGGACTGTACCTTATAGATGCCTCTCAAGACAGACTTCTGGTTGCTGGTCATCTTGTCCCTTTGGCCAGAAATCAGAACAATATTTACTCATCTCCAGATTTTGGGCCTTGGTCTTTGCCACGATTTTTCCACCATTATTAATCCTTCAGTGATTACATTAGTGAATCTCCTAATGATTTGTCCAGGACACAAGACTTAAACTTATTTAGAGATGCTAGGTGTTCTCTTACTATCTCCTCACATATCTTTAATTCTGCCGCCCTCAAATGAGGGGGAACGTAGGAAGAGATTACATATGTAGAGTGCTTTTCAAACCTTAGAGCACCGCATAAATGCTATCTACCATTAGCCTCCGCATCATTATCACTAACTAGATTTTTTTCTGCCTTACAAAAATTGCACTTGTAGAGTTCTACTTTTCTCAGTGTTTTAAATGAGTACTTTCAGAATGAAATAAGCAGAATTAAGAAAAGAATATGCACAATGACTACAATGATGTCAACAGAAAGGATGAAAAAACCCGAAACTGAACACTACTTATGATGGCAAAACTTGATTTTGGAGAAGAGTTGGGAAAATATATTTCACTCTCCTTTCTTGAAGATGTAGAGGACTATGGGTAAGGAACATTGCATATACTGGCAGAAATGACTGATGTGTTGGTTAGTTTTGCTGAAATGCTTTTTCCCCCATCTTTTAAAATCGGTTATAGGTGGGAGAAGGGGAGAAATATATTTAGAAATAAAGCTCGTGTTAAAACAAGAGATAACAATACAAATAAGATTTTTTCCTTAATGAGTTCTTTTTGTACATGCTTGATGCTGGACAGAGTACTGAGTCCAGAACATATCATTACTTTCTTTGTCTTTCTGTTATGTTCATGGTTCTGTCTTTCCTCACCTTTTTTGCCTATTTCTCATAAACTAGGCATAACTAAGAATTGTTAGAATCCTGCAAGTTCAACTCTTTTATCTCTATTTATACATAAAGAGAAATGGATTTAAAGATGAATACAGCTAACAAATGTAAATTATCTGAATTGATTATTAAATTTAATATTCTGATAAGATGAGACTACACTGTTAAAAGGGACAGAAGGAGAAAGGAAGAACTTCTAAGCCATCTGCTAACCTGGATGAACAGCATGAGTTGCCTAGAAAAAAGGAGCCAGCACCACATGGTGGTGCCAGCAGGCACCAGGATCAGCCGTCTTTGCTCTTGGACAGAACTTCACCTGGGGCATCTTCATGAATTATGGGAACTCCGGGTAGAGGGAGGAGACCAACTAGAAAGGGTTTTCTTGATTTTCCAAAGATTCAGATGTTAATCCTTTCTGTGTTTGTTACCACCTTAAGTCTGTTCTCTGTTTGCTGCTTTCGTTGACCTGAATGCTTTCAGAGGAGCGAGGGGCCCAACTGGGGTTAAACAATCTGACACAGATATTTAAGCTGCCAGGGTTTCTCTGGGTGGGTGTATAGGTGCGGATGGAAAAACAAGACAAAGTAACTTTGTGAGAGGTTTCCCAAAATTGTACTGGGATTCTCAATAGGGATATTAGGGTTACATATATATTTCAATTTTCCCCAAAATTTTGAAAATTACACCCCTAACTATGAATACCCAGTTAAGAGAGACGTTTGATTATATGATTATATGAGAGACATGATTATAAAGTATAAACAAGATAACACTCATAGAACAGTATTGTTCTCAAGGGTAAAATTATTTAAACTCTTTAAAAACCTTTATTCTATTATGCTTTTATATAGCCATCTACCTTTATTTTTTGTTAACAGCTCGATTTTTCTAATTTTCTCTGATCTTTTTTTGAAATTGAGTGCTTTTTGTATTTCCTTGATGCTGTTATAATAACAATAGCCAGCATTTATATAACATGTTAAGTTTTGCAAAGTCCTCTAGAGATATTATCTCATTTGATCCTCACCACAGCCCTGGGAGGTAGATGTTATTATTATTACTATTCCCACTTTACAGATGTGGAAACTGAGGCAGATAGCGTTTACACAGCCTACTCAGGGTCATAAGGTCTAGTGTAGGTCTGAGACCAAATTTGAACTCCAGTGTTTCTGACTCTAGGTCTAGTATTCTATCCACCGCACCATCTGCCATTTATACATATATACATACATATCAATCACATACATATATATATATATTTAAAAATGTGTATACCATGTATATATACATTTATACATATAGAGAGTGCTATAGAGAGTTCTAAGTACAGAACACATAGAAATTCTCTTTGTTTTACCACAATGTTGATGATTTCTTTTCTCATCTTTTTGTCTTTTTCAAAGCTGGCCAGAACTAGGAGTTACTAGGTTTCAGAATTGAATAGGATGAAAAGAGTAGGATGAATTACCTTTGGAAAATAGTACCATGCTTGCCAATGACCCCAAGCTTCTGTCTGAAGCAAAAACTCCTATTTTAAAAAAAAATTCTGCATTTAATGAAAGAGAGAGAGAGATTTCTACATTTTTAAAAGCCTAAATTTTTTTTGGCACAAAATGTGAAAGTCTCTAAACTTGCAGGTCACACAGAGGACAATGGAGATACATACAGTGAGCATAAATAGACTATAGTGTAAGATCAGTGACTACTGGAATGCAAGAAGTGGTGGAAAAGACAACATCCAGGAGATGTATGGGCAGAAAAGAAAATTGCTGGTCACATAGCGGGAGCAACATACAAGAGATGGGCAGCCAGTACGCTTTGCCACATCCCTGAATGTGTGACCCCTTTGGGATACATGTGTAGTAATGGTATTGCTGGATCAAAGGGTATTGACAGTTTAGTGATTTAGGGCTGTAGTTCTGGTTGAGCCACAGGAAATGACAAAAAGGATGGATCCAGAAAAACTTGGGAAGATCTATGTGCAATCATGAAATGAGCAGAATCAGGAGTACATTTCTACAATGGCTACAACATTGTAAAAGAAAATGATTTTAAAAGGCGAGAGAACTGATCAATGCAATGAACAATCATGGACTGCTGATGACAAAGGCTACCTACTTCTTGACAGAGAGAGGATGGGCTCAGGGTGTACAATGAAATATACATTTGAGGACATGGCCAGTGGAGGAATTTGTGTTGTGTGACTATCTGTATTTTTTCTAAAAGAGATTTCTTTATTTTTTTTTTGTAGGGGGAGAAATGGAGTAGAGTTATATATACTATACTACTTTGAGATATTGGCAGAAAGGTACTATATAAATCCAAGTTAATATTCAGCCAGTTGGGTTATTGTAAATCTATGGAGGAAATCTCTCCATAGGTTTGTGTGGTGTGAGAGATTCCTCCACCACAGGAAGAAATAGTGAAACAAAAGGAAAGTTATTTCATAGGATCATAGATCTAGAGTCAAAAGAAACCTCAGAGACCACCTAGTAAAACCTATTCATTTTTCAGAAAAACAAAACAAAATAAAACAAAAATTAGAGCCCACTGGTGTTAAATGACCTGTCCAAGGTCACCCAGATAGCAAGTAAAGAAAGATTTGGACCCAGCTCCTCTCACTCCAGAACTGGCACTCTTTCCATTATACCATACTTCTTTTAGTGGCTCCATAGTGTTTACTGCTTTGCCCTTGTGGACCAGCAGGGGAGAATCAGGCTGAAAATTCCCATTTGTTAAATGTAAATTGATACCTTTTATCAAGCAGACTGTGCATGAAAGCTAATCTGTTTTATTCTCAAACTGGTTCTATTTATAACCCTCCCCCTGATTGCCTGTAAAGCACACATTAGTATCCCATCATCCTTGTGCGTATTGTTTTGGAAAAGTAGACAAAGCAAGACAAAAGTCAATACAAGGTTGATTACTAGGCCTCCCTAATCATACATACGTCCCTTTCTTCATCACTTTCATTGGCAAAGAGAAATGGTATATGAAGACTCCTTCTCAGATGCCAGCACACATCAAATAATTTGTAAGCAAAGCAAGTAAACACAGTGCAAGGTATAAAGTTGAGTCTCCTGGCTAAAACTTCCCCCCAATATTATATCAAATGAAAGAGCATTTAAGCCCATAGCGCAGTGCCTGATGAATAGTAGATGTTTAATAAATGCCTGTTCCCTTCCCATCCCTTTCCCCTTGACCTCCCCAGAGCCCATGATATTGGGAAGTTTGAACTAAAACCAGTCTAAATTATGGTTTCAACTCTAAATCATGGAGATCATTAGTTTCAAGGGGTTTGATGGCTGGATCTGAGTACAATTTGTTTTAAAATGCCTTGTCTTGATGACTTGTCAGCCCAGTAATCAGTTTCTCCGTGTTGGTGAGAATCAAGTTCAGAATAGCCTTTGTACTCATTAGTTGAAGAGTGAAATTATCATTAAGGTAATCCAGGTTTATGAAAGAGAGAGAGAGGGAGGGAGAGCGTGCAAACACACACACTTTAGCAGAAGATAATTTAAGTCCCTTATCACTAACAGCAAGAAGCAGTGTGGGGTGCTGGATAAAACATTGATATCACAGTAACACCTAATTCAAGTCCTCCCTCTGATGCACCCTGACTTTGTGATTCAGCAGTTCACCTCACTCCTCAGTGCTCTACGCATGAAGTCGCAGAGATGGTGCTCACGTGTATTGGTGGAGTGAGTTTCCTTATCTCACCAGGGAATTCTCTATACCAGAAAAATTACAGCCCAGGTCCAGTCCTATCCCGATCACAACTATATCATGGCCCTGTACCAGGCTTACAAGCTGTTTCCCCGTATTTTATCTATGTTCTCTGTCTGTCCCAGAGGTCTGTTGTATACTCCAATAATGATATCCCTTCCACTGATCTTCAATCCAGTGCACTTGACCATGCTTCTTTCCTCATGTTCCTGGTTCACCCAACATTAATCCATCTTCCTAATATGCAGCGTTGCTCCACCACCCCTCTTTTATTGATCCTGTTGCTATGGCATAAAACATATCTTTCCAGAACCATATTCTACTCATGTATTCAACCCTGCCAAGCCTCAGTGATACTTATTAGGTAAAATTTGTATTGTTTCAGCAGTATATCTAGTCCATTACCCTTTTTGTTTCTCTTCAGTATAATCCCTTTTTGCCTATTCCTCCCACTCCCATAACCTAGTTTACCTTCCATTTCCAGATGTAATTTTTTTTCTCTTAAATGCATTACATAGAATGCACCTGGAACATCTTTCCTTTTGACTTGCATTTTATCTTTTTCTCTTGGGGAAAGCAGCCAGCTATAGGTGAATAAGCACTGGCTCTGGAACTAGGTTCAAATACTACCCCGATGTGGATTGTAAGGTCCGGCCTGGACCTCAGTTTCCTCATCTGTAGTATAGATGGATTTTGAGATTTCTTCCAGATTTAGATCTGTGATTCTATAATCTCTAACTCTTGTCACTCTAGGCATGCTAAAATGTTCTACCAATTCAGGTAATTTCCAAACCGTACACTGTCCACGTCCCCATAGTGTTTAACAAGTATTTCATATCCCCTGCTTTCAACATGAGAGGATAGAAATAGCAAACTCATTATGATCATCAGAAAGCTAGCTACCTCTACCCCTTTTGTGGGTGGCAATGTTCTTACTAGTCTCCTAGTATGGTCTGTGTAGATTTATTAAACATATTCTTGTCTCAGCTCCCACCACCTTCCACCAGGAAGACTTCCCTCTTCTCTTCTCTGTTGTATTTTGAGTCACACCAGCATGGATTAACCATATGCTTTATTAATAACCATAGAAACAAAGATAATGAGACCAAATGCAGTCCCCCCAGAGCTGCACAAGCCCAAAGTGCTGTATATGCCCAGGAATTCCAGGCAGCCGTTTGAGTACTTCAATTGAGAGCTCCTCCTCCCACTGTTGCAGGGAGGGAGAAACATTTACCACTCATGGGGTTCTGACTGTCAAGGTACCAGAGATCCTCCACCATTCTTGATTCTGCTGCTTTTCAGCTCATGGCTCTCTATATCACCAAGTACAGTGGATGTGGGCCCCCACAAGCATCAGGACTCACCCAGCTCTCTTGGATCTACCCAGCAGCCAGGGCCCTACATTTCCCTCTCTTTGTTCTTGCCTCTTTTTCAAAGATGGAATGTTGATTGTGTCCTGTATCACTTCCTCCTTGGGACTCATCCACCTCTCCCACTTTTTAGTTTTCTCCTCTCAGCAGCATAGACATTCCCCAGTGGCTCCCTCAGGTAGGCATATTCTCTTTTGGCTTTTAAGAAACTTTATGGGTGGAGCCAACCCAGTGAGACATGGAAATGATGCTCATGAGCTGGGAGCAAAGATACAACTCCTCCTACCCAGATTTATTTCATGTTGCCTAAAACATGCTCAGGTTTCTCTTGTTCTTTAAAAAACAAACAAACAAACAAACAAACAAAAAACAACCCTTAACTCTTCCATCCCAGAATACCAGAATATGAGAGTTGGAAGGGCCAACTGTGGCCATCTAGTCCAACTGCTACACAAAAGGAACCCTACTATAATGTACCCAACAAGTCACTCCCAGCCTTTGTTTATAAACTCTAAGGAGGGTGAACCCATCACCTCTTCCTGTGCCTGGCATAACATTTTGTACAGAGTGAGCACCTTAAAAATGTTGAATTAAAACAGTTGTCAGAGGTCTATAATATGTGGCATGAAAGGAGGACAGCCTCACCCAGGCAGGAAGACCTGAGTTTGAGGGAAATGATTATTTCTCCTTGTATTAATAACTAGTTAATGAATCAAGACCAAGGTTTTTCCCCTTTTCTGTTTCCTCATCCAGAAATCAACCAGTATGGGAAATCTTGGGCAAAGACTTGCTCAAGCTAAGATTTAATCAGACAGTAGAAAAAATTCTAAGTTTAGGCTAATGGGAGGATTCCTACTCATTGTGTTTATTCAAACAGGTCTGGGAAAATATGGATTTTCCCTTTTAAGCAGACAGGTGATATGGAAATTAATGAGTCTCTTTGACCAAGACTTGGGTGATACTCCAATAAGTATAACCCAATTCTCATTATAATAGTCATTCTCTCATTAATTGTTAACCAATCAGAGTTGATTATTCCCCCGAGGAACACCTGCTCTTCCAAGGGCATGTAAACTGTGAGCACACCACTGTGAGGTCTTTGGCATTCCAGAGTGCTACTGACCTATTTTATTAAAATGCTAACATTATTAATAAAATGGCTAATTACCCAAAAATCATGTCTCTTCATCTTTTTAAAGATGGATTCAAATCCTGCTTCTGAGTAGGCAAGCCTCTTAATTTCTCAGTGCCATCAACACCTCTGCAAGACCATAAATTACAGACAAGTTTCTGATATGCATTGTGAAGGAGGTTTCCACATTGGGAGTTCCCTACACCAACATAATTATAGGTCTGTGCTAGGCACCAGCAAAAATATAAAAACGAAAAAACCCCCCAAAACTCTTCTTCCTTGAGACAGCAGTAGTGGAACAGTTGTAATGGAACCTTGGCCAGGGAAGGAAGTACCAATGTGCACTACTTCTCCAGCCCTCTCTTCTTCCGTTTTGTTTTGGTTCCAGAAAGCATCATTCCTGTCCCTCAGTGCTAGCACAGAGTGGAGTCTGTTCTCAGCCCACCCTCCTCCCCTCTTGCACCACCTGATAATGACCAGTAGAGGGAGCACTTTGGCCTGCTTCACTGGCTCTGCTCAAACTCCTGTAGTCTCTGTTACTCTGTCTCAAACCATCACTGAAGACCATGCATTAAATAGAGAATGGGAGAAAAGGACCAGGGCTAAAAGTAGAGGAAGATATATTAATACAGTTAAGAATCATACTTATCTAATCCCTAGTGATGTTTGCTTTTAAATCCTATCTTTTATTACTAACATTCCCATATGTCAGTCATAAGCCCTGTATTTTTCTGTCTTGCTCTAACCATGCCCACTTTTGATAAAAGACACCTCCACCACCTTCCCACATGCACCTATTCTTTTGGTTTTTTTGGGCAGCCCCCTGACCCTGCCTGGTAGGGATGGCCAGTTTGCCCAGGATTCATCCATGGGACAAGTATAGTCTTTGAAGAGGATAAAAGCACATCTTCCTGGTTGCTTATATGGACGAGTCCCAGAGTCCTTAGTCTGGATTTGACATTTACTTTATAATGTAACTGATGATCCAGCACTGATAAGTCCTGATGGACCCCTTTCCTTTCTCAGGAAAAAGGGGAAAAAAAGAGCCATTCTCTTAACAGGATTGCCCCAGAGAGGAAATTTCCATTTACGAGATGAAAATTGTCAAAATTCACCTTGAACTTTGTAGTTTTCCACATGTGAAACAAACATGATCATCTTTACACAATAAAGCCTGCCTGACCTCCTGCCTTATTCCCAAAGCTCTCAGCAATCAGTGTTTTTTAAATGATATCATCAAAAATAATGGGGAAAGGCACAGTTTTGTGAAAGAACTAGAGTACAATGGGTGAGGAATCATAGGCTTTAATCTTGTTTGAGCCTCTTACCAGCTTTGTGACCTTCAGTAAGTAAGTCACTTCCATTTTTTGGACTGCAGTTTCTTTATAAAATATGTGGATTGCCAAGAGGTCAAAGACAGAAAGAAAGGTACCTTACACTAAAATATAGGAGCATTTTCTTTAATAGTAACAAAGAATTGGAAACAAAGTTAATCTCATCATTTGTGGAATGGCTAAAAATTATGGTGCATGAATGTTGCTATGCTATACGAAATTATGAATATGAAGAGTTCACAGAAGGATAGGATGAATTATATGAACTGATACAGACTAAAGTAAGCAGAACCAAGAAAAGAAGATACGTCTAGCCGGTCACGTAGTTGTTTTAGCTTCCGAAAAGCTGGTCTTGGTGACCTGGGACTAATTATTCCCTTTATCTGGCCTTCACCCTTTGTGTGGCTGGTATTACTCTTCTCCCAGGGGCCATCTCCAGTCATCCTGATCTATATCTTGCTACTGGACCCAGATGGCTCCAGAGGAGAGAGGGAGGCTGGTGACTTTACACAGCCTCCCTCACTTCAATCCAATTCACTTGCAAGTCATGGCATCATCTTCCTAATATCATGGTCCTCTTCCAGAAGGAAGGACAAACCACAACCACTGTTCCCCAGCTTTCTTCCTCTGTTCTCTCCTTGGGTGGAACCCTTTCTCTAGTCACTCCCTTGGTTCTACCCTGAAGGTGAAGTTTTCCTTTTAAACCAGAGAAGAAACAATGGGAGAATGGAAGTGGATAAAGTAATCACAAACCATTTCCCACCAGTATTGCTAAGCTCTTTTGTCTAGGACTAACTAGTCATCATCCATGTTTTCTCTCTGATTTGGGGAAGCTATACAAAATGTGATCTATCTCTCCCTCCCTCCCTCTCTCTCTCTCCCCCATCTCTTCCCCCCTTTCTCTCTCTCTCCTCTCTCTCTCTCTCCCCTCCCCCATCTTCTCTCCTCTCTCTCTCTCCCCCCCTCCGCCCCCTGTCTCTCTCTGTCTCTCTCTGTCTCTCTCTCCTCTCTCTCTCTCTCCCCTCCCCATCTTCTCTCCTCTCTCTCTCTCCCCCCTCCGCCCCCTGTCTCTCTCTCTCTCTCTCTCTCTCTCTCTCTCTCTCTCACCCCTGCTTCAGTATCTTACCAACTGATACCTCTCACTTTGCCACAATTACACAAATTAGTCATTCACTGGTTAACCACTTTATTGCAAAGAGGAACAACAAAACAGAAAACAAAACAAACTCTTAAGAAATAGGGATTGGGAAATATGCTTATTTTCCTCCTGAGAAAATGAGGACGAGGATGGGAAAGTACAAATTCATCAAGTCTATTCTCAGTAACGTGAATAGCTCCAGCTACTCTGTATTTGCCCCATGTAGTTCCCACAGAACTTGGGCAATGCTTGCCTTAGAGTCTGAGTTTTTTATTTCCATGTCAGTTCACTCAAGATGAACAACAGTCCTGCACCTGGAGGCTTAGCTGGCTTACCCCTCTCCCTCCTCCCTATAACATCGTTACTTCTGAGTCTGTTCCTTAAGTCCATGCTACTCTCTCAGGTCTTACTGTTTTCAGGACAATCCTCCTCCCTGTCTGAGGAGACCTTTCAGTCATAGTCTTCGTGGATCTCTAAGGACTCACGTAGATAAACGTTCAGAATTCTTGTCTACCAGCACACATAGGTCTCTACCAATGTCCTGCTATAATGACTATAATAACATAAACAGGAACAGCAGCAACTCCAAAAAATTAACCTGATGTAGTTACAATGGCCAAGTTTGGCCTTGGAGAAGAGTGGATTTGATGCACTTGCTGCCCTCAGTTCTCGAAGGTGGAAGACTAGTGGAGTGGAATGTTATAAGTGCTGTTCAGACAGCATTTGCATAGCTAATTGGTGTTGATTTTGCTGAATTACCTTTGTTTTTAATCTTTAGATAAATAGATGGATGAATGGAGGTGGGGAGGGCTATATTTGGAAATCAGAGTAATGTAAAACAACAGAGAATAAAAAAAATAAGATCTAAATTTTTTTAATGAATGGACTGGAATTATATGTGCCTTAAGTTTGTATTTCATAGATAAATCACACAATAGGTTATTAAGGGAAATTGGGAATGTTTGAGCAGATATTTTCAACCATTTGACATAGCCTCTGTGAGAGAATGATTCTCTTCTTCCTTTGGTGGAGAATGTTTTGTTGTATGTGTAAATATTTAAAATACATATATTCTAAAATATGTAAGAATTTTAAGTATATTTATAGAATATTTTCAAATTCAAATTTCTGATTAGATATACACAAAAGTACATAAATGTGTATTCACACACATACGCACACATGTATATATGTATGTAGTATCCCTCTGGTGCCACTTCCCCAGCTCCTCCTCTCATTGGCAGGCCAGACCCCCAGAATTTGGCTCACTGCTACTCAAAGGATTCTGGGAGTAACTCTGAGAGGCTGGTTTTCTAGCACTGCCATTCATAAACTCCTAGTGGTATGCTTGCCATTAATATCAGTCAACAAAGTTTCAGTTAGCTTCTTGAAAAGGGTGTTTACTTATTATATGGTCTATTACTAAAATGAAGCTAGGTAGCTTAGTGGGTAACAGAGTTGAACTTGGAATGAGGAAACCCTGAAGTCAAATGCCATCTCAGAAATTTACTGTATGAGTCACTTAGCCTTTCTCAGCTTCAATTTCCTCATCTATATAATGGAGATGATAATAGGATTATTGTGAGGGTTGTCTTAGATAACACACATACAGTGTTTCACAAACTTTAGGGAGTTTATATATATGAGATACACAAACATACACATTAGTTATGTGACACACCACAGTGAGGTGACAGTGGAAAGAGCTCTAGACTTGGAGTCCGCTAGACCTGAGTTCTATTTCTATCTCAGACACTTACCAGCTGTGTGACCCTAGGCAAGTCATTTAACCTTGGCCTGCCTAGGTTTTCTCATATGTAAAAATGAGGATTATAGTATCTCCCAGGGTTGTTGTGAGGATCAAATGAGATAATATTTGTAAAGTGCTTTACAAACCGTAAAATGCCTTATAAATGCTAGCCATTTATATGGCTATTGTTGTTGTTATGAAATAGTAGGTTGGTATAAAACATCCCCCCAAGAGTCTGGGTTCATATTTTCCTGTGAATACATACATGTCCATGAGAAGAGTGGCGTCAAACTCACTACCTCCACCGTAAGAACCATCATGCTAGGAACTATTAAGTTACACTGGGAATTACCTAACCTTGGGACTAAAGGTTGCTCAAGAAAGGGTTTGTTTCATTTCCTCCTTTTAATGAATTAAAGCATGGTCCTGTGATACTAGGAACTGCATTCCTGCAAGCAGGGAAGGGCTTCAGGACACTGAGTGTATTATGCATTCATGGTCCCAGGTTTCCAGTGTCGCACAGATGGAAAGCTCATGGGTATAGCTCCCCGCATGTATATTTATACCACACAGCTGATGTGTAACAGGATTATTGTGGGAGAGCAATCCCATAAGTAGCAACGAATATACGGGGAGGAGAAAAAGGAGAGGAGAGAAACCCAGAAGTGTGCTTCTTACAGATTCCCAGAGATAAAAACTCTCCCCTTTCTGAACACCTCTCCAACAACAACATCTCTGGTCCAGGGAAATATGACTCATGGCAGGTTACTAATCACTTTCTGCCTCCTGCTTCTACTTATGGCCTTGGGCTAGCCATGGAGGCAGTTGTGGGCAGAACCACTGGGTTTAGGAGTACTTAGGGAGAGCCCCTTTTTTTTAAAAGTTGCTTTCCTGCTCCTCTCTGGATGGGTCTGGATGGGTCTGCCAGATTATTCCAGACTATGATGATTCTCAATTTCTATTGCTCACATAACGAAAAACAAAGACTAATAGCAACTCATTTATTGTATACAATACTGTAACAAGCAGTGGCAAAGCAATGGACAGAAATTGCAGGGAGGAGTGGAAATGCTCACAGGGGTACATTAACTGGGTACACCCAACTGCCCCGAACACAAGACTTCCCTGCATGAATTCCTTCTGTTTATAAAGACGTGAAACACAAACTTGGGAGGAGGCTTGTTTTTCTCGATAACTGCCTTCTCCCCAGCTCTGGGCCATGGGAGGAGGGACTTGTCTTTAAGGGCAGCATGGGTCACCTCATCCAACCTGCTATGCTGAGCTCAGCGTTCACTGGCCACAGTCATTCTTGCTTTGTCTCAGCTCCATTGTTAACCGGCAGCTGTGCCCACAACAGCTGTTCCTTTTGGTGGCTTTGAAGGGCTGAAAAGCACATGCCCAGTCCTACGGGCTTGACTCTGCAAGAAGCTTAAGATGAAGATGACCCAATCATAAAATCCTGGTCCACTGATTCCTTATTCTATTTCTAGCATCTTTCTTTTAGAACTTTCCACAAACAATCTCAAAATCCTTCATATAGTTCATGACTTTAGTGGTCAATAGAATCCCAGGAAAGCATCTGAATATTTATGGTTGCCCTGGCACACAGCCAACTTCTGATGCTGGGTTATGTCTGAATAAGAGGCTACAAACCAGAAGAGCAAGAAAATCCCCCCAAATATACCTGAGCTGTTTGTGTCATGAGAGAGTCTCTGACTCAAGGACTACATACACAAACATGTATGTAGTCCTTGAGTCCTCACCCATATATATGTGGGTAAGTTTAACTAATTGCTAGCCAAATTTTAGATTGCATTTTTGAATGAATGAGGCGTGAGCATTTTGAAGGGAAACAGTAACTGCTGTGAGAGCTGTCCTAGATCCATCAAAAAGGATAGTGCCAGACTGACTTAATTTCCTTTTCTGATGTGGTTGTTAGACTGGTAAATCAAGAGAATTCTGAAGACATAGTTTACATGGATTTCGAAGAGGCATTTTCAAAAGTCCCTTATGATGTCCTTGTGTACAAGATAAATAGATGTGGGTTAAATCAGAGGTTTACCAACAAGTGGCTGGCAAAACTCCCATGTCTAGCTTGAACCAGATTAAAATGTAATTGGAAAATGTTTAACTAAGTAAAAATAAAGTACATCCTAGATAACATTAATTTGTGGTTTTCTAAGTCAATATGAAGCCTTTTCTATGTGAATTTGACATCAGTGGGCTAGTTGATTATAGTTAGATGATTTGAAACCAGTTCAATGACTGCCTAAAAAGAGTAGTGGGTCTGTATGGGTTTCTAGTGCATTACTTTGCCATTCAACATTTTTATCAGTGACTTAGAGGAAGGCATAGATAGCATGCTTATTCATTTTGTAGATGGCATATAATTTATTCATCAGTATAAGGAGCTACCCATGAGGCAACTTCCTCTATCAAGGCAAATTGAGATCAACAAACTGTTCTGCAACTTACAGGCTGACATAATTAAATGAGACCCTGATGTTCTCATAGTCAGAGGCAAGACTTAGACTCAGGTCCTGCTGACTCAGAAGCCAGCTCTATATCCATTATGCCATACTGTCTCTCAAGATGAGGTTTAATAAGTATTAATTCCTACACTTGGGTTGAAAAAAATCAGCTATACAAGTACAGAATGAGGGAGGCATGAACACAGTACACATAAAAAAAAAGAAAAGAGCTAGATTTTTTAGTGGACCATAAGTTCATTATGTGTTGATAGAGTAACATAAAACCAAACAAAACTAATTCAATCATAATCTAGATCAGGGGTAGGGAACCTGTGGCCTTGAGGCTACAGTAGCCCCCTAGTGTGACCCTATGACTGAATCCAAACTTTACAGAACTTTGTATCAGAGAGAGGAGAGACCAGTTTGACACTTTGAAAGGCTACAGGTAGATAAGATCTTGTCCAGAGTAAAGAAAATAATAGACTCACTGGATTTTGCCTTGATCAGATCATATTGAGAGAGTTCTGTTTAGTTCCAGGTACCACCTTTTGGGAAGGGCATTGACAAACTGGCATTCCCAGATGACTTAATGAAATGACTAAAGACCGTGTCACACAGGGATCAGTTAAGAAACTTGGAGTATTGAGCCTAGCAAAGAGAAGAATTATGGGGAACATGATGGCAGTCTTTAAACACTGGAAAGGCAGTCATGTAGAAGAAAGATTGGATTTGTTCCATATGGCCCCAGGAGACATTAGGATCATGAATGGAAATTGCAGTTGGAGAGAGACCTATTAGAAGGAAAAAGTTCTTAATATTCAGAGATGCCTTCAAAGGAAATGACTCCATTGCAAAGGAAGTCTTCCTTCTTCAGGCAGATTTGGATGACAACTAGTAAGGAATGTTGTAGAGGGGATTCCTATTCGGGCTCTGGCTCAGGCTCAGGTTTGGATTCAGTCTAATCTAGGCAGCCTCTGACATTCCTTCTCCTTGACGTTCTATAATTCAACAAAACCTTGGTGAGCAGATAAAGGCCATGCCTTCTCTCCTCCAGAGGGATGGCCAAGGGTGGGAGTGGGGGGTGGTCAGGGAAGAATCTGAAAAGGCAAGGATCACTGAACCAGAATTTTTTTTTTTTACAACATCCAACCTTTGCTTAAAGACCCCTCATCAGAGGATGATGAAATGCAGTCATTTTCGTGTTTACAACTCATTATGGAATCTTATCTGGTCTTTAACACAATGCCTCTAAAGATTGTTGAAAGGACTTGCCCAAGATCACACAGCCGATATGTGGCAGAACTGGCTGAATTTGAGGCCAGCTCTTTATCCACTGCTTGGTAAACTGTATATAGCAGAAGTTCATGGTTTCATATATAATTCTCTTTTTTGTTCTTTTTATATTGAGATGTTTGAAGATTAAGTTCATAATTTAAAAATAATTTTTTAAAGGCAAGAGTTCCAACAAAACTTTATAGCACAGCCTAGGGCCAGAAAAAACAACTAGGACTGCTTACATCAAGAGAAAACACTAGAAGTAGATTTTGGGAGGGACTAAAAATCCCATCAGGCTTCAAAATGGCACCAACCCAAATGGCATCTTGGGCCAGCCTTGAGTAGCATTTTCTCATAGTCAACCTGACATGAGTTTGAGACAAGGAAAAGCTCTCCACTGGGTGCACCAGCCAAGCCAATCTTTGGTAAGATGATAACAGCATAAAAAAATCTATTTTCATTCTTTAGCTTTTGTTTTCTTTTTCCTTAGCTTCCTAGGAAGTTCATTCTGAGGGGAAAAAAATGTAATTTTATCTTACCTGAACTATGGGAAAAGGACTTTTTCTACACCTTGTGAAACCTATATGTCTTTACATAGCCTCTGCATTTGCAGGCCACGTTCTTCATGGCAACTCTGTGAAGTAGGTAATGAATATACTGCCACCTCAGTTTTACAAAGGAGGAAACTGAGGCACAGAGAATTAAAATATTTTGTCCATGATCATACATCTAATAAATAAGAGAGCCAGGGTTTGATCAGGGCTTCCTAATAACAAATCCAGACTCTGTCCATTAAACCACACCACAATCTCACCCCAATGGCTGAATGTGTTGATGAAGAGTTTTTTGTATTCAGAACCCCAGAAAGAGACCATGGACCTGGTGCAGATGAAATTCATTATTTTCCACATTTTTTAAATGAAGAGAGCACAGGATCATAGATGTAGAGCAGGAAGAGACCTCAGAAGCAGCCTAGCCTAAACTCCTTTTACCAATGTAGAAACTGAGGCCAAGTTAAGTGATTTGTCCAAGGTCCCACATGCTTTAAATAGGAATGAGGTTAGATGATCTCTAGGTTCCCTTCTGGCTCTGAGATTCTGTGAGTAGTTATGGAACCCAGTACCACAAATGGAAAAGTGAGAGATTGCTATAGATAATGAACCTACACTGTCCTCTACTTGGATCATTTCCTTAAAACATTGTGGAAGCCTAACAAAAATGAAATTAAAGCAATTATAAGGAGTTATTTTGCCCATTTACATGCCAATACATTTAATAATAATTTAAGTGAAATGGAAGAATATTTACAAAAAAATATAAATTGCATAGTTAAACAGAGGAGGAAATAGAATATCTAAAAAGACCTATTTTGCAAAAAGAAATTGAACAGGTAATAAATGAGATTCCAAAAAAAAAAGCACCAGAACCAGATGGATTTACAAGTAAATTCTACCAAACTTTTAAAGATCAACTAATTGCAATATTAAATAATTTGGAATAATAGGCAAAGAAGAGATCCTATCAAACTCTTTTTATGAGACAAATATGATACTGATGTCTAAATCAGAAAGAGTAAAAACAGAGAAAATGATAGACCAACTTCATTAATGAATATGGATGAAAATGTCTAAATAAAATACTAGCTAAAAGATTATAACAATATATTACAAAGATTATGGCCAAGTGGGATTCATTCCAGGAATGCAGGAATGGTTTAGCGTAAGGAAAACTATTAATATAATTGATTATATCAATAGTAAAAGTTTAAAAAATCATATATCAATAGATGCAGAAAAAGATTTTGATAAAGTACAGCACTCATTTCTATTAAAAGCAGTCGAAAGTATAGGTATAAATGCATTTTTCCCTAAATTGATAAAAAGCATTGATCTAAAATGATCAGCAAGCATTATTTGTAGTGGAGCTAAGCTAGAAGCCTTCCCAGTAAGATCAGGTATGAAACAAGAATGCCCACTGTCACCAATATAATTAATTTATCAAGATAAGATCAAAATGGATATGTGACCTAGATATGAAAAGAGACATTATGAGAAAATTTGAAGAACATGGAACATATTACTTGTTAGACTTGTAGATAGGTGTATAATTTGTGAATAAACAAGAGATAGAGAGCAGAGTGAGATGTAAAATGGATAACTTTGATTACATTAAATTGAAAGGGTTTTGTACAGATAAAACATGTTGCCAAGATTAAAAGGAAAGCAGGAAATTGGAGGAAAATTATGGACAGCTTCTCAGATAAAGGTCTCATATCTCAAATGTATAAAGAACTTTGTAAAATCTATAAGAATGTGAGTTATCCCCAATTAATAAATGGTAAAAGAATATGAACAGGCAATTTTTAGATAAAGAAATCAAAATAATTTATAGTCATATGAAAAATTTTCTAAATCATTGTTGATTAGAGAAATGCAAATTAAAACAACCTCGAGATATCATTTTACACCTATCAGATTGGCTAAAATGACTAAAGGAGAAAGAGACAAATGTTGGAGAGGATGTAGAAAAATTGGGACACTAAATCATTTTTGGTAGAATTGTGAAATGATCCAACCATTTTGGAGAGCAATCTGGAATTATACCCAAAGAGTTGACCCAGCAATACCACTACTATCTCTATTTCCAAAGATGATTAGGGAAAAAGAAAAAGAACCTATACATTCTAAAATATTTATAGCAGCTCTCTTTGTGGTGGCAAAGAACTGGAAATTGCAGGGATGCCCATCAATTGGGGAATGGCTGAACAAATTGTGGTATATGATTGTGATGGAGTAATGATGAGCTTGATGATTTGAGAAAAACATGAATAGACTTGCACAAAATAATGAAAAGCAAAATGAGCAGAACCAAGAGAATGTTGTATACAGTAAGAGTAATATTTAAGAACAACTTTGATCAAGTAATTTTTAATGTTATAAACACCCAAATTAACTACAAAGAACATATGAAGGAAGATGCTATCTGTATCCAGAAAAAGAACTGATGAATAGAAGTGTGTATAGAATGATCTTACACACACACGCACACACACACACACACACACATTTGTGTCTAATGGTAGCTATCTCTAGGGCAGGGGAGGACAGGGGAAGAAAAAAAAAGAAAAAATGTACGTGATAATTTTAATATATATTTAAAAGGAACAGCAAGTTGTACGTAACTAGATTTGTAGTTTCATGTGCAATCATCTTTTTTATTATATTGTATTATGGAAATACTTGTCTTATTCCATAAATTAAATTAAATTAACTTAATAATTTAAATAAATTAAAATTTTATAGAAATATAAATAAATAAATGTAAATATATAAAAATTAATATATTATACATATTATCATAAATAAAATAATGAATACATAAATTAAATTTTTTTAATTAAAAAAAAACATTGTGGAAGTCAACCAGGCCTTTCCTGACAGAGTCCTTGGTGTCATTGTTGGAAGGCTTGGTAGTCTGGCAGCCCTGGCATTTCTTATGCAAAGTTCTTCTCCAGCAATCTCTACTTAATCTGTAGCTCAGAGAAAGAGGAAGAGGACCTATGGGTACAAAAATACTAATAACAACTCTTTTTGAAGCGGCAAAGAACTGGAAACTAAGGAGGTGCACGTCAATTGGAGAATGGCTAAACAAATCATGATGCATAAATATAATGAAATGTTATTACGCCATGGCAACTAAGTAGTGCGGTGGATAGAGCACTGGGCCTGGAGTCTGGAAGACCTTAATTCAAATCCAGCCACAGACACTTACTAGCTGTGAGACCCTGGGAAAGTCACTTAACCTCTGTTGGCCTCAGTTTCCTCAACTGTAAAATTGAGAGATAATAACAACACCTGCCTTATAAGGTTATTGTGAGGATCAAATAAGATAATATTTGTAGAGAGCTTAGCATAGTGCCTGGCACATAGCAGGTTTATTCCCTTTCTATCCATAAGAACTGACAAAAGGTACAGTTTCAGAGAGGAGACTTGTATGAACTAATGCAGAGTAAAGTGAGCAAGAGGTTAATTTATACAATAGAAGACAACTTTGGAAAACTTAAGAACCCTGAGCAATGCAATGGCCAGCCAAGCTTCTAGAAGGCTGATGATGAACTCTGCTATTCACCTCCTGACAGAGAAGTGATGGATTTAAGATAGAACAAGACCTGCATTTTTGAACATGGACAACATAGACATTTGTTTTTCTTCTCTATGCATATTTGTTATAAGAGGTTTTTTTCATTTGTTTTTTTTTCTTTGGGAGGGGGAGGTGAAAGGGAGAGAAAATAAATGCTTGTTAAATGAAAGATAAAATAAAATGAAAGATTAAAAAATTATATTCCACACTTAGTAGAGGGGAACAATTTAGAAAATGGTAACTGCTTAAAACAGGAATGAGTGTAAATGGTAGCTTTTTAATATGAAATGCCTTTCTGGATATCATGTTTCTGTTTTCTTGCAAATATCACCAAGATTCTAACTCTTTTTTAAATTTTTAGGCAATTGGGGTTAAGTGACTTGCCCAGGGTCACACAGCTAGTAAGTATCAAGTGTTTGGTTTTAGGCCGGATTTGAACTCAGGTCCTCCTGACTTCAGGGCTGGTGCTCTATCCACTGCACCATCTAGCTGCCTCCAAGATTCTAAGTCTTAATAGAAGGTCCTAGGCCCAAGCCCCACAGAGTAGTTCTCATCACTTCCACCAACCATCTTAAGCAACCCAAATATGCCAGATGCATTAAGAGCAGACTAAACTATTTCATTTTATTTTACAGTGAATTCGTAGGGCAGGGTAAGGGAAGAAGAGTCAGATGTCTTCCTGCCTTTTAATTAACACAGAGAAGATATAATCACAGAAGGGCAGCTAGGTGACACAGTGGATAGTGGGGCCTAGAGTCAGAAAGATCTGAGTTCAAATCCAGCCTCAGACACTGAGTCTGGGCAAGTTACTTAATTCTGCCTCAGTTTCCTTATTTGTAAAATAAGCTGGAGAAAGAAATGGTAAACACTTCAGTATCCTTGCCAAGAAAACCCCAAATGGGGTCATGAAGAGCCCAACATGACTGAAAAACATAATCACAGAGGGTAATTAGAAGGACAAAGAGAGTTCCATTTGAAGCACAAAGATGAGATCTAATTGGTAAGATGAGGTAATGTCCCTTTTCCTACACTTAAAGTCTGAGAGGCCACACTGTATTCAGGTTTTCTTAGGCTCATGCAGATATTGTGGATAAATACAGGGTTACCTGGATCCAAGACCATTATCACTGAGAGCTCGTAAATAGCACTAAACACTAGACTTGGCTCCATTTCTATAAGATCTTATGATGGATTCAGAGATGCTCACTGTTTTTTACTGCCAAGAATTCTGGGCCACAGTTCAAATCCTTAGAAAAGAGCCCCTTTCCCGTACTCTTTCATCATCCCTACCATCAAGCAAATCATCTATAACTCAGCCATATTCTCCAGGCAATTACTGAGTAAATAGTTCTTAACCTTTGTTCTGAGACGTGTGGATTCCACTAGAAAAAAAAATGTTTCTTTAAGCAGAACTTTTAAACTCTATACATCATCTAATTCTCAGTGTTAGGGGTTTCCTTTCAGTTAACATTTGGGGAATGCTTATGGAATTCTGTTGAAGTAAGTTTGAGGTTGCCCAATTGAATACGTCGCCCAATTGATGACATTCTGAATGCCATCATTTCCTAGGACAAAGCACACTTTGGGGATAATTTCAATATAATATTAAATTGGGCAAACCACTCCAGTATCTTTGCCAAGAAAACCCCAAATGGGGTCACAAAAAGCCGAACATCACAAAGGGTAATTAGAAGGACAAAGAGAGTTCCATTTGAAGCACAAAGGTTTTCTTGGCAAAGATACTGGCATGGTTTGCAATTTCCTTTTCCAGCTCATTTTACAGATGGGGAAACTAAGGCAAATAGTATTAAGTGACTTGGCCAGGGTCACACACTTACTAAGTATCTGAGGCCAGATTTGAACTCAGGAAGACAAGGCTGCTTGACTCCAAGCCCAATGCTCTATCCACTGTGCCACCCAGCTATCCTAGTGTGTAAGCATGTTCTGCTACTATTAAGAACTTGATAATGAAACTTTACTTCATGTGAATTTAATTTAAAATCTCAAGTAGGCTATTTCCAGACAGATCAGACTCTCAGTACAAAATCCATTCATGAGATTTAAGTTCATGAAAACTTCTCCCTGAGTGAGTTTATGTGTCTGTGTTTTTATATTCACCAGAAACCAACTAGTTTTTTTGTTTTGTTTTGTTTTGTTTTGTTTTATATAAGTAACAAGTGTTGCATTTTCACAATTATAGACAAATTTATGGTGAAATGGAAGACGGGACACTTTGCTGCTCGGTATCTTGGACAGATAATTCCACCTGTCTGGACTTCTGTCTCTTCATTGATAAAGTGAGGCTGCTGAACTACTTAATTTCTAAGGTTCCCTCCATCAAGCAATGGTTTTACCATAGCTCTTGTGTAGTGAGTGGCTTTCCCTAAGAAGCTTCAAATGCCTTCTTTCCAGAAGCCATCAGAATATTCAATCCAACTGAACGCATTCTATGGGCACTTCAACACCTCGTAGAAGAGCTGATCATTATAAGTTTGGGATTCACAGAGACCCAATTCTGTGTAGCAGTACTTAGAAGTGATTGCTGTAAGGACAAAGAAGCCTGAAACCCAATAGGATCCAGTCATGAGACTGCTTGACTTTATGTCTAGGGCTATACTGGAGCCAGCTCAAACCGGCTCCTGAGAGGGATTGTTAAAATTTCGGTGTGAGCATTTACATCTTGGAAATCAGCAAACTATAAATCAGGGCTCGATTTAATGTTTTGTTGATTTTTAGATGTAAGAAAGTGATGGAGACAATGTTAATGATACAGATGTACTTAAAAGTGTGTCCTACAGTACATTTTTTCCCCTCAGAGAGCTGGTTGTCAAACCAACACAACCCTGCTTAGATTATTTCATAAATTCATCTCAAGGGACCAGAAGAACACAGGGCATTCACTCCCCTCTTCTCCCTCAAAGTAGGGCTTATTTTTTAGGTTGATTAACTTCTTGTGAATGAGGATGCCATCTTTCTGCCATAGCTGTGAAAATAAAATCTGGGTATTTGCCAGCTCCTTGAGAAGCAAAGGTGTTACTGATTTTTTAGGCCAATCTTAAAAAAAAATTAACCTGTTAGAGTGGATATATGGATGAATGTCAACAGAATTTTTAAAGTGTTTTCATTCTTATCTAAGACTTTTAACTACAGACATTGTAGGGCTGCTGGGATGGGTATCTTTTCTCTACATCACTTTGAAAAGTAAGGAGGAAATCCCTAATTCTGCTCTGGAAATCAGGAACACAGAGGTAGAGCTAAAAGAATCCTTGTTCATTTTTACAACTAAGGAAACTGAAGCTCAGCAGTGTAAAATGACTTGCCAAAGGTAGTACACGTGGGACAGGTAGGATCTGAAATCACATCCTCTGACTCCAACCACAGGGCTGATTCACCCTGCTGCGCTAGAGTGGTTGGCAATCTATTTAACCAACAAAAAAAGATCCTCTTTTAACCAACTTCTTCTTGTTCTGTCATTTCAATTGTGTCTGATTCTTTGTGACCCCATTTGGGGTTTTCTTGGCAAAAATACTTGGAGTGGTTTGCCATTTGTGTCTCCAGCTCATTTTGCAGATGAGGAAACTGAGGCAAATGAGGTGAAGTGACTTTCCCAGGTCACACAGCTAGTAAGTGTCTGAGGTCAGATTTGAACTCATGAAGATGAGTCCTCCTGTCTCCTGGCCTGGCTGTCCACCCACTATGGCACCACCAAGCTGCCCTCCACTAATCAAGTTAAAATCTTTTAACTAACAAAAAATGCTCCTTTATGAAGTAAAATTCCCCAACCTACTGGAACTCTGGAGTTTTTCAGCTAAATGTTTTTTTAAAGGAAAGTCGATCATTAGACTTTGGCAGCTGCTGGCACAAATCTTGGGTGAAACACAACTGAGACACAAGTTCATTTTACAGAGCTAGAATTATGGGGCCTCTTGGCGAGGAATTGCTGTTTAGTATTCCAGCCCATTTTTCCTCCCACCCCCAGCCTTCCTGTACTGCACATTCAGACACTGCCCTCCTCTCATCCTTCATCTTTTGTTTCATATTATCACATCTTCAAAGGACACAAAACTGGAATCAGGAGTAGGGAGTAAATGCTGGGAAGTGAACTTGGTTCCAGTAGATTTTGAGTGGCTGGAAGAAAGGGCCACATCTAAAGTGGTAATACCTAATTATGACAAATAGAAAGTGCTGCCTTTGGGTCAACTGCTACTCTGAGAACCAGGTCAAGGAAAACCTGGCCAGATAGCAGTTTGTATGGAAAAAAAGACTCCAGAGTTTTAGTCAACTGCAACTCTTTTCAAATGTGTGATGCAACGGCCAAAAACAAAAAGCCCTTACTGATTCCCCATTAGATGGCATCGATAGAAATATTATGACCAAACAAAGAAGTGAATAGTCCAACTCTGTTCTCCAGGGGTCAAAATCATATTTAGGGCATCATATTCACACTGTATTTTAGAATGGACCTTGAAAACTGGAGAAGAGGAAGGAAGGAAGCGTTTATTAAATACCTACTGTGTGCCAGGTACTTTACAAATGTTATCTCATTTGATCCTCACAATAATCCTGGGAGAGAGGTACTGATATTATGCCAATTTTACAGTTGAGGAAAGTGAGGTTAAGTGACTTGCCTAAAGTCACACAGTTAGTAAGTGTTAGAAGCCAGATTTGAACTTGGGTCTTCCTAACTGCAGATCTATCACTCTATCCATTGTGACACATGGCTGCCACTACATGTGAAGAAGTGTGAAATGACCTTAAAACTTGCTAAGGAGGGACTCAAAACCACTGCCCATTCCTACCGCTTTGCCAGTGCAGTAGGGACAAGGAAAAACCCAATAGAGTTAACAGTATGCTTACAAGGCCTCAAATCAGAGCAGGTTGTGGACAAGAAACAGTGTCAAAGGATAGAACTTTGCCCAAAGGGTAAAACCTGAGGAAATATATCATAAGATCATTTTGTGTATTCCTGTAGGCATTCAGTCATTTCCAGTCACGTCTGACTTTTCATGACCCCCTTTGGGGGTCTTCTTGGCAAAGATACTGCAGTGGTTTACTATTTCTTCCTCCAGCTCATTTTACAGATAAAGAACTGAGGCAAACAGGGTTAAGTGACTTTCCCAAGGTCACACAATTAATTAGTGTCTGAGGTCACATTTGAACTCAGGTCTTCCTGACTCCAAGCCTGTCACTATGCACTGTGCCACCTAGCTGCACTAGCATGCCTGTTATTAAATTCTCCAAATTTAATAAGAAATTTAAATTTAGAAATCTATTTCATGAGTACGGGATGGTGAGGCACAATTAGACATAGTTCTCTGAAAAAGATCTGGGGAGTTTAGAGGACCACAAACACCATATGAGTCAGCAAATAGTGTGATGTGGCCAAAAAACCTTAGGCAATCTTTGATCATTGAAGGGTGTCTAAGAATAAGGAGGTGATGGTCCTGTTCTTATGGGCAGTTCTGGGCATCACATTGTAGCAAGGACATTGATAAGTGGAGAGTGTCCAGAAGAAGGTGGCCAGGCTGGCACAAGGCCTAAATTTAGGCTTGAGGGAGCCATGGATATTTATCCTAACAAAGAGAAGACTGAGCGGATTGTATCTTCTAAGATCGGAAGACGTATTTTAGGGAAGGGGGATTGGGTTTGACCTGTTTGACATGAGAGGGCAGAAAGGGGGCCAAGCATGGAAGATGCAGGGAGGAAGATTCAGGTTTCATCCCCTTCCCTGTTACTCTTTGCCTGTGTGACCTTGGATTAGTCGCTTAAACTCTTGGTCACCAGTTCCTATAAAATGGGGGGATTTTAAGAGGGGACTGGATGCCCTCTAAGGTCCTTTCTAGTTCCTCAAGCAGGAAAAAAGAAACAACTTTCTAACAATTAGAGCTAACCAATGGGGAATTGGCAGCTTGGAAGGTTGCAGGTTCTCCCTCTATGGAGGTCTTCAAGCAGAGACTGAATGACCGCTTGCCTGGTGTGTCATGGTGAGGACAGGATGACTTCTGAGGTTCTCCTGACCGCTGTGGTGTGAAATCTCCTGTTCCAGCCTTGTTTCCTGCTCCTTTCACAGTACATTGGATGTGATTTCTTGAGAAGCTGCTGGTTCATAACCCAACAACCTTCAGGCTTGTACTTGTACTTAACAGCCTGCCCCTGATTTCCCCAAGATGGGGTCCGCTCTCCAGCCTAATGACAGCCCTAATACCTAACATAGTTAGGCTCTGTTGTCTTATTTCCTTCTTTGTAAACTGCTTTGGGCAGAGAAGCATCAAAAAAAAGTCTTGCTTCCCTAGAACTGTCCCCCATTGTGGGGTGCCAGAGGCCTCTCATTGGTAGCTATACATGATGGAGATCTCTGAAGAACTGGCTTAGCCCATCTCCTGGCTCTAGCAGGATTCTAAATAAACTGCTCTTCTTAGAGCCTATCATGAGACTCACCTGTTCCAGACCCTCAAAGTGGATCAGCCCCGTGGGCTCTCAGGTAATACAAAGCCCAATTTGTAGACCTCTGAAAATTTTATAGACTTAGTTCTCTCCCAGAGAGAATGAAAACTCCAGAAATCCCAAGCTGACCTAGTGGTAGTTGAAATAAACAGTGGGTAGCTACTTCAGTCTGGCCCCCTGGCCCCAGGAAATAAAGGACAAAGTCCCTATGGGTCTGAGTGTGAAAATAATAAAATATTCAGTGACCATAACCTGCTGTTCGCTTTTCCCAGTGGTGTTGGTGATTAGTTGACTGGTGCTGCCCAATTCAACCATGGCTTGGAACCAGGGGAAGGTCTCATTCTGAGCCCAGGGCTTATAGACATAAGACCTAGAATGCATATATGTCTCACATAGCCAGATCCTGACCTAACACTCCCTCCCCAGCACCAGAACTATAGGGATGTTTTTAGCTCTCTTGAAGTGTTACCGTCACATAGGTGGTAAGGTAAATAATGATAATAATGATGATGATAATGATAATAACTGACATTCATATTGTGTTTTAAAGTTTGAAAAGCCCTCTACAGACATTGTTACATTTGATCCTTACAAGGAACCCATGAAGCAGTAAACAGGTATTGTTATCCTCATTTTACAGATTAGGAAACTGAGACTCAGAGAAGTTAAGAGACTTGCCTACAGTCAGTGAGTGGTCAAAGCCAGGATTTCAGCCAATGTCTCATCTGTCTCCAAGGCCAGTGTTCTTTCTACTACATGCACGGCCTCTAAAATTGTAGGATCGGCCATTACATGAGCAAAGAAAGAGCACAAATCAGCATCTGGTATCTCATCTCCAGTGCTACCATTTCTAACATCAGGGTGACCCACTGACCTGTTGCAGTAACTCCACTTGGAAGATGTCTTTTTATGAAAACCATAGCTTCTAACCTTGATCTTCCTCAGCACTTACCCTGCCCGCTACAGTTGCCTCCCACCTAGAGGATGCCAGGCTGACTGACAGTAAACTCTAACAGTAGCTAAAATAACACGCAAAAGGTTCCAACAAACATTATATCCTGGAAGAGGTAACCGGTGTGGGGACACAGTGGAGAATTCAAAGATGTTCAAAATAAAGCTGAAAACGAGGATATGAATGCTAGATATTATCATTATTGCTATTATTCTAACAGTTCTTAATAATAGCTAGCATTTCTATTATATCTTAGGGTTTGCAAAGCACTTTACAAGTATTATCTCATTTGATCTCGTCTAGTTCTTGCTACGAAAGCTCCTAAGAGTCAGAGCTGTTCAAAGGTATTGAATCAGCTGCCTTGGGAGGTGATTGGTTTCATCATCGTAGGTCATTTTGCAGAGGCTGCATGCCCCCTCTTCTAAAATGTTGTAGAAGGGGATTCTTGTTGGTGGAGATGACCTCTTTGATCCCTCCAGCTGTGGCATGCTCACCTCTACTCCAGACTATACCTTGCCCATCCCCACTAGTAGTGGAAGGGCAAGATGTCATCCATCATCTAGAACATCCTAGACTCATGAAACACAGCTCATTCCATGACTTCCTGAATAACTTCTCTACCTCTTCCTCCACAGTGGCAATGCCTCCATCCCTCAGTTGGTGAATTCCTCCCTAGAACCTCCATTTGAGGAAGCACCCACTCCAGTCATGCTCACTTCAAACTGGCCCAACCCATGACTTCCATCATGGTATAATCTCAAGGTCCACAGATCTGTGCTTGGCTTTGTACTGTTTAATATTTTTTTCAGCGACCTGCATAAAGGCACAAATGAATTGTTTATCAGATCTGAAGATGCCATGAAGCAGAAAGGGATAGCTATACAGTGAATAGCAGAATCAGAATCCAAAAAGATCTTAAGAGCTAAGAATATTGGACCGAATGCAATAAGATAAAATTTAACAGGGGTCAATGTGAAATCTTAAACTGAGGTTATGAGGTGGGGGAAGCATGATTTGACAGCACCTTGTTGGGGAAGTATCCAAAAGTATTACTGGTTTGCAAGTTCAATAGAAATCAACAATGTTACATGGCAGACATGAAAGGAAATGAGATCTTGGGCTATGTTGAAAGAGGCTTAGCTTTCCAGAAGAAGGAGTTAACAGTCCAGCTGTACTCTGTTCTGATCAGACCACACATCTGGAGAGTTGTGTTTAATTTGAATTTAAGAAGGCCATCATTAAGCTAGAAAGCACTCAGACAACAAAGGCAACCAGAATGGTGAAAGATCTTGTGTTCATACTGTATGAGGAAGGAAATAAAGCTGTTCAGCCTGGAGGAGTCTCTAAGGAAAACACAGCCTCCATCTTTAAGCATCTGAAGGACTGGCATATGGAAGAAGGATTGGACACGTTCTCTTTGGTCCCAGAGTGCAGAACCAGGAGAATCTGGTCGAAGTTCAAAGAGCCAAATTTCAGCTTGATGTTAGGAAAGCCTGTCTAATAATTTAAACTGACCACAAGTGGAATGAGCTACCCCAGACGTAATGGACTCCCCCTACTCAGAGGTCTTCAGTAAGAGGCTGGCTGAACACTTGTTGGGAACATGGGGGATCTTTTATCTGGTATGGACTAGGCTAGATGGCTATTGAGGCCCTTCTAACTTTTGTGAATCTGGGTGAGTAATGGTGTCTTTTCCCACATCTTATAGACCCAAATATGAAAGCAAAGCAGAGTTGGGGAATGGTCACCACTGTAATGAAATGGTGGTTTTGAAGAAACATATGTACTATTCAAATGTAGCTCCCCTTCAACCAATTCACTTTAGCAGGCATTGATTAAGGGCCCATTATGTACCAGGTGCCATGTTAGGCACTACAATATAAGGACAAAAATGAGAATAGTCTCTACTCTGAGAAGCTGATATTCTACATTCTCTTCCCAGGCTTGAACTCTACTGAGCACCTGGAGTCACACTCGGATATCGTTCCTTGGATTTGGTGTCCTGAGGGTGTCACTCACACTTTGGATCTTACCTGTCTTTCTTCTGGAGAGAATTTACCCTTAGAACTGGTGACATCCACCCTAATCACCAGCGAATAGCTGGTACTCTTCCACCTCTCTCACAAACATATGCTAGATGGGACAGTTGGGTGGCACAATGAGTAGAGTGCTAGATTTAGGAAGACTAGAGCTTGAATACTGCCTCAGCCACCTATTACTTGTGAGTCTGGCAAAGTCACTTATCCCCTGAGCCTCAGTTTCTTCATCTGTAGAATGGGGTCGTAGTAGGATCTACCTTACTGAGTTGTTGTGAGGATCAAATGAGATAATGTATGTAAAACGCTCTTCCAACCTTAAAATCCCATAAAAACGAGCGCTCTTCTTATTCTCAAAGAAACTAGGATTATTTAGCTTGGAGAAGAGATACAGAAGAAATATAGTGGTCTTCAGCAATTTAAAGGACTATTATATAAAGGGAGGAAAAGTGTGGAATTGGAAGTGAGAGGATCTGAGTTTGAGTCTAGACTCTGCTAATTTCTGCCTATATGACCTTGGTCAAGTCCCTTCCTATGTGTGACAGTTTCTTCATCTGTTAAATAAGGGTGCCAGACTGGATGGTCTCTGAGGTCCCTTCTGGCTCTGAGTCTATGAATCCATGAACTATAAGAGTTATTCTGCTTGGTTCTAGAGGGGAGAGCTGCAGAACCAAAGGAGATAGATTTCAGCTCCATATAATAGGTTGCTTCATGTGAATTCCCCTTTAATGGAGGGATTCAAACAGAGGCCTGAAAACAATTTTTCAGAACACTATACAGGGATACACGCCTCTAGAAGGTCAAGAGCATCCATGTTTTTTCATTGTCATCCAAAGGATCAAAAATCCATGTACGCAAGCTGCAAGAATTTAATTATAAAATTAATTACTTTCCACTTCAATTAGAATTGCTGATTGATCCAAGCTTAACCAGAATGACACCTGGGTAGCAGTCAGTTACACAAGAGTAATGGGAGACAGGGAATTGGGTCCTACTGACCTACTTGTTAATGTGCTAACTAATTAGAGAAAACTGTTTTTCCTTAAAATTCTCCAGAAGTCCAGCTCCCCGTGTCAGGTGGGCTACACAGAGCCTTCTGATCACAGGGAGTGTGAGCCTCGCCAGTCCCTCTCAAATCTCTGATTTTGTGGCATTCCTACTGATTTGCAGCGACTGATGAAAGGCTTTCAAAAGTATCTCCATGCTCTAGCAGATGGGAAGGTTAACCTCTTTCAGCTCAGGAAGCTGTCAGATGTACAGTGGGGTGCCTCTCTTATGCTTCCAGAGTTGGAGCTCCTTCCTAAGTAAATTAGGCAGAGGTAGAGGCAGAGGCTCCAGGGTTCCTACGGCTGGACATTCTGCAGCCGACTCCAGGCTTGAACCAAGGCAGTTGTCCTATTCCTCATCTTGCAAATGTCTGGGCCATAAAGTACGAAGCAGCTGGTGAAAAAGAGAAGACAGTGGCTACAGCCAGCTGGTACTTTGCCCTTTTCCCTATGCCTCTCACACTGTAGGTTGCTCTCATGTGACTACTTGTCCCTCTCAGGATGACACTTGGTGTTCATGTTAAACTTATTTTACCTTTAGAAAAATGTTTATAGCAATGGTGGTCACCAGCATGATTTTCCTTTGCATCCTTCCCCCACTTAAAGAGATAGCCCTGCCGCAATCTATCCCTTCTGAGGGATAGATTTTTGACTTGCCAGTTTGATTTGGAGTCAAAACATTAATTCTTCCCAATGTCTCATATGTTTACATTAAGATGGTTTCTAAGGGAAGGGTACCACAGAATATAGACGTGGAAGGAGCCAAGGAAGCTACTGCAAAGTGCAGGTGGAAGGTGGTAAGGGTCTCTACTATCATGGAAGAGTGGGGACTATAGAGGAAGGGATGAAGTACTGGATAGAACCAACAGAACTTGGTAGTTGTTTGGATACAGAAAGTGAGAAAGAGGAAAGAATCAAAGAAACACCAAGGTTTCAAACCCTGGATTTTCACACATGCAGAATAGGTGGTAACATTGAAGCCAGAAGATGGAACAATTTTGTACTCTGATCAAGATAATGATCCAAGACAATTCTAAAGGACACATGATGAAAAATTCTGTCCACTCCCAGAGAGAAAACTGATGAACTCTGAATGCATCCTTATTTTACTTTATTTCCTTGTCTTTGTTGGTCTGTTTTCTTTTGCAATGTGGCTAATATGGAAGTATGTTTTGCATAACTTCACATGTATAATCAATATCAAATTATGTGCCTTCTCAAGGAGAGGGGAGGGGCAGGAAAGGCAGGGAGAGAATTTGGAACTCAAAAAAAATTTTCAAATGAATGTTAAGAAAGTTTTACATGTAACTGGAAATAATTAAATAAAAGATATTTTTAAAAGAAGATAGAACAATTTGAGTAGAAAAGATAAGCCTGGTTTGAAGCTTATTGAGTGTGAGGTATCAATGGGACATCCAGATAGAGAGAGGTAATTGTGAGTAGAGGAAGATAGGGGTCTAAGGCTCAGGAAGGAAGTCAGGCTTTGGAATCATCTTCATAGAGGTCATAGTTGAAGGCAGAAGAGTAAATGAGATTGCTGAAGGAGGGAGTGCAGAGAAAAGAAGAGAGGACCAAGGACAGAACCCTAGGGAAACCTAGTCTGAGCAGTCACCAAAGGAAAGAATACTGTTAGGCAAGAACTGTTGTTAGAACTAGGAGAATGTGGGCATTTCTGAAATCAAAGGAAGAGAGAACATCCCGTAGGAAGGGGTAGCCATCAGGCAAACGCTTACCGTAAACTGATCACAGATGTGGAGTTGGAAAGGACTTTAGAGGTCAGCTAACCCACTCCTCTCATTTTATAGACAAAGAAGTAGGGAGTCAAAAAGCTTAGGTGGTTTCCCAAGGTCATACAGTTAGTGACAGAGCCAAGATTTGAACCTAGGTCTCTGACTCAAAAATCCAATGTTCTTTCCTCTGTACCAGGATGCCTCATGCTGACTCCCACAACAATTAAACCAAAATAAAACAGATTGTCTCACTTCTCGACTAAGCTGTTGCCTCAGAGAATGAGGGTGGTGATGAGGGCTCTCCAGCAGAAGAGACTTTATTTTTTATTTACTTTAGGCAGTTGGGGTTAAGTGACTTGCCCAGGGTCACACAGCTAGTAAGTGTCAAGTGTTTGGTCTGAGGCCATATTTGAACTCAGGTCCTCCTGACTTCAGGGCCGGTGCTCTATCCACTGGGCCACCTAGCTGCCCCCAGAAGAGACTTTAGAAGAGACTGGAGCTCTAACCTCTATTGACTAAGTCTTAGGAGAGACTGGGCCAGTAACAGATAATGCATTCAGCAGGGACCAGAGACCCTGGACCAGTGGAAGACAACTACAGCTGGAAGCAATCACCATCCAAAGAAATGCATTTTCAGGGAGTATGACCCCTGTGGCAGATAGAAGTGCTGCTTATGTGCTCTGCAAAGACACTGGTTCTCAGGGCAGAACAGAGAGCTGCAACTAAGGGGAATTTCCTGAAGACTTCATGAAAAGAGAAAGGGACTTAGTGCAACCAGGGTCATCAACTACCCGTTTGCCAGATGTGTCTCCTATGTGTGTGCGTTGCTACCATGTATATAATAAGTTTGTGCCCACTCTCCCCACAGAGCCCTTTTGTATTTGTGGGAGAGTGTGCCCCCAAAACTGGGATGAGATATCTTTGCAACTATTGTTTTTGCTATACCACTGCAGTGAATACCTTTTCTCTGAAGCTAGTTGTAGGCTGATTATTAGCAGGAAGTACAGCAGTGGGGGCTCGTGTGTGACAGTGTTAGAAATGCAGCCCCTCAGGGTTATGTCTAGAGTCCTGAGAGTGAATAGCAGCCACCCTCCTGGTACCTACTCTGCTCGTGTGCATGAGAAATAGGGGAATTACCTCAGAGGAGGCACGTACTCTTTGTCTACCTCAACACCCTGTTATTTGGTCAATATTAAAATATTATAGCCTGAGCCCTAGGTCTCATCCCTCACCAGCTCCCTCTAGGTCCTTGTTGTGATTCCTGGGTTTGACACTGTTTCTACTTCACCTCCCACCTCTGATCCTTTCATCTCCATTGTTTGTCTACTCAGTTTTTAACCTTTACTCATTCACACCATGATGTTGACCATCCTTCCCCAGAAATTTCTCAAGTGCAACCTTCCTTTCCTGCCTCTTTCGCCCCAAATGGGAAGGATTCACTTAGCATCATAGACCCAGCTCAGCTACAGTCCTTAACAGATCCCTACACAGGTACCATGCAAGAGTAGATGGCAGGGGTCATACAGGAGGCAAGAGTACTAAAATAGAACAGAAGCACCATTGAGGAATGACTGAACAAAGTGCGGCGTATGATTACAACAGGATATTGTTGGGTCATAAGAAAGTATCAATATGAAGAATTCAGAGAAACATGTGAAACTTTATATGAACGGATGCAGAGTGAGTAAGCAGAGCCAGAAGAACAACACACATGATGACTACAATAAAGCAAATGGAAATAAATCAATAAATATTTATTAAACTTGTACTGTGTGATAAGACTATGTTGAGTATGGGGAACACAAATGCAAAAGAGCCCTAAAACAATTTCAGACACTGAATAATTGCAGCAACAAGTATTGCCTTTGGAGAAGAGACCTGGAAATTCATCTCCTTCTTCTTAGCAGACAGGTATGGGGTGGGGGACTATGGGTTATACAGCTTACAGCATACCCTATCAGATACAGTCACGGTGTTGGTTTTGCCTAACTATTTTTTTTTTGTTAGAAGGGAGGTTCATAGTGAGGAAAGCAGGGTATTTCTGTAAATGAACATAACATAAAAATAAAAGGCAACAATAGAATTTAATCAGATTTTTAAAGGGACAGAAAATCTGTAGTGTGAAAGTTTCTATGAAGCATAGAAATGTACCTTTTATATTTGTTCAGTTTTTTTTAGTAACAGTACAACTTTTCTTCCCTCTCCATATGGTAAACCTTGAAGTACCTCTCCATTTTTGTAAGAAAAATCTTTTACAGAAAAAAGGGGTCCTCCCTCCGAAAGAAAGAAAAGAAACTATACAATTTTGATCAAAATGCTGTTTTTCTGAACAATGGTAAGATTCAATGTTTTGTCTTCCCTGATGGGTAATGTCCTTGGAAAGCAAGGATTTTTCGCTCCTTGCATGTGGCATTTAGATTTTTTTGGTTGGGCCAGGAGAGGTAAGCTTTTGATTGCTGGTTGTTGATCCCTATCAAATAGGGCTGCTAAGACAGTCTATGCCGACTCGCATGACCTGGAGCTAGAGTTAATCTGAGGAGCAGGTGTAACGGCACAGATTGATGTGCGCCCAGAGCAAATCTGGGCAAATAGTAGGCAACTGATGGATTTGTGGATTTATCGATTAGGCTTTTTGCTGACTTTGTCCTCTGAAAACTCCCCTAGGTGAAGCTGCTGCTGGTGGCCCTGACAAAAGCGAACCAACAAAAGGCACTCTACCAAAGGCACACACAGCAGTTGTGAGGCTTAACTCCTCAGATGGTAAGGTAGAGTTTCCATCTCTGAATGCTAGTTTTAAGGCTGTGTTAACCTTTTCATCTCTTGATAGAAAATTGGCCTTAAGCATCTGGATTCAAAGTCTGCATAGGCATCTAGGTGTCGCACTGGGTAGTGTCCTGGGCCTGGAGGCAGAAAGACCTGAGTTCAAACCGACCTCAGACACACCTCGTTTTGTGATCCTGGGCAAGTCACTTAACCACTGTTTGCCTCAATTGCCTCCTGTTTTAAAATGGGTATAATAACAGCACCTACCTCATGGGATTCTTGTGGGCATCTAATAAGATATTTGTAAAGTGCTTTACACAGTCGCAGTCTATATAAATGTTAGAGAAATGCTTATTCCCTCTATCTTATGAAGCATACTGGCTGTAAGACCTTAGACAAGTCACTTAATTTCTCAGTTCCCCCAAGAAACTATCAGGTTGTCCAATAGTAGCAGAATTGACATCAGTGAAGGGGGTTTTCACATCAGGGATTCCCTGCACTGATCACAGAACCCTCACAAATGCTTTTAAGCTGTAAGTATGGGCTAGGAAGATAGCAGTGAACCAAGGTTAAAGAAAGCAAAGATGGTGTGGAAAAAAGGGAAGAGCAATGGAGACTAATCTTTTTGTCAGGTACCAGCAGACCTGCAAAGGGGCTGTGTGGGGTCCATCTCTACCTGTGGTTTCCCTGACGTGGAGGACATGAGGAAACTCGCTCTGCCAGCACAGGGCCATGTCTTTTCTGCAACTTAAGGTGCTGGAGAGTTGTGGGAAGCCCTGAAAGGTTAATGAGCTTGTCTGGGGTCACACAGTCAGTATGTGCCAGAGGCAGGACTAGGATCCCAGTCTCCCTGGCTCTGCAGCCAACTCGTTATTCACTACCCCTCATCTGCCTCTACAATAATGCCCTAACAAATGCTGAATTAAATTAAACGATCTCTGCACTAGGAAGGGGAAGTTTTGAGTCTGAGTCTTAGCTTGGTTAGGGCATCTAGATGGTGCCATAGTGCATAGAGTGCTGGGCCTGGAGTCAGGAAGACCTGAATTCAAATGCTTCCTCAGACAATTACTAGCTGTGTGACCCTGGGCAAGTCACTTCACCTAGTTTACATCAGTTTCTTCATCTATAAAATGAGCTGTAGAAGGAAATGGCAAACCACTTCTTTGCCAAGAAAACCCTAAATGGGGTCATAAAGAGTTGGACAATGACTGAAAAATGACGACAACAACAAAACTCAACCTGGCCCTACCCTGCGCTGTGTGACTTTGAGCAAGTCATTTCCCTTTGGGGTCTCAGTTTTCTCTTCTTGTAAATTGAGTGGATTGAACGAAATGACCTCTAGGGTCCCTTCCAGCTCTATTTACCAGTCTATGCATTCACACCTGCTCCTCAGATTAACTTTAGCTCCAGGTCATATGAGTCACCACTGATTGTTTTAGGGGCTCTATTTGATTGGCATAGAGCAGTTCAGTAACCAAAGGCTTAACTCTCCCGGCCTAACCGGAAATATCTAAACGTCATAGAAAACACTTGCTGTACAAGCCTTTGACCCATGAGGCTCAGGACACTCGACATTCACCATTTGACAACAGATAGAATTTTGACTTTTACAAATAAGAAATGGAATCTGAAAGATGAAGTGACTGGTTGGGGCAGTTTTAACCAAGCAGACCTTTTAAGGAGAAAGTGAATTGTCTTCATTGCTGATTTCTTTTTGCTTTGCAGGGTGAGTAATTGACATTCGTTTTTGCCCTGGTAATTGTGCGTTTGCACTGCCTTCAGGACAAAGGAGACTTGGGGAATTTTCTGAGTATCGTTTAGTAAGTTCTACTCAGGCTGCAATGAAGCTGTGTTAGTTAATTTAACTCAGGCAGAGATAAATACTCCACTTTACAACTCCCTTGTTCAAGTGCCAAAAGAATACTAATATATAATTAATCATTAAGGCAGTTTGGGTTAGGTCAACTACTTAGCCTGGAGTCAGAAAACCTGGGTTCAAATCCAGCCTTAGCAGGAACTGAGTGACCCTGGACAAGTCACTTAACCTCTAAACTCCTCAGGCAATTCTTTGATCTACTAAATCCTAGTTGGCACAGGGAGTGGGTGTACTGGGGGTGCCCTAGACTGATGGAGTCACAGATCTTTTGGGGATTCTCTCTCCTCTTTGGTTAAGATCAGTTCTAGATATGTGCCCCTTGAAGTTTGGAGACCTGGTCACTGCACAAACTTTGTAGCTACTCTCATCGCCAGGTAAGCAACCGAAAGGTCTGGAGTGGAGAAAAGAAGACTCCAAAAATGCCCAGCAGTCACAGGAGGGGAGGCAGACAGAAGACAGAACAAAAGAAAACAAAAAACATTTCCAGGATCATAGATTTACATCTAGAAGGGAACTTGGAGGCCGGCGAATGTCACCATCCTCACTTTATAGGTGAAGAATTTGAGGCACAGAGAGACCAGGTGACTAAATGTTAGCAATTATTATTGTTATGCTTAATTGCCCTGGGTCACATGGGTAAGGTAGCAGAACCAGGCTGTGATCCACAATGCATTCCACTGCAGCCAGGTGCAGCCAGGTGGCACAGTGAGTAGAAAGACATAAGCTGATGGAAAATGCTATCCTCGTCCAGAGAAAGAACTATGGGGTCCGAATGCAGACCGAAGCACACTATTTTTACTTTTTGTTGTTTGTTTTTCTTTCTCATGGTTTTTCCCTTTTGTTCTGATTCTTCTTTCACAACGTGACTAATGTAGAAATATGTTTAACATGATTGCATATGTATAACCTGTATCAGATTGCTTGCTCCCTTAGGGAGGGAAGAAAGAAAGGAGGGAGGGAGAAAAATGTGGAACTCAAAATCTTATAAAAATGAATGTGGAAAGCTTAAAAAAAAAGACATGATTTTAAATTCAGCCTTAGGCATTTACTAGCCGTGTGACCCTGGGCAAGTCCTACTACCTTGATTCCATTTACCTCTGTTTCCTCATCTATAAAATGTGGGTAGTAATATTACCCTACCCAGGGTTATTGTGAGGTCAAATAGGATACTATATATAAAGTGTTTAGCACATAGTAAGTGCTATATGAATATTAGCTATTATTACCTGCTGACTACCCCAGACACCACACACGAGTACACGGTATCTCAGCATACATCTGAAATCAGGGTATGTTGGGTGGCAATGAAAGAAAAGGATACTCTACGATTATGTGTCCACAGCAGAAGATGTGTATTAGTTAAGGTTCCTTCTGTGGCACCAGTCTGGACCAGAATAGGCCCTAGAGGACAGCTCTGACCTGCTGCCACTCTGGCAGGCTTTGTTTCTGATCTGGGATGGCCCCAGAGATCTGTGCCATCACACACCTCAGCATCTGTTTCGGAACCATTCCAAGGAGAGCACCTGGGGCTCTCCTCCATCTCCCTCCAGCCCGGCAGAAACTCTTTAAAATCCCAGGACGATGACGAAGACGATACCATTTCAGAAAACATTTATTCCCTAGGATATTGCCAGGCTCTCTGCTAGGCAATGAGTAAATCACAGAAATCACAAAAACAAACCTGTTGATGCTCTCAAGGAGCTCACAGTCTAATGGGGGGGACTATAACATATGAACAACTATATATAAACAAGAAGGGTACAGGAGAAATTGGAGATGATAAACAGAGGGAAGGCACTGGTGTTAAGGGGATTGGGACAGGCCTCTGAGAGAAGTCGGGATCTTAGCTGCAACCTGAAGGGAGCCAGGACAGGCAGGAGACCAAGAGGAGGAAGGGAGAGAAGTAAAGGCCTGGAGGACAGACAATGAAAACGCATTGAGTCAGGAGATGGAGTGACTTGGGCATGGAACAGCAAGGAGCCTAAATCACGGGCAGCTGGTTAGCAGAGGAATTTGAATCCTTCTCCCCAGATGAGAATCAGAGTTAGGCTCATTCTGGGAGGTGGTAGGTGGAGTCCCTCATCTCACTTCCTTAAGTCTGAGTGCATCTGATTATTTGCATGACTAAAACCAATCACTATAAAGGTCTATATCAGCCCCTGAACCTATTTCCATGTCCCCATTAGAGCTGATTAAAGAGGCAGTGCACAGATAGAGAGTTCAAGTCTTAATTCACATGCAAACCTCCCTATCCAGATTCTCTTCCCCTTCCCCAGCTCTGAGGGCTGAGGCTCTTTGCATCTTCAGAGGAGAGGCTCTCATTGTTAGCACTGTTATTGTTGTCCAGTCATTCTTCAGTGTTGTCTTGACTCTTTGTGACCTCATTTGGGATTTTCTTGGCAAGGATCCTGGAGTGGTTTGCCATTTCCTTCTCAGGCTCTTTTTACAGATGAAGAAACTGAGGCAAACAGGGTTAAGTGACTTGCCCAGGGTCACACAGCTAGTAAATAGTGTCTGAGGTCAGATTTGAACTTAGGAAGATGAGTCTTCCTGAGACTTAAGGAAGTGAGATGAGGGGCCCCTCCTACACCTCCCAAAATGAGCCTAACTCTGATTCATTCTCATTTGGGGAAAAGAATTCAAATTCCTCTGCTAACTAGCTGCATGTGATTTAGGCTCCTTGCTGTTCCATGCTTCCTGCTCTATCCACTGTGCTACCTAGCTGCCCAAGAAACAGTGTTTTATATATGTATTATATAAGATAAATATAATGTTGTATATAAGATATATGTGAAACATTATATATAACATTGTATAAATATTGTATATAACATTTTATGTGTATATATATCTACACACATGTATGTATATTATATATTTCGTATGTATGTATATATGTATGTATAAAGTGTATATGTGTGTGTGTGTATATGTGTGTATGAACACACACTCGGTTTCCAGGCCAGCTTTCTTAAACCTCTTTAACCAAAATTGTAACTGAACAGGACTAATAGAGATAACCCGAGTTCTGAGTCCTGGGGGCACATGAGGTGGGGGACAGGGAGAGGTTGTGCACAGTGTTGCATAAAAAGAACTTTTCCCCTCTTTTCCTAGGTAAGGGACGAGCCCTATGTAAATTTTTTGAAACATCAATTTTGGTTTTGTTACTGTCCCATCTCCCTTTCTGTTCCTCTCTGACATCTCCTAGTGACCCTCTTTCCAGATTCCCAAAGTCCTCAGTCCCCACTGCATTTCCCTACCTAGACCTGCCCTATTCCAGCAAAATGCTCCCTGACTCTAAATTGCCCATCTCTTTCTTAACAGCAAGTCAAAATTCCCTTCCCCTTAGTAAAGGAATCTCAGCCAGGTGTGAGAATAAGGGTCTGACACCTAATTCATACTAATATGTGGATGACTGATAAGCCTTTCATCTACTCAGAATTATTTAAACTTAATTCACCATCCGTTAGGTACCCAGTAAGTAGAAGAAGCTATTTATCTTTTTTAAAAGACATTGTTAACCCAAGTCCAATCAGTGGAATTTCAGGGAGTGACAGAATATAGTGAAGCTTTGCAGGGTTAGAAGGAGATGTTTGAGAGTGGTAGGGGCCAGAAGAGAGAGAGGGCTGAGATTGCGACAGCCTCTACCCGCAGGCTTTTTAAGGTACGATCTCAGTGGTTTCCTTCCTTTCACTTCTGAACCTGCAAATTTTCTGAAAGTTTCACATTTTTTGTTTTTGGCCTTGTTTCTTACCAGGGGTCACAGAACAGCTGCAGCAATGTCATAGATGGGAGATGCTGGGGCACGGATTTGCCTCTATGAGTCATTCGTAAGCCACAGAACCATGAAATTGGCCAGGACCTTAGGGGTCAGTTTGTTCAGCCTCCCACCCCAGGCAGGAATGTCTAAGGCCTCTGTAACATGAACTGTTTGGGCTCCACAAAGACGTCTCAGCCTCTGCCAGCTCCTATACTCCATGGACCTCTAAGTCTAGTAGACTAGGCATGGCCCATATTCTCGTACTGTCATAACCACCTTTTAGAGGCAGCAAAAATAACAACAATTTGTTTTAGGCCAGTCACACCAGAAGGCAAAAAAGTAGTTATGCTCTGTTCTTTCATTGCTGGCTAGTACCTTTCATCCTGTCTCCAAATGGCCCAATTAACATTTGAAGCCAAAGGAAGTACAGGGAGCTGAGCCCAGAGGGAGATGTTGCAGATAACCTAGGCCCATGGCTCACTACAATCTTGGTATGCCCCAGTGATTCCCAGCCAGGCCTTGCTTGCCTGCCAAGGGAGCTAACTGGTCGAGGGTGGAAGTATCTTCTGCCTATTTACGCTACCGCATTATGCCCCTCTCGGCACTCACAAGCAGGCTGGTAGAATGGAAAGAGCAATGCATTCAAGAGTCAAAAGACCCAGGGTTCAAATACCATATCTGTCATTGTGGGCAAGTCACTAAAATGAGGGGATTGGACCAGAGGACCTTTAAGGTCCCCTCCAACTTGAAATGTATGCTGTTGTGATCCTTTTCAGCCCGACCTTCATGGTTTTCCCAATCCCTCTCATGTAGACAGTCAACCTAGGGACCTAAAGTAGGAGACATTCCAACTTTTATGATGCAGGTTGAGTCGGGTGATGCCAGACTGCTCCGCCCAGTTGAGTAAGCAGGGCCAGTGAGACTCACCCTTCCCTACAGAATACAGGTTACACCACAGATCCAGTTACCACAATCAGGGAGGCACGGGGCTTGTCTGGGAGAAAGCTCAACCAGTAGGCAGCAGCCGCTGCCAAGACCTGGCGCGGGGTCAGGCAGCCTCTCCTGCTTTGAGGCAGCTTGTGACCAGTAGATGAAAGGAGGGATTGACATTGCTTAAGCTGGCCTTTGTTGTTCAGTCGTTTTCAGTCATGTAAACTCTCTGTGACCCCATTTGGGGTTTTCTTGGCAGAGATACTGGAGTGGTTTGCCATTTACTTCTCCAGCTCATTTTGCAGAAGAGGAAACTGAGGCAAACAGGGTTAAGTGACTTGCCCAGGGTCACACAGCTAGCATATATCTGAGGCCACATTTGAATTCAGGAAGATGAGACTTCCTCACTGCGGGCACAGCATGCTATCCAGGCACTTATTCCACTGTGCCATCTAGCTGCCCCTTAAACTGGCCCTTACATTGAGTAAATCTGGTTGTTGACAGAAAGAAAAGGAAGAGACCCAAGTGAGAACTTTGGTCAGAGCCACAGAACTCTGCAGAAGCTCGTTACCTGGATGAATTTCCCCACATTTCTGCATTTGTGTTTCCTGGCAGTGTCTGTGTCCCTGGGGAAAGTCTGACCATGTCTCCCCAACCCCTTCATTCAGTCAGCTCCAGTGGCTTCTCATTACCTCCAGAATCCAATATAGAAATTCTCTGGCTTTGAATGCCCTTCACAACCTGATCCCCTTTACCTTTCCACTCTTCTTACACCTAGATCCAGATCCATTGTCTCCTTGCTGTTCGGCTCCATCTCCAGACTCAGGGCGTCCTCACTGGCTGTCCCTCCGTGCCTGGAATCCTCTCCTTCCTCTGCTTTGCTTCCTGGCTCCCCTCACTTCCTTCAGGTCTCAGCTAAAATCTCAGCTTCTGTAAGAAATCTCTCCAGTTCCTTTTAATGCCAACGCTTTCTCTCTGTTAACCACATCCAATTTGTATTGCATGTATCTCATCTGTACAGAGTTATTTACATGTTGTCTCTTCCCCTTAGACTGTGAGCATCTTGAGAACAAGCACTGTCTTTTGCCCTTTTCGTATCCCCAGTGTTTACCACGTTGTCTGGTGCTTAACAAATGCTTGTTGACTTGCCTTGAAAGTACCTTGGGATTTACAGTAAACCACTTGGAGTCTTAGGCACAGAATACACCAAGGGGGCAATGATGAAGTAGCATCCCAAAGTTAACACCATCTGTACCCTTGGCAACAGCTTCTGAACTATTTCCTATTTTCCTCAGTGTTACTGCTTCAGTGGTCAAGAGACCCTGACTTATTGTGGGTCTTACTGGGACGAGGGTTCTCCGGGTTATGGAATCAATGCCAACACAGGCAGAAACTGCCTTTTATTAAGCCCTGAGCCTGATTGTAGTTCCTGGAGACAGGTTAAGGGAAACTGAGACATGTTGCAGAAACAAGCAAGTCAAGTGAGAATGAGACAGGGGACGGCAAAGCTGGTGGAACCCAGCATCTTTCTAAAAAATTTCCCTTGGGCACTGGGTCCCTTTGAGAAACTGTTGCCTCAGTACAACACTCAGCTGGTGAGACAGGGAACTCAAAGTGAACTTATCTGGTTCTTCTGCCTCCAATTTGCAGAAACTCAAAGGAATAGTGATAATTGTAGCTGACGTTTCTGTAAGCATGTGGAGGTTTGCCAAGAAGCACACATTATCTCATTTAAACCTCACAGTAACTTTGTGAAATTTGTACTACAAGGAGAACGTTTTATCCCCATTTTTCAGATGAGGAAATTCAGAATCAAGAAGTTAAACGAATTGAAGACATCATAGTCCAGCAGCAGGAATTTTGGATTTGGAGTTGGAGGATGTGGGTTCAGATTCTGACTCTGCTTTTATTTCCTGTGAGGCCTTCAGCGAATCCTTTGGCCTTTTTAGATTTCCATTTCATCTCCTGTAGACTGAAGGGTTGGACCAGACACTGAATGGAAAATCCTGTGACTGCCCTGTGGTCACAGTGAGTGACAGTCTGAGGTAGCATTTGAACTGAGGTCTGCCCTATTCCCAAATCCACTACAGAGCTCTTCCCCTCAAGGGAGAGTAGATCTCTTCTATGATTTATGCAGAACTGAGCTGGAGAAAATATAAACAATTCTAAGGGATCACTTTGATACAGTGAAGCAACTTGAATGTCTCTTTAAAAAGAACCTATAGTCATTCCTGGGACTAATGAAATGGTTGAGAATGTAATAAAGAAAAGGAAAACAATTTTTTTCTGTCACATGTTACTGTATCTTAACCTTTTGCTAGAGAATCACTGGTATTTCAGAGGAGCATCATTTAGTCCAACCTCCTCATTTTAGAGATGTGGAGCCTTCATTATTTCATTCAGAATGTTGATAATTGGTGAAGACCTTCAAGAACTTATTTTTGACTGACTTCCTTCTGAGCCTTTTCTCTTTCTTTGTCCTCCTTTGCCACTACCTGTATGGTTTTCCCCTCTCCACTGCCTGTGTCAAATAATCCAGAATCAGCAGCTGAAATATTCAGGGTTTGCATGCAGCGAATAGAGTTCCAGGATCTGAAGTCAGGAAGACTCCACTTTGTGAATTCAAATATGTCCTTAGACCCTTACTAGCTGTGTGACCCTGGGCGAGTCACTTGACCCTGTTTGCCTCAGTTTCCTCATCTGTAAAATGAGCTGGAGAAGGAAATGGCAAGCCACTCCAATATCTCTGCTAAGAAAACCCCAAATGGGGTCATGGAGAGTTGGACATGCCTAAAAAATGACTGAACAACAACAACAGGTTTATAACAAGATTAGATGGTGTGTGTGTTTTGTCTGTTGTATACTATACACTTACAATTATTCTTCATGCTCTCTTGGATTTTTGTTACTGCACATCTTCAGCAGTAGGTAAAGTTGGGGGAAGGGAGGGGAAGGAGGGAGGATGGGGATAGAGGCACGAGGTAATATGGCAGACTATAATGCAAGGACTGCTCAGGTCTCTCGTAAGAAGCCCTGACAGATCCCGGCTCTGCTCTTTGTTACCCACATGAGGTGGATTGGCCCAGGAGGCCTCCGAGCTCCCTTCAAGCTATAACATTCTATCATTTCTCTTGTTACAATGGTCGATGTTTTTACTGTTCTCTTAGCATCAGTGCTGGAGCCATGTGTCTCATCTCTTGGAATGCATTCTGAAAGGGCACACCTTGCCTCTTTTCTGGGTTCAGAGAACCATGAAAGCAGCTGGTGTGTGTAAATAATAGAGATTCAGCAGACAGAAAATGACCCTTCTTTCCCAGGACTATTTGCTCTCACCAAATATGGCAAAGTTCAGGTACAGAATGCCATCTTTTATTTTATTTTAAATTTTATTTTATTCTTTCCCCATCAATCCACTATAGTTATAGCTCCAAACACAGTGTTATAAGACATCATCTCCAGTGAGAGTTTGCTGTCTAGCTCTGCTTTTGAAATTGGTTTCTCCTTTCCAAATCAGAGCAATATGTCTAAAAAGGAAGGAAATTTTGGCCAAGTATCTAACACTAATGTTAGTTTTTCCATGTTGACACCATATCCATGTACACAAATACAGGACTTTACACCATCTTGGAGTTCATAGGAACATAAGTAGTACTGGAAGAAATGTTAAAAATCATTTAGTCTAACCTCATTTTACAGATGAAGAAACTTGGCCCCAGAGCAGTGAAGTTATTTGCCCATGGTCACACAGGTAAGTGACAGAGTCTGTATCTGAACCCAGGATCTCTGACTCTGAACCCACAGCCATCTTTTCATTGGCCCTAGGAGTGGAACTTGGGTCATAGTCAAATATGTGTTCTAGACTTTAGGAAAGCAGCTTTCAAAATATTTGAAGAAATGACAAACATGACCCCACATTCTGTGATACTAAAAATAAAAGCAACTCAAGAGGGATTGGAGGCTCTCAAAAGCAAAATGATAATAATTCAATTAAGAATGTGCCCCTAGGAGGAAAAAGGTATGTATGTGGAGTGGGAAGGGGATCTGAAGAGAGCAATGTAGCTGCACAGGGAACTCTCTAATGAGTTCAGATTTTAAAAGGACATATAAACTATGGAAAGAGGGAAACATAATTAAGGATGAATATAAAAGAATTTCATGTTCCTATAAAAGAAAATTTTAAGTTATACAAGACTCTATGAGAAACTGAGCATAGATTTAGTCATACCAAGGCTGTTTTGCGGGGGAGGGTTGTCACTGAAATCCATCTTTTGCACACTAACATTATCCTTGTAATGCTAAATGGCTGAAAAATCACAAATGAATGAAATAGCATTTATTAATTTATTTTGTGCCAAGAACTGTGCTAAGCTCTGGGGAAACAAATGAAAAAGCAAAGACAGGCCCTGTCCTCAAAGAGTTTCTATTCTAACAGAGCAGATAGCACTCATAGGAGAGTGGGGAGCAGAGAAGAGACTGAAAGTTGCAGGGATACAACATCACTGTCTCTGAAGAATAAAAATTGTAGATAATGAAATAGTAATCACTAGTAATGAACTTCACTAGGAGAAAGAGCAAGGTGTGGTGGATAGGGAGATTAGCTCAGAGTCAGGAAAACTTGGCTTCAGATCCTGCTTCTGATGTATGGTGGAGGAGGGACCCCTAGTGCAGTGCCCCAGGCCACTCTCCAAAATTCTAAGTTGCATAAAAGGTGCTGGTCTTCATTGGCAAAATGGGTTTCCTCACAGGGAATTCCCCTCACCATTGAAATACAAGTCAAATCCACTCCTAAAAAGAAAAGAGAAAGAGCCAGAGAGGAGAAGAGAGGAGAGAAGAGGGGAGGGGAAGGGAGGAAAGAACAGGGAAGGGGAAGGGAAAGAAAGGGAAGGGAAAAGAAAGAGCTACTATTTATATAGCACTTTTTGGTTTTATAAAGCACTTTACAAAGACTATCTCATTCAATCCTCATAACAACACTGGGAGGTAGGTGTCGTTCTCATCCCCGTTTTACAGATGAAAAAACAAGAAGACAGAGGTTCAGTAGTTTGCCATTTCCTTCTCCAGTGGATTAAGGCAAACAAAGGTTAAGTGACTGGCCCAGGGACACGCAGCTAGAAAGTTTCTGAGGTAGGATTTGAACTCAGGTCTTCCTGCGTGTAGGTCCAGGGCTCTTTCTATCATGCTACCTTGGTTTGAATTTTGGCTCTTCCACTTAATAACTAGGTGGCCTTGGGCCACACACTTAACATCTAGTCAAAATGATGGGTTGGGCTAGGTGGCCTCTGAGGACTCCAGTTATAGATCTAAATCTAGGATCTTAGGTGAATCTTAGAATCGAAGGTGAAAAGGACCTGCCAACTCAAGAGTGTTAAGAGTTGTTGACAGCTTTCTCTACCAAAACTCATTGTCTGGAAACCTTATCTCAGGTTTCAGAACATGGAGCTGTTTGCCTCAAGGGTCAGAAGTGAATTCCTTTGCAAGTCCTCACTCAGCATTACACAATTAACCTAGTATGTACTAAGGTTTTCCCCAAACCCTAAAACATCGTGCTATGGGGTTTCATCCTGCTGAAGTCACTTGTTAGTGTAAATAGTGGACATTATGTTCATGAATTCTGAAGACAGATGGAAAAAGGGAGAAATTTATAAGCAAATGCAGGAAATAAAATAATGTTGATTCATACCATGGGGAAATCCATAAGCTAGCCATGTGTCAGTGGCCTAGTCTTGTATGGCAATAGATAGTACAGGGGTTGTGGAATTACTAGACTTAACCATTGCACTAATTCTAAAGGAAATTTAGTTAACTCTGGAAGGTATGGATTGGTGATACGGATGATGTTATTAGACTATAATGGAAAGATGTGAAGTGAGGGTCTATTTCATTGCTATGGAAGAAAGAAAGGAAGCTAAGGAAGACAGCATATTGCAGAGAAGCAGTATGCTCTACTTCAAAGAATATTAGCCTTGAAGTTATTATAGATGTCTTGAGTTCTGGTTTTGGCTTTGTAAATAACTGGCTGTATGACTCTCGGCAAGTCACTTTCCCTCTATGAGCATCAGTTTCCTCACTCAAATATAATCCTCATACCAGAGACTCCTTCCTCTCATATAAATTCATTCTACTTATTTACCCTCCCACAAATGAAACCAAGGAATCTCATTGGTCGGCACTCTCCAAAAAGCAGTGGCTGTCAGCTCATCCATCTCTTTAATGTCAGTCCTCTGTACCCCCCCAAAAGCACCTAAGATCATTAGCGTTGGGCATACCTATGGTATGGTGACCATCAACTCCTCTTGTAAGCACTTAGGTTCACAAGGCATTAAAAATAAGACAGGTTTAATATGCATAGCAAAGAACACAGAAAAAGATTTACATCTGAGTCCATTGAAAGTCAAGAACTCTGGTGGAACTCTGACACCCACAGTACCTATACAGTCCTTGACATTTTTGGTTATACCCTGGTGGGGAATGCACCAAGGGGAAACAGCTTGAGATTTGACCCTTCCATTTGTTTACCACTTTGACTCTGCTCACTCTTTCCTGCCACTTTCCCTCTCCCTGGCTTCTCTCCTTTTCATTCTCTACTGCTGCTGTCCATGGTTTAGTTTAACTGCTTTGGCTCCCTGCTGCCAGACCCTCTCTCCTTGGTGTTCACATGTTCTGCTGCTGTTCCTGATGGTCATCAAAAGTCCATCTGACCACAGTCCCTACCCTCTGTTCCCAGCTGGCATCATGGTCTTTCTTGGAGCTATCCTAAGTTTGGCATTGTTGTTTCAGCCCCATGTTAGGTTGCTTCTCCTCCTCAGAAAATGGTGCTATAGCTCTTTCTAAATGAAATGGCCAGGCACAACATGTCTTCAGTGTACTGAAAAACTTTTCAACTCTTTCAGGCAGGCACACAACCTTTGCAGGCTTTTCATAGCCTCCATACCATTACAGACCTTTAGTTGTCTCTTTTGTTCTCCATAGAGTTGTTTGTTTGATTGTTTGTTAAAGGAGAATATGTATTATCTTTTGAACTACTACTTTGAAATATGTGAAATCATTTTTTTAAAAAATCCATTTCCAGTCTACAGAGCTGTGGGGGAGGACATTCTGTAGTAGGGCTTCCTTTTTTGTTGTTGTTAAATACATTGTTGTTGATATCTTCTGTTTTTATAACACCTAATATCTCCAATATTTTTATTTCCCAATCTCTCTCTCTCTTCTACCTCTCCTAGAAATCAGTCCCTGATAACAAAGAATAAAAAAAAATAGAGGAAATAGTTTAGCAAAGCTAGTCAACTTATTGGGGAAAGCCTCACATTGTATATAGTCTTTCCCACCCATATCTTCCCACCCTTGGAAAGGGGCCTTTTCAGATCTCTTTTTCCATGGCCAAGCTTGGTAATTATAATTTCATAGCATTGTTTTGATCATTTTGTTCTTGTCCTTTCCATTTACATTGTTGTAGGCATGGTATGTTTATTTTTTTCTGATTCTACTTACCTTATTTTGCATCAGTTCATATTACTTTCTATGCTTCTCTGTAGTCATCTTAATTCAGTATTTCTTATAGCATAGTGATATTCCATTAAATTCATGTACCACACTGGATTTAGCCATTTCCCAATCAGTAATCTATTTTGTTTACAGACCTCTGTTCTTTCACTAGTTCCCACAATTCCTGCCTTTCACACAAAGGCCTTCCTTGGGCAACTGTGTGAAGTGCTTTGCCCTGCTCAAAAAAAAAAATCTAGGAGTGCCCCTCTTGGTCTAATCAGGGTGAATTGGTTCAATGTTTCTTGTCCCTTCCTTTCTCTTTCCTTCCTTTCTCTTCCTTTCTCTTTCCTTCTCTTCTTTTCACATTCTGTCTCCCCCATTCCAAAACACGCTCCTTCGTCCCCTCTGCTTCTTAGAATCCCTTCAAAGCTCAGCTGACACCACTTGAAGCCTTTTCTGACCCTCTTCCTGGCACCCGTTCTAGTGCTCCCTGCCTAAAAGTCCACGGTACAAATTTTGTATATCTTTATATATGTAGATGTTGTTTCCCCCCACAGAATGTAAGCTCCAGGAGGGCAGAACTTTTCATTTTTCCCCCTAGAGACCCAGCACCTACTAAGTGCTTGTCTTGTTGGCTGGTTGCTTGATTCCTATTTGTCTAGCACCCGGGGGCAGCACCTCCCCAGAGTCCTTTGGGACTCAGAAAGCACTAGTAGCCTCTTTCCATTTCCAGTTTTCTTCCTTGGGTGTTGGGGCTTTTCTGAACCTCAAGAGAGCAATGAAAATGCTGGTGAGGAGAGGGATAAAGTCCCATGCTCCCTGACTAGGCATCTGTGATTTCTCAAGCCACATTACTCTGCTTAACTTGGTTGTTCCTCCCTCTCATTCTGGTCATATTGTTCTACTTTCCCTTACAGTTGGCTGCTTCGTGCTAGAGGAAAAGAGTCATTCCCCCGCCTACTCGACATCTTGACCTGTATTTTAGATAGATACACATGGAGACAGTGTATGGGAGGAATGCTGTTTTTAACCTTGGTTTTGCTGCTAATAAATTGCATGACCTTGGGCAAATCGCTTCTTCTCCAGGGGCCTCAATTTCTTATTAGTATAATTAAAGTGAATTAGAATGGTAGAATAGGTGATCTTCAGGTCCTTCTCAGCTCTAATATGTTATGCATCTATGAAAGAGCCTTATTCTAACAAGCCAAGTATCTGAAAAAAAGAGGGACAGAAGTCTATAATAATGATAATAACATTTATATAATGCTTTAAGGTTTGCAAAATGCCTTATATTTTCCCATTTTATCTTCTGGGACACTCTGGGAGTCAGGTGTTATTATTATCCCCATTATATAGATGAGAAAACTAAGGCAAATAGAATTTAAGTGACTTGCCCAGGGTCACACAGCTAGTAAGTTTTTGAGGCAGGATTTGAAGTCAGGTCTTCCTGTCTCTAGGTCCAGAGCTCCTTCTATCATGCTGCCTAATTTGTGCAGTGGCAAAACAAGAGAACACAAAGAAGCCACACAAAATTTCTTTGGACCCATCATAGGACAAATTTGGCCATTTGGCTTATTCCAAGCCATCTGGAATAGTTTTCATATTAGTAAATGAATAACTTCTTTAAGAAGAAATATAAGTCTAATATTCCACTTTGGGAACATGAAAATTATTTATTTTCCCTTTTGAAAGTGTTGATTATTTCGCTTCCAACTTCTATATCAAAGAAATTGATCTCCAGATCGGTAAGAGAAGAACAGACATCATTAAGAGGGAACTGAAGCCCAAGATAAATGAGGAAGCCACAAAGAGTGTCTATTCTAAATTAATTCAAGCCTTCTGGCCCAAACAAATTATATCTCAGGGAGCTCAGAGAATTTGTGTATATGTAATTGCCAAACCCACGCTCCGCAGTCTTTTAGGAATAATGGAGGACAGAGGTGCCCAAAAACTGAAGGTGAGGAAATTTTCCTCCAATTTTCCAAAAGGTTAGGTAACTAAGTGCGTGACCTCAACTCTCACTCATCCCGCCTGTCCATTTGGGTGCCACATCTTGCTTCTACCTCCACATGCCTCACATCTGTCCCCTTCTCTTCATTCACACAGTCATCTTCCTGGTTCAGACCACCATCCCTCTCCCCTATGTCAATGACCTTCTAATTAGTCTCTCTGCCTCATCTCTTCACACTCCAAGGCATCCTCTGAGATTTCCCTGAAGCTCTGTTCTGACCATGTCACTCCTTTTCTCAATAAACTGCAGTGTTTCCCTATTCCTTCTATAAAATGTAATTTGGCATTTAAAGCCCTGCTGAAAAAAACATTCCTTGCCCACCCCACCTCTTGGAATCCCTAGTTACCTTTAAGACATGGTTCATTGTTGACTTGAAACCTTTCCTGATCCCTCCACTACTAGTGTCTTCCCCCAACACCTCCAAAAATTGTCTGGTTTTCATTTCATTTTCATTTCATATGTAGATGTTGCCTTTTTCACTTGAATGTAAGCTCCTTGAGGGTAGAGACAATTTCATTTGTGTCTTTGTATCCCTGATTGCCTAACAGTGCCTGGCCCTGTTGCTTAAGAAAAGGTTTTTTTTTTCCTTTAGGCCAATTTCTTTTTTTTCTTTAAACAGATTAACGGATATGTTGTCAAGTCTTCCATTTTGTCTGGAATTAGATGCTCTTCCCTAGAAACATTGGGCAGCTAGGTGGTGCAGTGGATAGAGTGTCAGGTCTGAAGTCAGGAAGACTCATCTTCCTGAATTCAAATCTGGCCTCAGATACTTACTAGCTGTGTGGCCCTGGGCAAGTCACTTAACCCCTTTTGCTCAGTTTCCTTATCTATAAAATGAGCTGGAGAAGGAAATGGCAAACCACTCCAATGTCTTTGCCAAGAAAATCCCAAATTGGGGTCACAAAGAGTCAGACATAACTGAAACAGCTGCACAGTAACAGCAACAAACATTATGCTTGCTGCCACTTCCAAATACGGTTTGAATAAAATATCGAAACCTCCAAAAATTGATTGAGCGATATTAGAAATTAGATTGATAAACCATATCAATCCTTAGCAATATTCTAGAAGAGGTAGTTAAAAAGATGAACTGATGATTTCATGGAGCCAGTATGGGTTCAGTAAGAACAAGTTTGTCACAGTCATCTCTTCTACCTTTCTGATAGGGTTACTAGGCTGCAGTAGCTATTATACATCTGCATTCCATCACAATATCTAACCAAATCTTTTATGATTTTTTGTGGATAAGATAGAGATAATAGAATAGGTAGATTCTTGGCTAGTTGAATGCTCATAGCTCAAAATGATGATTAATGAATTGGTTCAAACTAGGGGATGTCTTTCTTGGTGTGACAAATGGCTCTGTCCTTGGCCCTGTCCTTTCAGCATTTTTAAATCAACATCTTGAGTGAAGACATAAATCACGTGCTTATCAAAGTTAAAGATAGTGGAAATATGGGAGGGGTAATTAATATACTGGACAAGAGAATCAGAATTGAAAAAGATACTGACAGGCTATAATGACAGGCTGAATCTAACAAGATAAAATATTTAAAAAGACATAAATAGTCGCATTCTGGCTTAAAAAACCCAACAGTATAAATAATACAGGGTGGGGGAGATCTAGCTACAAGCAGTTCATTAGCTGACTTAGTCTCAATATAAGCCAGCTATTTAATGTGACCGCTTTTGAAAAGAAAGAAAGAAAGAAAGAAAGAAAGAAAGAAAGAAAGAAAGAAAGAAAGAAAGAAAAGGAAGGAAGGAAGGAAGGAAGGAAGGAAGGAAGGAAGGAAGGAAGGGAAGGAAGGAAGGAAGAAAGAAAGAAAGAAAGAAAGAAAGAAAGAAAGAAAGAAAGAAAGAAAGAAAGAAAGAAAGAAAGAAAGAAAGAAAGAAAGAAAGAAAGAAAGAGAAAGGAAGGATGGAAGGAAGGAAGGAAGGAAGGAAGGAAGGAAGGAAGGAAGGAAGGAAGGAAGGAAGGAAGGAAGGAAGGAAGGAAGGAAGGAAGGAAGCTAATGTGATCTCAGGCTGAATTAAGAGAATCAAAGTATGGAACAAGGGAGGGGATGGTTTCACTGGACTCAGCCCTAGACTGTGGCATTGCCTTTTAAGAGGGACATTGACAAAGTAGAGTGAATGCAGTGAAAAGACCGAGTCTAAAATGACCAGTCTGGTGCAAAAACTCAAGAAGTCCTGTCACATGAAGAATGGTTGAAGGAAGTGATATCCCAGACAAACAAGATGCCTTGGAGGGGGTCATGATAGCTCTCTTTGAAAAAAGTGAGAGGCTTTCACACAGAAGAAGAAAGATCATTTTTCTGCTTGTTTCCAGAGAGGAGAATTGGGTTTAAGAAAGGCAGAGTTGGAAGGGAGGTGAGGAGTCATGGAGGCCAATCCACTTCTGAACAGAATCTGCTCTAATAACAAAAATAATAATAGTAATGGCGATAGTTGGGATTTACTTACAGCTTTAAGGTTTACAAAGCTCTTCACGAACATTTTCTCATTTGATCCTCACAACAACCCTGGGATGTAGAAGCTATTATTATCCCCATTTTATAGATGGGGAAACTGAGGCACAGAGGTAGACTGACTTGCTTAGGGTCACACATGCAGTAAGGGTATGAGGCAAGATTTGAACTCAGGTCTTTTTGATTCCCAAGTCCAGTGTTCTGTCCTCTGTGTCACCTAGCTGCCTTTAGCCAGTTGTCTACAAGTGAGCACCCAGCCTCCACCTGAACACCGCTAGTGACGGGGAGCCTACTACCTCCTGACTCAGATCATTCCACTTTGAGCTAGTTGAATGACTGGTAGGAACTTTTTCCTAACCTCAAACTAAAATGTTCTTTTCTGCAACTTCGTCCCATTGGCCCAGTTCCTGCCCTTTGGGGCCAAGTGGTAAAAAGGCAGCTGGGGGGGTGCTATAGTGCATAGAGCACTGGGCCTGGAGTCAGGAAGACCTGAGTTCAAATCCAGCCTCAGACACTTACTAGCTGTGTGACCCTGGGCAAGTCATTTAGCCCTGTTTGCCTCAGTTTCCTCATTTGTAAAACGAGCTGGAGAGGGAAATGGCAAACTACTCCAGTATCTCTGCCAAGAAAACCCCAAATGAGATCACGAAGAGTCAAACATGACTGAAACAACGAAACAAGGAAAAGTCTGATTCCTTTTCTTCATGACAGCACTTCAGTGGGTATTATTGCATAAAGTTATTGGAAGGCAAGTTTTTAGCCAGTATGGACAACAACTAAAAGTAAAACCTGTCCAATAAAGGGACACTCATGAGATGGTGAGTTCCCTGTCATTGGTGGTATCCTGACAAAGGCTGAATGCTCATTTGTCAGGCATCTTACAGAAAGGATTCCCACCTGGGGTAGGAGATCCCACTCCATGGCCACATGTGGCCTCCAGGCCATGAGTTCCCCACCCCGGTTTAGATAATGAAAGACAAGAGACAAGGTTGAGCTGATGATGAACAGAGACTTCCTTTGCAGAGCCCTAGGCAAGGGCTTGTCAGTCCTGGCCTTGGCTCAGGCATCCATCTGCTGAGAGGTAATAGGGGAGTGGCTTTTCCTCAACTTTTACATCTGTCAAATGGGGATGATTATATTGGCTGGCTTCCAGGTGTGCAGTGTGGTTTAACTAATTAATGGCTTAACAGGGTCATGACTCTACTGAGATACTGCATCTCATCCCCATTGAAGTATTTCTGCGCAGCCTTCAAACCTGATGATGTCAAATTTCAGAAATGTAAAAAAGATCTAAAATACTCTTTCCCCATGCTCAGAGAGGAACCTTATTTTAAAATCCAATTCAACCTAGCAAACAATTCTATTTAATGCCTATTTTTAAAAGCCCCAAATAAATGCCACTTTCTCTATGAAGCCTTCTCTGATTCCCCCCTGGGTGAGAACAACCTTTGCTCTAGGATTTTACATTATATTTTATTCTGTACCACTTTATTCATCAATCAATCAACATTTATTAAATTCCTACTTTGTGCTAGGTAATTGAAATACAAAGACAAAAATATATTATCCCTGACCCTAAGGAGCTACATTCTATCCAGAGGGACATTGTATGTTGTCCATAATGCACTCAGAATTTTGTATATTGTAGTTGTCCATGTTTGTATTTTGTCCTCCCCGCCCCCACTAGACTGTAAGCTCTATGACAACAGGGATCTTGTCTTTCCAAACTTTGTCTCTCTCATTTCTGAACACAATAGACACTTACTGAATTGATGTACAAGTTTCTATATCATGCACTAAAGGATCAGAAAGAAGGAAGGGAGGGAGGGAGGAAGAAAAAGAAAGAAGGAAGGAAAGAAAAGGAAGAGAGAGGAAGGACAGAAGGAAGGAAAGAAGCAAGGAAAAGAAAGAGAGAAAGGAAAGAAGAATGGATGGAAGGAAAGGAGGGAGGGAGAGAGGAAGGAAGGAAAAGAAAGAGAGGAAGAAAAGAAGGACAGAAGGTAGGAAAGGAAGAAAGAAGGAAAGAAAGGAGGGAAGGAAGGAGGGAAGGAAAGGAAGAGAAAGAAACTAGGATTCTTAAGTCCAGACCTTTATTAGGAAGCCTGCTAAATAAATAATCACTTGGCAGGGACCACTCAGTGGGGTAATGTTCCCCAGGGCTTTGGATGAGGCAAGAAAATGTCTTTGAGATCTGCAGTACCCCATCCTCCCAGGTGTGCCCTCCCAGGACCACGTATTACGGTTAGAGAAGAGCCAATAAGGTGACGTCTCTATGTGACCATCTGGCACTGGTACCTGTTTGAGCTGTTGCTTCCAGGAGCATAGATAGTTCCTTCTCTTCCTCATTCACATCCTGCTCCTGGGAGATAACTGAACCTGCCACCTCAGACCGGGATGAGGGCTCAATGCCCCCCCAGCTGGACCTTTGTTCCCATGCTCTGAAGAGGTACATGTACCAAGCCAGAAAAGTTTTCTTACTTCTTGCCAAGCTCAATATCCCTCTTCCTGAAAGATCTGCAATGCCTGAAGCACTGCCATGCCTAAGGAACTAAGGAATGGGAAAGAGAGCTTCCAGAGCAATGCTGCCCCATGACGCCCTTGTTCCTTTCTCCCTCATTATTTTGGAGGCTTTTCCACACTAACCTGCTTCAGTCTTGGTCTCCTTACCTCCATTCTCCTAGCCAATGGCTTCCCTTCCCTTCTTTCTTAATTTTAAGAAATCTTTTTTATTCTTATCTTTCGGTTTTACAAGGCAATGATTTCTGGAAATGCCCCTCTGCTCCTCCACATCCCTACCCCACAATGGTAACGGTCCTTTGTAACAAAGAAAATGTCTCACAAACCTGTGATACAGTGACCACAACTGACTTGTGCAACATTCTGCCCTGTTTTCCCTGTCAGGAGGAAGGAGATAGATTTTGTTATCTGTCCTCTGGGACACTCTTCTTTTACATCCCTTCCCCAAGAGTCATTGCTTCAGTGAAGTTCTCCCCTAGGCTTACACACCTAAAGGACAGCCTCCAGAAACAGACTTCAGAATGTGACTTAAAAAATCCTTCAAAACTAGGGGAAGAGGAAAGGAAGAAAATGGAAACCCAAGTGCTAATGAGCTCTCAGAGGCCCCGGCTTTTCAGATTCATCATCACTTGGATCTTATCTAGTTGGCCAATGTACTGGGCAGGGACTATGTGTTCCCAGAATTCTGTTATAGCCCTGGCATTGTCAGACATTCAACAAATGGTAATTAATACTCATCACCCTTGAAGCTGGCTGCTAAAGCTAGGCTCCCAATGCCCATTATGGTGTGGCGGGGAAAAAATACCAGCTAGCATCATTTTGTTATTCCTATAAATATCTATCTCCATTTGACAGATTAGGAAACTGAGGCAAGTAAAAGTTAAGTGACTTGCCCAGTCACACAGTGTCTGAGGTTAGATTTGAACTCAGGTCTCCTTGACTCCAGGCCCACCCAGACACCTCTGACACACCAAACAGATCTTTCCATTCCTACTTTGAGCATCCCGGATTTTTGTGGCAGGGCCTTGGAAATCAGAAAGGGCCATAGGAGTGGAAAGTGGTTCCTATAAATTATGACAATCCCTCTGGGCAGCTGCCAGCCCCGATTCTCTCATACTACACAGACAAGTCATCCAATGTCTACCCTAGTCATCTGTACTCATAGAGTCCTAGAGCCAGAGATTCACAGTGGCAAGGGACCTTCGGGATAGATTCTAGAATACTTTTAGATAGCCCTTTCCTACCTATTTAAATAGTAATAACAGCTTACATGTACATACCACTATGGTTTGCAATAAACTTTAGAGACATCTTTAAGCTTCACAATAACCCTGTGAGTCAGATTCTACAGCTAATATCATCACCCCCATTCCATGCATAAGAAACCGAGGCTCCGAAAGAAATCTAAACCCAGGGGTCATGCAGCTAACAAGTAACTGAGGCATGATTTGGACTCATGTCTTCTTGACCCCATATCTAGTACCTATTCATGTGTACGTTGCAGGCTTGGATGGAGGAAAAAACCAACATCTTTATGTTTACTAACTTTGAACTGAAATTGGACAGCTCCTTCAATTACTTAGAGAGCATTCACATGAGAAGGTGAATTTGTGGTAAATCAGAGTCCACAACACAAACTACATTCACACCCATTCTCCCGCCTTATTCCTTATAACAACCCTATGTACTAGGCAGTGCTATTATGGATGACAAAACTCTTCTCTCACAACAGCACTATGAGCTTGGTATTAAAATGGAGAAGGCAGTATGATGCCCATTTGACAGATCAGGAAAATGAGGCCCAAATAAGTAGAAGGACTATGCCCAAATATGGACAGCCAGTCTTCATAGTTAATCACAGAGCTTGACCCAGATCTCTGACACCTTATCCCATGCTCCAAAGACCTAAGGTAGGACCTACCTGTGCACGAAGGACATGCTTTCTAGTGTCTACGTCCTCCTAGGGCTGCCCACAGAGGCAGATGCAGAAGCCGACTAGATGGTGGGAAGGTGGAAGGAGCTGCTTCTCCCAAAAGGAGCCCTGCCTACATGGCACATTGCTCTTGTGGGGGCCAGGCGTAAATATGCTAATGGGCCATGCCTTAGCTTAGCCAACAAGAAGAGTCTCTGTTGACTCTAGTGGGTTTCTGAAGGGGGGGGGACCCATATTTCAAACTCCTACCTGCTGCTACTCCTCCAGCAAAACCAGTCAGGCTGGTTGTCGGTGTGTCATTAGAAAGCCCACACACCCCTGAACAACAGACACTTGTTGCCTGAAGAAGGATTTTGAATGGAAGTGAAGTCAGACGTGGGGACAGTACAGAGGGCAAGGAAGGAAGGGGAGCATTAAGCTGGGGTTCAAGCTCAGAGGAAGAGATTCTGGGTAGGAGCCCCCGAAGATTTGTGTTTGGCCAGAGATGAGGCATCCCTAGCATGGGTGGGAATGTAAGGGCAGGCAAGCAGAGACATAGCTATTGCCCAGACTGCCCTTGAAAAACCAGTAGGGCCATTAAAGTCACCCCACACACACACACACACACACTGGAGATTGGTTTATTTTACAGTTGGTACAGGACAAGGCCAGTGGGTGGGGGCAGGGGCTGTTTCACATTTAAACTTTTTTTTTTGGTCTGTATCTGTGATTCCACTGTGGTAGGGAACTCCCAGTGAAGAAATGCTCTTTGCTAATGTATATCAATTGCAACTTAGAGACTTTCAGAAATACCTGGATCATTGAAAAGTTAAATGACCAGCCCAGGTCACACAGGAAGCATTTGTCAGTGACAGGACTCAAATTCAAATCTTCCTGATGCCAGGGTCAGCTGTACCATACTGTTGGTATGGGACCAGGAATATAACATCACTAGGTGGATCTAAGGGGCACCTTCCTGGGAAAGGAGGGAACATCTATGTATTCCCAGACCTCTTCTAAGACAACCAGCTAGCAAGGATGGTCCCTGTGTGATACTGAGAAGGTAAAATGATTATATTAACCAGTGCTACAGTGATGAGGGTGAGAGGCAGCCAGAGCCAGACCCCCAACACTAGCATTAGAGCTGGAAGGGACCTTCAACCCCTTCATTTGACAGATTAGGAAACTGAGGCCCAGGGGAATGAAATGACTTATGCAAAGTCACAAAGGTACCGAGCACCAGAAATCCTCATACCCCAGAGTCAGGGCTTTTCCCTCCTGCACCACTGCTGCCTAATCTTTTCTTTTTACAGGTGGGCAACCTGAGGTCTAGAGAGGTTAAGTAACTTTCCCAAGGTTACGAAAATGTTGAGTAGCAGAGTAGGGTCTGAACCAAGGTTTTCTAACTTCCAATTCAACGTTCCTTCCTCTGGAAGCTGCTCTTAAGTCAATGGAATGTTAGTCATAGAATGTCAGAGTAGAAACTAAAAAAAATAAAGGTCAGTTAATCCAACCCCCTCTTTTTACATTTGAAGAAACTGAGTCCCAGAGAAGTCACATGACTTGCTGGGACTAAAGGCCAGATCATCTGGCTTCTGGCCCAGTGCTCCTTCTACTACCCTCCAGTCCCTGAGAATGCAGGGGTTCTTAATCTGGGATCTGGGGACTCGCTTATTTTTTAATATTTTGATCACTACATTTTAACATAATTGGTTTCCTTCGTAATCTAATATATTTTGTACATTTGGAAACATTCTCCTGAAAAGGGGTCCATAGGCTTCAACAGACTGTCAAAGGGGTCCACTAAGAACTCTTACCCTAATTGGGAATGGCCCCTTAAAGACAAAGGGTCTCCTACCTCTCTGACCCTACCCACAGCTGGAACCCAACATCCTAAGAACTTGCTATGAGTCTTGGCTTTGGAGCAGAGTCGCAAGGTGTCTCATCAAAGGGACTGGCTGCTTTCTCTTATCTGTGTAGAAAGACAGCTATTGTTCTGAGACTAGGAGACTAAAGAATGTGGAAGGAACAAAAGGTTGAGAATCTGCTCTTGAACCCTGCCTCTTTCCCTCACTGTCTTGGGGAAGTTTGGGATTGTCTGGAAAACTGCCTTAAACCACACTTTTCAACTCTTCAACCCCTGGGCACAAGCAAATAGTAGCCAGCTTGCATTTTACATTTGTTGTTGTTCAAAATCGTTTTCAGTCCTGCTGGTCTCTCCATGACCCCCATTTGGGGTGTTCTTGGCAGAGATACTGGAGCAGTTTGCCATTTCCTTCTCCAGCTCATTTTATAGATGAGGAAACTGAGGCAAACAGGGTTAAGTGACTTGCCCAGGGTCTGAGTGTCTAAGTAAATGTCTGAGACCAGATTTGAATTCAGGAAGATAAGTCTTCCCGACTCCAGACCTAGCACTGTATCCACTGTGTCACCTAACTGCCCCGAACATTTTACATACATTATCTCAATGACCTTTGGGATGCCTTTTTGAATGGATGATTGTTCCTATTTTAGATTTGAGGAAATTAAGGTTGGGGGTGGATGTCTAAGATGAAACAATTAGTCAATGAGTGGTGGAGAGGATCTTCCAACACCTAGTCTAGCACTTGGCAGTGCAAAAGCTCTTCCCCTCTCCCTACACCAGACCTCACATTTCTGCACCTTGAAGGTTTGCAAAGCATGGTCCTGCAGCATGGCACCGTTACTGCTGCTGCTGCTCACATAGCTCCCTGTGGATCTTGGAAACTCCTGGAGGTCCAGGTCTGGGCTTGTCTATACTACCTCTCCAGCCCTCTGTGGTGCACTGGGATTGGGGCTGAGCTTCAATGAGCACTCTCTAACCCACTGGGCCTGGGCTTCCCTGGACATATTCACAGAGGACTGAATAAATGAAGTTTATTGAGTCACTGTGAGGGAGTGAGAATAAGAATTTTTCAGCAATAAGAAATTACCTTCCAGTAACTCTACTGGGCATTGAGAAGACCAGAAATTTTTTTCACCCTTAGATTATGGGAAAATCCAGAGATTTTGGATCTGGGCTCTAGCATTTACTAGCTGAATGGGTGACCTTCCTGTCACTTCTCAACCAATTTTGCTCATCTATAAATTGGATAGCATAATATCTGTAGTATCTACCTCATAAGGTTGTGAGGTCCTGATACAATGATAGCTTTTAAGTGCTTTACGAACTTTAAATCTCTACATATAATGTGGCTCAATGGATAGAGGGAGTTAGGAAGACCTCGGTTCAAATCCTGCCTCTAACATAGAGAGCTATTTGATGTGGGTGAATCACTTCCCCTGCCAATGCTCCAAGCAGTTCTCTAAGACTCGGTTACAGAAAAGTTGCTGAGCTGAATTGGCAAAGTCAGTTTCCACAACAAGAGATGAACTCACAAGTTCATGGCCTTCCCTCCCCACCCCCAACAATGTTCTTGGCACATAGAAAGCACTATGTTATTGTTATTATTATTATTATTATTATTATTATTATTATTATTCATTCTGGGATCTACCTATAGGAATTCCATAGATCAATAATGCCTGATTTTAAATAGAAAGCTGCCAAAGCAGGGTCTGGGGTTCCTGATCCCCCTCCATTCTGAACAGCCCAGCAACCTCACCCAGGACCTAGGTAGATCACAAAGAAAAAATTGCCTATTGTGGTATACTCTCTCACCAGCCTGTTTCTGCACCAGCATCTTGACTCCAAACTGGAGCAAAACCTCTTGGCCAGGCACAGCTTAAAAAAAAAACCTTCTAAACCCCCAAATAGTCCCCAGTGAGGGGTATGAGGTTTGAGTTAAAACTGTGGCAGAGTCACATCTCATCTACATCTCTTCTGGTGGGTTTGGATATAGGCCATTACAGTGCTGGATGCAGATTATTACCTCCCCAACATGCCCTAGCTGCACAGAAACTGATACTGCCCAGAGCCAGAGAGGTAGCCATCGAACCAGTCTTTCTTACCCCCGACCCCTGCCAACTCCAATCTCTTTTTCCAAGAACAAAGAAAGATGAATATGCTACCTCCAGAAAATGACCTGTCCAAGGGAACTCATGGCGAGTTGAGGCAGGAAAGTCAGCTCTGTCTTCAGTGTGGCCTCTTTCCCCCACTGATGCATGGGAGGTGCTGCCAGCACCCTTAAATGGTTTCACCCAAACAAGGAGTGCAATGACTGCAAGTGGGGAAAGCTCAGGTATGAGGAAACCACAGGCTAGTGGGGAGAGCTCCCTGCAGCCAGTGAATACCTGGGGAAGGAGCAGCAGTGGTGTGGATGCCATAGGGAGAGCAGAAACCCCAGGGAAGAGAAGCTAAGTGTCCAGAGCAGTCATCTATGAGGTTGTGTGGGTATGAGGGTCTGTGTGTCTGTGCAGGGGAAAGGGGAAGAAGATCAAAATTATGAGGGCATAAAAGCACCCCAAAGCCCACCATTTGGAGTGGATGCTCAGGACAAACCAATAGTGTTAGCTCCCCAACTAGACTGGAAGCTCTTTGGGGGCAGGGACCATGCCTGATTTGTTGCACAGTAAATACTCAATTGATTCTTTTTATTTTCACAACTGCTGGGAAGGTGGGGACTTGAACCCAGGCCCATTTACTCCAAATCTGGAGTTCTTTCAAATAAATTGAAAGTAGGGGCTAGAAATAGTTGATAAAAGAGGGAATTTTCCCACAGAATGTGTGAATTGCCTTTTTAAATGGGGCTTGGGCCTTCCCAAAGTTCCAGGCTATGTGAAAAGGAGGCAGTTGTTCATTCAGACTCTTGTTTATCCCACCTCCAAATTCACAGTGTAATTCTGCTGTTTTTTTTTAAGCAGAGGGGGAAGATGGTCTGAGTCGTCCAGATTGCTCACCCATCCTTTCCAAATTCCCAAGGTAATTGCTCAGCCTCCCCACCAATATCCCTATCTCTCAGCAACTCAACCGACAGATGTTGGTCTGGGTGAACTCTCAAACTGCCTCAGGTAGAGTTATTGAGCCTAGCAGGTCCATAATTTGTAGAATGGAATGGAATGATATTGCTTGCTAAGTCCTGGGAAAAGTCGAAGAAGAAAAATGGGAGATGCACTCCCAGCTTTTCTCTCAAGCCATTGTCCTTTATTTCTTTCCCCCTTCATAGCTGAACTCTTGGAGTCAACACACTCTCGAACACAGGATTCCATTTTGTCACCTCCCATTCATTTCTCGTTGTGATTTGGCCTCTGATACTGCCTTCTCCAAGGTTACCAACAATCCCTTAATCACTCTCTCCAGTCCTTATACTACTTAATCTCTCTGTGGTTTTTGAACACTTTGAGCCCCTCCTCTTGGATATTTTCTCCTCTCTTAGATCCCACAACTCTTCTCTCTCTCTCTCTCTCTCTCTCTCTCTCTCTCTCTCTCTCTCTCTCTCTCTCTCTCTCTCCTCTTCTACCTGATTGATTAATCCTTAATCACTTTGCTGGGTCATCATCCATCTTTCACCATTGAGCATGAGTGTCCTTCAAGGCTTTGCCCTGAGTCCCCTTTTCCTCTCTCTTTCTTGGTGATCTCATCAGATCCTTATCTTTATACAGATGATGCAGAGCCAAATAGCCAACTGTCTGCTGGACAGCTCCAATGGGATATCCCTCTCACACTTGAGTGTGACCAAGAATTTAGGATTCCCACCCACTATTCCCAATCCCTAGATGAACCCTTTTCCCAAATTCTCTTCCTATTGAGAATACCACTAACCTTCCAGTCCACAAGGTTTGCAACCTTGGAGTCATTCTTGACTCCTCTCTTTCTCACTGCCTGCATCTAATCAGTTGTAAAATATCAATTCTAACTGCACACCTCTCAAATCTGTCTCTTTCTCTACTGACATGGTCTTAATCCTACTTCAATCTCTCCCCTCTTACCTGGACTATTGAAATAGCCTCATATCTGTGCTTCCAATCTCTCCTATCCAATGCATTTTCCACACAGCTGCCAAGTAGATATTTGGAAGACAGCAAATATAACCACGTCACTCCCCTGCTCACAAACTTTCAGTGGTTTCCCATTGTCTCTAGGATAATGAAATTCCTCAGCTTGGTATCTGAAGCCCTCCAAAATCTGACTCCTACCTACCTTTCCAGCCCCATTTCATATTACTTCCCTTCATTCATTCTTTATTCTAGCCAATTTGGAGTACCAACTATTCTCCAAACTCTCATGCCATCTGTCTTTGCCTTTGTACAAGCTGTCCCCAGAACCTAGAATGCACTCCGTCATTGTCTTTGCATTGAAGAATCCCTAGAAACTCATGGTTTCCTTCAAGACCCACTTAGGCCTTTTCAGATCTGCCTTTCCATCCTCCACTCCTAGCTACCAGTGCTTTCTCCTGCAAGGTTGTTACATATCTGCTGTATACATGATTTTAAAAAATGCTTATATATGTGTTTTACATATACAGATGTGAGCGTATGCCCAAATACACATGTATGTGCATGATGTCTCCTCCGTTGGTATAGAAGATTCTAGAGGCAGAGATGATTTCAGTTTTGCTTCTGTATTCCCAGCACCCAGAACAGTTCTTGACACATAGTAGGTCCTTAATAAATGCTTACTTGACTGAAAAGCTCAGCTACTACAGAAAGCCTACCCTAATCACCTCAGTTACTAGTGTTCTCCCACCAGAAAAAAATTGCTTTGTGTGTATTTTGCATTTAATTTTTTGTGTATACATCATTTCACCAATAGAATGTTGGCAACGGGAATCCTTGAGGGCAGGGACAATTTTTGTTTGTTTGTTTTTGCATTCTCTTCTCTTTCCAACCTAGTAGGTAGTCAGGCTTTTTGAATGAATGAATGAATGAATGAATCTAAGCTAGCAAAGTATTCTGTACACAGTATGTGCTTAATAAATATCTGTTGATGACTTGGTCTAAAGGTGTCTCTCCTGGGCTGGTATATTCTACTCACGAAGAGAGGTGTACAAATTCCCCCACATATCCATATTTGGATATGTGGGGGAAACCGTGGAACAAGTATGTAAAAATTGAAAACGAATAATTCAGGATGGGAATAAAAGGTAAGGAATAGATAGATAAGAAATAGACCATGGCTCTTTCCAGGAATTATGATGGTGAAAATGATAATGATAATGGTGACTCACATTTTTATATAGTGCTTCAAGATTTACAAAGCATTTTAAGTTTATCCCACTAAATATCTCCTCTCATAACTTATCATTTGGCTCCAAACTTGAGTCCCCAAAACCATGCTAACGGAGTGTCTGTCAGCTTGAGCAGGTCCCATGAACCTGGGAAGACCATGAGTATGGGTCTAGTGCTAGCCTGTGGGTCTGTTGGACAAGTATCAGCCCAACTAATTTCAGAGAGACTCATTGCCGGAACTATGGACACTCAGTTTGTTTTTTTGGCCATTAAAACTCCTCAGCCCCTCAGCTGTGGTGTGGAGTGGTTGCAATCTATATAGATGAAGGCAGAACCCACACCAATGAAATGATGGATCCTCAAAGTATGACATATATATGAATTGGTTTCACCATTTTTAAAGGCAAAAAGATTAAACCAAAGGGCTTCTGAAAGAGCCTCTCTGCCCTGCTCTCCTGTGACCATTTAACCAAAATGACTTGTATCTATGAACTCACAATGCACATGTGTATTTCTTAATTTGTGCACCTCTCCCTCAAATAGAATATACCAGCCTAGGAGAGACACCTTTGGACCAAGGCTGGGCAAACTACAGCCAGAAGTTCAATCTGACCAGCCTTTTTGCATAGCCCTGTGAGCTAAGAATGTTTTTTACATTTTAAAATGCAATAAAACTGTATTTCAAAATGAAAAGACCATTCTTTGCTAGTAGGCCTTACAAAATATAACAGCGGTTGGATTTAGCCCATAGCCCATAGAGAGCTGAGCCATGCTTTAGAAAGTCCTTCAGGAAAAAAAAAGGACAGAAAACCCTACCTCTCACAGAAGATTGGTTTTACATGGAGTGGCTCCTATATCAGCTAGAAGTAAGAGCTTCAGAGAATCTATGGCCTCAGATAAATATGTTCTGCATATTGCCCTAAAAAAACTCTCGGTGATCATCAAATGTCAAACAGAATCATTTCCCTAAGGTACATGGACATATTCACTGAATCTTGGCAAGATTCTCTCTGCACTGACTCCCAAAGCAAGTCTATATGAATAAAGATTGCTGACCTTAGAGGGAAGAAAACTCAATAATCATCAGGGCTGGAAGTATTTTGATCTCTCCCTCTGTATCCTTCTTCCCCCTGCAACCCTGCCTTCCACCAACATACACATACTTTAAAAACTCTGCCAGTGTGACTATAGATGCAAGACGAGGACTATATTATGATCTTTCTATTCTATGCCTCACTGCAGAATTTGCTGTTGAAGCTTCAGACTCCAAGGTTTTCAGAAAAGATAACACAACTGGTGTACTGAGTGTCCCTGTACTGTGGAACCTTCCAGGGCTAGAAAGATACCCATAATTGTGGCTATAGGATGGTACACTCTGGTGCAATTTGCAGGAACTGAAAAAAAAATTAATAGAATGGAAAAGACCATGATGTGGATATACCTACGCATTGTCCCAGGTTCTTATTGACTTTCATCCTCCCTGTAAGAATTTTGCTCTTGAAATGATGATGTGTCCTTGATGAGTTGTGAATGGATGGACTCATTGTTACAACATGGAGGAATACTAATTGATTTATAGATAGTTTACATCCCTGGGCTACGACCTTGGATTTGACCTTTCCAAAGGAAAGCATAGACTCACAGATATAGGAGCAGAGAGGAAGAGGTGTAAGGTTAATTAAAAGCTGATCATTCCTATGTGCATTTGAACTGAGAAAGTACTTGGTGCATCCCACAAAACATGTGCTCTAGGCAACCAGGTGCAATGGAGGAGTTCCAAAATCAAATGGAGGAGGCACTGGCCTAATTTTCTCTGACCCATGACAGGTGTGCTTAGAATATGAGTATTGCCTAGACCAAAGAAGAGTAGGAACTGAGGAGCAACAGAGACATGAGGTAAATTCAAATGTTGTCTTTCCTTAGTACCGTACGATATGTGACTGCACAGGTCTAAGGAACTAGGCCAACCAGAGAACTAGAAACTTGAATTCTTTCCATTGGCCAAGGAATCTTAGCTACGGGGAAATATGTAAGTATTGGAGGAAATATCTAAGTAATAGTGCCTGAGGGAGGGAGGGCTCACTGGAAGAGAATGTGACTTTCCAGTCACCTCACATTCTTTGCTCATGTCGGGGAAGATCCAGCCTCGGAGCAATACTATAATAGGATGGTATAGCTCTCTCAAAAAGTGAGGCTCACAGGAAAGAGAAGGATTTGTTTTAATTATTTAGGGACTCAGTTGATAGTATTTTATGGTTTTGTTGGGTTAAACATAAACTGTACTATATTCAATGCTTTGTTAGCTTGAGGGCTTGTGTGAGAGATAATAGTCAACATTTATATAGTGTGTTAAGGTTTGCAAAATGTTTATATTTATTATATAACATATAAATATACATATATACATATATACACACACAGTGAATATGTAAATTTGTTTTGCTTTACTATCATAATTTATTACAATGGTTTTTTTTCTACTGAGGAGGTGAGAGAAAATAAATTTGTTAGTTTTCTTTTAAAAGAAATTTATAAATTGTTTAATTTGATCTTCACCACAACTCTGAGGTAGATATTATTATTATCCTTATTTTACATATGAAGAAACTGAGGCTGAGAGGTTAAGTGACTTGCTTAGCATCACAGAGCTAGTATGTGTCTGAGGAAGGATATGAACTCAGGTTTTCCTGTTTCCGAGGCCAGGGCTTATTAGGAAGTTTTCCTCTTACGTAGATCCTAAATCTGCTTCAGTCCAAGTCAATTAACCTCTCTCATCCTCAGTTTCCTCCTGTCAGCCAGTTACCTAGCATTTATTAAGCATTTATTCTGTCTCCAGCATTAGAGATATAAAGAAAGGCAAAAAAGAAAAAAAATCCCCACCCTGAGGAGCTCATGGTCTAATGGGGAAGATGGCTTGCAAACAGCTATGTAATAATGATAATGATAACAATAATAACAATAACAACAACAACAATAATAATAATAATATTAATAATATTAGTAGCTAGCATTTCCATAGCACTTTAATCAAAGGTCGGTTGAGTACTTATTGGGGATGTTTTAGAGGGGACAAATTAGGGCAGCTAGGTGGCGCAGTGGATAGAGCACCGGCCCTGAAGTCAGGAGTACCTGAGTTTAAATCCGGCCTCAGACCAAACACTTGACACTTACTAGCTGTGTGACCTTGGGCAAGTCACTTAACCCCAATTGCCTAAAAATAAATAAATAAATAAAATAGAGGGGACAAATTGGATTCAACAGCCCCTGAAATCCCTTCCAGCTGTGAGATTCTCTTATGGTATGACCTGTTGGTCAATTTGATTTGCTGATATTTAAAATGGCCTAATCCAACACTAATTCAACTAATCCAACACAGTGCTATCTATATAGTAAGTTCTCACTAAATCCAATCCAATACAACCCATTCCAATAAACCTTTAATAAGCACCTCCTATATAAGAGCCACTGTGCCTGCTTGCTTGATATGACTAATGGCCTGGAGGAAACAATAACAAACAAAAGATAAATGACTACTGTGTAGAGCTAGAAATTCAGGAAAGTAAGTAGCCATTATAGGGAATTAGATTATTGGAGAGAACTAATCAATTCCAAAGCTTCTGCCACTGTAAGAAAGTCTGGTTGGCTTACAAGTTTGTCCCCTCCTCTCATTATATTAATCAGGCACCCAACTCCTAAAGAGCTAGCCTGGGCACCGGTGGCCAAGGTCATGTCTTCCCTATCAAATCATTGGATGATGGTGGCATGACCCAGGTTTGTAGACCATCTCAATATTCTGCAATTAGTCCCCAGGAGTATCAGTCACATATGCAATTGACAGATAATTATTTATTCTCAGTCCCAGGTGGACTCAAGCCAAGAGTAAGCAGGCTGAGGCTGCAGCAGTGTCATTTTCTTTTTTTTTCCTTTTTTTTTATTTTAGGCAAATACTAAAACTTAAATACATAATAAGAAAAGAAAAAGAAACATATACTTAAATATAAAATAAGAAAAAACAAAAAAGTCATGTGCACAGCAGAGGATTCAAAATATATAGCAATAACTTTTCATTTCAAGAAAGCCTACATATTAAATACTGTGCATTATGTTGAAAGCTATCCATCTTGTCTTTGCTTTTTGTAGGTTTTCTTTTGTTCTCTGCTGTACACTTTTTACTTTGTTCTTTTTTATCCCTCCCTCCCCCTTACCCACTACTTTAAGGCTACAATTGAGTTTTGGATTGATATATATATGTATATACACATACACTTATACATATATACATGTACATATGTATGTATGTGTGTGTGTATATATACATATACATTCATACATATATAAACATATACTTTCCCTAAGAGATTCTAGTCCTAATCTTTGTGTTTATGTTTATGCTTATCTCTTTTTCCCTATCTCTCCTAACTCCTTTACTTTACTTCTACCTGCTACCTTACCCTCCTATTACTTAACCTACCCCCACTCCAGCAATCCCTCCCTTATCCTCCCATTCCCCTAAATCTAAACCCCTTCTATATCCCCTTTTAACCTATTTCCACACCCTCCCCTCTAAAGATCCCTCCTTTATCCTCTCCCACCCTCTCTCTATCCCCTTAGAGTTTTATTTCTTTCTAAATTTAGAAGATATTTATACTCTTCTAAATGTATGTATTTTCCCCTCTTAAACCCATTCCCGATGAGAGTAGGTTTCCAGAGCTAACAGCCCCCCCTCCTCCATCTAATTCCTCTGTGTCTGTTCTTCCTCTTGCATCTCATTTGTAAAAGATAATTGCTCTTTTAGCTGCACTTGAATGGTTTTACTTTTTGAAGTCATATCATACTCAAGTCTACCCCAATCTTCCTTATAAGCTACCTAATTGCTAGTAACAATCTTAGACACAGGTTTTACATTTTTCATATGTAAAAGGTAAACATTCTATTCTTATTTAGTTCCTTGTAATTGGTCATTGATATGTACCTTTTATTTCTCTTGACTCTTGTATATTAAATCTTCTATTGATTTCAGAGATTTTTTTAACAAAGACCTGAAAGTCTGACAATTGATCAAAAAATGTCCATTTTTTTTCATTCAGAATTATGCTTAGCTTTGCTAGATATGATATTTTCGGCCAGAAGCCAAATTCTTTTACTCTTCAATATGTAGTGTTCCAAGACCTGCGATCTTTTAGCGTTGCCACTGCTAGGTCTCGAGGGATTCTAATTGTGGTATTGCCATATGTAAATTGGTTTTTTTTCTTGTTGCTCGTAATATTTTGTCCTTGATCTAGGGGTTTCGGAATTTGACAATAATATTCCTGTGAGTTTTCCTCTTGGAATCTCTTTCAGGTGGTGATCAGTGGATTTTTTTCTATTTCTGCTTTCCCAGTCTTGATCTAATGCTGCTTCAGGACAATTTTCTTTAATTATTTCTTGTATTATTGTATCAAAATTATTTTTTGATCAGAACTTTCAGGTAGTCCAATTATTCTTATGTTTTCTCTTTTTCTCTGTTCTACAGATCCGTTGTTTTTCTTATGAGATGTTTCACTTTCTCTTCTATTTTTTCATTCTTTATTGTCATTTTTTTATTTCTTCATCTCTTATAACCTCACTGGCTGCCCCTTGCCCAATTCTGATTTTCAAGGAGTTATTTTCTTCCTGAAGATTCTGGATCTCCTTTTCTAATTGGTTGCCTTTCTTTTCATAATTTTCTTGTTTTTCTTGTTTTTTGTTTTGTTATTCTCATTTTTCTTTTTGGTTTTTCCTCACAGAAGTATCATTTTCAGCAGTGTTCACCATTACGAGGCAATTGGTAGAATAATGGATAGAATGCTGGGCCTTGAGTTATCTGGCCTCTGATACTCACTAACTGTGTGTGACCTTGGCAAGTCACTTCACCACTGTTTGCCTCAGTTTCCTGTAAAATGAGAATTGTAATAGCACCTACTTCTTAGGATTGTTGTGGGCATCAAATAAGATCTCATTTGTAAAAAGTGCTTAGCACAGTGCCTGGCACATAGTAGGTGCTATATAAATGCTTATTCCCTTTCCCTTCTTTCTCCAGCCTCAGGTCAGGCACTCTGGTAAGGAGAGCCAGTCCCAGAGTAGAGGTCAGCAGCTTTGCCACTTTCATTGGTCCCCCTCCAAAAGTCAAGAGAAGGATCCACGTCATGCGGGGCCCACTCTATCTATTATTTTAGAGGGGATACCTTGCCCTGAATGTTCCTTCCAGAAGCACTGTAGAGGAGATGTATAGCTTGGATTTGAATATGAGGTACACAGGTCGTTAGCATCCCCCATTAGCCAAAAGTCAAATCCAGTGAAGCAACAAATGAAGGAATGAATCAGTGAATGAAAAAGCATTTACTAAGCACCAATTTGGGGCAAAGCAACCTACTGATCACTGGGGGCATAAATAGAAAAGCAAGACAAGACAGTCCTGGCTTTCAAAGAGCCCATATTCTAATAGGTGGATGTAATACATGTAGGAGGGTCCATTGGAGAGGCACATAGAAAGGCCCAGTGGTCCTTGGGGTGCGGCAGCAAGGTCAGTAGTAATGAATCTGTTGTTTATCTCCATTGATAAAAACCACCTCCTATCCTGATGTTGAACTATTGATAATGTCTTTGGGTTCTTTTCAGTCTTCAGAGTCAGGGCTGCTAAGGAGGCAGGGACCACTATGTAAGACCTGAAGAGGCACTTGCCTTGTCAAGTCTCCTCAAGAGTTGCTCCCTGGGTATGGTTATGGGGAGACTGAGTGGAATCTGAGCTGGTGTATGGGAGGGAGGATGCTACTATTTCCTAATTTCTTGGGCTCAGAGTCCTCAACTGTCTTGACTGTGGTCAGAAGGCAGGTGCTGATGGTTTAAGCTGCCTGACACAAACTACCACCTGTATCTCCCCCATTGGTGCCTTATTGATTCAGGTAGGCTTGCTTGCCTTCCTGTCAGGTCTTAACTAGTTGGTGCTGGGCCAAAGGGGCTCAATGATTTGCCCGAGTTAACCCTTGAAGAACCAGGTTTCAATCCCAAGGCCCTGACTCCAAATCTAATGTTTTTCTGTACATTCCAGATGACAGACTGGCCAGCCCATCACTGGCAGGAATCTAATTCACTATGAAATAATTAGATCATGTCTAGAGGCAGGGGGAAGGCTGGCTGTGAGGGGCAAACTGGGAAGACAATCTGTGGAGTTTCTCAAGATGGGGGAACACTGGCTCATTCACTTTGGGGTTCAGCCATTCATTTAGCAGAGGGAAAATACAAGGGCCAAATATGAAAAACAAAGGCTGAAACAAAAGACTGAAATGACCATGTTTCATTGTCCAAACAAGCAGCCACATAGAGCATTTTCTCTTTTCACAGAGAGCCACGGCTAATGACTTCCGTCATGGCCTCCTGAGTTATTTTCTCCAGCCAACAATAGGGCCCATATTTCATTTCTGGGATGGCCATTCATGAAACGCCAGGAAGCTGGAGGTTGGACTGACCCTGGGGTCACCAATTTCAGTCATTTCTCCTTGAACAATTGTATGAGAGCTTCTGCATGGCTGCACATTGGAGGTGACTATGGGTGGAGGCTGTGGAGGGCCAATTGGATGAGTCGCCAAGAGAGCTCATCTCTAGTCCTTGCTCTCTTATTAACTAGCTATGGGACTATAGACAGGACATTGGGCCTTAGTTTCCCCATCTGTAACACAAGGAAGTTGGAACAGATAAACTTTGAACTTTAAAGTTTTCTTCCCTCCTTTTCTTTCCTTTTTTGGCTATGAATCTTCTTACATCAGAGGCTTAGTTCCAGGACCAATTATTTCCTCTTGGAAAGTTATGTTCCTCTTTACATTGTTCACGTACTTCCCATACAATGGAGTGTCTTACAGACTGGATGATTGGATTTCCTTGCTTACTGAAGCTGAAGAAATAGAACAAGTCACCCAGGGCCCATTCAAATTACATCTGGAGGCTGGAGTTATTTGTATTAAAAAGATTTTATCTTTTTCTTTCTGGGATTTATTCAAATGGCATAAGCTAGGTAGTGTTTGCCAGTGTGCCAGCCATGGATTGAACTCCATGGAGAGTGGGACAGGGAGAGGAGAGAAATCAGCTCTCCCACCCTTGCTTTGTCAATCTTCCTCTACTCACTTAAATGCTCACTGTATACCCCCACCCTACCCCCAGCATCCCTTATTTCTATCTTTGTCATCTTTCAAGGTGGAGCCCAAATGCCACCTCCTCCGTGAAGCCTTCATTTGTAAATTGTGCTTCTTTCCCTGGCACTTCTTGCAGCTCTTAGGCTGAAATTTCTCAGAGCAGTTGTCACACACTGTTGGCCTTGCATTGAATGAATAAATGAATGAATGAATGACAAAACAATTACCTGGTGCTTACTAGGTGCCAAGCACTATGTTAAATGCTGGCGATACAGATGAACAAAGAAGACAACCCCTGCTGTCAAGGAGATCATGCTTTAATTGAAGAAGACAACACTTGTAGGACCATTCAGCTACAGGGAACATGGAAAGTCTCAGAGTTCATGAAAGTGTAGCTATGAGGAGAATCGCATTGCCGGAGGCATTGTTAGCTGGCATCTGTACCCTGTGAATCCTCTGACTACAGAAAATGAACCTGACTCCATCCTCCTTGGAGAAAATAATCTCCCCATTCTATGCCCTCTGTCTGCTCCTCTCCCCAGATCTCAGCATCCAGTCCTAATCCATGGAGCCAAGTAGCTCATCGGGAATGACTTCATCACTGTGCGAGTTCATGTTGAGAAACAGTGAAGGGGACATTGGTGTCTGCATTCCTCACATCTGTTATCTGGCACTCCAGCTCCCGTCAGATCATTTGAATACTCAGGGACTCTAGAAGCATTCAGCAGCACTTTCCTTCTGGGAAGGAAGAGGGGAAAAAAGAAGGGCTCAGAAAGAGCAACCTGCCAGAGAGATGGCCCAACAGCTAAGAATAAAAGGAAATATTTTGGATTTTCTCAGTCATCGAATGTTAGAGTTGGAAGGGATGCTAGAACTCTCATCTAGTTCAGCCTTCTCATTTCACAGATAGAGAAACTGAGACCCAGAGAACGGTCATAATGGTGAGAGTAAAGGTAGTGAGGAAAAGATCAATGGGAGAGGTCCATTTCAAGGATAAAGCAAAAACCCAAGTTGGCATTCAGAAACCCTCATGGCTTGGGCATGAGGTGGCAACAGTGGCTAGAGGACTGAAGGTGGGACAGGGAAGATCTCAGTTCAAATCCTGCTTTAGACATTGACTAACTGTAGACCCTGGGCAAGTCTCTTAGCCTCTCTTAACCTCGTTGCTCATCGGTAAAATGGGTATAATAATAACACCTCTCTCACAGGATCGTTGTGAGAACCAAATGGGATAATGTCTATAAAGCGTTTTGGAACCCTCAAAACTCTATGGAAATGCTAACTATTCTTATGACTTTAACTATCTACTTTATCAAGAGGATTTTCAGATCTGTACCCTTAGCCTGTACTTCTACCTTGAGCTTATACCCCAAATCTTTGATTCCTCAGAAATTGAACATGAATGACCTTCTCTCACTTCAAATTCAACATGTCTGAAAACAAGACCGTTACAGGTTGGATAAGAGGGTCTCTGGGGTCGTTCCAATCCTGAGACTCTGTGATGACAGGATCATAGGTCTAAAGCTAGCAGAGTCCTCAGAGGCTCTTTAGTCTATGGGAAGATTAATGCCCTGGGAATTTAAGTGACTCATCCAAGGTCACACGTGCAGTAAGCAGCAGATACAGGATGCAGACGGGACCTCAGACTCAAAAGCCAGGCTTCTTCCATTCTGTGTACCTCCTGGAGTTTTCAGGAGGGTCCTTATCTACTCAAAATGGGCTCCCTTTTCTGGCTTTCCTTTTCCTGTTAATGGTACTTTCATTTGCATGATCACCCAAGTTCAGAACCCCAGTCATTTTTCTTTTTCCTTTTCCCCAAATCCCCATATCTAATCAGTTACTAAGTTTTGTGATTTCTTGTTGTGTGATGGTTCTTATATTTGTCCCCCATTTCTACCGTTTTGCCTTAGCCACCATTCTAGTTCCACTCCATGTAAATTATGGCATAGATAATTGCAATAGTCTCTAGGACTGGTCTCTTGCCATCAGCTTCTTTCTCCTCCTGTTCATCCTACAAACCAATCCTACATTAATCTTCTGCCTTGATCCTATTCCTCCCTTGCTCAAAAAACTTTTAAATTGCCTCCTCAGCACCTTTATGAGAATGTATTCAAGGGCTGCCGTATTTAGACCCAGCTTATCTTTCTAAGCCTGTCTCCCATTTTATGCCAACATCCATTCTAGCATATGGGTTCTTAACCTTTTGTGTATCATGGAACCCTCTGGCAGTCTGATAATGTTCTTAAATGCATAAAATAAAACATATGGGATTATAGAAATGCTAATTATATTGAAATGAAGTTATCAAAATATTTAAAAAACACAGACCCCAAGTAAAAAACCCCTGTATCTAGCCAGACCACCCTACTCACCTTCCCTGAGTGCATGTTACACATTCTCACCTTTGCACAGCCTATTCTTATCTAACAGGCTTTTGCCTTTTCATCTACTTATTGGAATCCATCCATCCCATCCAGCTCAAGACTCCTGTCCTCCTTGGAATCTTCTCCAAAGACCCCAGCCTGCAGTAAGTGTGCCTCTGCTGACCTCCTACAGCATTTAGTCTTTGTACCATTCATTTGGCCCTTGTGGTCTTCCTGAAATCATCAGGCATCTTTTTAGGTTGTAAATTTCTTGAGGACATGGTCTGTCTTATAGATGTTTTTGACTTCTACCATGCCTAGCACATAACAAATCATCAGCACCCATTGATTGGTGATTGTTGACTGGTTTGGTACTCATGCTCATTACCAAATCAGCCCCAGATGTGGCCCTTTCATGTTACTTATTCTGACCACACATAGAGCACCATCCTTTCTATCTTCATTTTGTTAGGAAATCTTTTTTCACTAACTCAACTGTGTGACCTCTGCTCCATAAGGAAGAATATACTTAAAGAAGCTCAGTTAAAAGCCTTGTGATTGCAAGACTGAAAAGAAGTCAGTAATCCATGGGCGGAAACTACTGCAGCTTAGGAGACACCACATGAATTTTCAGAGTCATTAATGTAGCGGTGCAGAGACCTAGAAATTCAGCCTCCATTGCATCACTCAGGTACAGCTCTGAGGGCATTTTAAAAGACCCGTAATGGTTGGCCTCGGACGCTTGACTCTTACTAGCTGTGTGACCCTGGGCAAGTCACTTAACCCTGATTGCCTCCCCAAAAAGTAAAAAAAAAAAAAGACCCATAATGGGCCTGAGTGGCTAGTTCCATCAGGTCATGAAAATCTCTCTCTGCTTTTTTTTTTCTTTTTGGTGAGGCAGTCAGGGTTAAGTGACTTGCCCAGGGTCACACAGCTAGTAAGTGTTAAGTATATGAATCTGCATTTGAACTCAAGTTCTGTTGACTCCAAGGCCAGAGCTTTATCTACTGTGCCACCTAGCTGCCCCTCTCTCTCTGCTTTTAAAAATCTCTAATAGGATTATATGCTAGGGCTAGAAGGGACATCAGAGGCTATCCCACTGTCTCATTTTACAGATGAGAAAACTGAGTCTGAGAGAGTCTAAGTGACTTGCCCAAGATCATACGGGTAATGTAGATACTAATCACTTTACCTTCCTGAGAACTGGAAACACAGTATTAGAAAGACCACTGTAGGGGGATCAGGAGACCTGGGTTCTAATTCCTACTCTTCTACTAACTGTGTGATCTTAGGATGGAAAGGGACATAACCATCTGCCTCAGTTTTCTCATCTGTATAGTGGGGGAGCAGGAGAGGACTAGATAATGGAAAAGTATGGCATCGTGAGAGGATCATTAGATATGGATTCAGAAGGTCTGGATTCAAATCCAGCTCTGCCACTTCCTACCTGCATGTATTCAGCCCAATCACTCTACCTTGTAGGCCCTCAGTTACCTTAACTGTAATAGCTAGCATTTATATAGCATTTTAAGGTTTGCAAAGAACTTTATACATTATCTCATGATCCCCATGACAACCCTGTGAGGCCGGTACTTTCATCATCCCAGTTTTTACATATGGAGAGTCTGAGACTGAGAGAGGTTAAGTGATTTGCCCATGATCACATAGTAACTAAATGTTTGAGGCATGATTTGAACTCAGGTCTTCCTGACCCCAAGTCCATCATGCTGTCCATTGTACCACCTAACTGCCTAACTATAAAACAAGGGAGTGGTTTCAATGTTCTCTAAGATCTCTTCCAGCTCATAACATTCTATTATTCAATAATCAGTGCATGTTAGACATTGGGTTTTTTGGGCATTATTCAGTATGAAACAGAATTTGGCCTTCCCAACAGGGTGGGGTTATGGGACCTTATCATCAGTACTATCACACAGTGCAGACCCCAAGAACACAATTGTAATGACATTTCCATACACTTCCTTCCCTAGAGTGGCTTACGCCACCTGGCTGGGCACACAGCCTTCCAGGTTCCATTTACTGTAAAAGAGCTACAGAATGATCAGAATAAACTCCCACACCCAGTCTTACCTTTGCCTAAGTAAATAAGGCCAGCCCAGGTGTGACAGGGGGCAATTAGATTTAACAAAGCAACCATTACTACGTGGACACGATTGGGAACCTGGTTCCCATAGGAAATCTTTCCAGAGAAAATCATTTTAGGACTAAGTCTTTCTTTCTTTGAAGAGGCTTTCTGAGCACTGAGACTCCAATGTATTCCTCCTCTCTTAGGACTTGTTACTTTAAAAGGGATATGGATAAGCTGGAGCATGTCCAGAGGAGGCAGACCAGGAAGGTAAGGGGAGTAAACCTCATGCCACATGAGGATCGGTCTAAGCAAAAGGAGTCATTGAATTTTGCCCCAGGAGGCAGAATTAGCAGCAATGGGTGAAAGTTAATGAGAAGCAGATTTCAGGATCCAATAAAGGAGTTTTTCTTAGCCATTAGAGGTATTTAAAAATGAAGGGACAATTAGCAAGCTTTAATTAAGCACCTACTATATACCAGACACTATGGTAAGTACTGAGAATACAAAGAAAGGCAAAAATCAGTCCTTGCTCTCCAAAAGTACACAGTCTAATAGGAAACACAACATGCAGACAACTATATACAAACAAGAAATGGAGGGGAGAGTAGTCTCAAAGGGAAGACTCTACAAATAAAAGGGACTGGAAAGCTTCTTGTAAAAGGTAGAATTTTAGCTGAGACTTGAAAGAAGACAGAGAGGGCAGGAGATAGATGAGGAGCTAGAGAAGTTGAGTTCCCTGTCCCTGAAGGTTTTAAGCAGTGGCTGGAGAATCATGTGTCAGACATTATAAAAGGAACATTCCTTGGATTGAAGCAGTACTAGTTGCCTTATGAGGTCCCTTCCATTGCTAAGATCTGTGATTATGTGATAATGCATTAGAGAAACATTTTTGTTTCACATATTTTTGGTACTTAACACATAGTAAGAGAAGCAGCCTGGCATAATGGATAGAGAACTGTTGTGGGAATCAGGAAGACTTGGCTGGGTTCATGTCCTACCTCTGACATATGTAGGCTACATGACTTTGATTAAGTCACTTAACCTCTTAATGCCTGAGGCAACTCCAAGTTGCAGAGCAGCTACCGATCTCCTTTGGTAAAGGGAGTTTCCTTATGAGGAATTCCACATAAAAATCCCAATTCTGGAAGTAAGTCTAGAAAGAATAAGTTAACAAACAAAAGACTCCCACCATAAAGAGTTATTCTGGTGACAGGAGTACCCAAGACATAAATACAAAAGAAGAGAATGACTCCAAAACATCTATAAGCAAAGCCTCAAAACAAAACACAGCTTGGATATAAATCAAACTAGAATCCTAGAAGAAATGAAGTAAGAGTTTTAAAATTCATTTATAAATGAAATGAGAGCACTAGAGGAAAGAACTGGAAAGTAAATGAGAGTTTTTGAAAGAAGAATTAATAGCTCAGTAAATAACTTACAATTGTTCAAAACTTTACCTAAGATTGTGACTATAGACTCTTTAAAAATTAGAATGGACCAAACAGAAGTTAATGATTCCCTCAGACAATAAGAAATATTAAATCAAAGTCTAAAGACTGAAAATAACAAAAGAAAATGTGTGGTATCTCATATACAAAACAAATGACTTAGAGAATAGATCAAGAATTATTCGACTACCTGAAAGCCATGACCAGAAAAAGAATCTGGATATCATATTTCAAGAAAGCATTAAAGGGGAGGGAGGAAGAGAGAGAATTTAGAACTCAAAGTTTTAAAAACAAATGTTGAAAATTGTTTTTACATGTAACTGGGAGAAAATAAAATACTAAATACATTATGAAGAAGAAAGAAAGAAATAAAAAGGAAGGAAGGAAGGAAGGAAGGAAGAAAAAAGAAAGAATTAAAGAAATACTTGGAACCAGTAGACAAAGTGAAAATATGAAGAATCCACTAGTTACCTCTTAAAAGAAATCTCAAAATGAAAACCCCCAAGAATATCACAGCCAAAATCCAGAGCTTATAGGTCAAAGAAAAACATTGCTAACAGCAGAGAGAAAATGTTCAAGTGCCAGGAACCACCATCAGAATCATAAAGATTTAGCAGCCACATTTAGCTCACCACAAGGGGTGAGCTTGAAATGCAACATTCCAAAAGGCAATAAATAAGGGCTTACAACCAAGAATAACTTATCCAGAAAAACTGAGTATGATCCTGTAGGGGGAAAGTGACCCATAATGAAATGGTGGACTTCCAAGTATTCCTGATGAAAAGACCAGAACTGAATAGAAACTTTGATATACAAACAAAGGAGCCAAGAGAAACGTAAAAAGGTAAATATAATTGACCTATAAAAAGGAACTACACAAGGATGAAATGTTTATATTCCAGTAGGATGAGATAGTACAAGTGTCCCCTCAGAACTCTAATGGTGGGGCAGCTAGGTGGCGCAGTGGATAGAGCACTGGCCTTGAAATCAGGAGGACCTGAGTTCAAATCTGGCCTCAGACCAAACACTTGACACTCACTAGCTGTGTGACCCTGGGCAAGTCACTTAACCCCAATTGCCTAAAAAAAAAAACCCTCTAATGGTATTAGAGGTCAGCGAGGGAGTTAAATAAGCCAGAGGGACATAGAATGCTTTTATGTTTTGATTATCTTAAAAGAAGGGGGAAAAAAGAGGGAAGAAAGGTAGAAAACGTTATCTCATATAACTGGAATGCAAAATGAGAAGACTATGCAAAAAGAAGCAAGGGGCGGGGGAAGCAGGTGACACTTGAACCTCATTTTCGTTTGAACCTGTCAAAGGAGGGTAGAAGACAAAGAAAGTGGCAAGAAGCTGTGACTGAGCTCCAAGTGAGAGAAAGAAAAGAGGGGCTGGAGAGCAAAAAACAGACTGTGTCAAGTAAAGAGCACAGAGCACTGGTGCTGAGCACATTCATCTCTCACTAACTCTCTTCTTCTTTGTAAAGAGGGGGCCTCAGGAGCTTGCTAACCCTGGGCAAGTCACTTCACCCTGTTTACCTCAGTTCCTCATCTATAAAAAATGAGCTGGAGAAGGAAATGGCAAACCATTCCGGTATCTTTGCCAAGAAAACCACAAATAGAGTCATGAAAAGTCGGATATGACTGAATAACAAAAATAATATTATGGCTTACAGATCACTTTTATATTCATTATCTGATTTGATTCTCATAACAGTCACAAGTTGGGCAGGGTAGGTTTATCTTCCAATTTTACATATAAGGAAACTGAAGTCAGAGAAGCTGTGTGACTTGCCCAAGATTAAACAGTGCTCTGATGCCAAAATCCTTCTCTGGTGCTCATTTCAGTCCTACCACATTTATCCTCCTGACCTGGAGAAGCATTCTATCTAAACCAGGGGTGGGGAACCTGCAGCCTTGAGACCACATGTAGCCTTCTAGGTCCTTGGGTGTGGCCTTTTGACTGAATCCAAGCTTTACAGAACTAATCCTTTTATTAAAGGGATGTGTTCTGTGAAGTTTGGATTGGGTCAAAGGGCCTCACTTGAGGACCTAGAGGGTCAGATTTGTTCTGTGAAGTTTGGATTCAGTCAAAGGGCCTCATTTGAGGATCTGAAGGGCCACATGTGGCCTCGAGGCTGTAGGTTCCCCACCCCTGGTCTAAACCCTCACTGTGCTCTTGAGTGATAGATGACTTACCAGGAGGAAGGTCAAGCAGATCCCAGGTATTTAGTCATCCATTGTCTCTTTGCTTGGGGAGAGGTGGCGGGGATTTCTCAGAATTCTCTCCACATAAATCTGTTAGCTTCCCCACTGCTTTTCTGCTGTCACTGAACCATCCAAATCTTCTTTTCAGCCCCAAAGTGGGACTACTATGAGCTAAGATATGTAAAAGTGTGCTGGAAACTATAAAGCACTGTGTAAATATTGTTAGTATTCCTTGTGGTTAGTGGTCTTAATAAACACTTCTCCCTAACACTTCCTGCCACTTTTCCAAAAGCAATTCAGAAGTGAGGAAATGCCCCACTCTATTTACAGTCACAGTCCAGCTAATGTCATTATGTTCTTCCATGAAAACAAAATATTAGAGGAAACAACATTTCCAGGAATATATAACAAATAAGCAATCAACCAAATGGTACTATAACATAACTCTACAGTGGGATTTCCTTATAGCTAGCATTTATATAAGCAATCTCCTTTGAGTCTCATGACTCTGAGAAGTAGGTGCTATTATCATACCCATTTTACAATTGAAGAAACTGAGGGAGAAAGCAGTTAAGTGACTTGTCTAAGGTCACACAGCTAGACAGTATCCAGGACTACATTGGAACTCATATCTTCCTGACTCCAGGCCCAGCACTCTATCCGCTGTACCACCTCGTTGCTTTATAACGTTAATGATATTATTGGGAAGTGACATAAATCAGAGGCAACATGTTGAAGTGGAAATGATTGTGTGACCAAGTCACTTCATCTTTCTAAGCCTCAATCAGTTCCATCTGCAAAATCGGGAAAATACTATCTGTAGTAGTTACATATCGTGGTCCTGGTGAAAGTCAAGTGAGACTATATATAATCTGACCTTTCTGCCTTAGTTTCTTCTGCTGGGTCATTATTTGTGTCTTGCCCCCTTTTCATTGTAATCTCTCAGGGGGTCTATACAAGCCCCTTTTCTCTTCTCTGTATATTACTCACAGGATTGTTGTGAGGAACACTTTATAAACTCCTTTTAGCCTATGTGAATGTGAGGGTGGAACTTGGCAGGTACCAGTGAAGATTTTGCTCTAGGCAATGAGCCTGGTGATTTTAGGAACTGAGAAAAGGAAGTCCTACACTGTACCTAGAATATAACCACAATGGCAAAAGGAAGACTGGAGCTCAGAGCCCATCATGCTCAATGATGGTTTACAAAATACTTGTGAAATACAAGCAGTCCTTAAACAAAAAGAGGACTTGATCAAACATGATAGAAATGTAGCAAGTATGCACTGGCTTACTCTCCCAGAGCTAGGCCTGCTATATCTTCCTACTCAGGGGTCTGGGGTCCCCCAGTGCCTGAGGTACTACCTCCATGCCACCATTAGCTTAAGTCCTCTCCCTCTATGTTTCCTCCATTGTTAGGGGCCAGTAGTTAATGCCTCAGTTCCATTTAACTACATAACATTAATCAGCTTTTAAAAAGGGATATTTGCTTCAAAACTATAGCAAAAACAAACATATAAACATTTTCTCCCTGCACTCTAAGGGCATCCTTTCTGTTATACCACCTTAATTTCTTGTGGGGAATAGGCTCAAAGCTTAGTTCCTCCATACCATTGATTCCACCAAGTTCATTTCCAGATGCGCCATGCCTGCCGGTAAGTCCACATCTCAGCTCCCACTGACCTGGCCCTCAAATGTTGCTTCCTTAGATTACTCCTTGCTCCTTAGAGCATCTGTGATGTTCTGGCTATAAACCCACAGACTGGAATGCTGAGATGCTAAGGCAGCCTCTGAACCTTTCAAATTTATAAGGTCATAGAGACTCCTCTCCCTTCATCTGGAACAAATTCAGAGACCAAGAAGCAAAACCCTTTCAGTGGGCCATACGGCCTCAGAGGGGGGAAAGGCCCCAAAGCTTTTTGCCTTCATCATGTGGTCTCGCATCAAACACCATGAATGAAAGTGTCACCTAGGTCACCCGGGAATAAATGAGGTTAAAAAGAAAGTGTCTGATGCTGACAGGACTTTCTGAATGCCCTCACAGCCAATCAAAGAGTCTTCTTTTCAATACATGGTTAGCCAGTCATGAAATAGAATGTCCACCATCAATTTCAGTAAATGAGAAATCACAGTCTCTCCAACACACTTTCCTTTCATCAATCATGATTCTCCCATAAACAAGCTTCCTAGCCTCCCCACCCCTAGAAATGATGTCCCAAGGCCTCTCTCTCTCTTTCTCTCTGTCTTTCTTTCTCTCTGTCTCTCTCTGTATGTCTCTGTCTCTCTGTCTGTCTGTCTGTCTGTCTGTCTGTCTCTCTCTCTCTCTCTCTCTCTCTCTCTCTCTCACACACACACACACACACACACACACACACACACACACACACACAGACCCCCATTACACAAATTTTAATGGTTGAGTTCTAAGAATAACTGAGTCATTGAGTCCTCCTACATGACTTACCCTGAGTGTAGACTTTTCATTTGCCATTTTACTTTCTCTTCTGGTATTTGACACACTGTCCATGTTTTCTTTCAAAGGTCCATCCATCATTTGGAAACACCCTTTGATGTGTTAAGATACTGTCACCCACAAGTGGTGGATCTAGGACTGTCTCAGGTAGTCTGAGGGCAAGATCAGGGCTTTGTCCACATCACCACATTTCTTTCTACTCTGTTCTTTTTATAGAATCTCAACTTCAACATGCCCCAAATGGAACTTCTTATCTCCCCTGATCAAAGATGCCCCTTCCCCCAACTTCTCTATCTCTACTGAGGTCACCACAGTCTTTCTCCCACCCAGTTATGCAGCCTCAGACTCATCCTTGACTCTCTTCTCTACTCTCACCCCTCATATCAGTTGCCAAGTCCTATCAATTCTAGCCACACATTTCACTAATCTTGTTCTTCTCCACTATCCTCTTCAAGAACTTATATCCTCTCACCCAGATGATTACAATAATAATAGCCAGCATTTATATAGTGCTTTAAGGTTTGCAAAGCTCTTTTTAAATGGTATAACATTTTATTTTTGCAACAACCTTGGTGGGTAGATGTTATTAGTATCCCCATTTGACAAATGAGAAAACTGAGGCACAGAGAGGCAAAGTGATCTGCCCAGGACCACATAGCTAGTAAGTGTCTGAGGGGGAGTTGAAAGTAGGTCTTCCTCACTCCAAGGACAACACTCTATCTACTTCGCCAGCCTCTTCCTTCTCCAATCCATCTTCTACACAGCTGCTGAAATAATCTTCTTAAGGCATAAGTCTGGGAAAAAATGTCAACTTCTCATCCTATTATTTAAAGCCCTCCACCATCTGGCTTCCACCTTCCTTTCCAGACTTATTTCCAATTATTCCCTTTCACACAATCTGTTCTTGTCATACTGGACTAGCAGCTGTTCTCAAGTTCAAAATTCTATCTCCTGTCTCTTTGACTTCCCATGTGGTTTCCTCACCTCTACCTCTTAGAATGCTTCTCTTCCTTAAAGGCTCAGCTCAGGCCACCTACAGAATGCTTTCCTGATTTCTTCTCCTCCCCCTCCAATAGTCAGGAGTCTTTACTTCCAAAATTTTGGTGGTGTTGAGTTGTGTCGGTCATGTTCAATTCTTCAGGACCTCCTAGACCTCTGTCCATAGGGCTTTCTTGGCAAAAATGCTGGAGTGGTTTGTCATTATTCTTCTTCAGTGTCAAACAGACTAAGATCACACAGCTAGGACATTTCTGAGGCTGGATTTGAACTCAGGTCTTCCCAACTCCAAGCCCAGCACTCTATCCACTGTGCCACCTAGCTGTCTAAAGAAAACCCTTAAAATTCTTGTTGTTTATGTTACTGTTGTTTGCTTGTTTAGACATGTCCAATTCTATGTGACCCCATGGACATTGCCCATGAGGTTTTCTTGGCAAAGATAATGGAGTAGCTTGCCATTTCCTTCTCTAGTATGTCCCTATTTTACAAATGAGGAACTGAGGCAAATAGGGGTTAAGTGATTTCCCAGGGTCGCACAGTTAGTAAGTGTATGAAGCTAGATTTGAACTCAGATCTTCCTGACTCCAGGCCTGTGCTCTATCTACTGTACTACCTAGCAAAAATTATTTTGTTTTTATTTGTCTATACATGTATCCCCCATTCCAACTCCCTCTTCCCCCTTCCCCCCTACCACAATAGAAGGTAAGGTCTTTGGAAGCAGGGGCTGTTCTTGTATGTGCTTAATAAGTGATGTTGAATTGTGCCATCTCTTTCATCTTTGCAAAGTGCAAGGCCAGCATGAGAGTCAGAAGGAGAGGGTGTGCATCCATGGAACAAGGCTTTCTCCCTGAGGACTACTACCCTAGCTCCTATCGGGATGAAATCTATGATCATGGCTTCTCTAGCATCTGGCTCAAAGTGACTGGGTTTCTTCATAATTATATGGAAGGGGAAGCCAGCAGGCAGCATAATTTATACATGTTAGTAATAGACCAGGAAGACACAGGCTCTGTTTCTGCTTCCGTGGCTAACTCAGGGTGTGATCCTGCCTTACTAAAATGCATAGCCCTGCTACTGATTCACTTAACCATCAGAAAAATGGAGCTAATAATGTCTATAGCTTCCTTGCCCTCCCCTCCAGGAAATTATGAGTGTTAATGAGATCAACTGTGAAAGATAATCTGAGTCTCTTAAAGATAGTTTCTATAACTTAGATTTATAGGCTGCCAGATCTCCAAGGATCTCAGCACACTTTTTGCATTGTACCTCATTAACTCATCTCCTTTGGCAGGTGATGAAACTAAGGTACAGGTGATTTGCCTGAGGTCACACAATGAATATCCCAGCAGAGCTAGAATATACTCTGATAGGTTGGGGAAAACTTTCTAGGTTAGATATGAAAAAGAGCTTTTTGCCTTGAAGGATTTTTAAATTGGAACTGACTTACCAAGGGAGACTGTATTAATTCCTTAATTGGACATCTTTAAGAATTTCATGGTCTTTGGCCTGGTATGGCAGAGATACAATTTTGCTCTGAGCCAGAGAGATGGACTAAGGGCCCTTTGAGTCACCTTTCCAGAATTATAATATATGGTTCCATGATTAGAAAATGTGCACATTTATTGAAATATAGGAAATTCAGATGAATAAGTATTTTTATATGGCAAGGCCAAAAAAAAGTCCTTATCAGTGCCTTCCTAATTTCTTTTTAAAAGTGGATCACATATCAATAAATTCAACCTGTTATTCAAGGTCAATCGAGTCTTATCTTTTGTACTATGGGCCACCTCTCCCACTACCCTTCACTGTCACTTTCTTTGTCTTTGGTTTCCATTACTCTTTCTTTTCATCAGCTCTTTTCTATCAGTGGGCCTTCTTCTTCTTCCTCCCTCAAGTCTCACATAGGGATTGTCTTCTTTATTTCTACCCTCTCTCTTCCTTGGTAATATTATCTGCGCCTACAACTTTACCTACCACCTCCCTTGGAAACAACTCCATTTATCTCTTGCCCTGTCTATGCTTCAGATCTATACTCAACTCCAACTGGTTGTTCTATCAACACCTCAAATTCAGCATGTTCAAATACAATTTCATCATAAATTTCCCCAAATCTGTTCCTCCTCATGACTTTCCTATTTCTTTTTCTTTTTTAAATTGGTTCAAGTCTATGTTTTCATTGCTGGAGAAAGCAATGGCAAACCACTCCAGTATCCTTGCCAAGAAAACCCCATGGACAGTACTGATGTGCTATGATCTAATAGGGTCACAAAGAATTGCATACAACTGAACGACTGAACAATGTTGCAATTGATATAGAGAACTCTTGGTGAAGAAACTGTCTCCACCAGTGATGATGATGATAATAATAAATAACCTTTCTATAGTGCCTACTGTCTTTGTCTCCAATGGAGAACCGCTCAGTAATTTATAATTTTAGAGAATTGCCTGGGGAACTGAAAAGTTGAATAATTTGCACAGGATAGGGTCACACAGCCAGTAAATATCGCAAGAGGACTTAATTTCCTATTTCTTTCATTAGTATCAAAATTTTCTCAGTCCTCTGGGATCAGTACACAGTAGGTTCTTAGTAAGCATTTGTCTGAAATTAATTGATTTCTCCCCCCCCCACCTTTGCCCTACACATTCAATAAGTTATGAAGAAAGTGTTGTCACTCCTCTATTATTTCTCATATCTGTTCCTAGGAACTGGCCTAGGCAAATGAATAAAATTTAACAAATGTTTCTTTAGTACCTACTATGTGCAATAGGAACTAAACTCCTTAGATTGACTGACCTGTTTAGCTTTGTCTTAGTATTCTGAGTGCCTAGCCCAGTGCCTTTTATATATTGGAGGATGGGGAGAATAAGTATTTATATAGCTCCTACTATATACCAATGTGCTAAGTGTTTGTAAATGTCATCTCCTTTGATCTTCTCACAACAACCCTAGGAGGTAGGTGCTATTATTATTCCCTTTTTATAGGTGAGGAACCAGAAGCAAATAGAGGTTAATAACTTGCCCAGAGTCACACAGATAGTGTTTGAAACTCCAGGCCTAGTGCTCAATGCTTGTCGAATTTATTGACTTGCAAGGCACTGTGTTGTGTGCTGGTGATACAAAGACAAAAATGGAAATGTTCTTGCCCTCAAAGAGCAAACATTCAGTTAGAATGCAATGTGTGTATATGTTAAATAGAAAAAAAGGGAGTGAGGAGGAAAAACTATTCCTCATGAAAAAAAAAATCCAGGCAAAAATTAAAAAAAAAAACACAAAGGACTAGATATCATTAGGCACAGTTACATGAGAACAGGACCAGAGAGCTTAATGTAATCCATGACCCATACCTATATTCAATTTCTTACACATTATAAAGAGAAAGATATGTTTTGTGAGGAGACAGGTGGCATAGTGGATAGAGTGCTGGGCATGGAGTCAGAAAGACCTGAGTTCAAATCCAGCCTCAGATAACTTACTAGCTATGTAACCCTGAGCAAGACACTTAACTTCTGTTTGCCTCAATTTCCTCATCTGTAAAATGAGGATAATATTAGCATCTACCTCACAGGGTTGTTGGAAGATCAAATGAGATAATATTTATTCTGAAAAGCACCTGTTGCATAGCAGGAACTACATAAATGCTTTTTCCCTTTTCCCCTTTCCTTCATGCTCTACCCATCCATATCCCTAACTCCATAAGATTTCCTCTCTGTCCTTCATTCAAAAGCAAAAGTAAAAACCCCTAGCTACTCTAGGTTATTGCCCTTTTCCTCCAGAGTTACAGGTCTAATCTTATGATGATCTCTTTGTCAGGGTAGGAGAGCAACTCTTTCTCTCAGGGAATACAAATCCCAGAATTACCAGTTAGGGGTTGAGATCTTTTTTCTCTATCCCCAGTGAAGCCAGTCTGAGCACGTCTAAATACTTGGTTACATTGGCATTTCAGAATCTTTGTCTTCCTTCCTGATTCAGCTCAGGTACTGCCTCCTCCCTGAAGCCTTCCCTAATTCCCACAGGTTTTAGTGTTCCCTTCCTCTCCAAATTATCTTGCATTTTTAACTGTTCCAGACCTGTCCCTGCCCCCACCTCTAATAGAAGTTTCTTAGGGTCATAGAACTATAGATTGAGAACTGAAGGGACTTTAGTGGCCATCTGATGTAACCCATTCATTTTACAGTTGGAGAAACTAAGGCCCCAAGAGGTAAAGGGCTTACCCAAAATGATAAAGCTACTAAGTAGAAGAATCAGGATGTGAATCCAGGCCATTTGACTCTAAATCTCTCTATCATGCCATATTGACTTTTATATCTCATGGTCTATAGACAGAGGGAAATGCCAAGTGATCTTTGAAGATCCTTTATTATTTCATTGAGGGGCTGTGATTCTATCTTTCCCTCATTAATGTTCACAGCTGTATTTTTATGTTCTATACATAGTTGACATTTAATAAACCTTTATTAAGCTGATAGGGGCAAGTGTCAATTGTGTCTTATCAATTGTATCTTCTTCAGTAATCAAGCTATTTGATCCTTTTTATGCTTCCCAAAGGCCCATGTTGTGGCTGTGCAAAGATTTGGATTCCTTGTTACAAGGAAAGTGTCAGGGCCAGTTGAATTAAATTGAGTCTCTGGACAGAGCAAATCAAGTCAGGTCAACAAGCATTTATTAAATACCTACGAGATATCAAGCTAAGTGCTGGGGATACAAAGAAAGACAAAAAAGCTCCCTACTGTTAAAGAGATCACAGTCTAATGGGGAGATAACATGCAAACAACTTTCTGGACTCTATATACAGGATGAACTAGAGATAACCCAAGGGGAAGGCGATAGCATTAAAGGGTATTAGAAAAGGCTCCCCCTCCCCAAAGGTAGGATTTTAGCTGAGACTTGAAGGAAACCAGGGAAGTCAGGGGGCAGAGATAAGAAGAGAGTAAACAGAAAAGAGGGAAGCAGGTGAAGTAGTAGAGGAGAAGAAATAGCTAATTAACACTTGAGTATTAAATCCAAGGTACTGAGCCACCTCAAGAAGGTCAAGGGCAAAGTTTCTTTCAATTGGTATTAAAAGACCACAGTTTGGTATGAGTTCAAGGTGAAAAAGCCCTAGAAGCAAGGTCACTTGAATCAACTCCAAGAATAAGAACTGATATCTGCACAAGTTGATGGTAGGACAATAAGATCTAAAGTCTATAGCTGGATCCTTATATATCCTTATATACATATGATCAGAGGATCTCAGGGTTGGAAGGGACCTCAGAAGCCTATATGATCTGGACCCTCTACAGCATACCTGGTAAGTACTCATTCACCTTTGCTTACAGATATCTAGTGAGGGGAACCCACTACTTCCCAAGGCAATACATCCCATTTTTGGATACTGCTAATTATTAGGAAGTTTTTCCAAATGTATCCCAGAGGCTCCCCACAAATGTAATCCCCTAAAAGCTACCCAGATTCCAGGACTGCTTTGGGTCAAAACCACAGCTCATAAGCCCTGTTCTGATGTTCCTTTTTCTACATCAAACCAGAAGACACATTAATTCAAAGCAAAAGGTATTTAATTAAATAGCATTGCAAGGTAAATGAGAGGCAGTGTGTTATAGTTACAGAATTTTCCTTGGAATCAAGAAAACCTGAGTTAAGGTCCTGGTTCTGACTCCTACTTCGTGTGTGTGTGTGTGTGTGTGTGTGTGTGTGTGTGTGTGTGTGTGTGTGTGTGACACCATGGGCATATCACTTAAACTCTTTAGCACTATAAATTGAAGCTTCATTGCTGATTTGCATGGGTGGAAGGAGTTTCCAAATGGGAGTTCCCTGCACCAATTAAATCATAGGTCTGGAGCCCTCCCTCCAAAAAAGTGAATAACAAATGAAATCCCCCTGTACTCAAAGGAAAATGCTCTCCTACAGATTCTAATATCTCCTGTGGGAGAGGGAAAAGACATAGGAGTGATGTGTAGTCAAGTCAACTTACACTTTTAAGACTTTATCCTAGCTAGATCACCCCCTTTGATGCTTCTCTTAAGAGCTGCTGATGTCATCTATTGCTTTCATGATAGGATCTGATGGGCTGCTTTCTCTGCTGAAGCAAAATGCCTTATCATCTGGTAGGGCAGCCTCTCTGCTGTATGGCTATCTGCTGGTTGTCTGCTTAGTTACCACTGAGCTACTGCCATATGCCGGTCATCTATTTACTTAATTAGAACTTCTGTTTAACCATTCTTTTTCACATACTGCTTTCTCCTCCCACCTCGACACCACCACCACCCCCTTCCACGGATCAAAGCTCTTTTTGTGCATGTAGTCCATCATCTCAGGGATTTTTCATCTCTTTTTTTGAGTCAGACCCACAGTTGTACCCAGCCAGCCAGAAAGATTCCTTAAATCAAGTTGTTCTTTTGATCTGCTTCCTTTCTTCCCTTCTGGGAAGTGCCCTCGGAGCTGTTGGCTAGTTGGGTGGAGGTGAAGACTTTCTTTTTAACTCCCACCATGCCCACAGATGCTATCAATGTGCCCTTGCAAATTACAAAGATGAGAAAGATAAAGTAGAACTAGTAGTCTATGTCCTACATATCTGTCAGCAACAAAATAATTACTACCCCTCCACTCACAACAAGTATCAATATTCCCTTTTGCAACTTCTGTTACTATTAGTACTGTCCTCTAGGCCCAAGGTGAATAAGTCCAGTGTCCTCTCCCATACGTCAACCCTTAAGATTTCTTAAGGCCGCTATCATGCCTTCCTTAAATCTGTTCTTCTCGAGTCTCAATATTCTTACTCCCTTTAGCTGATCCTTACATAGTATGATCCCAAGGCCCTTCACTATCTTAATAAGTCTGCTCTGCAAACTCTCTGGCTTATCAATACCCTTCTTAAAACATGGCACTCGTAACTGAGCAGAATATTCCAGATATAATCTGATAAAAGCAAAAAACATTGGGATTATTTCTTTCTTAATTCTTGGAAGCTATGCCTCTCCTAAGGGCTTTGCTGTCTCCTTGGGCTATGCCCAAGACAGCATTTGATTTCTTTACTGTCATATCATAATTTTGAATTCATATTGAGCTTACTAAAACAAGTCAACAAGTCAAGTCAAACTTAAATGTTTACTATGTGCAGGTCACTGTGCTAAGTGCTAAGAATACAAATACAAGCAGAAAAAAAGATAGCCCCTGCCCTCAAGGACCTTACATTCTACTGGGGGAAGACAATATATAAAAGAAAGCTGAAAGGCCGGAAGGGGAAGGGAGGACAGGAGTATTTCTGTGCAGACATTGTAAAGAAAGTTGGGAGAGGAATGAAGACATGCTTGGCCTGGACATCCTCCTTAAAATGGAGGTTTTGGGAGGAGCCAGCCAATTAAAGGAAGAGGCTACAAGGGCGGATGGAACATCCTTTGTCTGAAGTCCAGAGTGTAGAATGAACTTTCAGGACAAAGAGGGTTCTATGGTGGTAGAGAAAGTCTGGAGGAGAGTCAGGAAAACAGCCTGGAGAGGATTAAAGAAAATGAATGAAAACCCCCAGGTTTTTTTTGGGGGGGGGATGTCTATTTGGCCTTCTAGAATTATGTTTGTCAAGTTGATTTTTTGAACCCAGGTACAAGCCTTTGTAGTTACCACTCTTAAATACCGGCTTATAAGAGTCGGCCTAATGTTCTATCAATCAACCAACAAGGATTTAAAAAGTACTTACTATGTGCCAGGTACTGTGCTGAGCGCTAGGGTTACAAAGAAAAAGCAAAAACAGTCAAGTTATTCTTGGATCCTGGTTATGTCATCCAATGTGTTCACCAGCTATCCCACCCAGCTCTTTGCCATCTGCTTATTTAAGAAGCATGCCTTTTACACACATACACACATAAACATACCAGAGATTCGAATCAAATATCATTTCAATTACAGTTTGGTTCAGATGCTATTTTGACAATCTGTTTCTTTAAAAATAAGAATTGTGATTGTCAACTAACGCTTTGTGGTTAATAATAATATCTCCCATTTCCTTAGTGCTTTCCAATTTGTAAATCTCTTCTTCCCAATTACTGTGTGAAACAGTCAGTTCTGCTCTTTTGCATACAAGGAAACTGAGGTTAAGAGGAATTAAATGACTAGCCCATGATCACATAGCTATTAAGTTTTAAGACTAGAACTTAAACACAGGTCTCCTTATTGCAACTATATTTCTTTAACCATTTCTTAAACACTGATTATGTGTAAGGTACTATGCTAGGCATCGAGACTTAGTCCTGTAATTATAGCCCTTCTAACTTCATAGGTCGCGCTAAGTTTATGTCCTGCTGGGATAGCCTTTGAGAACTCAGACCATATCTATACCACAGTGGAGTGGAGGAGCTCCTGGGTGGTGACAGCCAATAAGAGAGAAGAGAAGGCTGCACATGGCCCCTGAACTTATAGAACAGCAAGGGACCCATCCATAATACAGAAAAAGAAAAAAAAAAGCCTTTGAATTTTTCATCTGGCTCTACCATGAGTTAGTTATTCATATAGGGTTGGTCTGATGGGAGTGGGTTGTCTTTGTGGCAAGTGCAATTTCATTTTTTTCCCAAGTAGATTCTGAGCCCTCAGAATAGTACCATAAAGTTGGAAGCCTATATGGGTCCTTGAGGCAAAGAAGAGACTCACTAGAATGTTTTGGGGAGGGGTGGAGGTTGCCTCTTCAGTCAACGGAGGGCAATCAAAAACTCAGAGTGGAACTGTGAGCCAAGAGAATTATGTAGATCCCTGAAAGCAGGGTAGGACTCACCAGCAGGAAGAAAATTGTATCAATTGTCGATATGCTACTGTGACCCTATAATATTTTTGCCTTTTTCAGTGGGGGTTAAATAAAATTTATCCTATGCCAAAAATACATTGTTACCCTGAGTGCTTGCATTCAGTATATTGGATCTTTTGGAACTGCAACTTTGTAGCTATTAAACCCACATTGGTGGAGACCTAGATATAAACTATCTTCTGAGATTTCTCAGAGTCAGTTCTGTGCCGGGCTAAAACAAACCAAAGAGAATAATTCGGGGCCATCTCCTAGAGGGAACCTGGTACATGTAAACCCGAAGTTTGGGGTACTGAGCCAAGGATTACACAAATGTGTAAATGTTATCAGAATGTATTTGTAGTGGTTGCCTGGTGTAGTCCAGAAAGCACTGGATTTAGAGTCAAAAGGCCTGGATTTGAACTTTAGCTTTGTGACTTACAACCATGCGACCTTGGGCAAATGACTAACCTTTCTGGGCTTTAAATTTCCTCTTCCATAAAACATCTTGCCAAGCTGGTTGGGAAACCAGGGGAGTAGAACAGGATAGTAGAAAAGTCTGTGGATGCCTATAACAGTACAAGTAGAAAGAAAAGTAGACAATGGAGAGTCTATTATCTATAAGATAAGGTACAAATCCTTTATCTAGAATTTAAAACCCTTCCTGCTTTGGCTTGAAACTACCAGGCTTATTTTTGTTATTCAGTCATTTTTAATCAGATCCAACTCTTTATGACCCCATTTGGGATTTTCTTGGCAAACATACCGGAGTGGTTTGCTATTGCCTTGTCCAACTCCTTTTACGGATAAGGAAACTGAGGCAAACTGGGTTAAGTAATTTGCCCAGGGTCACAGAGCTATTAAATGTCTGAGGCCAGATTTGAACTAGGAAAGATGAGTCTTCCTATCTCCAAGCCTGGGGGAACTCTATCCACTGTACCACCTAGCTGCCCCCCAGGCTTACTTTATTTACTTTACAATTCAAACATTCTCCATTGCTAACCCAGACAATTTTACCATTCCCCTAACACTTCCTTGCCTTTCCTGTTTTTTCATGAGCTATCACCCATCTGTGAACCAGAGCCTTTCTCCATCCTCATTTGTCTTATCTGTATGCATGCCTCCCCCTCACTTCCCAGTAAAACATAAGCCTCTTGAGGGTAGGGATATTTTCACTTTGATTTTTGTATCTCCATCTCAGAGACTACTGCCAGTCACAAGGTTAGTGCTTAATAAACACTTGTTGAATTTAATTGTATCCTTCAAAGTCCAGCTTCTCCATGAGTCCTTTCTTGATTCTCCACAGTTAGAGTAATACTATAACTTGGGAATAGCAATATTTCTCACCCATGCCCTGCAGCTATCATCCTGGGAAACAACCCTTGTGGAGATGTAGCCCAGCAATTGGTCCCAGAGGTATTACAGCCATAGCTAGTGACAACCCGGAAAAGAAAGTTTCAGCCACCAGCCTTCAGCATTGTCAAATGGTTTAAAATCAGAAAATGATATAATTTTATATACTTGTAACTATGTAAATGATTAAAAAAATGATATTATAAGGAATGTGATATAATTATATAATAACATTATGTTGTAACTTACAACCATGTGAAGTATGAAGTATCTACTTTGTTGCTATACGTAAAGATTACGGGACCTTTCCATCTGACTTAGAGCTGCAACCTTCTATATATTCTCTCCCCTCTTAGAAAGTGAGGTCCTTGAGGGCAAGGACTGTCTTGCTTTTGTATTTGTTTTCTTAGCACTTAGCACAGTATTTTACACATAGCAAGTGCTTACTGATTTCATTGATTCATCCATCCATCTATCTCTCCATTCATGCATATGTTCATTCATTCATTCATAAAGGCAAATGAAGCAAGTGCTATGGAGCACTTAGAGTTTGGTCCGACATGGAGCTCATCCACTGAGTCCCATGTCATCGCTAGTTGTCTTGCCTTTTGTCCTGCCATTGGACTTCAATGACTCTGGAAGAGACAATGAAGTTGATGTCTCTGTGCGAGTCTGCCTCACTGAAATCCAATTCACTTGGAAGTCAAGACATTACTCTGTGATGTCATTGGTCCTCTTTGAAAATGAAGGACAAACAACACTCATTTATAGTTACAGCCCTTCTTCCCCAATTTCTCATGTCTTTCTGTTTAGATTATCCTATACACTTTTATCATTCTGTCTTGTATCAAGTTTATTTGTAAGTTCCTAGAGGACAGAACCTGTTCTATTTCATATTTGTATCTCCAGTGTCTAGCAGTATCTGACATATGGAGGCCCTTTTAACAAATCTATGTTGAATTTGAATTTTAATGGTACAAAGAGCAACAGAAATGGAGAAATTGAGACAAACCTACAAAGCACTCTGAAGGAAAGACAAGAAACAGCTTGTACCAGCTGATTTAAACCATCACCACCACCTCCCTTCAGACCCCAATGAGATTGCACAGGACCCTGAGTCCGAGATAGCAGTGCTTGCCAGAATTTACACTGTATTTCTGGCCCAGCCCCATCATCATGGGGGGGAAGCAATGTGGGAGAGAAGCAGCCCACCATCCTTAACAGCATCATCGCTAACTGCTGAGCACCTGCCAATAATAGCAGGCTTTGCTTCCTCTGCAGCCATAGTTACTGAAGATCCAGGAGAAAATCCTCTCCACCCAAATCCTTGGTGCCATCAAATAGTTCAACCTCAGAGATGAATGTGTTTTTATCAGTAAAAATGATGTTAGAGAAGATGCATTACCATCTGCTATGCTGCTGAACCCCAAAGACCAGAGGTCTTTGCATCTAACTTGTAGTTCAGACTTCTTATTTGGGTTGTTCTCCCAACTAGAGTATGAGTTCCTGAGAGCAGAGACTGACTCTTCTTTTCATTTTGTGTCCCCAGTGCTTAGCATGGTGATTTGCACATAGTCAGCACTTAATAAATGTTTTTTCATTCATTGATGAAGGAAGAATGAGGAAAAGGTGGAAAGGGAAGGAAAAAGGTGAAGGAAGAAATAAAGTAGTTGAAATAAGAAAAGAGGAGCAGAAAAAGAGAAGAAAGAAAGAAGGGGAAAAGGGAAGAAAGGAAGGAAGAGAGAGAGAAGAAAGAGGGAGAATAACAAGAGAGAGAAGAAGGAAGTTAGGAAATGGGAAGAGAAAAGATGATGGAATAGACCAGAGATTATCAAACTATGGCCCATTTTTTTAAGCATAAAAATTATTCTTACCTCATATACCATGCGAAAGCAGCCAATGAGCCAGGTTTGGTCTTTGGGCCATAGTTTGGGCAAGACCAACCATGTGGCATAGAGCCTCTCACATAACAGGTACTTGGTAGATGTTGATTCCAAATGGAGAAAAAGAAGAGAGAAAGGAGAATGTAGACAGTGGAAGGAGAAAGGTAAAAAGGAGGAGAGGTGAAAAGGTAGTGCACAACAGACCCTCACCTAACCCTGTGCTCAGACTCAACATGAAATGACCTGACTTACCTTTAGCTTCTTATCTTACTCAACTCCTTCATCTCAGGCTGAGATTGTGAAGAAAAAGGAAACTTTTCGGTATCTATGATCGTGGATCCAAACCAAACTGAGGATCACGGCATCATAGATTTGGGGCTAGAATGGACCTTAGAGGTCATTAAGTCCAACCCCCTTGTTTTACAAGAAGAGGAAACTGAGGCTGAGTGTGACTTGCCAGAGTCTCCTAGCTACCGCCTCAGGCAAGCTTCATGCCTAGGTCTTCGTGACTCAGCCCTCCTGCCTCTATTGCATTTCTTCTCTCTGATCTTTTCAAGATGCATGCTTTGGTACTATCGCCATTGATTTCAGAATCTGTTTGAAAGTTCTGCTTTCTACATTTCCTGAACTGAACCAAAGCATTCTGAAGAACAAATCTTCTGTTCAGTAAACCTTAATGTCTGGTTTGAGTTTAGCGAATGAATATGGTTCCTTCAGTGCTTTGTTTTACACTTCCATCAGGTTCAACTCTGTGAGATCCAAGTGAACAGATGGGCCTATGCAATCAACCAATCAATGAGAATTTATTAAAGTTCCTACTATGCACCAGGCACTAGAAATAAAAAGATAATTATTCACACACACACACACACACACACACACACACACACATTCACATGCACAGGCATAAATATAAGGAGATATACCCAGAGGCCTAAGCATATCTCATTCAAAAGAGGAGATGGAGAGAAAGGGTTTCTTCTTTGGTGGATGAGAAATAGAATCCATGAATAGCAGATAAAGACAACAAGAGAGTCAGCAGTAAAGCAGCTGAAGGAAGGAAAAAATAAATGGGGAGGAGGCAGGATCTGATGACTGATGAGTGGAGTTTCCCTGAAATAAGACAGAACCCAGTCCTTAAATGGTCTTTTAATTAGTGAGTGTCCTAAGGAGCTCTGTGGGTCTTCAAGGAAGAAAATGATGTGTGACCCAGCCAGAGATGTCAGTGCTGATATCAGCCTGGCGTCCAGCAGGGTGGAAGGTGGGTGACTGAAAGATTCACAGCGTCTTTTTAGCTCCTCTGTCTGGGCTCTCCCCTAGGGCCAGGGAGAGAAGCAAAGATCCTTCTGACAAGGAGCAGAACCCAAGTATATCCTCCCTTTCTTGATGGCTAGAGATAAGAAAGAGAATTATTCCTAGTTTAAATTCCTCCTTCAGGGATGTGCAGGGGTCATTAAAAGAGATCCAGATGCTCTATGTTCCCACTCAGATCTGGACTGACTCCCCACCCAAGGACTGAGAGTTTATTTACCTCCAGTCCCTTACCTGAGGGGACTGGGTGTGCCATTTTCTAAAAAGCCTCACTGACATCATTCCAGGAAAATGTTCTCAGTCTGGTATTCTCCTTCACTTCAGCTTGCTCTGGAAGGCTTCTGGCTAACAGGGAAAGGCCCTTGAAGAATTCCATGGGACTGCCATGTTGTGTTCCTGTTGCAATCTAGCCCCTGCTTAGCTGTACTGCCAACCCCCACCCTGAACACCTCTACCTACAAGGAGGAGGTAGAACCTGACACCATACAGCACAAAATATTTGTTCCATATTACCAGGAACATGGGGGATATTATATTCCCGTGGAATCAATAAATAACTATTCATTGAATAAATGAATGAATGAATAATATTTATTAAGCACTTACTATGTGCAAAACACTGTGGTAACCGTATTGGGAGATACAAATGGAAAAGCAAGGCAGTCTGTGTTCTCAAGGGTTCACAGTCAAATAACACATAGAAGTTTTAGTGGCAAGTCAGATGGAAAAGTCTCCTGGTCTTTAGACTTTAGCAACACAGCAGGTGGTAATGCAGCTTTTCAAATGTTGCTTCTACTCATAAGACCATGTCTATTTCTGACTTCAGCCATTTGACAGCACCAAGGACGTGGGTGGGAACTGTCCTTTCCCGGTCTTCAGTAGCCACCCGCACCCAGCCCCCCCCCCCCGCCTTCCATAGCCATGGCCACCACTGTCTTTGGTGGCCGTGGCTGCCTAGCAGGTTGGGGCTGCAGCTTCTGCCGCATCTCCACAAAGATTATTGATGATTATGGGGCAGCCCTATGCTGGGGAGGAGGCATAAAATAGGAGTGCTATTTACACACATGAAAAAGAGAGTAAGACAATATGATCAGACACTAAGCTCTAGATTTCAATTCAACAAACGTTTTAACTTCTTACTATGTACAAGGTACTAAAGATACAAGCAACACAGTCCTTGCTGTAATTCCAGTGGGGATGGGGGGAGAGGACTTGTACACAGATAAAGCAAATACATAGCATATGCGAAGTAACACCTGGGAGGAAGTGGGATATCAGGAAATATAATTCCTATCACTCCCCTTCTTCCCTTCATGCACTTTCTGTTCCAGTCAAATTAACTATTTCTCTTACTCAAATTTCCCACCTCTATGTCTTTGTACAACTGGTCCCCCATATATGAAATGTACTTGCCTTTTACCTCCCACTTCCCCAAATATACACTATTATTGCATGCACATACATACATGTGCTGGAGGCACACACACACACACACACACACACACACACACACACAGCAATCATGACTTGTTAGCACAAATCTTTGAACTGCTAATCCACATATTAGTCAATATAAATTTTTTAAGCACCTGCTGTGTAACAGGCACTGTGCTAAGTGCTGGGGATACAAAGAGGCAAAAGAAAGTCCCTGCCCTCAAGAAGCTTGGAAACAACATGCAGACAAATATATACAAAGCAGGCTAACATACAGGATAAATAGGAAGTAATTAACAGAGGGAAGGCATTAGGATTAAGAGCAGTTGGGAAAGGTTGGGAAAATTTATTGGGACTTGAAACCAGAGAGATCAGAAGTTAGAGTGGAGAAGGGAGAGCATTCTAGGCATGGAGGACAGCCAGAGAAAATGCCTGGACTGGAGAGATGGAGTGTTGTTCATAGAACAGCCAGGAGATCAGTGTCACTGGATTGAAGAGTATATGCTGGGGAGTAAGGTATAAGAAGTAAGAAGTAAGGTGTGAGTCTGGAAAGATAGGAGGGGGCTAGGCTATGAAGGGCTTTTAATGCCAAACAGAGGAATTCATATTTAATCCTGGAGGCAATAGGAAGCCACTAGAGTTTATTGAGTAGAGGTAGACATGATTGGACTGATGATTTAGGAAACTCACTTTGGTGGCTGAATGAAAGATGGATTGGAGTGGGGAGAGACTTAAGCCAGGCAGATTCCCCTGTAGGTTTTATAATAGCATAAGTGTGAAAGAATGAGGGCCTGCAGCAGAGTGGGGACGGTGTCAGAGGAGAGAATGAGGCATATTTGAAAGATGTAGCAAAGGTAAAATTGAGAGGTCTTGGCAACAGATTGAATATAGCAGGGGAGAAATAGTGAGGAATCCAGAATGACTCCTAGGTGGTGAGCATAAGGGACTGAGAGGATGGTGTGGCCCCCTACAGTAACAGGTAAAGTAGGAGGAGAGGGAAGGTTTTGGGGGAAGATAAAGGGTTCAGTTTTGGACAAATTGAATTTAAGATGTCTACTGGGCATCCAGTTTGAGACATCTGAAAGGCAGTTGGAGATGCAATACTGGAGGTCAGAGAGAGATTGGGGCAGGAAAGGGAGATTTGAAAATCATTTACATAGAGATGGTAATCAAATCGATGGGAGCTGCAAGGATTATTAAGTGAAATAATATAGGGGAAGATGGGAAGGGGCCCAGGACAGAACCCTGAGATACCACAGGGTCTATGCTGATGCTCCCTCAAATTAATAAATGAATGAATGAAAAATCATTTATGAAATGTTTTCTACATGCAAAACATAGTGCTAAGCTCAGAAATATGAATATAAAAGGATGATAATGCCTGTTCCTAAAAAGCTCACCTTCTAACAGGGAGCACCAACATACAGAGGGAGTTTCAGCTGCATGTCACATGCAAAGGTCCAGCGGTCCCTCAGATGCAGCAGCGCAGCAAGTGATGATGTGCATTCTTCAATAGCATTTCCATTCATAAAACTAAATTAGTTTTTTTAAATATTCAGCCATTTGACAGTGCTAAGGACTTTGTGACTTTCCTTTGTCTTCAGAAACTTAGGCTACTAAAGAGGCGTGGGCTGCAGCATGTGTAGAGGAAGTTGCCAGGTCAAATCTCCACCAGGGTTGTTTTTCTGGACTATGGCTGTAGAGAACAAGCTAAAAGAAGAATACTTAATATTTATGTAGCGCTTTGTGGTTTTCAAAGCATTTTATAAATCTCTTTTCATCCTCACAACAATCTTGGGAGGTAGGTGCTATTCTTATCCTGTTTTTATAAATGAAGAAACTGAGGGAGAGAGGTTAAGTACCTTGGCAAGGGTCTCATACTAGTGAGTGACTAAGTCTGCATTTGAACTCAGATCTTCCTCACTCCAGGCATAGCATTCTGTCCACTGTGCCACCTAAATCCTTCTGAAGCAGAGCTTTTGGGTAGAAGGGTTACCAGGGTTTTTGACTTACCCATTCATCAACAGAGGTTGTGGTAGCAGTGGTGGGTGGTAGTGGGGACGGTGGGTCCATTCTCCATGAAGATTGCTTTCCTTCATTATGGTTGCAAGAGAAAAGCTGGAAGCAGGGCCAAGGTATGTGGGACACTGTTATTCTTGGGGTTCTTGGTCTCAGGATCCTGGGGTATCACAAGATCTGAGGAGAGGTAGAGATCAAGGTGGTTTGAGCAGCTTAGCCCATGTCACTTCCTGTCTCACTCTCACATGAAGAGGTACTTCAGCTAGGTTGGCATTCCCACCCTGTTGGTAGCATTTGGGTAGTAGTTGATGTCAGAGGCAGTAGAGGTGGAGGGTACCTTCTCCTCAAGTCTTGTTCCCCTTAACTTTGACTTCTGGGGCTCATCTAGAAGTAGGTTTAGTAGTCTGGGGGGCCTTGTTATTACTGGGGCTTTTGGACTTACCTGCCCTGCCCTCCCGATTCCTCAATTCTTCTTAAATCCTGTGACCTACTCCTTTACCTCCACCACATGTAGAAATGACACACACTGGATGTCATGGGGGGAATTAGGAAAAGCTTCCTGTAGAAGATAAGATTTCTGCTGGAACGTGAAGAAAGCCAGAAGGTGGAGATGAGGAGGGAGAGGTTTCCAGGCATGGGAAATAGCCAGTGAAAATGCAGAGTTTGGAGATGGAGAGTCTTGTTTGAGGAACAGCAAAGATCTCAAGAGTGCCTGGAGTGGTAGAAGAAGCCTGGAAAGATCAGAAGGGGCCAGGTTATGAAAGGCATTAAAAGTCAAACACAAGATTTTGTATTTGATCTAGGGAGAAATAAATGTCCACTGGAATATATTAAGTGGCAGAGGCATAGGGGTGGAGGGGGTGGGGGTTGACATGGTCAGACCTGCTCTTTAGGAATATCAGTAACTGAGTAGGGAGAGACTTGAGGCAGGAAAATCAACCAATGAATTATTAGAATAGTCCAAACATGAAGTGATGAGGGCCTGTACCAGGATGATATGGCAGTGTGAGAAAAGAAAAGGGGCATATGCTAGAGACGTTACAAAGGTAAAAATGATAGGACTTAACAGTTGACTGGATATGGGGCATGAGAGAGAGTGAGGAGTCAACAATTACATCCAGGTTGGGAGCCTGGGAGGAGGATGGTGGGGCCCTCAAAAGTGGCACATCCTGGCACACTGTGTCCATACTCTCTGCATGCCTATACTCATAGAAAATAGAGCCTCAGGCTTTGTTCCCCAACTATTACTTATAGGAATAGAGATGCTTCCAAGGAAAAGGAAGGGAATAAACATTTATATAGACCCTACTATGTGCCAGGCACCATACTGAGCACTTTACAAATATGATTTCATTTGATCCTCACAATAATCCATCAAGGTATGTGCTGTTATTATCTCTATTTTACAGTTATGGAGGAAACTGAGGGAAAATAGCAATTTGGTGAATTGTCCAGATTTGAGCCCAGGTCTTCTTGACTCCAGACCCAGTGCTCTATCCACCAATCCATGGCTTCTTCATGGAATCCAATGGATTCTTCAAGAGAAAGGATGAGAACAAACCTTTCCTGCATTTGGTTTTCCCAGTTGGAGGTTTAGTACATACTGAAGGTATAAGAAGATCTTAGACTCACAGGTTGGACCCTAGAGATCACTTAGTTCAATGGCCTAATTTTTCAGTTGAGGATACTCAGATTCAGAGACAAAGTGACTTGCCTAGGGTCACATAGATAGTAAAGTGGCAAAGCCAGGATCTGAACCCAACTCTTGTAACCATGCCCCATGATGATGTTATTTCAAAAGTTGAAACACAGGGCATAGGCTATGGAAGGGAAAATTCAGCCGATCTTTCTCTTTGCTGCCTTTGGTCACAAAGAGAAGGCAAAAATGCAGAGTGTGCAAGAAAAACTGAACTTTTGATTTGCTGGCAATTAATTCTTTCAATCACTTTTAATTAAAATGTTCTGCTTTTCCTGACCATTCAGCCACAATTGTTAACATCAGCATCTTCTCAGCATTTTGAAAGCACTTAATGTGACCAGCACAGCTTCTTTCCAAGAAAAGGTAAACAGTAAAACGTTGATTAGTCTGAACACTTTGTATGTGGGAGCATTCTGATTCATTGAATTTCCTGTTTCAATGAAACTTAACCAGAAACCTATATTTACTTTAGCATTAAAAAAAAAGCCAACTAAAATATGTATTAGTCCACTCCCCTGCCCTAGCAGGTCAATTAGACATTACTGGACCTTTCTTTGATTTTCAAGTGCAACAGTAAGAAATGCTCTTTGGCACAGTGAGGCTGGAGAATTCATCCTCTCCATATCCACTCAGGGGCCCCTTTCAGTTCTGGATTCATCCACATGTGTACCAAGGTCAGTCCTAGGAGAGCCTAGCCTGGAAAGAGAGGGGTTAGGCTCTTTTTCTCAGACTCTGGCTTAAAAGGAAAAAAAATCCATCTCTGGCTTCTTGTATCCACACCCTGGAGCCTTGGGGAAAATTAATTAAAGCTTGTCTGGCTCCTGTCTAGGGTCTCCTCAAACTGGGGAATTAGAAAGATAGTCCTATGTAAAAATGTAAACCGTATATAGGACAGCTATTTATTTCATCCACACAAAAGAAATGCTAAGCACAAAAGATTCACAAGCATGCATTGCCAAAAATAAATGGAAAAGAAGCAACAACTTATAATTACTGCTATATTCTCCCAGGATGTTAATTCTTAAAATCTCCTACACAAGTCTGAATGGGCATTTCTTTCACTTTCAACTCAGTTTGGCACTGTCCAAACAATTCCCTTCAGAGCCCTGCCTTCTGGCAAGCCAGATTAGAGGTTGGGTTCAATCTGCTACCAATGGTCACCATCTCCAAGAAGAGTTATAGTAACTACTAGGGGCTCCTCCCAAAGTAGGACCAGCTCCAACCCATAATTCTGAAGCTGCCAATTTTCCAACCTCACGTAGTGGCTTCCAAGCCTGTAACTGTCATCTGAGTCTTACTGTCCAAAAATCTCTGTTCAAAAAAGAAACACAAATTTGAAAACTAAAATAAATAAATAAAAGAAAAATTTTAATAAATAAAAAATAAAATGAAATTGTCTTTGAAAAAAAAAATACAAAGCAGAAGAAGCCACTGGGTTGTGAAATTCATTCTCAAGCTCTTCTAGGCTAGAACATTGCAAACAGGTTAGCCTTTTCTTGGGAGGGGGGAAATGGGAAGGGGAGAACCTAGAGAGGAGGAGGTAGCTGCCTCTCCCCCCATCTCTCCAGAGTGCAACTAGAAAAGTTCTCACCTTCTTGGAAGAAGGGAAGAGAAAAGGACAGAGGGGAGAAATCACTCCCTTTTAAGCTCTTCATGCTCAATGGCCCAAAAGGGGAGTGTTTCATTAGCTGGAGGTATGAGTTCTTTGCCCCTGGGCCACACACTCAGCCAGAGTAGTTCCTTTCACTATATAAGGTGTCTCCCACCAGCCCAGCCCCCAAAACATGCAACACTGGGGCAATCATTCAAGCCTATAGTGTAGGTCCATAGATTCATTTAGAGAAGGTATGAGGAATTTCACTGGACCTAGCTCAACCCAGAAACATGCCTTGGAAACATTTTTATTTGTTTTTTCTTCCAATCATAGATTTCAACTTGGCAGATTAGGATTTCCATTTTTCTCCTACAAATGTAGAAGAATCAAAGGATTCAGCCTTAACTTCATTCATTCATCCAACATTTATTAAGTTCCTACTGTTTGCTGGTTTTGAGGATGATCTAAGTTTGGCTAAGACACAAGCCCTGCCCTCGTGGTATAGAAGGTGGATATTACAATACCTCGATTTTATCCGTGCATGGTAAACCAGTTGGAAAATGAAGGCATCAGACTAGACTATCTAAAAGGTCCCTCCCAGTTGGAAATCCATAATCTGAGACCATCAATCCCTGGACTTCATCATCCTTGAGTTGATCTATGGACAGACAGAAGAGTGCCAACTTACCAAATCAATCAGCCAATCATTAAGCATTTATTCAATGCTTACTGCATGCCAGACACTGTGCTAGCTGTTGGGAAAAACACAGATCAAAAAGATAAACAATACCTATCACCTAGGAGCTTCCATTCTGCCAGGATATAACAACATGTAAGAAGATTTGAGTTGAATTCATTCAGCAGGGCCCGGTACCACGATCTTGGGGTCCTAGCACCCCCTGGTCAATGTGATTTATCACTAATAAACTTTTCCTCTGGCTGAAGAAAAAAAAAACATGTATACATACATGAGGTGTCCCAAAAGTCTTAGTGCAGTTTAGAGCTTTAACTGCTGTATCTCTTATCCCTACATTTATATTTGTGTGTATAATACATATTATATGTATAATAAAAAAAATAAATACAAGGTGGTTGGGGAGGGTGTGCATTAGAATTTGGAGGGCTCAGAAAAGGCTCTATATAGAATTTTGTGCTTGAGCTGAGTTTTTTTTTTTAGGCAGTTGGGATTAAGTGACTTGCCCAGGGTCACACAGCTAGTAAGTGTCAAGTGCCGGATTTGAACTCAGGTACTCCTGACTTCAGGGCTGGTGTTGAGCTGAGTTTTTAAGGAAAAGATTGATTTTCGAGGGCAATTAGATAGTTCAATGGACCTAGGAGCCAGAAGACTGGCCTCAGACACTTACTAGCTGTGTGACCCTGGGCAAGTCATTTAATTTATGTTTGCCTCAGTTTCTTCAACTGTAAATGGGGATCATAATCATAATAACACCTCCCTCCCAGGATTGTTGTGAGAACCAAATGAGGTAATACCTGTAAAGTGCTTAGCACAGTGCCTGGCATATTCCCTTCCTTTCCCCCATTCTCAAGCTTCTGTTGGTCTTTCCTCTGAACAACTGACCTGTTCACAGAGTGAACAGCTGTCCCAGAGGGTGTGGCTGGGAACCCCAGAGATGACAGGCTTTGCTCTGTTCCATCTAGGTCAGGAACAAATGAACTACAGTAGTCGAGATTGGGATCTAGCCTTGCAGTGCATGACAGGAGGACGTGAGAGGTGAACTGGGTATGCTATTGATTCCTTTTCTTAAAATGATAGAAAACTCTCTGGAATGTAGCCCAACCGGTGCTTTTGGATGCTAGAGGAGAGAGCTGGGAATGTCAAGCCTAATGAACAAAATGTATCCTGCCCTTTCAGATGTGGACAGCAATGAGGGTTTCCACTTTTCAGTTGAGTACTTTCTAGAAATTGCTGATGTTGAGATATTGCCTTGGACCAACAAGAAGAGAAAAGGCACAAGCAGAGATGTACACACATTTGTGCCATCCTGTATTTAGTTAACGCATCCACAGATTCATGAGTTGACTTGATTTACACAACACACACACACACACACACACACACAAAGTCATTGCTGTCTTTTTTTTACACATATATTTATTTTATTCTAAATGTAAGAAAAAAAAATACAAGCATTTCCATTACATAGTAGAATAGGAAAAAAAAATACTTGCACATGAAACTGTAGAACACTTTTTTCCATTCTAAGCCCAACCTTAAGTCTCACTTCCTTGTCTCCCTGGTCACCCATAGTCAATAAGTATTCTCTCTCTCTCTCTCTTCTTTTTTTTCACCTTGAATCTAATTAGCCCTTGGTGTGGCATCTCCAAAGCAGTTATCATATGTTATTTTGCATTAGCATTATCTATAGATGTGGCCCATCCCTCAGCGACACCGGAAACTCTACCATGTCAAGGACTGTGACTGATCTAAGTTTCCTTTCTCCTTCAGTGCCTGGAAGAGTGTTCAGCATAAAGCAGACACTTAACAAATGCTCCTTGAGTTGAATTGAATTGAACTGCCTCCCCATTTTCCACAGGACAAAATACGCACTCCTTATCCTGTCATTTGAGGACCTGAATGGTTTGGCTTTAACCTCCCCTTCTGGCCTTATTTCACATTACTTCCCTTCCCATGGTCTATATTATAGCTAAGTTGGATTATTTGTCATCCTCTGATCTTGTCTTATTCTCTCCTACCTCTGTGCACTTGCTGAAGCCATACCCTCCTCCAGTTTGTGGAAGAAATCCACCAATGTCTCCATGTGTTGAAATTCTTCCTTTCTTTCAATGCCCAGCCTAGGTGCCTCTTCTTCCATAAGGCCTTCTTTAATTGCTCTGTCCCATGCCCCCTCCCCTGCCATTTGAAAGTGGTCTCTCCCTCCCCAAGTTCTCATGCCTTTTTGTCATACCTCTACTAAATGCTTTTCTCTTTCTACAATGTGTTATTTGTATACATTTGTATCCTTCCCATTAGACTTGGGAATTCTTTGGGAGGAGTCCTTTGTCTTTTTGCTCTTAATACCTAGGGAAACTAGGTGGTGTCCTGAGTTCAAATCTGGCCTTAGATATGTCCTAGCTGTGGGACCTTGGGCAAGTCACTGAACTCTGTTTGCCTCAGTTTCCTCATCTGTCAAAAGAGCCAGAGAAGGAAATGGTGAACCACTCCAGTGCCTCTGCCAAGAAAACTCCAAATGGGGTCAGGAAGAGTCAGACACAACTGAAAAACAACTGAACAACAGCAGATCTTCAATGTCTAGTGCAACACCCTATCCAGAATAGGTGCTAAATAAGTTATTAAATTGAATTTTTTGTTGTTGAATAATAATAACGTATAAATATGTTTGTGCTATTCCCCTGAGAAATGGACAGCTCAAATGTCGTATAGATATGGAAAGAACTGAGCAAAGGTCTCCTGTGTGTTGGGTAGTTCTTCTGTGGAAGAGTAATGGGGAAAAAATAGACAAGAATTTCATGACATGAGTATAAAAGGAGTGGCAATTTGTTACAGTGGAGAGAAGACCCATGGACTTACGAGTGCACCAAAGTATACACTCAAAGATTTAGCTCTTCATCCTCCAAGCTAACAGAGGCAATGATAAACAGAGGCAAGCTAACTTTGGCAATAATGCTAAACAATATGCCCAAAGCTTTTTCCTTCCTCTAGTACTATCTGAGACCTAGAAGTAGAGAAACCAAATGGGGAAAGAAATACAGACGGGCAAGGTGGTCCTCCCAAAGAGCCAGACTCTTTTCTCTAGTTCATTGGATCCATTCTCTCTTCTTGATTTTCTTTCTTTTTTTTCTCCTTTCTTTCAAGGCAAATCAGGGTTAAGTGACTTGTCCAGGGTCACACAGCTAGTAAGTGTCTGAGGCCATATTTGCACTCAAATCCTCCTGACCTCAGAGCCAGTACTCTATCCACTGCACCACAGAGCTGCCCCTTGCTTTTCTTTAACAGACATCAGGGAGACCTGTGGGAAGGCAAACACAATTAAAGTAATTGATAAACAAAAATGATTAGAGGATCACCTGGGATCTAATCAGAGGTGTGCTGGTAAATGTGCACAACACACCTTTAAGTTTAATTTACATCATTAACATTTTTCTCCATCACTTTCTTAAGTCTAGACAGTCAACAGAATAATAAATCAAGTCCTAATGTGTACTATTTGCTGTTTTTGAGGTGTAAATAGTCACACTGAAGATTGAACAATCAGCTCTCCAGAGCCTGTACTAGCTGGTCTCTTGCACACCCCTGGTTCTAGTCCAATACAAAACACCAAGGTCTATCCTCTAGGGAATCCAAGCGTCCAGGAATCCCCCAAGCTAGCTCAATGTTAAGTCAAGATTGAGCATTTTCAGTAAAGCTGAAGGAAACTACAAGAGCCTATTTTGATTTAAAAGAACAATAAATAGACTATGCAGCTCCTTGGATCCTGGAGGATACCACACAATTCCTTCCTGACTTTTACATAAATTATACATTCTTCAACGGTCATGCTCAATCACTGGAAAAACCTACAAGTCCAGCAAAAGACAGCAGCTGGAGAGTAGCCATCAAACACTGTAACAATATACCGCTGATTGGGGCAGAATATGGAAGAGTATTTACTTTTCCAGTTTAAGCTACAAGGGGATTTCCTTGGTGTTGAAGATTGCTTGGCAGATTGATATGGGTTGACAGTACCAAAGGTCTGAACAAAATTGAGTTAAATTTTTGAGTTCAGTTCAATTGAACATTGCCAAGTACCTACTTGATACAAGGCACTGTGCTCAACAGTGGGAATACAAAATGAAAAAATTATGTCATGCCTGTCTTCATGGAGTTTATAATTCAATATTTTCATCCTTTTTCATTAAGTGCAAAATCTTTTCAGCATGAAGATGACTTCCACCAGTGCAGATCCATGCCTTTTGATGGAAGGCACCCACCACAACATAACCAGGCCTTCTCATCATGCATTTCTTTTTCCGGTCCTTCCATAAGTCTTCCATAGATCACCTCCCCAATACAATGGATGCCTTTCTGTAGAAGACCTCCTTTTAAAAATATATTTAGTGAATGGGATAAACTCTCTCATAACGTGGAAGTGGATAGCAGAGTATATCAAAAACCAGAATCCTACAATACGGTGTTTACAAGAAACACACTTGAAGCAGAGAGACATACACAAAGCAAAGGTAAGAGGCTGAAGTAGAATCTATTATGCTTCAGCTGAAGTAAAAAAAAAAATCAAGGGTAGCAATACTGATCTCAGACAAAGCAAAAACAAAAATAGACCTAATTAAAAGAGGTAAGGAAAGAAACTACATCTTGCTAAAAGATACCAAAGGCAATAAAGTAATATCAATACTAAACATATATGCACCAAGTTGTATAGCATCCATATTCTTTTTTTTTTTTTGGCTAGGCAATTGGGGTTAAGTCACTTGCCCAGGGTCACACAGCTAGTAAGTGTCAATTGTTTGATCTGAGGTCCTCCTGACTTCAGGACCAGTGCTTTATCCACTGTGCCACCTAGCTGCCCCTTAGCATCCATATTCTTAAAGGATAAGTTAAGTGAGTTACAGGTTCATGACAAACAAGAGATAGAGAACATTATGAAATGTAACATAGATAATTTTGATTATATTAAATTAAAAAGCTTTTGCACAAACAAAAACAATGCAACCAAGAGTAGAAAGAAAGCAGAAAGCTGGGAAACAATATTTATAGCCAATGTCTCTGATAAAGGCCTCATTTCTCAAATATATAGAAAACTGAGTCCAATTTATGAGAATACAAGCCATTCCCTAACTGATAAATGTTCAAATTAACAGGCAGTTTTCAGATTAAGAAATCAAAGCTACCTATAGGCATATGAAGAAGTGCTTCAAATCACTGTTGATTAGAGAAATGCAAATTAAAACTCTGAGGTACCACCTCACACCAAGAGATTGACTAATACGACAAAAGAGGAAAATGATAAATGTTGGGGAGGATGTGGGATAATTGGGACACTAATGCACTGTTGGTGGAGTTGTGAACTGATCCAACCATTCTGGAGAGAAATTTGGAACTAGGCCCAAAGGGCAACCAGACTATGCATATCCTTTGATCTAGCAATACCATTAGTAAGTCTGTATCCCAAAGAGATCATAAAAAAAGGAGAAAGGACCTACATGTGCAAAAATATTTATAGCAGCTCTTTTCATGGTGGCAAAATACTGGAAATTGAAGGGATGCTCATCAGTTGGGGAAAGGCAGAACAAGCTGTGGTATATGAATATAATGGAATACTACTGTGCAATAAGACATGATGAACAGGAAGATCTCAGAAAAACCTGGAAAGACTTGTGTGGTCTGATGCTGAGTGAAGTGAGCAGAACCAGGAGGACATTGTACTTAGTATCAGCAACATTGTGCGAGAATCCACTATGAATGGTCTGTTCTTCTCGGCAGCACAATAATCCAAGACAAGTACAAAGGACTCATGAAGGAAAATGCTCTCCACATCCGGATAAAGAACTGATGGACTCTGGATGCAGATCAAAGCATACTTTTTACACTTACTTTATTCTTTTTCTTGTTTTTTTTTCCTTTTGATCTGTTTCTTCTTTCACAACTGTGACTAATATGGAAATATGTTTTATATGACAGCACATGCATAACCTATATCAAAATGCCTATCATTTTAGGAAGAGGGGTGGGGAAGGAGAGAGAAAAGTTTGGAACTCAAAATCTTGTAAAAATGAATGCTAAAAATTGTCTTGACATGTAATTGGGAAAAATAAAATATTAAAAGGAAAAAAATATTTGTGCGTAATGGTCCATCAGGCCTTCCATCTGCTATCTCCTGATCTCACAGAATGACTTGTCAACCCCATTTTCAAGTCATGTGCAGAATCCTGGGCTTTCAAACTGTTATGGACCTTCAAGGTCATTGAATCCAAGCCTCTCATGCATCCTTAATGACATCTTTTATGCCATTTTTTTGTGCACATTTTACAAAGCAATGTTCTCAGCCTCCTCATATCTACGGTGTCTTTTACCTTTGCCCTTTGGGTCACCTGAAATTTTAATTCTTCTGAGATTGTAATGGTCTGTGATTTGCAGCATACACCTAGGACAGGCTGCAGACAGACAAAAAATAATCCGGGTTGAAAATTAAATAGGAGAAGGGTTTTCAATGATCCCAAGCTGCTCTTTGTTCCAAGTCTGTGTTTTATCATTATTATTATACAATAAATTCAATTTTAAAATTGGATCATAAACAAAGCTGCAAGAGACTTTAGGTGTCTAGTACAACCCCCTTGTTTTACAGATGGAGAAACTGAGGACAAGAGTAGTAAGATGACTTTTTTTTAAATGACTTTTTAAAAGTCATACAGGTAAGGAGCAGCTAGATGGTGCTGTGGATAGAGCACTAGCTCTGAAGTCAGGAGGACCTGAGTTCAAATCCAGTCTCATACCAAAACACTTGACACTTACTAGTTGTGTGACCCTGGGCAAGTCACTTAACCCCAATTGCCAAAAAAAAAAAGTCATGCAAGTAGTAAGCATGAGAGCTGCAGTTCAAATGTTGTCTCGCTCCAAGTTCGTGCTGTTTCCGTTGTAACAGGTCTTGGACAAATGAGAATGTGAGTAAAAACTTAAATTGAAAAAAATGCAGAAAAGTCTTCCAGACTAGAGTGCCTGGACTGTGTATGACACATGAGTGTGACATATTCTGTGGCACATGAAACGGGGTGGGGATTTACTGGCACAGTCTTCAAGAAGCTTACCCCGAGGAGGGACTGAATTCCACCGAGGGCAGAAATCCCCCTGCAGCTCCTAGTGCCTAAGACTTCTCTGTTCCTTGGTGATCTCTGCCAGCTATCGAGGACTGGTTGCTAAGTGACTGTTTCACCAATGAGGAGACAGATTTCTTAAGTAGATGCAGTTGCTACCCCAACTGAGCAACTATGCTCACCTGTACAGAACGCACATGAGTCGGTAAAATATTGTGACAACCGCTTGGACCCCAAGGGCTACAATTGAATAGATAAGTTCTAAATAAAAATGAGTCTTTGTAACTTCTGTTAGCTTTATTCATGTCAAGTACCAAAACTTGATGAGGGAAATATATTTTAGGATAGGTGGTGACGTTGTTCAGTCCTACCCTTCCTGACCCCATTTAGGGTTTTCTTGGCAAAGATGCTGGAGGGGTTTGCCATTTCCTTCTCCAGCTCATTTTACAGATGAGGAAACTGAGACCAAAAGAGTTAAGTGACTTGCACAGGATCACACAGGAAGATGAGTCTTCCTGACTCCAGACCCAGGACCCTCTCCATTGCGCCAGCTAGCTCCAACCAGGATAGGTATACTGATGGTTTAAAATTATTTTTTTAAGTGTGTTGAAGATATTTGTTACAACAGTTATATTTTTTTTCCTTTTTCAAAGAAGGTAAGTAGGAGAGAAAATAGATGTCGGTTAATTGAAAAAAAAACTGATCTAACTTTAAAAAATCCATTCAAGTTATATATACATATATGTGTGTGTATGTATATGTATATATGTATATGCATATGGTATATATTTATATATGTATGTATACATACCACGCATATGTATGTATGTATGCATGTATACACATACATGCATACATACACACACACACACACACACACACACACACACACACACACACACACACATATATATATATATAAGAGAGAGAGAGAGAGAGTAGTGGTGTAAGCCAAAAAGTGTATCAGACACATCCACAGTCCTTATGTGCGCTGTCATGGAAAACACTATGGCCTGGGTTCTAGCAGTGGATCTATAACCAATAGTAAAATTGACATTAACATAACACTGTAAAGTTTGCAAAGCACTTTATACACACACACACACACACACACACACACACACACACACACACACACACACACATATATATATGTATATATATATATATATATATAAAATCTCATTTGAACTTCCCCCGTAGCTGTAGATATTACAGCTATGTTTCCATTTTGCAGATGAAGAAAGTAAGTCTCAGAAAAGTTAAATTTCTCCATGATCATCACATAGCCAACCCAAGTCTTCCTAATTCCAAGTCCAGCATATGATTTGCTGTATGGCTGACTCTGTGATCCCTACCTCTCTCTGAGACTCAGATTTCTCATCTGTAAAACGAGGTGGTCATGCCTGATGATCTTGGAAGTCCTTTTCACCTCTGACATATTATGATTCGAAAGATGCTTGTTTTCTGAGATGCATTATTATGTGCAAGACTTAAAATGGTAGCATTTTAAGCTTTAATAACTACAGAAGTATAAATGCTACAAACTTATAAAAATATCATTTGAAAATTTAATTATTTAAATATTTTTTATACTTATTTAGTTTTGTGAATTCTGAATGATAAATTTTTAATTTTAATTTTAACAAGACAGAGCATCTTGTCATTATGCAAGGAATTGCAACAGTTGCTATGGAAAAGTGGATGACACTTTCTCTGACTGGGTAGATGGGTAGAGGAAGTCCTCTTGCTTGGCTATCTCAGTCACCTGATCTCCTTCCTTTAGATTTTTTTTCTCGTGGGGTCACGTCAAAACTGTCATATATGCATCCAGACCTCATTCTCTGCATGATCTGAAGGCTGAGATTACAAATGCTGTTCTTTGAGTCACTGATGGAAGTTTTTACAAAATTCAGAAATCGACTAGAGTGACAAAATAGCACAAGATGGTGCTTATTTTGATTTTTCATAAGAAACTTATCAATATTTTAAAATTTTTAAATAATTAACCTTTTAATTTTTTTTTACATATGTAGCATTTATACCTCTGAAGTTATTAAAACTTAAAACTGTGCTTAGACTTTTAGGAACCCTGCATGGCATTTTTAAGATTTGTAGAGCATTTTACAAATAAGATCTCATTTGATCCTTCCAACTATCCTGAGAGACAGGTGTTATTGTTATTCCCATTTTACAGATTAAAAAAACTGAGGCAAATAAAGGCTAACTAAATAGCTTGCTCAGGGCCCTATAGCTTGTAATCGTCAGAGGCAGGATTTGAATTCTTCCTGACTGTAACTTCAGTGCTCTAACCTTTGTTATCACCTAGCTTCCCAAATGATATAAATAATGGTTTACTAGTTCCTGAGACATGGGACCTTTGCTTCCAGTTTTTGTTTATTTGCCGAAATCTAATTGGGTCATCCCTCTGCCTGAAAACAACAATGACTAGGGGCAGCTAGGTGGCACAGTGGATAGACCACCGGCTCTGGAGTCAGGAGGACCTGAGTTCAAATCTGGCCTCAGACATATGATACTAGCTGTGTGGCCCTGGGCAAGTCACTTAACCCCCTTTGGTTCCACCAAAAAAAAAACCAATTAAAACAAAAACTTTAAATGCATCCCCATTACATTCGAGAGGAAGTACAAATTTCTTACTCTCTAGCGTTCACAACTCTCCAGAGTCTGCCTCCAACCCATCTTTCCAGACTTATTACACACTTTGGGCTTTCTACATCCAATCAAATTGGTCCTTGCGTGATCCTAATCTACCTTCTGCCATTTCTCTGAGTTCATGCAGGTCATCCCCATCTCTGGACCATCCTTCTTCCACACCTCTGCCTATCAAAACCCTTCTCTTCCTTCAAGAAGCAGCTCAGATGCTACTCCTCCAGAAAAATAGCCAACAATTGTGTAGCACCTACTATGTGCTAGGCATTGTACTAAGTGCTTTACAAAGATGATCACAACAATGCTGAGAAACAGGTGCTGTTATTATCCCCATTTTACAGATGAGGGAACTGAGGCAAACAAAAGTTAAGTGACTTGCCCAGGATCACACAGCTAGTAAATGTCTGAAGCTGGATTTGAACTCAGGTCTTCCTGATTGTAGGCCTTGGGCTCAGTCCACTGTACCACTTTGCTTCCATAAGGACTTCTCTGATTGCTCCCCATCTAGCCCTCTAGATTCTCGCTTCCCTAATCCCTCACCCTTTCTGTTTGACCTCTCCCATATGCCTTTTTTTTTCATTCTCACTTGTATTATATTTATTTATGTGCATGTCTCATTCCCCTGCTGAGGTATAAATTTCTTGAGGACAGAGACTGATCCCCGGGTTTTTTATCTTAGTATCCCCAGCATTTGGCCCAGTGCCTTGTACTTAGGACCTTATGAAATGATTAATGAAATGAAAATTAATTTACATAGATGACAGAGAAACAAATGTGCAGGAAATCTACAGTTCTAGAGATCTGCCTTGCTTTGCACTGCAGATGTGTTCCCGAAAATAGAGTAAATCAAAGTTTCACAAACATTCTTAATGCATTGTCAGTCAACCCCATTTACTAAGTCCCTACAGTGCCAGGCACTGTGATGAGACCTGGGGATACAAAAAGAGGCAAAAGACAGTCGCTGCCCTCCAGGAGCTTACAATCTAATGGAGGACACAACAAGCAAACAAATATACACAAAGCAAGCAATATACAGGATAAACAGGAAATAGCCGAGAGAAAGCAGTAGAATTAGAAAGGGGTGGAAAAGACTTCCCGTAGAAGGTAAGATTTTAATCAGGACTCAAGAAGCAGGAGGCAAAAATGAGGAAGGTGAACTTTCCAGGCATGGGGGAAAGCCAGAGAAAATGCCTAGCACTGAGAGACGGAGTGTTCTGTTTGTGGAATGGCAGAGGCCACTGCCGCTGGATGGAAAACTCTGTGATGGGGAGTAAGGTATAAGGAGACTGTAAAGATAGGGCTAGATTATGAAGGACTTGTAATGCCAAACAGGAGTCTGTATTTGATCCTGGAGCCAGCCATTGGAGTTTGTTGAGTGAGGGGATGACATAGGTGGACCTGAACTTTAGGAAAATAACTGGCAACTGAATGGAGGATGAATTAGAGTGGGGAGAGCACTGAGGCAGGCTGATCCACTAGCAGGCTATCTGATAGTCCAGGTGTGAGGTGATGAGGGCCTACATCAGAGGAAAGAAGGGGACTTGATCAAGAGATGGTATAAAAGTGACAGGCCTTGGCAGCAGCTTGGATGGGGGACAGGTGGTGTGTGAGAGAGAATGATGCTTCCAGGATGATTCCTAGTTTGTGATTCTGGGGGATAGGTAGAATGAGTTTTGCCCTCAACAGTGACAAGGAAATTAGAAGAGCAGGGAGGGTTTGGGGGAAAGATGTTGAGTTCAGTTTTGGGCATGTTGAGTTTAAGATGTCCAAGATGACATAAGGTCATTCAGTTTGAGATATTTGAAAGGCAATTGGAGATGCGAGATTGAAGGTGACTCAGCATTAAAAGGAATTGTATAATGAATTCTTCTGTAACCTAAAGAACATTTTTGCAAAACAAATTTTAGCCTGTTAATCTACATTTTTCTGAAAACTCAAATTCTAAGTACTAGATATTTTTCAAAATGAGGTACGCTCACGGAGAGGATCTGCTAACATTTATGATGAAAGTCTTGAAGAAATTCTCTATGTATTATGGAATCACAGATGGAAAGAGATCTTGGGAGTAATTGAGCCCAGCCAACTGCATGATACAAGAGTCTGGATTGCCTAACTTCTGATTGAAACTCTCCAGGGATGGAGCTCTCACTCCTCCATGAGGCAGCCCATTTGATTTTCAGATAGTTATAGTTACAATAAAGTTCTTTCTTACACTGTCCCAAATCTGCCGCCCATCCTAACGAACTGCTTTGCCTTTAATTGATCCTAAAAACTGTTACTTAGGAGCTGACCACAACATCCTTGCAAAGAGCTCGGAACACTTCAGAAAAAAAAGAATACCATTTCATCCCAAACCGTAAGTCCCTCGAGAAGCAAAATGATGTTTACTAGAAGCTGCCTGGCAGAGGGGGTAGGGTATCAGAGTGGGAATCAGGAAGACTGAGGTTGAGATCCTGCCTGATATATTGGCTTTGTGACTTTGGACAAATCATGGAGTCTTGGTTTTCTCTTCTGTCAAATAAGGGAGCTGGATTAGATGGCTTCTGAGGTCCCTTCCAACTCTAATCCTGTGATCCTACTATATGGAAGGGACCTTAAAAATAATGCTGTCACTAGCTGTGTGACCCTGGGCAAGTCACTTACCCCCAACTGACTCACCAAAAAAAAAATAATAATGCTGTCTAGCCACCTCCCTTTACAGGGAGGCAATTATACATGTGAAATGAAGATCCTGAGAGTCACTATCTATCCCCATTTTACATGAGATGGAGGTGCCAGGAATCAAAGTAGTTTGCCCAAGGTCTGAGTGAGTCAGTGCCACAACTAAGAATTGGAACCAGGTCCCCTTTCGCACCTAATCACTCTCTGTTTAATGATGTCATGGCTCCAGCCATGCCCTCCCACTGTTTTAGACCTGAAGTTGGGAAAGGGGAGGTGGAAATTAGGTTGAAATAGAACCTGAAGTTTTGCCAGTGTTGTTTCCAAAAAGGTGATGAATCCCTGAGTCATACCTCATTATGTGATCATGATGAACTTTCTCCAACATCCCCTGCTGCTATTGTAAGGCAGTATGGTGCCAGAGAAACAGCCCCACTGCTATCCCCATCTCTGCTGCTGACTTGTTGTAGGCATTTCACTTTTGGGGGGGCCATCATTTTAATACTTTTGTCATGAGGGAACTGAGCCAGAGGATCTCTAAGGTCTCTTCTAGAAATGAAAAGGATTGAGGATGGAACCCAAGGGAAGATCTCCTTCCAGGGGCCAGGAAGAAGATAAGAAGCCGGGGAAGGAGCAATCAGAGAGGCAGAAAGAGATCCAGGGGATTTCGATGTCTAGGAAGCCAAGGAAAGAGAGACCACCCAATAGGAAGGAATGGTCAGTAGTTTCAAAGACTGAAGAGAGGTTAATTCAATGTAATTCAGTTTTCTAAACTTTGTATATTCCCTCAATGCTTAGCTTGGGGATTCCATATGCAATAGATGTCTACTAAATTGTTTGTTGAATGAACGAGAGCAAGGATATTTCTTACCTAAACCTCGTATCTCCCTCGACACTTAGCAGGTTTTCTGCACATAGTAGGTATTCAATAAGTGTCCATCAGCGTGAGTTGAATTAATTGAATGGAATTCTAGCTCTAATATTCCATAAGCCTATGACCCATAACACATACATTCAGATACATGTCATCTCATCCATCTGTATATGATACAGATATCACAACACATCCATCCCTGCCCATCCCGTGCAATTCCTTGATCACTTCACCCCATAAATTCTTCACAGTGGGCCCATCCAACTTAGTAAGAGCATTGGCTCACAGATACTCCTTGAGTAGGCAAATAAAAAGGGGGTAATAGCAGCACCTATATGCCAGCATCTTGAGGATAAAATGAGAAAATGTTTGTGGTGCTTTGAAAACCTTAAAGTCTATGCAAATACTAGCTATTATTACTTAAAGCACTGTTGCGGTGATGTAGTATATACGAACTGTTCCCTACTTCCTCTCTCCAGATCCAAATCTATATCTTCCAATAGGCTACTCAAACCTCACATCTTCTGTAAAGGCTTCTCAGACATCCATCTCTGCTTGCTCTATCTTTTCTAAATTCCCATAGCATTTTTGCTCTAAACCAATTAAATTCAACAGACATTTCTTAAGTATGTACTATGTATAAGGCACTATGCTAGGCACTTGGGAAACCAGAAAGAAAAAAACCCCAAATTATCTTTGCTGGAAATATGGGAAAATTGTTAAGATTTCAAGGCTGTCTCAACCCTGGGACTGATGCTTGATGCTAACTCTCTCCTGCCTTCCTACTGAACTTGTTGATGAGGGGAACCCTGGAATAGAGTTTTCTTGAACAAAATCACATGGGTCATTACAAATATATCTAGTGAGTGGGGATGATAAAAAAAGTTTGTAGAAGGGAAAAATTTGGGGTTTTTTTAAGGCAATTGGGGTTAAGTGACTTGCCCAGGGTCACACAGCTAGTACCAAAAAAAAAAAAAGGCTGATTAAGGCCATATTTTGGAGTCTCTTGAATGGTGGTTTAAAGGTTGTGCTTTTTTAATAATAATAATAGTAATAGCAGCTAGCATTTATGTAGTGTCTACCATGTGCCAGGCACTGCGCTAAGTGCTTTACAATTTTGTCTCATTTGATCCTCCCAATAACCCTGGGAGGAGGATTCTATTATTATCCCCATTTTGTAGGGGGGTTTTTGAGGAAATTGAGGCAAGCAGAGGTTAAGTGACTTACTTAGGGTCACACAACTGGTGATTGTCTCAAATCCAATCTGAACTCCGGTCTTCCCGACTGCAGCCCAAGCGGTCTGGGCACTCTGGCGCCACCTAGTGGCCTTTTTTTTAAAAATCCTTTAAATAATGGGAAACCGATAGATGTGGAAGCAATTTATGTTAAACGTAAATTAAAATTGTTTTGCTTTACCCTGGCACATAGTAGGTAGTTAATAAGTTCTTGCTCCATTTTCCTTCTCTTCACCCCAGAGATTAGAATTGGGACTACAAAGAAGTATACTTTGGACCAACAGAAGGAAGAACTTCGAAATACTTAGAGTTAGTGACTAGAGCTGTGATTTCATGCTATAGGAAACTCAGAGGTGAGGAAACTGCTACCAGTACAGCTCAGATGCAGGTTATAGTCTAAAAGTTTAAGTGACTTGGCCAGGGTCACACAGCCCCTCTGTGTCAGAGGCAAAACTTTAACTCAAGTCTCTCTGGCTTCCTGACCTGCACTCTATCCACCGTGCCACATTGCCTTTCTAACAATTAAAGCAGCCCAAAATGGAACAACCTGGATTTTGGGGTAATGAGCACCCTGTCATTGAAAAATCCAAGCAGAGGTTTTTGCAGGCTGTTCTAGAGTGGGTTCCTTCTTCAGCTTAAAACTAGGGATTGGATTAGAAGACCTCTAACTCTCCAATACAAAGACCCTCTGCTTCTAATCACCTTCTTTATCTCAACAAGAACTTTTTGATGGGGGGCAAATGGTTGAATGTGTGCATTGGGGAGATTATGTTGGCAGCAATCTGAAGAATGGATTGAAGAGAGGAGAGAGGAAGACCAGTATGAGGGGCCATTTCAATAGTCTAAATAAAATTGGGTAACTAACTAAATTAAGATAGTGATAGAGGGAGTGGAGAAGAGGGGAAACATGAAAAAGAACATGAGTGTGAGTAACCCTCTCCCCAGGAGTCATGAGCACCTACTTGCATTTTGATTTTGTTTTTCAGAGCAAAGAAGCCCGTGCAGCTCAGTCTAAATTTGAGGGCCCCTAAATGTGAGGATGTAGGGAAGGAAGGGGAAAGAAGAAGAAGCAAAGCAACAGAGTTAAATGATATACAGTTAGTTCTAAGACTAGCTGCCACCGTGGTGATTGGGTGAACCCTCTCTCCTCTGAAAGACTAAATAGGAGGTTGTAGGGGTCCTGGGAATCCCTGCTATGGCCTTTAGGCTTAGACTCTTGTCCTCTCCTCCTTCCATCATCCCCAATTCATCTCCTGGGGCTTCCTGATGTCATGGGCTTCTAAGCATACAGCAGCTGCTTGGACAGTTAGTATTTATGGTACCATCCACGCACAGACCTCTCAAGGATGAATGTGAATTTTCCTGCTAGAGCAATGGTGCTATAATGGTGTGCCTGAAGAAGGTCATAGGATAATGAGAGAGGGAACTGGGAGGGACTTTATGTTTCCATCCAGTCCAGTGGTTTCATTTTACAGATGAGGAAGCTGAGACCCAAAGAGTTGTAATCACTTGCCCAAGGTCACATGTTTTAAGTAGTAGAGCTGGGATTCTAACATAGCTCCTCTGACCCCAAAGCAAAGGAGGCTTGGGTTTTTCTAGGCATGCCAATGATGTAACCGCCTTTCCTAGGTGATGTTCCTTATCTTGAGAACACTGGAGTCTTTCTAGAAGTCAGTGGACCTAGGGGAAGATCTCATGTCCTCTGCCTCCCTCTTCTGGTTAATCTAAACTAGGATTTTCTGCATCCATTTGGAATCACAGGGAAGGAGTCATTTCATGAGGTTCACAGATTTAGAACTGAAAGAGACCTTAAAGGCTATCTAGTCCAACTCCTCATTTTTACAGATAAGGAAACTGAGGCCTGGAGAGGTCAAGTTTCTTTCCCAAGATATCAGAGGTGAGATTTGAACACAGATCCTCAGACTCCAGACTAAGTACTGTTTCTACTGAATCAAGCATTGAACCCCAAATATCAAATTTTCAATTAAAAGTTCTACCTTGAGGTAACAGATCCTTAAAGACCACTGTATCCAGTTTTAAACTAACTTTACAGTCTTTCAAGGCAGTTTCTATCAACTCATTTATCATTCAACAAGCATTTATTAAGTACCTACTATATGCCAGGATCTATATGCAAAATACTGCAGTTATAAATACAGAAGTGAGATAGTCCCTGTCCTCAAGGTGATTGTTCTGAGACATGGAGATGCACAGTTTCAGTTAGATTCTCCAGTCAGAAGCTCAAAAGATAGATGCTAAAATATTAGCATCCTCACCCAAGCAATATCTAGAATACAGAGAAAATAGTCATCCAACACTAATCCATTTGAATTGCATAGTTCTCAAAAGCAAGGCAATAGTAAAAGAGTACCTGACTTTCTTTTTTTTCTCTTTTTTTAAATTTTATTAATTTATTTTGATTTATCAATAATCACTTCCATATGCTTTTGAGTTTAAAATTTTTCTCCCCCTTCCTCCTCACCACCCTCCCCAAGATGGCGCACAATCTGATATAGGCTATACATATACATTCCTATTAAACATATTTTCACATTAGTGAAGTTGTAAGCAAAACTTAAAACCAATAGGAGGAACCATCAGAAAGAGGAAACAAAACTCAACAGAAGAGGAAAAAAAATGATAGAGATTCAACTTCCATAGTTCTTTCTTTGGATGTGGATAGCATTTTCCATCACGAGGCCTCTGGAGATGTCTTAGATCCTCGTAATGCTGAGAAGGGTTAAGTTTATCAATATTAGTCCTCGCACAATGTGGCTGTTATTGTGTACAAAGTTCTCTTGCTTCTGCTCACTTCACTCAGCATCAGACCATACAAGTCTTTCCAGGTTTTTCTGAAGTCAGCCTGTTCATCATTTCTTATAGCACAACAGTATTCCATTACATTCGTATACCACAACTTGTTCAGCCATTCCTCAATTGATGGGCATCCTCTCAATTTCCAATTCTTTGCCACCACAAAAAGAGCTGCTATGAATATTTTTGTACATGTGGGTCCTTTTCCCATTTGTATGATCTCTTTGTGATATACTGGCTTTCTTTAATGGATTTAGATCAACTGGCCTGGAGGAATTACCTCCTAGGTGCTGAAAGAATGAGGGGATGTGATTGCCGACTCCATCTTTGATCTTTGAAAGATGGTGGAGAATAGGAGAGATACTACAGGGCTAGAGAAATACAAGTGTCTCCATGTTCAAAAAGAAGGAAAGAATGGCATCTACAAACTCTAAGGCAGTAGGCTTGACTTTGATTCCTGGGAAAATTGTGGAACATACTATTGGAAAGATAAGCAAACATCTAGAAAATGAAGTTATGAGGCCAAAGAGCCAACATAGCTCCATCAAGAACAGATCATATCAGACAAACCTTATTTTCCTTTTGGCAGGGTAACTAACCTGGTAGACCATAGGATTATAGGCTCATGGGTTCAGAGCTGGAAGGACCTCAGAAGTTATCTAGTTTAACCCACTCATGGATTGTCCACATTCACATAGGTAGTCAATGGCAGAATCAGGATTCAAACCCAAGTCCTCTGACTCCAAGGCCAGAACCTTTTTCATTATACCATGCTATAGGCACAGTTTTCCTAGATTTCATTGAATCTTTATTAAAATAGCTCATGAATATCCTTGTAGGAAAGATGAAGAGATCTGGGCAAGATATGAATATAACTATAATGAAAACTGTTCAAATGGTCAGACTCATCATTGTTACTATCTCCATGTCAACTTGGAAGATGGTCCCCGTGGGAGTGCGTAATCTCAGAGGGAAGGGACTGGCCATGGGAGACAAGGAAAGGCTTCTTGCCGAAGGTACAATTTTAGCTGAGACCTGATGGAAGCCAGGGAACTCAGGAAGTGCAAGTGGGCATTCCAAGCATGGGGGACAGCCGATGAGAATGCACTGAGGTGGGAGACGAAGTGTCATGTTCAAGCAACAGCCAGGAAGCCAATGCTATTGGATCATGGAGTACATGGAGGGGAATAAGGTGTAAGAAGACTGGAAAACTAAGGAGAGGCCGGGTTGTATAGGGCTTTAGAAACTAAACATAGGATTTTCTATTCAGTCCTAGAGGGGAGAGAGAACCCCTCTACACTCTCATCTGCTTCTTGAATGATCTTTAGACCACATCTGGAGTATTTGTTCAGTTCTGTGTAAGTACATTTTAGTAGGGACATCGAACAAGCTAAAGGCTGTCTAGAGCAAGGCCACTGCAATGTTAAAGGGCTCTGGGCCCATGCCATGAAGACTAGTTGAAGGAATTAAGGGTGTTTACCTTGGAAAAGGTAAGACCAGAGAAGAAATGACAGCAATATTCAAATCCTGAAAGGCAAACTTGGAAGAGTGATCAGATTTGTTCTATTTGGCCTTAGAGGGGAGAACTAAAGGTTAACAGATTGAAGTGACAATGAGGCAACTGAAGTTGCTTGATATATGGAAAAATTAAAGGCTTGATAGATGGAAATTTTTTTTCTAACAATTAGAGCTATGCAGAAGTAGTAGAATGGACTGCCACAGGAGGGAGTAGGTCACCCTTCAGTGGAGCTCTTCAAGCAATGAATGGCTGGATAAGTATTTGCTGTGTTGTGATGGGAATTCTTTATTGCATTTGGCTTGGTCTCTGTGGCTTCTTAGGCACCTTCCAACTTGGAAATTCTGTGATTTTGTGATTCTGACTCTGTGAAAGCCAAATGAAGACATACAACATAGATATTAACCTGGGAAAGTCCTGGACTCTGGACCAGCTTGACTGGAACAGAAATCTGCCACGAAGAACAGCATTTTCATATTCTACAGTTAAGAGATCAGAGAAAAGTAGGCTTAGATGAAAGAACACATATCAGAGCCAGCCATTTCCCAGGATTAAAATATACCCATGATGCAACAGAGTCTGCCAATCCCAGATAGGTTTGATCATGCATCAGTGACTCCACTGAAAAAAACATTTCTGGAAGACATAATTTGCACCCATGTGAGAGATTGCTTATAATAAAAAGCAAATGAAAAATGGAGGAAAATGGTTTTTGGCATCTCCGTTAAGGCCCCAAATGATTTTAATGCTGCTGCCCAAGTGTTGGCATGACTGTGCTAGCACAGCAGCCTAACTGGCTAATTCACTGCTATTACCCAAGGTCCTTCAGTTCCCTGTTGTGAGGCTATCTCCTTGGGACTTTATCTTTTCCCTTGTCCTCATTACCCCATTTTCTTTTTCTTTTTTTTTCAAGTTTACCTTTTTATTTTTAACTTTTTTTCTTATTTGATACATTTTATTTCCCCCCAATTACATGTTTTAAAAAATGTATAATTTAAAAACAATTTTAAACTCTTGTTTTAAGTTTTGAGTACCAAATTCTATCCTTTCCTCCCTCCTCCCTGAGACAGTAAGCAAAAGAAATATCTTCCTCTTACCATAGTGGAAATCATGTATAGTATTGTAATTATGTTTAATAAAGTAATTTCGGTATTGTAAAACTATAGTGGTGGGTCAGTTTCCTCATCTGTCAAATGAGGGGGTTAGACTAGACCTCCACAGTCTCGTTTAACCCTAAGCCCTAGGATTTATGATAGCCTTCTGAGTGATCATTTCCTTAGGGAACATCTATGTGATCAAAGAACATGGGAAAGTGAGTGGGACTAAAGACAACCTGGACAAGTCATTCATTGACTCCAGCTATTGTCTACAAATAAGGGGAAAGCTGGAAGCATCCCTCACATGGGAAACAGACAGACAGAGAGTGGTCCAGAGGAGAGCTCAAGCCTTGGAACAAGAGTGGATTACCTGCTTCTAGTCATGGAAAGGAATGGACAGGATAGATACAAGGATAGAAGGCACCTCCCAACAAAGCCAAGATTAGTGCTAGATGATTGAGTCACTGACAGCTCCTCTGAGTATGGGCCTGACTTGAGTGCAGCTCACTCACCCACCCTCAGCCTTTTTAGAGAGGTGGGAGAGGGAGGGCAGGGAGCACAAACATCTGGGAGATGTTTTTACCACCATGGAGATGGAACTTTAACCATTTTTACCACCAAGAAGATAGAGCTTTAACAGATGGCTCTTGTCAGGATTTATGACCATGAGGAGAGAGAAATAAGCCAGGCTGGGAGCATGAAGACTGAGAGGGATGAGTAATACCTGAGGGAAGTCAAGCATCACGAACTGCATTAGAGCCTGGGAGTATCTGGGCAATGGAGAATGGAAGACTGAATACACCAACAGGACCAGTTCTTAAGCAGCAAAGCCTGCCTGCCTTCCACCTCAGCTGCAGGAGGCGTTTTGCCCTATGCCAGGTCTAATGAGCCTTCTGAAAGGGTTCATTTCCCAAAATGCTCTGAAACACTACTCATTTGGGAATGAGCACCTATAGTGTTTTCATTGCCTTACTATTTATTTCTTTCCTAATTAAATGTTTTCCTATTGGAGTGCAGTTCCTTGCCTGGGTCTGTTAACATTGTGAACAGAGGCAGGAAAGCATAAGGTGTACTCAGAGGACAAGTATGTGGTTTGACTATAGTGAAAAATTCACATAAAATACTTGGAAATAATGATAGGAAGGGTGGGCTGGGGACCCTGAACAGTCCATTAAGCATGGTGTAAGCGAAAACATTGAGACTTTGGTCCACTTGGGTTCATATTCCATCTTGGCTACCTACTATGTGTGTGATGGTGGTTGAGCAAATCTCTCTGGGCTTCATCTATAAAATGAAGGGGCTGAACTAGAAAAACTCCAAGGTACCTTCCAGTTCTAAATCTACAAACCTAAGAACATAGGCCAATAATTCCAGAAATTCCTAGTTATAACTAGGAAGAAGTAAGCAAGCCAAGAGACAGAAATTAAGCATCCCCATGATTTTCAGGGGCTTCTATCTTTGCCAAGAAAAACCCCAAGAACAAAGAACTGGACATGGCTCAAAAACAACAATGATTTTTACCAGAGTCAGTAAGGGCAGTTTTAAGATGAAGGAATCAAAGCTATCTATAATCATATGAAAAAATGCTCCAAATCACTATTGATTAGAGAAATGCAAATTAAAACAACTCTGAGGCACCACCTCATACCTATGAGATTGGCTAATATGACAAAAAAGGAAAATGATAAGTATTGGAGGGGATATGGGAAAACTGGGACACTAATGCATTATTGGTGGAGTTGTGAACTGATCTACCCATAAGGAGAACAATTTGGAACTATACCCAAAGGGCTATAAAACTGTCCATGCCCTTTGATCCAGCAATACCCCTTCTAGGTCTGTATCCCAAAAAGATTAAAAAAGGGAAAAGAATTTATTTGTACAAAAATATTTATAGCAACTCTTTTCATCATGACTAAGAATTAGAAACTGAGGGGATGTCCATCAATAGGGGAATGACTGAACTAGTTGTGGGAGATGAGTGTAATGGAATATTATTGGGCCATAAGAATGTCAAGCAATATGATTTCAGAAAAACCCGGAAAAGACTTACACAAACTGGTACAAAGTGAAGTGAGCAGAAGCAGGAGAATGTTGTACACAGTAACAGCAATATTGTATGATGAAGAACTGTGAATGACTTAGCTCTTCTCAGCAATGCAATGATCCAAGATAATCCCAAAGGACTAATGATGAAACAGACTATCCACCTACAGAGAAAGAATTGATGTTGTCTGAATACAGACTGAAGCATACTGGCTTTCTCTTTCTTTCTTCTTTCCTTCTCTCCTTTCTTTCTTTCTTTCTTTCTTTCTTTCTTTCTTTCTTTCTTTCTTTCTTTCTTTCTTTCTTTCTTTCTTTCTTTCTTTCTTTCTTTCTTTCTTTCTTTCTGTCTTCTTGCACAAAATAACTAATATGGAGATGTTTTACATGGTTGCACATGTATAACCTGTATCAGATTGCTTACTGTCTCAAGATGGGGGAATGAGAGGGAGGTATAGAATTTTGAAATCAAACCTTTAAAATGTTAAAAATTGTTTTACGTGTAATTGGGGGGAAAATAAACTATCATAATCACTCTTGAAAAATAAAAAGAAAGATGTCACTTCCCACTGTAAAAATCCAGAAAACTTCTAGAGTGAATGCCATTTGATCAGGTCTGAAAGAATGGGTAGGATTTCAGTAAAGAAAGATGAAACAAGAGGGAAGATTCATGTTGTCTCAGCATAAATGAACAGCTTAAACAAAACCACAGAGATTAGAAAGTGCATAGCATGCTCCTGGACTGGTGATTGGTCTTGTTGATTGGAGCATAGAGAAGGTGAAGCAGAAGGGCATGAAATAAGACTGGAGAGGTAGATGGTCAGGCAGTCAATCAACAAACATTTAATTGACTCCCTTCTATGTGCTATACCTGCTAAGCACCAAAGATACCAGAAAAAGGCCAAAAATAGTCCCTGCCCTCAATGAGCACACAATCTAGTGGGGGAGACAAATGCAAATAATATGCACTAACAAGCTATATAGAGGATAAATGGGAAATAATAGAGAGAAGGCACTCAAATTAAGAAGGATTAGAAAAGCTTTTCTATAGAAGGTAGTATTTTACCGGGACTTAAGGAAGTCAGGAAAGCCAGAGGCATAGTTAAGAAGGGAGAGCATCCTAGGCATGTAGGATAGCCATTGAAAATGCCTGGAGTAAAACAATAAAAATAAAAAATAAACTTAAAAAAAGAAAATGTCTGGAGTCAAGGAGATGAAATGTAGTGTTCAAGGAACAGCAAGGAAACCAGTGGCCCAGGACTGAAGAGTATGTGGACAGGTGTAAGGTATGAAGAGATTGGCGTGGCAAGGGGGGTAGATTATAAAGAGCTTTGAATGCTAAACAGGAATTTGTATTTGATCATGAAAGCGATCTGGAGTTATTGGAGTTTGTTGAATTGAGGTGCAGGGAGAGAGTGACATGGTCAGACCTGGGCTTTAGGAAGATCACTGGCAGCTGAGTGGAGGATAGACTGGAGAGGGGAAGAGACTCGTGGCAGGCAGACCAAACAGCTACCTATCACAATCATGTTAGGAATTTGGACTTAAGTCCATAAGCATTAGGAAGTCACTGAAAGGTTTGAGGAGTGGCAGGGTCAAAGGTGTACATTAGGAAAATTAATCTGACGAATAAAATGGACTGAGGAGGAACAAGACTGAAGACAGAGAAGCTGGTTAGGAAAGCACTGAAACCGTCAAGGTGAGAGGAAATGAGAACCTGGAGTAGAGTGGTGGCAGTGGGAGTGAAAGGCCGGGATTTGGGGCAGTCTCATTTGCTGTCTACAATATTATATCATTTTCTCACAATTGGGGAATGCCAGGGCAGGAAATATAAAGTGGATTTTCTGGGCATTGACAGAACTGAAGGGAGTCCAAAAATGGAAAGCCAGGAAAAGCATTAAGGGAAGCCAGTTTAAAACCAGCAAACATTAGCAAACTAGGGGCGGAGGTGGAGCTAAGGCTGCTAAAATGAATGAATGAATGATTTCCTGATAAAGGTCTCATTTCTCAAATATATAGGGCACTGAGCCAAATTTATAAAGTAAGAGCCATTCCCCAATTGGTAAATGGTCAAAGGATATGAACAGGCAGTTTTCAGAAGAAGAAATCAAAGCTATTAATAGTCACACGAAAAAATGCTCTAAATCACTAATAGAAAAAGAAATAAAAATTAAAATGACTGAGGTAGCACCTCATGCCTAACAGATTGGCTACAATGACAGAAAAGGAAAATGGCAAATGCTGGAGGGGATTTTGAAAAAATTGAGACACTAATGCACTGTTGGAGCTGTGAATTAGCCCAACCACTCTGGAGAACAATTTGGAACTATGCCCAAAGGACTATAAAATTCCATATACCCTTTAACCTAGCAATACTATTACTAGGTCACCCCCAAAAGATGATCAATGGAAAAGGAAAAGGACCTATATGTACAAAAATATTTATAGCACCACTTTTTGTGTTGGCAAAGAATTGGAAACTGAGAGGATGCCCATCAGTTGGGGAATGGCTGAACAAGTTGTGGTATATGATTGTGATAGAATACTATTATGCTGTGAGAAATGATGAAGAGGATAGTTTTAGAAAATCCTGGGAGGACTTATATGAGCTGATGCAAAGTGAAGTGAGCAGAAGCAAGAGAACATTGTACACAATAATGGTAGTATTGTAATGATGATAGACTCTGAAAAACTTAGCTACTCTGATCAATACAATGATCCTTGACAAATCTAAAAGACTCATGATAAAAAATGCCATCTACTTCCAGAGAGAGAGAGAACTAACGAACTCTGAGGATAGATTGAAATGTTTTTTTTTCACTTTCTTCATTTTTCTTGTTTCCTGCCTCACCTAACCCCCACAACATGGCTAATGTGAGAATGTTTTGCATGACTTCATATGTATAATGGGTGCTATGTTTCTTACCTTCTCAATGGGCAAGGGAGGGGCTAAAGGAAGGCAGGGAATGCAGAACTGGAAATAATAAAATATTAAATAAAATTAATAACTAGCATGTATTAAGTGCATACTGTATTCTAAGCACTGTGCTAAGCACCAAGGAGACAAATACAAAAGATAATCCCTGACCTTCAGAGCTTACATTCTAATGAAGGAAACAAAATATATAGGAGAGTGGTGGCTAGTGAAGTGTGTTTTAGTCTGAGAAGTCATAGGCATGGTGACTGGAACCATAGAGGGCAGTCAATTAAATTATTTTTGCTTGTTTTCCCCCCAAAAGTAATGGTGGCATTCATTAAATAATGGCTCCCCAAACTAGAGATTGAGAGCATCATTGGGGATACTTAATGGTGGCAGAAAGGTCTGGTGGTCCAGGCCATCAGCAGTAGGATAAATGTCAAGAAGAAGGTCAAAGTGGCTAGTTAGGTGGGTGTTGAAGCATGGTTTGGTTTGGGGCCAGTCAGATATGATGGGTCATATGAATTTGTGCTCACTCATTCACCACCCAGGACAGCTCAGTACCAGGGTTGGCATACTAAAACTAAATGGATAAAGTGCCAAGCCACAGTCCCCATCCCCCTTCAATTGTCTTGAGGATGTTGTCTGGGCAGATGGCAAAGAAGACGGCAAAAATAGCAGCCCACTAATCAGGATTGCTGGTATGAGGTATGTGCTATTTTTTCAATTACTATTAAAACTGAAGAAAATTTGTTCATCGGACCTTAAGATCATAGGATCATGGGTTTTGAGCTGGAATGGACCTCAGAGGCTAGCTATGATTAGTACCTGTTAAAAAAAAAACTCCACAACATCCTTTGTGTAAAGTATTTTCAGCTCCTTAGAGACTCAAAGTAAGAATCTGAGAAATGTTCCTGTGAATCAAAGCAGTAACAACCAGATGTATGCAGATGCAGACTGGAGCCAGCCAGAGAGGTGGAGGACATGTACAGTTGGCTCCTCAGGCATATAGGTGGTGAGAGCTAATACAGTCTAGTCCAAGGTGCTTTCTGCTATTTCTCTAGGACACAAAGCTTGGGAAAGAAGGCTGGGAAGAAACCCCATCCCCTTCACCTGCCTGACCAATTTCCTTTCTACTTTCCTTTCTACTTCTGGGAAGGAGTGGAGGGAGGAAGGAAGGGAAAAGAAATCAACCCATGATGCCACATTATTGCAGCTTGCCATGGAAATTCTTAATATCTGTTTGTTAGACATTATATGTTATTTGATATTGCTAACAAATTACATGATTATTAACATTGAGTTGTCTAATGCTGTGTGTCTGAGGATATGACATTTAGAAAGGAAGCCAGTCCATAGGAGAAAAGTGAGGATTTTAGCCTGCTGATTGAGAGAGAGTGACTTCTATATTTGGAGTAATTTTTAATATATTTTATAGCATACCATTATACTACTTTTGAACCTAGAGAAAAAGGTAACGCCTTGATGAGCCTGTGGGAGGCGCTGTGGTTGTCCCTGAATGCATCTTTTAGCATAGAATCAAAGGAAGCCCCAGCATCCACATCCATATAACCCTGTCTACTTTGCATTTACTGTCGACATTGTATTTATCTATGTTCCTTTTGTGTCCCCTCGATAGAATGTAAGCTTCTTGGGGACAAGGACTGTTTCATTTTTGCCTTTGTATCTCCAATGCCCAGTACAGTGATTTACCCATAAATGTCCTTATAAATCATCTAGTTCAACACCTTCATTTTATAACTGAGAAATAATGGAGCCTAAAAAGGAACTTTTGGTGTGATTTGCCACATCAGACCAATTTCACTGCAAAAGAGCATTTCCTAAGCACATACTATGTGTCAGATACTATGTTAGTAATTAAATAGAGCTGGTAATAAATGCTTCTTCATTTTGACATCGTCATTGGCCTCTAGGGAAATCAGCTCTGAAAAGAAATATCCTTTATTTTCTCTGAACCTGATTTCCCCATAGCAGTTCTGGGATCCTGCTGTTTTCAGCATCTGTACTGGGAGCCCTGAAGCAACGGCAGTGGGTATTATCTGCCCAGGCAGAGTTTTCATCCATGACTCAGAAAGGAAGATGGTTCTAATTTAATCCCTACCTGTCATATGCCCAAATATCCCCTTTCTTCTCCTTTCCTCCCCAATCATGCAGCATCACTCACTCCAGCCTTTTTAATCCCATTTCTGATGTAAAGATAGCAACATCTCTGTAGTGGTTCCAAAGCACTGACATGGCACCCCCAGATGAAGGCCTCTTTCCTAGTGACAGGCTGTTTCCTGTATTCCTCAGCTGTCTAGAAGAATAGGGTCATACTATTCCAGGGACCAATATATTATGCCATATACTACTGGCTCTGGGCAGACTAAAGTCACCTTTCAATGATTTAAAAGCTGATGTGTCTTAGCTTCATTACAGGCGTGACTCTTGTGTGGCCAAATTAGTGTCTATGAGCAGCGGCTCACTCCTCTTCTGAGGCACAGGGACTCACATTAGGGAGAATTATGATTATGCAAAGTGCCTTTCTATCATCTCATTGGGCACCTCCCAGGAGAAGAAGTCAGTAACACAGTTCTCCCCTCCAATTATCAATTTAGAAATCAGGCATTATTCATAGGCCAAACCCTCAGGCCACTGACTGATGATCCACCAGGAGAGAAATATAAAGCCCTTTGCAACCTTTCCAGTCTTCATGCATTTTACTCTCCTCCAACACTTACTCTGTGATCCAGCTACATGGGCATTCTTTCTGTTCTCATCCTTCTCCCACCCCTCGGCGACTTCTCTCTCTTCGACTACCTCCCATTTACACTGGATACATCTTATGTGTGTATGGTTGTTCGTGTGTTGTTTCCCCCAAGAGAATGCGGGTTCCTTGATGACAGGAACTAATTTTTGCTTTGCCCAGTGCCTGGCACATAGTAGGCACAAGTAATAAATACTCGTTGACTTGACTATAATGTAGCCTAGACCAAGCAAAGCATCTCTGAAATAAGTTGCAAAAATCTCTCTCTCTCTGTATTTCTCTCTCTTTCTCTCTCTCTATTTCTATTTCCCTCTCTCTTTATTTCTCTCTCTCTCTTTCTCTCTCTTTCCCTCTCTCTCTGTATTTCTCTCTCTCTCCATTTCTCTCTGTATTTCTCTCTCTCTTTCTCTCTCTGTATTTCTCTCTCTCTCTCTCTCTCTCTCTCTCTCTCTCTCTCTCTCTCTCTCTCTCTGTATTTCTCTCTTTCTCTCTCTCTATTTCTATTTCCCTCTTTCTTTATTTCTCTCTCTCTCTTTCTCTCTCTGTGTATTTTTCTCTCTTTCTCTCTATTTCCCTCTCTCTCTGTATTTCTCTCTCTCTTTCTCTCTCTGTATTTCTCTCTCTCTCTCTCTCTCTCTCTCTCTCTCTCTCTCTCTCTCTCTCTCTCTCTCTTTCTCTTTCTGTCTTTCTCTCTCTCTCATTAATAAGCTAAAATCCTCACTTTCCCCCCCTGGATTGGCTTCCTTCCTAAAGTAGAAATTCGGGAGTAACCATTGGAGGACCTATTGGAAATATTCACTCAGTGTCAGGAAGAGTTAGAGACAATTCCTCACAGAATCCCAGTGTGTATCTGAACTACCTCAATGGTAATCCTTTCTACTCCATCTTGACAAATAGGGAGGGAAAGTCTAACATCAACTTTAGTCAGTCAATCAACAAGCATTCATTAAGTCCTTACTGTATGCCAGGCACTGTGACTCAGGATCCATAGAAAAGCAAAAACACTGGGGCAGCTAGGTGGCACAGTGGATAGAGTACCGGCTCTGAAGTCAGGAGGACCTGAGTTCAAATCCGGCCTCAGAAGAAACACCTCACACTTGCTAGATGTGTGACCCTGGGCAAGTCACTTAACCCCAATTGCTTAAAAAAGAAAAGAAAAGAAAAAACACAATTCCTGCCCTCAAGAAGCTCATATGCTTTTTTGTTTTTTTGCTAGGTAATGGGGTTAAGTGACTTGCCCAGGGTCACACAGCTAGTGAGTGTCAAGTGTCTGAAGCTGAATTTGAACTCAGGTCTTCCTGACTCCAGGGCTGGTGCTCTATCTATTGAGCCACTTAGCTGCCCCAGGAAACTCATATTCTAATGAAGGAGACAACATATAAATAACTATGTATGTGTAATATATATACAATATAAATGGAAGGTAATTTCAGGGAATGCACTAGGGAGAGAGGGACAGGACAGCCTCTTGCAGAAGCTAGTATTTGAGCTGAATTTTGAAGGAAGCAAAGGAAGCCAGTAAGCAGAGGTGAGAATAGAGAGCATTCCAGGCCAGGGAGATTCGGTGAAAAGGCATAGAATCAGAAAATTGGGATATCTTGTTTGAGGAATGGCAATGATGTCTGTGTCACTGGATCAAAGTGTATATGGCAGGTAGGAAAAGAATACGAAGAGGGGAAAGGTAGGAAGAGATCAGGTTGTGAAAAGATCCAAACGGAGGATTTTATGTTTGATCATGGAGAGAATAGAGACCTTGGGAAAATTCAAGTTTGTTGCGTAGGGAGGTAACACGATTAGACTTGCCCATTAGGAGGAGACTCTGGCAGCCAAGCTGGAGATGTACTTGAGTAAGTGGGGATTTAAGGCAGGGATACCAACCATGGTGTCCAAATTTGAGGAGATGAGGCCCTATTTCAGGGAGGAGGCTGTATGAGTGGAGAAAGGGAGAGGTATGAGAGAAATGTTTTCAAGGTAGAAACGACAAGAATTGGAAACATTGGATATATAGGTGAGTGAAAGGGAGGAGTTAAGGATAATACTTAGAATGTGAGTATAGGTGACTAGGATACTTACTCAACAGTAATGGGGAAGTTTAGAAGAGAGGAGGGTGGAGATGGAAGATAGTGACTTCTATTTGGGCAAATCCAGTTTGAGATGCTTATGGGACATACAATTTGAGACTTCCAATGGGTCATTGATGATCGAAAACTAGAAATAAGAGGCTAGCTAAATATGAGAATCATCTCCATAGAAATGATAATTGAACAAATGGGATCTGATGATAACAACAAGCAAGATAGAATAGAGGAAGAAGGGAAGAGAGCCAAGGACAGACCTTTGGGAGATACCTATAGTCCAGAGGTTCCCAAACACTCAGCGTCCCACTAGAAATCTACTTTCTTTATCCCTTTAATGGTTTTTTAAAATTTGTATTATTCCAAAAAAATACATTTTTTTAAAAAAAATTAAACATTTTAAATTTAATAATTTGTTGTAAATGTTTGGATTTTTTTTGCATTGAAATTTTGATGATGCAATACTGTGTCATGTAACTGGATAGTATTGCATTGTAAATAAGTCATAACAAGCACCTACTCCTGTCAGTGCATGCTGGACTTCCCAACAATGTGCCAATACTTGCTTGTTAAAACCTGTCCATGGACTTGACCACTGATTGGTTATAACTTGCATTTTGTGTGTTTATTTGGAAAATAATGTAATCACTACAACTTTAACTCTGTTACACAACAGATGAAACTTGTATGAACAGTCTTTCAAAATTTTCTTCTCTTCTCTTCTTTCCTTGCTTCTACCATCCCCTTATTTTTATTCAATGCCCCTCAATTGCACCTGAGGCTACTACCACCCCTCTGGATCATTCCAGCACACCCAGGGGGTAGTATCGCCCACTTTGGGAACCTTTGCATAGTCAATGGGTATGACCTGAAGGAAAATGATCCAGGAAAGAAGACAAAGAAGAATCAGTCACACAGGTAGGTGGAAAGCCAGCAGAGATCAATGTCATGAAAACCTAGAGAGGAGAGGGTTTCCAGAAGAGATCCTGGTCTTGAAGGTTTGCCACAGGCTTTTTATAAATAGATAGCCAAGGATTGGCTGCATGGTCTTTCTCATGGCCTGTGCTTATCTGTCTGTCTCACCTGCTTCGCTGTTGGCTCAATTCCTGAACTTCCTGATTTTTCCAACTCATCCCCAGCAGCCTTCTCAGCCTGGTGATGCTTCCGCCTCTACATGCATCTCCTCTGATTGGTGAGTCCCTGATCCAGACCATTATTTCATGAAAGGCCCATGCTATCCATGCTCACTTCTCTCCAGCCCCACTGTTAACTCTCTGGACTGTCTACCTCCTCCCCAGCAGCCTTGCCCCACAAGGCAACCCCTTCCCCAATCCCTTTTCAGCTCCTTTTTTTATGTTGTCCTCCTCCATCAGAATATAAGCTCCTTGAGGTTAAAGATTGCCTTTTTTTTTTTGCTTATATTTGTATTCCCAAATTCTTGCTCAGCACAATGCCTGGCACATATTAAAGGCTTAATCATTGCTCTGTCTCTTCATCTGTCTCCATTTTAACAAGCAAGCAGGGATATATATGGCCAAAGTAAACTCTCTAAATTCCTTGATAACTAACATAGTAACCTGCATCCTACCTGTGCTCACAAAATGCTTAGAAATGTTGTTCTCTGCTGGGTAAAACTCTTGCATTTTCCTTGCTGGCAGATACATATCATAAAAGAAGGAATGTGGCCCAGTGTTTCACCTGGCTTTTTGTTTGGACCTAAATTCATTGCATGCTTCTCAAAGAGGATCTAGGGCAGAATTTCTTAACCTGGGGCCCATGAGTCTATTTCAATGGGGGAGGGATGGGTGACCTTGAATGGGGATAAAAATAACCATTTTTATTTTCGCTATCTTTTGGCATCCTTTGTAATCCTATATATTTTCTCAATTTAAAATTTTGTTCTGAGAAAGGGTTCACAGACTTCCTAGACTACTGAAAGGTCCCATGACACACACACAAAAAAATGTTTTAAAACTCCACATCTAGAGAGAGAAGGGGAAAATCCATGACTTCAGGAGGCAACTGATTCCTCTTTTTATGTCCAGTTGTTAGGATGTTTCCCTCATACCAAGGCTACATTTTGCTTTTCTCCTACTTCTACCTAATGCTTCTAGTTATTTCCTCTGGGAGCAAGCAGAATAAGTTTAATCTCTCTTCTATATGATAGTCCTTCAATACCTGAAAACAGCTATCAAGTGCCTTCTAAATTAACCTTCTGTTCTCCAGACTAAATGCCTCCAGTACCTTTATTCTAACTTATAAAGATCTTCCCTAAAATATGAAGTGCATGACAGATGCTAGTCCCAAACCAAACATTAAGACACGGTCTTGGTAGGACAGGATACAGGATACTACTGCCCTAGTCCTGAACATTATGTTTTGTTTTTGTTTTTAATGTGTACTCAAATCCCATTAGCTTTTTTGGTCATGCCATTACTCATATTGAGCTTGCAGTCTACAAAAGCCCCCAAATCATTTTCAAGTGAATTGTTGTCTATTTGTGCCTTCCCTATCTTATACTTATGATATTGATTTTTTGAACCCAAGGGTATGACTTTACATTTATCCCCATTAAATTTTATCCTTTCACATTCAGTTCATTATTCTAACCTGTCAAGAGCATCGGACTGTCATCCGATGAGTTGGTAATGCCTTCCTTTTTTGTGTCATCTGAAAACTTAAATACCCTATCCATACTTTCATTCAAATTACTCACAGAAATGTTCAAAATCACAGGGCCAAGTAAGATAGCACAGTAGTAAGAAGCAATGCAGCTGAACTCCCTTTGACAAAAAAACTCCTTCAACAAGCCTAGAAAATGCATTAGACTGCATTGATTACCTTTGTGCTCCCCTCCATTACGGCTCTAAACATGGCCCCATGTATCACCTTTCCAGAGGATCTGATTCTCTCTCTCTCTCTCTCTCTCTCTCTCTCTCTCTCTCTCTCTCTCTCTCTCTCTATATATATATATATATATATATATATATATATATATGTGTGTGTGTGTGTGTGTGTGTGTGTGTGTGTGTGTGTGTGTGTGTGTACATACATACATATATACACACACTCTATATAAATATCAATAGTTGTAAATTTCCATATTATATAAAAAGATCTATATATGTACAACAATGCAACCAATTCCTCAAGTGTCATACTAACCCTAAATACTGAATAAACAACAAAAAACTGATTAAAAAAAAGAAAAGAAAATGCATCAGACTGAATCCTGATAGAGAAATGCAGAAAACGTCATAATGAACCCTTTGTCTGGGGGAGAGGAGAGAAGTAGAAGGGTAGGGGAAATTACCTTACATTAGTAGGGTACACAAGCAGGCATTTAAACAAACAAGGAAAAGGGGATGAAGGAAACAGCTGACACTTCAAATTCACCCTCATTTAAACTGGTTAAAAAACAGAAATAATTTCATTCAAAATGGAAATAAGAAGGAAAGAAGAAAAGAGGTGAGAGAGAATTAGACAGAGGGTAGATTAAGGGAAGGATTAGTCCTAAGCAAAACAAACTCTAAGGATATACAAAAAAAATTTGAAGCTCTTTTTAAAGTTGCAAAGAATGGGAATCTGAAAGGGTACCCATAAATTCGGAATTGGCTGAACAAGTTATGGTATATAAATGTGATGGAATTGTATTGTGTTGTAAAAAATGATGAAAGGGATGGTTTCAGAGAAACCTGGGAAGACTTGTATGATCTGATACTGAGGGAAGTAAACAGAACCAGGGGAATAATTTATATGACAGCAATATGGGAAAGGCAAACAACTTTGAAGGAATTAGGAACTCAATTGATATATGGTCAAAGGATATGAATAGTAAGTTTTCAGAGGAAGAAAAATCAAAGCAATCAATAGCTATATGAAAAGTCATTTATAACTAGAAAAATGTAAATGAAAACAACTCTGATGTCCCACTGCACACCTATCAAATTGGTTGAAATGACAAACAAAAAGAGAAGAATGACAAATGCTGGAGGGGATATGAGAAAATAGGTCTACTAATGCACTCTTGGTGAAACTGTGAATTAATTCAATCATTCTGGAAAGCAATTTGGAACTATGCCAAAAAGATATTTAACTGTACATGCCTGTGACCCTGCAGTACCGCTACTAGATATATGTCCTAAAGAGATTTTAAAAATTATAGGAATTATTTTTGTAATAGCAAAGATTTGGAAACTGAGGGGATGCCCATAAATTGGGGAATGGCTTAACATGATGATATACAATATATGAATATGATAGAATACTATAGTGCTGTAACAAATAATGAAGGGTATGGTTTCAGAAAAAACCTGGGAAGACTTGTGTGAACAGATGCAAAGTGAAATGAGAAGAACCAGGACAACAATTTATATAGTAATAGCAATATTGTAAAGATAAGCAACTTTGAAACACTTAGTAACTGATTAACACAATGACCAACTACAACTCTGAAGGACTCATGATAAAACATGCTCTCCACCTCTAGTTAGAGAACTGATGGACTCAGAGTGCAGATTGAAGCATATTTTCTTCTATTTCTTTCTTATTTTTTATTTTTTAAAAAATGGCTAATACAGAAAGTTGTTTTGCATGACTATACATATTTGTAATAGTTTTGGTTGGTGGGTTGTTTTTTATTCTTTTTTTTTTTGGCCTTCTCAATGGATGGGGGAAGGGGAGGGAGAAGAGAATATTTGGAATTAAAAATGATTTTTAAGAAAACATCTTTTCTTAGGATTTAAAATTAAAAGGAAAATTTAGATAAAGAAAGCAACTGAACATTCTTAACTAGCAGTATGAAACTGCTATATCATGTTGGTCCTTCCAAAAGCAAGGATGGTTAACAATAGCTTCAAAAGGTGGGAAAAATATGAAGAATTAGGAACTCTTACCAGTGTAATGACCAAACATGATTCCAGAGGGCTAATGATGAAACTTGCTACCTACTTCCTGATTGAGAAGTAAAGAACTCAGAGTGTACAATGAGACTCTTTTTGGACATGGCCAATGTGGATTGACTATACATATTTGTAATGGGATTTATTTTTCTTTAGTTCTCAAGCAAGGGTTGGAGGGAGGCAGACATTTGTTAATTAAAAAAAATAAAATATGATTTAAGAAAACTACTATCCCAAGGTCAAATCCATTATGTACTGCACTGGAGACTGTTTCCCCATTCTTCACCCCTTCCCCATTGACATCAATGCCTTATTGACTATTCTTTGGGTCCAGTCACTTATTTGACAAGTTCAAGTCCACCCAATTTTTTTTAATCACCTAAGTCAAATCTCTGCCTCTTGTCCATAAGGATGCTTTGCTAAAATCTGAGTATTTTGTGTCTACAGCATTTTTTGGATCTACTTAATTTAGTAAATGCCATTCAATTAAAATTCTACGCTATATTCAATTATATGGTGATATACTTGGGGCTTGTATTTTTTTGTTACTTTCAAGCACCTACATCAACTCTAACTTCTAGCAGAGTGATACCAAATGCAGGTTTTCCCAAATCTGTTATGAATAGAGAAAACTCCTTTTGCAATTAGCACCTTGGTTGCAAGTGTGTGGATGCTACTCAAGTGTTCAAAATAGTTTGTCCTCTTAAATAGGTAAAGCATCCTCTTATAATTTTGGCAGTCTCTTTATTTCGCTTAGCAAGCTCTTAATAGACAATGTGAAGGTAAACACCAGATCAGCTCGGGTCAAATTATAATAAATTCCAAATAAGCAATAGCCTAAAATAATGAGATCTCACTCCATCTACTTCTTGCAATTGTCTTTGTTAATACTCCCCTCCATTAGAGCAGATAATTGAGAGCTGAGTGTAGTTTAAAGAAAATGTTAAAATTTTAGTGCCCAAATGGATTTTACTGTAAGAAAATGCTGTAAAAATAGCACTTGCTCTTCCACAACATTACTGGTTTCCCATTGGCCTTCAAATTGTCCTGACAAATAGACTTGCCCTCCCGCAGACCTGGGATTCTATTCTGCCTCACACATCCCCAGCAAAACTGCCAGCTGAGAGCTAATTGCAGAATCTTCATTACCAGGGATGATTGAAACTATAAAAAGCACACAGCTGAATTTTCACATCCTGCTGGGGCAAGCACAAGGCTCTCTCTCTCTTTCTCTCTCTCTCTCTCTCTCTCTCTCTCTCTCTCTCTCTCTCTCTCTCTCTCTCTCTCTCTCTCTCTCTCTCTCTCTCTCTCTTTCTCTCTCTCTCTCTCTGTCTCTCTCTTCATAGCAATTATCCTTGGCACATACGTGGACCCTTTCAAAGAATTCAGAGGTGTCCAGAGACGTGACCTTATTTTTTTCCACCTTCCTGGGAGTCAAGTTGATGCCAGTGGCAAGTATGATTAGCCTAATTTTACTGATACAGAGACAGAGGTTCGTTTCTCAACTGCACTGAAAGCAACTTGCCCCAGGTCCCAAAAAGATATGCCTAACAAAGATCATAGTCTTATTTCCCCTTTCTCAAGCCTTTGTAAACTATTGGGGAAACCTGTTTATCCTGCAGCCCTAATCTGAGTATCATTCTTATTTCCTTCTGTTAGTGTGACCCTGGGTGCATCACTTAACCCTGTTTACCTCAGTTTTCTCATCTGTAAAATCAACTGGAGAAGGAAATGGCAAATCATTTTAGTATCTTTGTCAAGAAAACCCCAAAACGGGGTTCCGAAGAGTCAGACATGACTGACATGACTGAACAACAGGCAATACAGGCTTCATCATACCAAAGAAATCACAGGTCCTATATTTAAAAAAAAAATCAGAGTTTAGCATGTGTTGAACAAGGGGCAGGGAGAGGAAAGGCTAGAGCACTGGACCTAAGTCCAGTCGGGAAAATCTGAGTTTAAATCCAGTTTTATCTACTCAATAGCTATGTGACCCTGGACAAGTCACCTAACTTCTGTCTGCCTCCTCTTCTGCAAAATGGCTATAAAAATAGCATCTACCTCCCAGGGTTCTTATAAAGGTAAAGTGAGATGCAAACCTTAAAGCACTATATAAATGCTAGTTATTATTGTTGTTATCATCAAATGAAATAATATTTGTAAAGTGCTTAGCACAGTGCCTAGCCCATAGTAGGCATTTAGTAAATGCTTATTCCCTTCCCTTTCTCTAATATTGCTATTACTATTATGTATATTGTTGTTATTATTACTATTACTATTAATTTTTGTTGGACATGGAGTCACAAAGACTTGAGCTCAAATCCTACTTCACACTCTTACTATACGACCCTCACTTAAGTGCTACTTGCCTCAGTTTCCCCATCTGTAAAATGGAGAGGAAAAATAGCATCTACTTCCCAGAATTGTTGTGAAGATAAGATGAGATAATATTTGTAAGCTGTATTGCAAACTTTCCAGTGTTACATAAATGTTACATAAATGCTAAACTCTGCCTCAGACATATATGAGCTTGGTGACCCTGGGCAAATCACTCAACCTCTCTCAGCCTCAGTTTATTTATCTATAAAATGGGAATAATAAAAGCACCTATTTCCTAGGATTGTCATGAGGATCAAATGAGACAATGTGTGTAAAGGGCTTTGCCAATAAGCCCTATGTAAATGCTAACTCTTATAATATAAATGCTAGATATTAATTCTATAATTCTATTACTCTGGAGCATGAAAGGAGAGGCAGTAGTCTTGGAAAGTGTGGATTTCCAGTATTCTTTTTGTGGTGAAAGCAGGAAGTGTGTGAAGATAAGTTCAGACCCTAAGAGCTAGGCATCCTTGATGCCACAGAAGTGTGCCATGAAGTCCCTTTTCTAGGGTGGTGATTATGGCACCAGTGGGAGGGGCAAGGGATGGGTGGGAGGGATCATCAAATCATAGATTTAGAGCAGGAAGGGAGCTTTGAAGACATTGAGTCCCCCCCTCTGCTTCCCCAAATGAGGAAACTGAGTTCCAAAGCGGTTAAGTGGCTTGCCAGGGTCACTTGGCTATGAAGTGTGAAAAGCAGAATTCAAACCCAAGTCTTGAGTCCACAGACAGCTTTCTCTGCACTGCACCAGAATGCCTCACTAGACTTGTGATCTATTTTCTAGGACTCCCAAACAGCATATGATGAGAGCTGTAAGAATGAATTCCATTCGGTTCAATACATCAGAATTATGGGCAGCTGAACATAATGCTGGCTTTTGTTTCTGAAGAGGGAGGGTGGGTTTGACGTTCCACCAGGCAAGGTAACAGGCCCATCCTCAAGACAGCAGGCATCTAAGCCACAATGGGCCCATGCTCAGTACTTTTATAGCGTGGTATAAGCTTCCCAGCCATGCCATTGGCTTGTACAGCCCCCATTAATGATATTCCCTTATTATAGAGGGTGCCTCCTGCTTCCTCCCAGTTCAATTTAAACTTGGATTAACTTCTGCAAAAAAAAAAAATTTACTTCAAAAGTATAAGCATGGAACAGCTGGGTGGTGCAGTGGATAGAGCACCAGCCCTGGAGTCAGGAGGACCTGAGTTCACATCTGGCCTCAGACACATAATATTCACTAGCTGTGTGAGTCTGGGCAAGTCACTTAACCCCAATTGCTTCACCAAATAAAAAGTACAAGCATAAATATACAAATTTACTCACATGAGAGGCTTAATCTCCCACCCCATACCTCCTCAGTCACTGGGAAGGAGAAAAGGATTAGGTTCATAGCTTCGATGAGTTCCTGTGGGGTACACAGTTGTAGTTCAAAGCCCAAAATCCTCCTTAGTCTCAAGTCCTAAGTACTCTGGCTTTTTAGGGCTCCTCTGCCTGGTTGGCTGCAACATCCTACCTGAAATACTGGCTCCAAGGTTCCCATGGCTCCAGCTCCTGAGTCTGGTGGGAATCACTACCAGCACCTGAAAGTGAGAAGGGCAAACAAAACAGAACAAGAAGACAAACGCCCTAGCCCATTTCCTGGAGCCATGGTAAAGGTGGGAGCAAAGGAAGGAAGTCCCTCCCTCCCTTCAGTTCATGGCACCTGTGCTGCGGGTGAAGTGTGAGCGTCACCCTCTGGACACAGGAGGAAAGAGGGCACTGGAAAGATCATGTAGGATAAGGAGAGATTGTCTCAGTTTGACCAGTTTTAAAGATTCAGCCTTTCCAGCTACACAGCCAGTCACCCACATGGTAAGGGATGCCAAGTGCCTCCATGTTAGGTGATCTGGGGATGCCCAGGACAAGCCCCTCCAGGAGCCTCTGCATTAGTTGTACTGGGCATACTCCAAAGGTTCCTTACAGTAGTAAGCACAAATCACTATTTGAATAAATTTGGCACTGAAATAGAGTAGAGAAATAAGTTGGTAACCAAAGAGACAACAGGGCAAGTAAATGTTGTTGTTGTTGTTGTTGTTGTTGTTTTAAGATAGGAGGGACATCAGGTCATAAATGAGCTTCCTAAGAAAAAAGTATCATTATCGGATGGATTTAATGAATGCTACAAAAGTGAGTGCTACCAAATATTTGAAGATCATCTAGTTCCAAATGAACTATAAAGGACCTATGAAGAAAGATGCTATCCACATCCAGAGAAAGAACTGACAAAGAGAAGTATGTATAGCATGGTTTTACACACACACACACACACACACACACACACACACACACACACACACACGCACAGAGACACATTTGTGTCTAATGGTAGCCTTCTCTAGGGTGGGGAGGGAGGGTGAAAAAACATTAAAAAGTGGACAGCAGAGAACAAAAGAAAGCTTATAAAGAACCACAGAAAATCAGAGTATGTGTAGTATTTGTTACATAGTTTTTCCAAAAAAATAAACTATGAAATGGAAATTTATGGTTTTATATTGAATCTTCTTCTTATGTTGTGCTATATACATGGAAATTTTTTTTTATCTTTTTGTATTTAAGTTCAAAATAAATAAAAATTTTAAAAATACATAGGAGGGACACATGTTGAAAGCAGAGGGGAAGGATTCAACAGTAAGGAAAAGATTGAAAAGGTTAGAAACGGGAAAGCTTAGAATAGCTCAACTTAACATCGACATCCCCTTGGCCCCTTTTTTGCACTCATCCATTCACTACAGTAGAAGGTCTCATCACCTCTTGTCTAAACATTGGTGTTGGCCTCCTAATTGGTCTGTCTGATTTCCAAATCATCGTCCATACAGCTGCCAAAGTGACTTTCCATTAGCCCAAATGACCATGCCAATCCACTACTCAATAAATTCCAGTGGCTCCCTATTACCTCAACAGTCAAATATAAAGTCCTATTTTTTTGTATTTAAAACTCTTCACAACCTAGTTGTCCCCTTCCTACTTTCCAGTCCTCTTACATTCACTATTTACCCTCCACAGCCATACCAGCCTGTTTGTTGTCCCTCAAATAAAATGCCCCTGCTGCCCTTCTCCACGTCTTCACGCTGGCTGTCCACTGTACCTGAAATGCGGTCCCTCCTCACCTCTATGTCTTGGGATATTTCTGTCTTCAGCGAAGACAGAAGCTCCAACTCGTATCTACTCACTGTATCTCTTGTATGTTTCTCTTACTGGAGTTTAAACTCTTTAAGGTATAGAAACCTATTTTACAAACCTTTCTAGTACAATTAAAACTATTAAGAAATAACATTTTTCTCTAAAGCTCTTTGGAAAGGTAGATGATAGGTCAAAAATAAAAAGGCCTTAGGGAAATGGATAAAGAGTGATAGACATATTTAAATCTCTTGTAGAGAAAAGAATTGCCTCTTCTTTATCTCCTGAAGGGATTGGTGCTAAGACCCGTTCTTCTCTAATGAGAGAGTGTTAAGAGATTGATTGAAGATAGAAGCCCCGCTTTTACTCCCAGAGTGAAGGAATGGTCCGGTACCTTTGTTACTCAGTTATTCTGAAAGATTAAATCAGCTATATTTTTAGATATTGTGACCATTTCCTTATTCAAGATTCCTATAAATGTTACCTGACAGCCTTAGATGTTAAATTAAGATTAAATTTGATTAAATTGTTTCTGGAAGATTTGAGTCTAAGCTGCAGAGTGCATCATCAATATTATTTTTGCTATTGCTCAGCAGAGGGCAGGGACTGGTTTGTTTTTCCGTCCTTCAGGATCCAGTACGGGCTTAACAGCGCCTGGGACATGTTGTTCAGTTGTTTTCAGTCATGTACAACTCTTTGTGACCCTATTTGGGGTTTTCTTGGCAAGGACACTAGAGTGGTTTGCCATTTCCTTCTCCAGCTCATTTTACAGATGAAGAAACTGAGGCAAACAGGGTCGAGTGACTTACATAGCTAGTTAAGTGTGAAGCCACTTTGAACTCAGACTCTCCTAACTGGAGGGCTGGGATTCTGTCCCCTGCACTACCTGGCTGCCCCTTATCCTCTAGGACTAATAAGCACTTAATAAAGGCTTGATTGACTGACTGCCACTTGGTTAGTCCTACTGAAGCTTGCCCTATCATCAGCCTTTCTTCACTGTATCTTACCTGTGTAATGTTTTACAATTTACAAAATTCTTCCACATCCATTATCTCATCTGATCCTCACAACAGCACCATGAGGAAGCAATATTAAGCACCCCCATTTTACAGATGTGAAAACTATAGATAAGGATGGGTGATCTTCTCAAGGTCACACAGCTACATAATAAAGGTGGGACTAGATCCCAATATAAGATCTGATGTTCAGTGTTCCTTCTCTATACCACATTGCCACTGGGTTTTCCATAGCAATAGGTTTTCCTCTATTGACCATCATGTCCTAGGTTGACTCCCTTCTTTTCTCACCTTCCTGCCTTTCCTGAGCAAGTCAATTTTTGTGCCTCAGTTTTCCCATCTGTAAAAATGAGGGGATTCCACTCAGTGGTCTCCAAGGTGGCTTCTAGCTCTAAATATATGATCCTATGTTTGCATTATCAACAGCCTGGAATTATGCAGTCTAGTATTTCCTATTAGTGTAAAAAACTGGGAGCAGGTGTTTACATTCCCTTAGTAGTTGAAGTGAAACCAGCTCACCCAATCCAATCAACATCCATCTCTTTAGGGGCTGATCAGCCAGTTTTTGACTCACTATGGTCTCCTGCCTTCCTTCTGAATTCTCATCAGCACCTTCACCAGAAGGGGTCCAGGCAAAAGGAGAAGAGACAGAATATAAATTAGTTTCCTTGGCTATTTGGTGCAGCTCTGCTCAAAGTTTTGGGAAAGGATGTCATTCAATAACATAATGTTTGAAATCATCTAGCATTTTCTTTTGCCATGTTACTACTACAAGTACTAGTCTTGCTAACACTAATTTTGTTGTTGTTCAGTTGTTTTTCAGTCATGTCCGACTCTTTGTGACCCTGTTTGGGGTTTTCTTGGCAGAGATGCTAGAGTGGTTTGCCATTTCCTTCTCTAGTTCATTTTACAGATGGAAACTGAGGCAAACCCTATGCCTAGGATTGCACAGCTATTAAGTGTCTGAGGCCAAATCTGAACTCAGGAAGATGAGTCTTCCTAATTCCAGGCCCGGCATTCTATATACTGTGCCACCTAGCTGCCCATAACAACATTAATAATGCATGATTATTATATAACATATATAAAGCACTTTCATAGACATTATCTCCTTTGTTTCTCATAACAACTCTCCGAGATATACAGGGCAGGGATTATTCATGTGCATTCTGCATAGAAATTCTGAGACTCAGAAAATTATTCAAGGTCACCAGGTCTGTGTAGCAGAGCAGTACTCAGACTCAAATCTTTTGGCTCTAAGATCAATGTTCCTTCTGCTACATAATATTACCTCTCTGACATCACTAGTTACTACAAATAACTTTATATTGCAAAAAGGAATGATGACCTAGCCTCATGGCTCATCCATCCCCTGTTCTCACTCTCCCTCCCCACAACACACACCATTAATACTTCACAATGTACAAGCATGCACCAGTCTGTGTAGACAGCAGGAGAGGGAAGGAAGATATATCGTGTCCTCTGAACCTTATACTGACTCACTGAGAGTCTCCCTCCTTCTTGACAGTAAGAGAGAGGATGGATTACTTCCCTGGCTCCATTATGAATCAGTCGCCATATTGCAGTGATTCGTTCTTCTTTAGCACCTCCCAAGTTTAGTATGGCTATTTGGGGGTAATAACTATTCAACCCACAGCCAGAGTTCACATTTAATATATCACTCTATAGCTAGACCCATACTAGAGACATATAAATTCAATAGCAAAAGCATTTAATTAAGACATAAAACAATGTAGATAATAAGGAAGAGAATTAAGTACTAAAGCATTCTCTATCCCCACACACAAAAGGGGTACAATCATCTTCACCTCCAGAGGAGTTAAAAGCTAGTCCCTACAATCCCGATGATTCTCTAGCACAGCAGGAAGGTCACAATCACCTTCATAGCTCATAGTTCTAGTGGGGGGCACTTAGAATGGTATCATCTCCCTCCTGGAGTGTCTTTCCCAGGAATCTCTCAAGACAGGCTGGAAAATAACTGAAAGTAGGGCAGCTAGGTGGTGCAGCGGATGGAGCACCAGCCCTGGAGTCAGGAGGACCTGAGTTCAAATCCAGCCTCAGACACTTGACACTTATTAGCTGCATGACCCTGATCAAGTCACTTAACCCCATCGCCTAGCTGGAAAAAAAAAGAAAAGAAAAAAGAAAATAGCTGAAAGCCCTCACCTCTGCTTTGGAGTCATCATGGTCCAAATATGATGGTGGATTCAGAGTGGCCATGGCCATACTGTTCAGTATGCATATTTACTCTTGGGTCAGATCGGATAAAAAATGTGATGAATTTCGCAAACCTTCAAGTGCTATAAAAATTGTAATTGTGATGATGACGATAGTGATGAGTGTTATATCTCTCTCCCCTGACAGCTGTTGCATATCTGGCCTCTTCTATCCATGATAGAAGCACCACCATGCTTCATTCCATTCCATGTCTTAAACCTCCTAACTCATGTAACTCCCTCCTCCCTCAAACCCCTACCAATCAGAGCTCTTGCCTGACAACATGGCCACGTGGCAGGCCAATCACTGTGAGAGACAGGTTCTGGAGAATACTCTATCCTTGACCAAAGTTTTCTCTGCTTCAGGCATCGTAGAAAATGAGATCTGACCACCATGACCTCTATACCACAAACTGTCTTGTGAATCTGCCATTTTCTTTTCATTTGTTTTGCCACTAACCAGTCAGCTTTTATCCCCCCAGGCCTGGACTAGATCAACGACTAATCTAGACTTGTCACCTCCAAACCTCTTCCATATTTACTGAGCCCTTCATAGTGCTGCTAGAGCTGTTCTCTGAAATTATGGCTTTAAGCATGTCATTTCCCCGATCAGAAGCCTCCAGTGGCTCCTCTTTGCCAACTGAGTGAAGTCCAAGCTCCTTAGCCTGGCATTCAAGGCCCTTCACAATGGGATCCTACCCTGCCTTTGCCAGCCATAGCTCAATTCACTTCAACAACATTTACTGGGCTTAATATTCATAGTGACTCAACTACATCCTATTGAGTACAAACATGGAACAAGGCACAGTCCCTGTCCTCATGGATCTTATTATCTGGTTGGGGACAAAAAGATAAATACACAAAAAGCAATAATATGATATAATTACATAGAAGAGGTCCAGCATTATGAGAGATTCAAGAAGGAAGAAATCACTTGTAACTAGAGGGATCAGGGAAGGCTTCATGCAGAGGCAACACTTGAGCTTGGCCTGGAAGGACAGCAAGGATTTCATAGGATGAGATTTTGGTGGTAGAAAGAGTCAATTACAGGCACAGGGGAAAGTATGTGCAAGGCCACTGAGGTACAGTAGTGTTAGGATGAGATCAAGAAAGAGTAAATAGCTCTGTTTTTCTGGAAGATGGAGGATACTAAGGGAAATGGTATGCAGTAAAGTTCAAAGAGTAGGTTGGAATTCAATTTATCAGCTATTTACCTTACTAAACCCTCTACTCTAGCCAAAGCAATCCCCAAATATATTACCTACTTTTGCCTATAATGTGTCCTCTTTCCTTCATATATTTAAGAGTTATCAATCATCAGCTAACATTTGTTAAGTGATTACTTAAGTGGCAGGAAATGTGCCTTAGCACTGAAGATACAAAGAAAAAGCAAGACTAGTGCCTGACCTCAAGGAGCTTACCTTCTAATGGGGGAGGCAGCAGGTAAATAAATAGGTACAGATTAGCTGGAAGATTAACCTTAGTAGGGAAGGCATTAGCACCTGGGTAATGGTGGGGAGGAGGCTAGAAAAGTCCTCCTGCAGAAGGGGGTGACTAAGGCAAGTCTTAAAGAGAGTGCTGATGTTTTAAATTTGGCTTCAAACCTGTCCTTATTTTCATGATATTAAGTCATTTGTTATTTAGCTACATGAAGGTGAAATGACTTCTAGTAATTCAGAATAATTTGACCCAAACCTCAATTGATTACAGAAGAATCACAGAATCACAAAAAATGGAAGGGATCTAGGGGACTATGGTTTAATTGATACCAGAAAATAAAAAATCCCTTCTACACCATTCCAGATAGGTGGTTATCTAGTCTTTTTTAATATCTCCAAGGAAGAAAAAGCTCTTGCCTCCCAAGCAGACCAGTCCACTTTGGGGTTAGGAACTGTGCCTGTGATTCCATTGGTGTGAGGAACTCCCAGATGAAGAAGCTCCCACTACTAATACAGGCTGGCACCTTCTTTGCAACTCATAGTCTTAGAAAGCTGCCTTAACCACTGAGGGTAAATGACTTGCCCAGAGTTACAAACAGGTAAGGATCAGACATGGTGCTGGAACATAGGTTTTCCTGGCTTTGTGGCTCTGATTTCTCCTTACACCTCATTCCACTTTTGGAAGCTCTAATTGTTAAAAACGTTTGTTATATGAAAGCTAAGGAGGTGACCTTTTAGCCACATCCATCTACTGCACTATTTCTATCTTCTGGGACCTGGTAGAACAAAGCTCATCTCTTTTCCACATGATACCATTTAAACGTTTGAAGACAACTGTTATGTCCCTGCTGAGATTTGTGTTCTAGGTGCCAGCGTTTAGGAGGGACAGTGATAAGCTGGAGAATGTTCAGAAGATGGCAATCAGAGCGGGGAAAGTCTGTGAGTCAGTGCTATCTGATCAGTTGAAGGAGCTAGGTAAGATGTTGATTGTGGAAAAGAGAATGGAGTTAGAAAGATAGGATAGCAGCCAGTTAGTGTAGTGGAGAGAGCACTGAGTTCAAAGCCAGACACTTGCTAGCTACGTAACCCTGGGAAAGTCACTTAACCTCTGCCTGACTCAGTTTCCTCATCTGTAAAATAAGAATAATAATAGCACCTGCCTCCCAAGATTGTTCTGAAGATCAAATAAGATAATGTTTGTAAAGTTCTCAGTGTCTGACAAACAGTAGGCACTTATTAAATTTTTGTTTCCTTTCTTCCTTCTTCAATAATTTGAAGGGTTCAATGTGGATGAGAGGTTAGCCTGCTTCTGTTTGGCATCAGAAGGCAGAACCAGGAACAATGAGTAATGACTACAAAAAGGTACATTTAGATTTGGGGTCAGAAAAAAATTCTTAATAATCAGAGCTATTAACTGCCCCAAGAGTTAAGGGATCTCTCCCTTCTCCCATTGGAAGGCTTCAAAAATAGCAGTTGGATGGCTCCTTAATGGGTATGTTATACAGGGGATGGATTACTTTTCAGGTATAGCTCGTACTAGATGCTTGTTGAGATCTCTTCCAATTCTGAAGTTCTGTAATCCTTCCCTTCCTTAGGCTAACCATCGCCAGTTCCTTCAAACAATCCTCATTTGGCGTACACTTAAGATACTTCATCTTCCTGGCTGCCCTCCTCTGGATGCTCTCCTACTTAACTATGGCACCCAGAACTGAATAAAATACTCTAACCAGAGCAGAGTATGACAGGATCATCACCGACTCCTTCCTAGAAGCTATGTCCCTCAGTGTAGTCCGAGATGGTATTAGCATTCTTTCTTAACTTTTCACACAGCTAACTTCTATTGAGCTTGCAATCCACTAGAAACTCCAGATCGTTTTCAGACAAATGACTGCCTAACCATGTCTCCCCCATCTTGCATTTTTGACATTGACTTTTTTTAACCCAAGTTTAATGCTTTAAGCTTTTCCTTATTAAATATCACCTTTGTTGTTATTGTTGTTCAGTCACTTCGTATTCTTCATGATCCCATTTAAGGTTTTCTTGGCAAAGATAGTGGTGTGATTTCCTATTTCCTTCTCTAGCTCATTTTATAGATGAGGAAACTGAGGCAAACAGGGTTTAGTGACTTGCCCAGCATCACACAGCTTAGATTTGCCCCATGTTCAAGCCTTTTCAAATCTTTTTGAAGCCTGATTCAATCACCCAGTGTATTAGTTATCCCATCATCTTATCATCATCATTATTGACATACAATTAGTTAATGATATAAAAACAATAATAATAATATCCTTTGGAGGATTAGCTAGGTTCCCATTAAGTGCTCTAGGACTCCGGGAGATAGTGATCCTTCAATATAGAGCATCTTTTTCCAGTAAGTGCTAGGAACATGTGAAGTCACAGTGGATTTAACTCCTGTCAAATCACATCTGTTTTACTGTGATATAATCTCCTCAGTGCCTGACTATTGGAATATATCAGTACCTAACACTTACAAAAGGAAATCCACCCTACACAGTTCTGCCTAAATATTTAGACATAACCCAACAGCAACAGAAATTATCATTAGTTAAAATTCAAATCACCATAGGCAAGTGTCAGCCTGAGACACACAAAGGGGGCTCTCATTGAAGGCTTGCTCTCATTAGGTCCTTTGGTTGACTTGTCAGCTCTGTCTAGGTGAATGATTATCTGTTTTGTGACTTATTCAAATCTATCTGAAATTATATTTTTCCTTTTTGCTCCTGGTCTCAGCGTCTTGGCTATTTCTCTGTAGGACAGTATACTCTTCTCTCAGAAGAAAGCCAGGGCATGGAAGAAAATATCAGAGAGCTGTATTCAGCATCCTGGTTAAATGTTTGGAGATAGCATTATAAGGCCCCTTCCGGTTTTAAATCTATCATCTGAGGATTTAAAATGACATATTATCATTATCTGTGAATTTCAGTTATCTGGTGCCATATTGGTGGACTTCAACGTGAGGCGATGAAAATTTTTCTGTATATGACTTTACTGTATTCATTATAACCTGTTTTCAAATTCTACTTTAAAAGATGCTTTCTCAGGGCATCCAGGTGGCACAGTGGATACAGAACCAGCCCTAGAGTCAGGAGGACCTGATTTCAAATCTGGTCTCTGACACTTGACACTTATTAGCTGTGTGACCCTGGGCAAGTCGCTTAACCCCATTGCCTAGCAAAAACAAACAAAAAGATGTCTTCTCCTAGAAGACTTTTGGCTTTCCTTTATGAAGTTTATGGACTAGGTGCTTCACAGCTGGATCAAGATTCCCTACCACCTATATTTGTAGGTGGAATAGTGGATAGAGTAGATAGAATGGTAACCTGGAGTTCAGAAGACTTGCTTTTGAGTGCTGCCTTAGACACTTAGGAGGTGTGTGACCTTGGATTAAGCCACTTAATCTTTTTCAGCCTAAATTTCCTTATCTGTAAAAAAAAAAACCAAAAACAAAAATTAGAGATAATAATAGTATCTACTTTTCTGAGTTGTTGTGAGGATCAAATAAGATAACATATACAAAGCACTTTGCTAGTAACTGAGTACTATGCGGATGCTAGCTATTACTGTTATTAAGCTGTGCTGCCCTTCCCCATCCCCCATTATTCCCTCTCCTGCAGAACTACTGAGCCCAGACACCAAACTAATTCTGCCTCCTGCAGAGGGACTACTTGAGTTCCTGTGGGATGGCTCCATTTCCTTCCATGCTCCTGAGGTTTATTTCACACCATTAGACAAGGTTTTGTCACAGAAAGGGGAGCCAGGAAGAGGAAGCAGGCACTTACATGTTCCCAGGAGTGATAATCCTTGACTTTACTGTTAGGAGTCTGGTGTTATTCTCCAGAGCAGGGGCTCCTCACACATCCAGCATGTGTGAAATGTGGGGCTTGAAACCTGGAAGAGTTCTGGAGACTGAATTTACAGAGGAAAAATATAGTAGGCAGAGACCCATTTGGAAAAGATAGTGGAAATACAGGCCAGGTTTTGTGGTTGTTGGCTGCGTTCTATCCTAGGCGGAGGCTGGTACCAGTTAATTCTGGTCCATGCAGGAGAATATAACAAATCCCCTCGATGCCCCACATTTTCAGCACCATCACTAAAGAAATACCAGTAGGAAATAAAGGGGAATGCTTCATTTAAGCAAGTCCTTAAATTCTTAATGATCTCAGCCTCTCCAAGACTGTGATCCTTCCAATCAACATCTCCCCAGGCAGCGGCTTTCTTAGGCAAGTTGTTTTTTTCCAAAGCTCAGCCTTCCTCGCATCAGGAATATTCCACACAGCAGTTTCTCTCTCTTTAAGAGTTGTTTTCTTTAAGTTGCCACCTGCCCATATAGCCAGGACTCCAGAAGAGGTTCTTGATAACTTCCCTGGGTTGTTTCTAAGCATATTTATTCACCTCCTGGGCTGAGAGCATTAGTTTCTAAGGCCAGGGCTGGGGCTGGTGTAAATGCAACCTCGAGGAGAAATGACTGGCCAGAGTCTTGTTGGAACTCCAATCAGGTGGTCCCCAAAGCCTGATTCTAAAATCATAATAAAAGGGGAATTGTGGCAGAACCTATGCATTGATATGGGGAACTCCCAGGTGAGGAAATTCCCTCCACTAATGCAGGTCAGCACCTTCTCTGCAATTTACTGTCGTAGAGGCTGGGTTTCTTAACTTGAGGTTTGAGAATTTGGTTTTGTTTTGTTATTATTTAATGCGATAACTATATTTCAATATAGAGTGTCCCCAAAGTCTTAGTGCAGGTTTAAACTATTAAAACTTTAAAACTGCATTATCTAATTGCTTTCCTCTGTAATCTTATTTGATTCGTTTTGTGCATTTAAAAACATCATTCTGAGGAGTCCGTAGGCTTCACCAGACCTCTAAAAGGGCTCATGACACACAAAAGAAAATGTTAAGAACCTCTATTGTAGAGAGTTACCTGGAGCTCTGAGAGATGGGCTGACTTTTCTAAGGTCACACAGTCACTAAGTGTCATAGGCAGGATTTGAACCTAGCTCTTATCTAGGTTTCAAGGCCAATTCTCTATGAACCATGTGCCACATTGCCTTGAATAACAGCTCACTTTTTGATAGAACTTTATATTTTCCCACTTCTCACCTTTGTGAGGAAGAGGATGCAAGTATTATGCCCATTTTGTAGATAAGCAAACTGATGCTCAGAAAAAATTTAGCAACTTGGCCAAGATCTTCCAATTAATGAATGTTGGCTTAGATTTAAACTCTGATCTCCCAACTCCAATCCCAGCAGTTTTATCATCATACCACATTTCCAGGCCCTTCCCCTTTTCCCTAAGATGGACTAGGATTGAAACCCAGGACCCTGACAGCAGGGGTGCAGGATCTCAGGGGGTCTTAGCATGAGAGCGAAGCAAAGCCGATGGATCTCCAGGCTTCCAAAACAGGATCTTAGCTTCAGTCAGCATACTCACAAAATAACAGCAGACCCATTTAGCTTCCCTAAATGCTAAATGGCTTAAAAAAATAGAAGAAAGTCCACACTGGATCTAGCCTATGTGCAGAGTACTTTGATAGGTACCAGAAAGTATGATAAAATAATGCCTGCCCTCATAGGGCTTATGGTTTCATAAGGAAATATAACATGTGTAAGGTCTACCCAGGCCATTATTTGACCTCTGACAAGCTATAATAAGTCTAGAAAAAGTCTGTATGGACCACTCTGAAACCCAAAGGACTCACTCAAAGTAGGCTACCTTTATTATAGGTTCTGGACATGATCTCTCTTCCTGCCTGAAACTCCTACAAGGAAATTTTCTGGAAACTTCATACCCCAAATTTATGGTCCCTATTTCTTTCAACTATAGTAGTTCTCTTACATTAACCAATATTTTGCTTCTCTCTGACTGTGTCAGCAGAGGTTAAAAACAAATCAGACTTACTTGAGTAAGAATCTGCTCCTCTCCCTATAGGATCCATGATCTATGTCTGTCTCTGGGAACCCACCCAGGGTGAAAGTGATTGGGACCCAGGCAGTTTTCATTTACTGAGAGGTGGTAATACAGAACACACTAGAGCTAGATGTGACCAGTCTGAGGTCAGCTTTTCTGAAAAAACCATCACTAGCCTCACTCTTCCTCCTGCTGTAGCCTGAAAACCTTCTCACTATGGCCTAGTGACCATTGTGGTCATATCCTACCTTCCTTTCTACTCCTTGAGCCTATTATCAAATAAGATGATATTTTTAAAGAGCTTAGTATAGTGCCTGATACATAGTAGGTGTTTGGTTCCTTCCTTTGTGTGAGTTAAACAAACTAGACATTTTTGTTTTGTTTTACCATTGGGAAAACTGAGGCAGACAGAGGTTAAGTGACTTGCCCAGGGTCACAAAGCAACCAACTGTCTGAAGAGAAATTTGAACTCAGGTCTTCCTGACTCTGAGCTCAGCACTCTACCCACTGTACCATTTAGGTTCCTTTAGGTGGTCAGTTTGCTCATCTACAAAATGGGGATAATACTTGCATCCTCTTCCTCGCAAGGGTAAGAAGTGGGAAAATATAAAGTTCTATTAAAAAGTGAGCTGTTATTCAAGGCAATGTGGCACATGGTTCATAGAGAATTGGCCTTGAAACCTAGATAAGAGCTAGGTTCAAATCCTGCCTATGACACATAGTGATTGTGTGATCTTAGACAAGTCACCTAGTCTCTCAGAGCTCCACTTTTAGGCAGAGGAATATTTTGTTTTAGAAAGTTACAGAGAATGAACAACAAGATGGTAGACTAGACTTCTTCTTCAATCTCTATGACCTCTCAAACTTCTTCAAAACAGGAATTATGTGCCAAAAATAAAGCAACTTCAGCTATCTCCGTGGTCTAGGATACCAGGAAGGCAAAAGGAGATTTTTAAAAAAGCCTAAAAACCCAGAAACTGATGCTCACTGACCCTGAACTCACTCAGCACCCTTCCCCCTTCTCCCAAGCTGCTAAAAACAAGGCTGGACTAGCAGACTCAAGGACATGACACAGGCTAACATCAAAACCTACCCAACTGGGGTCCCCTCCCTTTTTCCATTCCTTTGGAGATCCAAGTTCAAGGGTGGTGTGTGTGTGTATACACACATACATGTATATATGTATATGTATGTATATGTATATGTACATATACATATAACTAATAATATTCCCCAACAGATAAATAATCAAAGGATATGAACAAACAGTTGTCAAAAGAAGAAATGCAACATATTCACAAGCACATGGAAAATGCTTCAAATCATGAATAATATGAGAAGGGCAGATCAAAACAACCTTAATGTATCACCTCGGACCCTGCAAATTGGCAAAAAATGACAAAAAACATTAACAGTTCATATTGCAGAAGTTATGGAAAGATAGACAAACCGATACACTGTTGATGGAATTGTGAAATAGTAGAATCATTCTGGAAAGCAACTTGGAATTATATAAATAATACCCATTGAACCAGAGACTACATTACTAAGCTTGTACCCCAACGAAGTCACTGATAAGAAAAAAAATCTCAAAAAAAAAAAGAAATCTCCATATGCTCCAAAATATTTATAGCAACACTTTTTGTGATAACTAAGAATTAGAAATAAAATAGATGCTCATGGAAAGAGGAATGGCTAAACAAATCGTGATACGTGAAGGTAATGAAGTGTTGGCTGTGCTATAAGAAATGATGCGTGTGATGAATACAAAGAAGTGTGGAAAGACCTGTATGAAATGATGCACAGTGAAGTAAGCAGAGCCGAGAAAACAATGTACACAGTAACTGCAACAGCATAAATGGAAAGGACACACTAAAAAATCAAAAGTGCATGTAACAAAATAAAAAAGATCAAGTGGGATTCAAATGAAGAGCTATGAGAAGACATTCCTAACCTACCTTCACTGGAAGTGGGAGGTCCACAGGTGTACATACTGCACATATTTTTGGGCTTTTTAAATGAATGGATCAATTGTGCTGACTTTTTTTTCTTCTCAAAAAAAAACCTATTTGCCATATGGGATGGCTCTGTGGGTGCAGAGAGGGGGAAAATGCATGGGATATCATGGTGATGTAAGAAACAGAATATATCAATAAAAACTTACTTATAAAAAAAAGTTACAGAGACTATGAGTAGAGTCATAAGGGAGTATATTATCAAATGCTTTTCCATGAACAATGCTAGAGCTGAATTGATTATGATTCTGTAACTGGAAAAGATCTGAGGTGGAGTTGGGAGGAGGCTATGAACTGTGGAATTGAGGGTGCTAAGAAGATGGTCTAGTAGTGAACTGGAGCTAGGCCTAGATGTAGTGTATAACTGAGATCACCATCAATCAGAATAGCAGGGTCCCAGAGCATTACTTGTAAGAATGAAAGAAGTAATTCCTGTCCAGATGAAGATTGGACTAAGTAACCTCTGGGGTCCCTTCTAACTCAGAGATTCTATGTTTGAATAGCTTCAAATCAAGTTGTCCAAACCTTCATCTTAGAGCAGAAAGATAAAGAGCAAGCACAGAGATGCATATGTGCGCTTCAACCCATATGTAAATACAGACTTTCAAATACATATGTATGCACACTTAGGCATAAATATGTGTGAACATCCATACAATACTTATTGTTGTTCAGTCATTTCTGGCTCTTTGCAACTCCATTTGGGGTTTTCTTGGAAAGATACCAGAGTGGTTTGCCATGTCCTTCTCCAGTTCATTGTTACAGATGAGGAAACTGAGGCAAACAGGGTGAAGTGACTTGCTCAGGGCCACTCAGCTAGTATATGTCTGGGGCAAGATTTGAACTAAGGTCTTCCTGACTTAAGGCCCAGCACTCTGCCCATTGTGCCACCCAACTGCCCCCTACAATACCTGAAGCTAATGCGTATGGGGCTGATACAATTGGATCTTCAGTATTTTTGATTACTAGCCACAGCAAAAAAATAATATACACTTCTGATTATTGCTTCTGTCATGTATTCCATGTCCCTTAGCATGAGGAAGAGTTCACAGACTGTAGAATAGCACTGTTTCGACCTCCGCATCTTACAACTCTGTCCCCTTCTTTCTGCTCACACAGCCTAGTTCAGGCCTGTCACCTGGACTTTTGCAATAGCCTTCTCAATGGTCTCACTGCTACAAATGTCTCCCCACTTCAATATAACCTCCTGGAAATATAAGGTTTTATTGTCATTTGTACACACACACACACACACACACACACACACACACACACACACACCCCAGAGCTAAAGTAGCTTCCTATTATCTCCAGTACCAAATATAATATGTAGAATGTAATTTCTCTGAGGCCAGGGATGATTTTTGCTTCTTTTGCAACCTCAGCACTTATGAAGTTAGAAGGGATAGGAGTAGAAAAGGAAGATAGTTCCTGCTCCAAAGGAGCTTGCATTTAACAGGCAGCTGGGAGGTGCAGTGGTTAAGAGTGCTGGATCTGGAGTTGGGAAGATGAATTCAAATCCCACCTTAGACACTTAATATTATGAACCTTGGTAAATCACTTAATTGCCTCAGTTTCCTCATCTGTAAAATGAGGGTGATAATAATAGCACCTACCTCCCTATAACATATGTACAGTGATTAGCAAATCTTCAAGCACTGTATAAGTGCTAGTTATTATTAACAGAAGACCACATATACAGGAAGTTTCAGCTACAAATCAGATAAAAAGGTCCCATACCTAGTGCATACTTGCAAAGCAGATGTTAATGTATCTTCTTAGTTATTCCTACTACCACCAATAATATTTATTTACTTAATTATTTTTTTTAGTGAAGCAGTTGAGGTTAAGTGACTTGTCCAGAGTCACACAGCTAGGAAGTATTATGTGTCTGAGGCCAGATTTGAACTCAGGTCCTCCTGACTCCAGGGCCAGTGCTCTATCCACTGCACCACCTAGCTGCCCCAATAATAATATTTATATAGCATCTACTATGTTCTAGGCACTGTAGTAAGCATTTTACAATTATTGTCTCACTTTATCCTCACAACAACCCAGTGAGGTACTACTATTATCCCCATTTTACAGATGAGGAAACTGAAGCAAGCAAAGGTTAAGTTACTTGCCTAGGGTCACATAGCTAGTTCGTATCTGAAGCCAGATTTGAACTTAATTCTTCCTGACTCCAGGCCTGGCGCTCTATCCATTGTATCACCTAGTGCCTTTTTAATATTGAACTATCTGACATTACCAAGCATTTTGATCACAAGAGCTTTCTTTTCCCAACTTTCAGTTCCCAGTAACTGGTTGCTATAAAGTCAAGGACTGAGGTACTCTCAGAAGCAGTTACCAGGCCACATTTCCATGAAAGTTAAGTCCCTGGATAATGGCTTCAGAGGCTGGGCTAAATGTTGGGCTATTTGTCTAGGGAGCACTGCAATTTCTAGGAATCTGGTCAAGGTGGTGGTAATGGCAAGTTGACTTACCTGGCACATGCTATCTCCTGTCTCTCTCTCTGATTCTCATGATGCTTTAGGTAGGCTGACTTGTTTGCACTGGGGGGTTGCAGTTGGTGGAGATGGCTATCCTCTTCTCCTCAAGGCTAACTCCCCTGCATAATGGCTCCTGGGGAAAACGCAGGCCAGTGGTCTGTGGGCAGGGGTGCTATCATTCTCTAAGTAGAGTGGAAAAATCACTGGATTGAAAGACAGAAAGCATGAAATATGACCCTAGTTATACTATTAACCAGCTGTTACTTCCTTGGTCAATCTCTTTCATCTTTCTGAGTTATTTCTGGGCTCTCAAAACCTGATTTCGGAATGATATAGCAGCATCTTAGGATCAATAACATTTTAGAAAATGCAGCCAAAACTGTCCTTGAAAGGTCTTGCCATCATATACTTAGCCTTTGCCAGAGCTTTGGTCCTTTACTGCCCAAGAATGGTACCAACACCAGACACTCAAGGAAGAAACATATACTCTGGATGCTTCTCCATGGATGAGTACACACCTTTTGTTTTTGAGAAACATCGATATCAATGAAGATTCCTCGAGAAACCAAAAAAAGAATTATATTTCTCACTCACTGTAGAATCATACATTTAGAACTGGAAGGAACTTTAGAAGCCATTGATTTCAATCCCCTCATCTTATTGATAAGGAAACTGAGGCCCAGAGACATTAAGTAATTTTTTTTTAAGATCATAAAGCTTAAGTGAGGTAGAATTTGAGCCCAGATTCAATGCCTGGCACATAATGTACACTTAAATATTTGTTGTCCTGACTTACCCCATTCTAATACCTTTTCCATTCTACTCCAGAGCCATATATATTATAGAAGAGGCAGCTGAGTGGTATAGCAGGCAGAGCAGTGGGCCTGGAGTCAAGAAGACCCAAATTCAAATCCAGCAATCAGACATTTACCAGCTATGTGACCCTGGATAAGTCATTTAATCTGTTTGCCTCACTTTCCTCAACTATAAAAGGAGTATGATAATAGAACTTCCCAGGGTTGTCATGACGATAAAATGAGATAACATTTGTAAACTGCTTAGCACAGTGCCAAGAACATAATAGGCACTTAATAAATACTTCTTTCTTTTCTATGCTATATTGCCTCTCCCATAACTCAGAAACTCAACTAGAACTTTAAAAAATCTATGAACAATCAGAAAACCAAAGGGTAAGAAAGTGGACCAACTTAGTTAAGTCCTTTGGCCCTGCTAACAGCCCTTCCTTCTAATACATCCTCAGTAACAGCCCTTCTCAGGCCACTTGACCAGGAGCCATTTGGCGCTGTCCACAGACTCAGTCCTGAACCTTCCAGCTGCTTTCAACTTTGTCATCGTGCTAACTAACACTCTAACCTGCAATTTCCTCACCTATAAAATGAGAAGATTACAACAGATATTCTTTAAAGTCTCTTCCAGCTCTAAATTCCTCTGATTCTAAAAGAATAGCAAGATGAACTGGGAAAAGGTGGGTGGAGAAGAGAGAGAAGCTGTATACCTCCTAGATGTGAGAGAGTAGAAATTAGCGAGATCGGAAGTGAGTGCTTAGCAAAGCAGGCACAGAATGTGAGTCTGAAATGTATTTATATTTTATCTTTAATCTCTTCCAATTTTTAATTAAAGCAATGACATAGTCTTCCTATATTTATAAACCTCTTCTTTTTTCATGTCAGAATGATTGTTTAAAACAACTGAATTACTTGGTCAGTATAGATTCATGGTGGATTCTATCCTCTCCTCTGGCTATTAACAGGCTGATATCCTAGCTAATTCATTTCCCTGGGATGTTGTAAAAGCAAGAACTACCGCCAGCACAGCTCTTATCAAAATATTTTAGCACTTCTACATCTGGTCCTGGCCATAAAATAGAAGTGAAGAAACACTTATGTGAAGATTTCAGAACTGTGAAGGAAAAAAGAGTTCTTATTTTATCAGCTCTTGCTCACATATCTCTAGGACAGGAAAGAGAAAATGAATTACAGTTTTAAACAAAAAGGCATTCAGTGAAAGAAATGTAAAGCCGTGACATGAACCGGCCCAATTAGAATATGACATAAATGAGAATGAGAAAGAATGAATGTCATTACATATATTACATATTCCTACGTCTCTGATTTATGTATACACTTAACCAAGTAGTCATTGGGACAACTTATACATCTCTACACTAAATAGATAGCTCTTAATGTACCTACATCCATTCCCACCTACGCTATAGTTTTCCACAATTTGCATTATATAGCATCATTAGAAGAATATTTATGTTAAAAAGTTGGGATTTGTTTCATAGGAAATGTTGGGGTTACTGGAATGTAAAGTTCCTCAGGGCAAGGACTTTTTTTGTGATTCTATATGCCCACAATTTAGCATAATACCACATACAAAGGTAAGAGCTACATTTCCCAAATGAATGAGATGTTCCCTTCCTCCTATTCAATTCTGGGTCCAGTTCAATGTTCACTTTCTGCGTCGATGCAAAATGTATTTATTGGTGGATGAACTCTTTAGGCTTTCTGTCCAACCTCGTGCAATCTGAATATTCTTCAGTCATTTGTTCTTTTCATATGTGGATAATGAGGCCACACTCTTTCAAGTGACTATGGATCTCATTTAGGGGAATTTACTGTGTCACGTTTACTGAGTCTGACCCTTTCTCTCTTTTCCATTAATTGATTATGCTTTCTTTTCTTTCTTTTTTTCGGGGAGCTAGGCAATGGGGTTAAGTGACTTGCCCAGGGTCATGCAGCTAGTAAGTGTTATGTGTCTGAGGCCGGATTTGAACTCAGGTCCTCCTGAATCCAGGACCGGTGCTCTATCCACTGTGCCACCCAGCTGCCCCTAACTGATTTTACATTCACAAACCTTACCCTTAATTTAAGGCACCATCTGCCTTCTTTGTGACTATCTATATGCCACAGAATGACTCTAGAGAAAATGAAGAAACAGTACTGATTGAGTCCAGTTCAAATTTGTGCTGTATAATTCTGTCCAGGCTCTCACTACAAGGCAATCCTTTCACACTTTCATAATCAATTCACAATACCACTTGCCAAAGTAACTATCCCAAACCTTTTGGTCCCTCCTCAAGTAGAACCCCTTCCCCACCTCACCTCAGCTGATAGCTTCAACTTGTACTTAACCAAAAATATTGAGACCATTTGCCTAAATCTCCTGCCTTCTCTCCTCTTCATCTTCCATCATTCATAAATTTTCCCCCTGTCTCTTTCACACCTGTCTTACATGAAGAGGTAGCCTTTCTCTTTACCAAATCAAACTCCTCTACATATGCCCTTGATATGATCTCCTTCTGTCTTCTCTAGGAATTTACCACCACCCCCTCAACTATCATATTCACGCTCTCTAAAATTCAATCTCTCCCTATTTACTGGGTCCTTCCCTGCTGTCTACAAACATGTTTATGTCTCCACCATCCTTTTAAAATCCTCACCTGATCCAGCTATCCTTAGTGGCTTTCTCCTATATGCCCACTTCTTGGCCAAATACCTTGATAAAGCCATCTACATCAGATATTTCTACTTCTCAATCACTTCTAATCCTTTGCAAACTGACTTCCAACTTCATAATTCAACAGAAATTCAATCTCTTAATAGGCTAAATTCATGGCCCTTAATCATCATCCTTCTTGATCATTCTGTAGTATTTGACACCATTAATCACCATTTCTTCCTAGATCCTCTCTCCTCTTTGGGTTTCCCTGACACTTCTCCTGGTTTTCCTTCTATCTGTCTAACTGCTCCTTCTTAGTCTCCTTTCCTAGATTTTCATTCAGGTGACTGACACCCAATAACTGTGGATGCCCCCCAAGGCTCTGTGCTAGGTCCTCCTCTCTTTTCTCTTCACATTATCTTGCTTGATGATCTCATTAGCTCCAATGAGTTCAATTAATGCATGTGATTCTAAGAGCTATACATGTAGTCTCAAATTACCGACTGCCTTTTGGACATCTTGAATTGAATATCCTATAGGCATCTCAACCTCAGCATGACCTCAATCTCAACTCCCATTGCTGTTGAAGGAATCACCATCCCCCCAGTAAACCTAGGCTCACAACTTCAGTGTCATCCCTGATTCCTCACTTTCACCACATATTCAATGTTATCAAATCTTGTCATTTTCACCTTTACAACATTTCTCATCTACATCCTCTTCTCAAGTGCCAAAATGATTTTCCTAAAGTGCTGAACATGTATTCTGTTCGATAAACTCCAGCAGTATTCTATTACTTCTAGGATTCAATATAAATTTTTTTTTGGTACCTGAAGCCCTTCCAACCTGGCCCCTTCCTACCTTTCCAGTTTTCTTACAATTCATTCACTCCATACACTCATGATCCAACTACCCTGGCCCACCTGCTGTTCCTCATTCACAACATTCCATCTCCATCACCGTTCCTTTTTACTGGCTATCCCCCCATTCCCAGAATACTTACCTTTCTCATTTCTGCTTACTAACTTCCTTGGCTTCCTTAATGATTCAGCTCAATTCTCACTTGCTGCAGGAATCCTTTCCTGTCCACTGCCCAGTATCTTCCCTTTAGAATTGCCTTCCACTTCCACTGTATATATTTTCTATGTTATTTGAATGTCGTCTCTTCCATGAATATGAGCCTTATGAAAGCAGGCTCTTTGTAAAGTACCTTAACTACATAGTAAGTGCTTAATAAATGCTTGTTGACTGATTGTCTGACTGACTGGACATCCTCCATGATAGTGCCAAGCATCTCTGTTGTTTCTGTGTAGGAACTTTTTATAATTCTAACATATACCTTGGGGATACCTTGTCGAAAGTTAAGATTTTGAAGCTATATTTTGATCTACCAAAACAAATAATTTTTTATAGTCAACAAACAATAAGGGTATGATAGGATCATGTTTATTCAATTGTTTGACTGTCAAGATGTTTTCTACTGTACACACATGTGCATATATATATACATACATGTGTATGCATATATATGTATGTATGTAGTGAAAGCCTGCCTGTTCCCTTCTCATAGTCATCAGGGATGCCCTTGATCTATGTTTACGTTATTCTCAGAAGATTTTTATAATGATGAAAAAGAGTAGGTGTATGAGTAATTTGTTATGGCTTCTCAATTGCTTTTTATTGGTAGTAACAATATCTGTGAACTTTTCCAATTATTTGATGTCTTCCTTTAAGGTATCTCAAAAACAGATTCTTCAATACCTGCAAAATTATGTCACTTTCAGCATGAATTTCTTTTATGTATAATTTATTTCATCCAGCTGTACTTCCTGTCTTTATTTTCTTTTGTGCCATTTCTAATTTCTCATAAAGCATATCAGGGGATATGATGTTAAAGTCCAAATGTGTTCACTCCGTTGCATTGATGGAAGAAAATATTTTTGCTGTAGTGATCTTGACAGATGCCTTCTATTTTTTCATCTGTTTGCTTTTCTTCTTTGTGTTTCATCCTTGAATATTCTCAGGATGATCTGGCTTAATTGAATCTTGTGTCAATCTTATGAAAGCTCATTTTTCTCTCCATCACTTCTAGTCATTTCATGAGGTGATACTCCTCATAATCATCTTTCTCTATAGGAAATTGATTTATGTTCTAAACCAATATTAATCTTAGCTGCCATATCTCAGTTTGGCAAAGATAGTAAGTATTTGCCAACTGATTAAGTTTCTAAGTTCTTTTTGCAACATTCTAAAGCTAGAAGTTATGGGTCTCTACCAATTCAGAGTCACATCTAAGTAAAAGTGCACAAAAATGGCCCAGGATTGAAAACACAGGCTTCATAAGGATATTTGAACCATTTTAGCCACCAAATGAGGTCAGCTAACTGGCAATCCAATCAATTGCTCAACAATTGGACATTATGATAAAAAAATAATAAATTGCCTAGAAAATGTGATTTTATTATATGTGTAATCAAGCTATGTATCATTTCTCCAACTACAATTATGAAGCTGTCTCAGAATATATTTTTTCTACTTTCTACAGAAAAGAAAAACAATTAATGAATTGCTAAAAAAAATCTGGAAATGTTTAAACTCACTAGAGATGTCTGATTCTAAGATAACAAATAATGAGATTCTATTACTTAGTTCTGAAATAAAACACAGAAGGAGAAGAAAAATCTTGATGATGATGATAATGATGAAGAAGAAGAAGCACTCTGCTTGTCTCAGAGATCAATCAATTACACAGAACTGCCATAATGACCTACCTACTAGAACGGAAGCTTCATGAACATAGGGTGTCCGACTTTTCTGACCCCTTTTGGGGTTTTCTTGGCAAAGATACTGGAGTGGTTTCCCATGTCTTTTTCCAGATCATTTGACAGATGAGGAAACTGAGTCAAACGGAGTTAAGTGACTTGCCCAGGGTCACACAGTTAGTAAGTGTCTGAGGCTGGATTTGAACTCAGAAGACTATTTTTGACTCTAGGTGCAGCATTCTATCCACTGGACCATCTAGCTGCCCCAATATATTCTTAATAGGAAGACACAAAGTCCAAAACAAAAGCTCACCTCCCTATAAGCTGATCAAGTTGATCAAGCATCTCCCTTTAGTCATACTCCATACTCTTAAAAAGTTATTATTTGTAGCAGTACAATTACAGGTCAAACTCAGGTTTTATACAAACCGCGTTGGGGGTGGAAGCAGGGAGTACAGGATTTATTTGGACCAATGTGGTAACTACCGACTAATTGATTGATTGCTTCTTTATTCTCGTCACTCAACAGCTAATGTCATTTTCAGAGACATTAACAATCTGGAGCATTACACTATAGTAGACTACCACTGAAATTAAATGAAGTATTTATATCACTCGAGGCAAGAGAGCATCACTTGATTTCATGTTGGGTCCATTTTCAGGGTATATGAATTATGCCGTTCTAACTAGTAAGATGACCTTGAACCAAATGATGTAGGCTCCAGACTTTAAATAGCCTATTCCTGCTGCCTCATTTACTTGGCTCTTAAACCCTCAAGCTTCCATCCTTGCCCTTCCATTGAAACTGTTCTGGGGTCTCCATTGCCATATGTAATAGTTTTTTTCTCAATTCTCATTCTTTTTACTCTCTTTTCGTCAATATGATTGAGTACCTCTACCTTTTTTAAGCTTAATGACATCGCCTTCCCCATCACTCGTCTCCATGCTCAAAATAAACTAAACAATTCTACTGAATCTGTCATGGGCTCCAAGCCTTTCTTCAGGCTCTCCCTTAGCCCTGAATGCCTTTTCTCTCAATCTGTACTTATTGAACTCCTACCCATCCTTTAAAGTCCAAACCAAACATCTTCTTTTCCAAGAATTTTTCCTCGATTTCACTGGTTAACAATAACCATTTTACTTTGAACCTTATATAGTTCTTTGTTTTTGCAATATTTGAATTCAATCACCACAAAATGTTGTAATCTGTTGTAGCGTGTTGTCAGTTTACTAAACTGTAACTTCCTTGAGGGCAAGGATTAAATATGTTCTTTCCCCCAGCCTCTAGCAGTGCTCTGCATTCAGTTGTTGTTTGTCCTTCCTTTTCAAAGACATTGCAATTGAGGGCTTGACTTGAGCATGAATTGGATTTAAGTGAGGCAGAGTTGCACAGAGTCATCAGCCTCACTCTGTCTTCCAGAGTCATTGAAGTCCAGTGACAGGACAAAAGTCTACATGCCTGGTGATGACCTGGGATGCAGTGGATGACCTTGGAATCTTTGATATCTGACCAAGTCCTGAGAATTCCACAGCACATGCTTCAGCCACCTTCATGGCCATTGGAACAAAATATTCTCATCTGCCCATTCCACCAGAGGAAGTCTTCACATGCTTGGGGTAGACATCCCTTTTAATTCACAGATGGGTTTAAGGCCTATTGATTATCCTCAACCTGGTTTAGCCTGTTTGCTAAGATGTTTTTACTGGAGTGTGACCACTGTACATGGTAAGTTTCTTGGAGCCACAGGCAAGAGTTGGCTAATTTTACCACTGCACTCAGTAGGCATTTAAATAAATATTTATTGTTATTCTATTCCTCTACTTTCCTAGTCTTTTCCTATTTCTTTAGCCATCCTGGGTACCACAGTAGATAGAAGGTTGAGCCTGAAGTCATGAAGATACAAGTTCAAATCTGACATTTAGCACTTCCTAGCTGTTTGACCCTGGGCAAGTCACTTTATATCTACCTGCCATGGTTTCCTCATCAGTAAAACAGGGATAAAAATAGCACCTATGTCCCAGGGATGTTGTGAGGATTAAATGAAATAATTGTAAAGTGTTTAGCACAATGCGTGGTGCATAAAAATATCTACCTTAGTTTCTTAAACTGAAAATGGGTATAATAATAGCATCTACCTCACAAGGTTGTTGTGAGGATCAAATATTTCTAAAGCCCCGACACATAGTAGGGACTTAACAAATGATTGTTCCATTCCTTCATCTCTCCTTTCTGATTCAATTACTTCTCATTTTTCTGGCTATCTTAGCCTTAGACTTGAGTTTTCATCCTGATATTTGACGAAAAAAAACTTATACAAATAAATAAGCTATATAAACCACAGGTAGTCTCTTAGCCAAGGGCAGGAGACAAAATTTACCAGGATCATTGACAAATGGCTAAAATCATTCCTTCCCAGAACTGTAATACCTAATTCATGAATTCCTCTACCAAAGTCTCACCCTGATGCCTCATTATAGCATGAAGACTATTCAGACATAGAGCAAATGTTGGCAGGTCTTACCGAGCTGTAGAGATTTTGAGTGTGGGCCAGGTGATCTACTGTATGCCTGTTATCTGAGTAACAGCCTAACTTAGCTTGGAGACGTTCATTAGCAGATGGTTAGTCACCCACCAGGTGGTGAATTTTCTTGGCCACAGCAATACATGAAAAATGACTAAGGCATGGACAGGTTATAATCAACATTGGTATGAAGTGCCCATGCAACTGAAATCACCAATCTTTGAATTATTAAAAAATAATTTATTATGACAGATGTATTTACATTTTTACATATTTGTATGGGGGAGATTTGGACCTCCAGTTTCATCAGCATAGAGAACTCCCCCAAATTCTTTTGCCATTACATATCGGAAGTGCTACATAAGTGATAGTTATTGTTACTGTTGATGTTGTTGTCATTGTCATCAGCAACTCAACTATCCTTTATCATCGTAGTTACCTGGGACACTGAGAGGCTGAGTGACTCATTCATGACCACACAGCTAATATGTGTAAGAGGCAGTAATTGACTCGTCTTCCTAACACCAAGACTGTCCCTCTACCCACTATGCCAGGCAAGCTTATATCCTTATTATGCGTCCATTTATTCATTTGTATGTGAAATCTGTTGTCAAAAGACATGTTACCTCTAATCACAGCATAAATACAAAATTCCCAATAACACCTTTTTTCTCTTCACATTGCACCTGCATCAAGTGGGCAGCTTTGAAGAGACAAGTTTGGTCCTGGGGCCATGAGTTGGCAAGCCCTAACATAACCAGAGGAGGCAGAAGCAGAGCAAGCGAAGGAGCATCTCAGGCCTATGCATTGAATACTAGAGTTTGGGGTAAACATAGCATTGATTTTCAAGTTTATGTAATGAAGTGCAGAGCTGAATAATTAATGAAGGTGAATTGACTCATCAGATATATTTTCCTGAGTTCTGTAGGCAAGAATAACCCTCTAACAAAACAACTGAAATAGCAAACTGAATAGAACAAATGTTCAATGGAAGAGATAATTTGATGTTTATAAAATATGATACCAATTAAAACATAAAACTCTAAACCAAAATGTATAATTCAGTTTTATTAGAAGTAATCAGTAAATTTTCACATCTACTAATAGAATAAAATACCATTATATGGCCAACACACTTTTAGAACTTGCTGCTTAAAAAAAAAAGTAAAATGAGGGGGAAAACAGCTGAGTTAATTTATTGTTTCCATTTTTATTAATTGAAGAATAAAACTATTTAATTTTAAATTACTGTAATTTATTGAGAGTAGCTATTAACCATCCCAAAATCTTTTATTGGAAAAATATAACAACAACTTATCTTTTATTATTTGGGCAAATTTGGGCTTTATATAGCAAAACAAACCCCAGACTAGTACTAAAGGCTTCAACCTCTTCATCTGTAAAACGAGATGGAGCAAAGGGAACAGCGCCAGGGTGATTGGTATTGTATAACTTTGAAAGTGTTCTCTAGTTTTAAAATTCTATGGTTCCATAAAACCTGGGATCTAGCCCTTACCTATCCTCTTCTTTCACTGACTCCCATTCAGATAAAGTTCAGCACTTTGGAATAGTGGTCTTGTGGTACAGAAAAAGGAAGTCCTAAGTCTCTAGATTAATTTTAACATTTAAAAACTACTTGAAGGTTACAAGTTGGTTTGTTGCACTTTTAAAAGCTATCAGAGAGCCTGGGTTAATTTCTAAAACTGAAAATGACTTCAAGCTTCTCCCATGAGGGACAGAAGTACAGCATAGGAGTCCTAAGGCTTTTTCATCTTGGGAGCTGGAGAAGGGATATTTCAAGCTTGCAATTGGTAAAGACAGGGTTGGAATCTTGGAGGAGTGAGGGACCATGGAGGGACATTTAATCTATCCTGTACTTGAATTATGAACCTCCTTTATAATGTCTCTAAGCAATAGTAGTGAAGCTTGAACTTGAAGACCATCAGTAAGGAAATTATAACACCCCAAAGCAAACCATTCTACTTTTGAACAGCTATAATCATTAGGTAGCTTTTTTCTCTCATCGAGCTGACCTTGACCTCTCTGTAACTTCCATACATCAATTTCTGATGGATTCTCTGAATCCAAGCAGAATTAGATCTGTTCTCTACTATGGAAAACCCATTACTCAGATCTACAGCATCACTTTGTCCTAAGACATCCCATTCCTCTTCTGAATAACTCTAATTCTTAAAAAGTTTTTCTCATTTCAAGCCTAAATCTTCCTCATCGCAGCTTCTAAATGCTGTTCTGAATTCTGCCTTCTGGGCCAAGAAGCACAGATCTGAATTCTTTCTCCCCTGAACATCCCTTCAATATTGAACACAACTATCATCCTGTTCTTCGGTCTTCTTTTCTCTAGGGTAAATAACTCTTTCAACCAATCCTTACATAAATAGGTAGATAAACAGATAATAGATACTTGGAGCATATGTTAAGTACTTACTATGTATCAGGCACTGGGCTAAATGCTGGAGACACAAATACAAGTAAGCATCCAAATTCATGACTCTTTCAACTATCCCAGTTCTTTTTCTCATCATGCTATGGCCCGCTAGAAGTACTACATTTCAAACTATATTACAAAGCAATAATCATGAAAACAACCTGGTACTGGCTAAGAAATACAGTGGTGAATCAGTGGAATAGATTAGGTACACAATACACAGAATTCTCACAATAAAAATCTGTGCTAAGAGAAACTGAGGCACAAAGTTCTAAGCATGATCAACTTATTAGTAAGGCTAGAAATAGCCCATAAATGAGACCCAATGCTCCTCGGTGACTAGGGATCCCTCTGACAGGCAGAGCAATCTTTTCATACAGTTGGTTACATAAACTCCAGTGATGTAAACTAAACTAAGACTGTGATTGGTCTAACAGAAAGATAGGGGGTGGGCTTACATTTGGCTTGATTCAGAGAATGGATTTCCAGAACTCATGGCAAGGAGAAAAACAGATTTGGCTAACATCCTTTAGAAAGTCTCATGGTGGGCAAACATCCTATGACCAGATTGACTCACATCCTTCCATGGTCAGCAAAAGCTCAATCTTTGTGGTCAAGTTGTAGCCCATAAGAATAGGGAAGTTACATTCTTACAGACTTAACCACTGAAATCTATACAATCGAATCCAAATCTGATCCATAAGTATTGATATACTGATTAGATACAATTCTCAATCAACAATGAACAAATAGCTCAAAATAAAGTGGGACATCAATTTTCAATTTCACAGTAGTAAATGATAATAGTAATCTAGTGTTTGATTAAATGCAAAAATCCAAGCTTTGAGGGTTAGGACTCACCATTTGATAAAAATTGCTCAGAAAACTACAAAGCAGTTTGGAAGAAATTAGACATAGAACAATATCTCATGCCATATAACAAGATAAAGTCAAAATGGATAGATGATTTAGACATAAAGGTCATATCATAAGTAAACTTGGGAAGCATAGAAAAATTTACCTTTTGGTGACCAAACAAGAGATAGAGAGGATCATGGAAAGTACAATGGATAGTTCTGATTATATGAAATTTTAAAAGGCTTTGCACAAACAAAACCAGCCAAAATTATAAGAAAAACAGGAAATTGGAGGGGGGTAATGTTTACAGCAAGTTTCTCTGATAAAAGCCTCATTTCTCAAATACATAGTGAATTGATTCAAATTTATAAAAATGTGAGGCATTCCTCAATCAATAAATGGTCGAAGGATATGAACAGGCAATTTGCAGAAGAAAAAAATCAAAGCTATCAATAATCACATGAAAAATGCTCTAAATCACTATTGATTAGAGAAATATAAATTAAAAATTCTGAGCTACTACCTCATACCTATCAGATTGCTTAACATGACAGAAAAGGAAAATGACAAATGCTGGAGGAGATGTGGAAAGAATTGGGACTTTAATGCACTGTTAGTGATGTTATGAATTGATCTAGCTTTCTGGAGAACAATTTGGAACTATGCCCAAAATTCCCATAAAACTATACATACCCTTTAACCCAGCAATAACACCCCTAGGTCTGTCCCAAAGAGGTCGAAGAAAAGGGAAAAAGCTCCAATTGTACAAAACTATTTATAGCAGCTCTTTTTGTGGTGGCAAAGAATTGGAAACTGAGAGAAGGCCCATTAATTGTGGAAGTTGTTGTATGGAATGTAGAAGTTATGATGGAATACTATTGTGCTACAAGAAATGATGAGTCAGATAGTGTCAGAAAAACCTGGGAAGACTTATATGAACTCATGCAAAGTGAAGTGAGCAGTACTAGGAGAACATTGTATCCAGTAACAGCTACATTGTAAGGGCGATCTACTGTGAAAGACTTAGCTACTCTGATCAATGTGATGATCCAAGATAATTCCAAAGGACCCATGATGAAAAATGTGATCATCTCCAGGGAGATAACTAATGAACTCTGAGTGCATATTAAAGAATACTTTTAAATTTTTCTTTATTTTTCTTACTTTTTGTGTGTTTTCTTTTTGAACATGGTGAATATGGAAATACGTTTTGCATGACAACGTGCACAACCAATGTCATATTGCTTGCCTTCTTTTTTTGTTTTTTTAATTTATTTATTTTGATTTATCAACAATCACTTCCGTATGCTTTTGAGTTTAAAATTTTTCTCTCCCTTCCTCCCCACTACCCTCCCCAAGATGGCACACAATCTGATATAGGCTATACATATACATTCTTATTAAACATATTTTCAGATTAGTGATATTGTAAGTAAAAATTAGAACCAATAGGAGGAACTACCAGAAAGAGGAAACAAAACTCAACAGAAGAGGAAAAAAAATAGCAAATAGTATGCTTCAGTCTGCATTCAAGTTCCATAGTTCTTTCTCTGGATGTGGATAGCATTTTCCATCACGAGTCCTTTGGAGATGTCTTAGATCCTTGTATTGCTGGGAAGGGTTAAGTTTATCAATATTAGTCATTGCACAACATGGCTGTTATTGTGTACAACGTTCTCTTGGTTCTGCTCACTTCACTCAGCATCAGACCATACAAATCTTTCCAGGTTTTTCTGAAGTCAGCCTGTTCATCATTTCTTATATTGCTTGCCTTCTGAAGGGGAGGAGAGAAGAAAATTATGATCTCAAAATTTTAGAAAATCAATGCTAAAAAAAATGTACATATAATTAGGAAATAATTAATGAAATAAAATACATTTTTTAAAATGTCGTGGCCAGGATTAAACATTTATAGGTAAATTATTATTATTTTTTTTGTTCAGTCATTTTAGGCATGTCTGACTCTTCATGACCTCATTTGGGGTTTTCTTGGCAAAGATACTAGAGTGCTGTGCCATTTCCTTCTCCAGCTCATTTTAGAGATGAGGAAACTGAAGCAGACAGGGTTAAGTGACTTGCTCAGAGTCACACAGCTAGTAAGTGTCTCAGGTTGGATTTAAACTCAGGGCTTCCCGACTCCAGACCCAGTGCTCTATACGATGTGCCACCTAACATATAAGTAATTACTTATAAGTAAGTAATACACTTACATAAGTAATATACTTACATAAGTAATGTTCTTATAAGTAATTACTTGTAATTACTTACAGATAAGTTATTGCTGTTCATTTTTATTACATTTATATTTTCAAAGTGCATCATTACTATCTATTAATTAAACGCTGTCTTAGGAAAAATTGGCCTGACTTAATTAAGGCCCGGAGGTGAGCTAGACTTTAGTGCCTAGCTTTAGTATAGAACTTAAAGGTTTGCAGAGGGCTTTTTAAATATTATCTTATTTGATTCTCACCAAAGCCCTGGGAGGTAGGTGTGAATATCATTCCCATTTTAGAGATGAGGAAACTGAGGTTGACAGAGCGTAAGTGATTTGCTCAGGGTCATACAGCTAATAAGTGTCTGCTTCCAGATTTGAACTCAGGTCTTCCTGACTCCGGGGCCAGCACTCTATCCATTGTACCACCTAGCTGCCTATCATTTATCTTTACCATTTAAATTCCTTTCTGAAAAGCCTAAAATGAAATAGCAGACGGGATGGATTTTATCCTCCTGAAACCAGACTGTTTTGATAGCTGTTGAATCCTTGTTGCTTGTCCTTCGTTCTCAAAGAAGACCATGACATCAGAAATATGATGCCATGACTTGTAAGTGAATTGAGTGAGAGAGGCTTGTGCGCAGTCACCATCCTCACTTTCTCTTCCAGAGCCATCTGGGTCCAGTGGCAAGATAGGGATCAGGATGATTGGAGATGGTCCCCTCGTGAATACTTACATATAAGTGGAAAGCTACTCTAGGGTTGAGGCGCAGAGAGGCTTTAGAAAGTCACAATAGATGTTTGGTTTGTAGAAGGATCATGAAAAAGGTTAACAAACCATGGTTTGCTATGTCTTCTTCTCCCTACCAAAACACGCAGGCTACTGTATCTGAGCTACTGTGAAAGAAGCCTAATATATATTCTAATCTGGGAGATAGTAGTTTAGCCCAGATTTTGGCTCAAGGAGACCTCTTTTTGATGCTGAAGGAGATTGTCATGACAATATGGGACCCTACTTCTTCAAGAGCCAGTTTTCAATGGAGTGAGTTCAACCCCCACAGACACAGATCTCTGTCACCCTACACCTCATTGCTCATAAATTGCTATGGCGCCACCACCAACAATAAAATGGAACCATCCCTAGGCATCTGAGTTTCCACACACTTTTCTACTTTGGTCCTCAGAATCAATTCAATTCAATGATTTTTTATTAAGCATCTACTGTGTGCTAGGCACTGGTGATGGTTCCACCTCAGTGTCTCAGTGTAACATGAAGGGATGACTGGATTCTCAAAATTACACCAGAAGAGAGCAAGTTCTGACTAGCCCCAGCAAAACTAGAAGGCACAGAGTTTGGGCCTGGAATGACAAGTCTGCCATCTTGCCTGTCCACTTAGTAGATTCTGCTAGAGTTTGCTCTCTGTGGGCACAGCCTTCCAAAATGTGAGGCCACTCACTCCACAACAAGGCATTGGAGTAAGACTTTAATAGAGAAAAGGAGAATGAGAGGAAACTAAGTCCCAGAAATTGGGCCCATACTTTATTAAAGGAAGTCTTAAGATTTCAGAGTTTATAGAATCATAGATTTAGAGCCAGAAGAGACTTTAGAATCCATTGAGTATAGCCTCATTATTTTACAATTTACATGAGGAGACTGAAACACAAAGAGGTTGGGTGACTTGCCCAGGGTCACACAGCTACTGTTTAAGGCAAAATTTGAACCTAGGCTTTCCTCACTACAAGTGTATTGCTTTTTCCACTATATCCCACTGCTTTTAAAATCTGAGGACACAGTGAGAAGTCCCTTGCACATAGTAGGTCCTCAATAAATATTTGTTAAGTTGCATTGAACAGCATTGCATAGTGTGTTTGAGGGGGAGGGGTACTGTGTTAGAGGTCAGTAGAAGAATTGTTATTACTGCTCATTTTAATACAGAATGCACTGGGGAGGGCCACCATCCCAGAAGCTCCAGTTTTGAAAGGAAACAAATCAATCTCTCTTGACATGAGAGCAAAATATAAGTGGAATGATTTGTGTGTCATTTCAATTGGAAAAACTGGGAAATGGAATAGCTTGTCCTCAGGCACCATCATTAAGAGCAAGTCTGTTAAAAGAGAGTGAAATGATTTCACTCTCCTGAGAGGATGAGAAATAGCATTCAGCGTCATCTAGGACTATAAGGGGGCAGAAAAAAATAAGGTAGAAAGCTGAAGAACTCTTATTGTGTTATATAGTTAGCTGCATAAGTGGCTTTCCCCCTTATCGATTGTAAAGTATATAACTGGAGAGATGAGGATTGTAAAAAAAAGCAAAACAACAACAACTTTGTAGCTCCTCTAGTACCTATCAAAATACTTTGCACACAATAAATGCTTTGTGTTAGCTGAATTAAAAAGAATGGGATTAACAATGATCAAATAACACAGAATGAGAGGTAAGGAAAAGCCAAAGCAGTAGACAGAAAGAGGAAAGAATATGCTGGAGGGAAGAGCCAACTGTTAAATTTTCAGGGTGAACATTTAGACCTCAGAAATCAGCAAACATGACAAAGCAGAACTTAGTTTATTACTTTATTGATTGTCGAGACTTAAGAAACTGATGTAGAAAATGTTAATGATGCAGATTAAACCTAAAAGTGTGTTCTACAATACTTCTTTTGAAGAGCTGATTGTTAAACATTTACCACAACATACCACTGCCAGAGACATGCATTATAATTGAAAAAGAGGAAAAAAGACAAAGAAAAGAATTGGAAAGAAAGGAGGAACCTTACATTTTAAAAACAGACAAAACCCTTTTGTTTTTAAATCATCTGTATTTCCTGATGTGTCTCTGACCCTATCCATCCCAGAGAGTCATCTTTTATAAGAATGAATTTTTAAAAAGGAGAAGAAGTTACAAAATTAATCAACACACTTACAAAGCCTGACACTGCAGCCTCCTGTCTGCAGTAGAGTCTTACATTTGAAGGTGAACAAGAATATCTGACCAAAAAAAGAAAGAGGCAGAATCCAGGTGTAGACTTAAAATAGATGTGAATCAAAACTGAAAGAGGTAGAGACTCAATTAGAGTCAGAAGGCTTGCCTTCTTGTCTCAGTTCTATCCGTAACTAGTTATTTGATCTCAGACAAGGCACTTCATCTTTCTCTGGGCCTCAGTTTCCCCAAATGAGGGGAATTACTTCTCAAATGAGGAGGATCTCAAAGATGTCTAAGGAACCTCCCAATTTGAGGGTACTAGACAGAAGTAATTAGCCTTGGAAAACCCTGTGCCATTTCCAGCTCTGGCATCTTATGATTTTGTAAATCCAGCCAAGATAAGCTATAAAAGGGAAATGTAGAACATTACAAACTCAGGCCAAGTCTATGTGACACAGGCAAAATTCATCATTTGTCTGTCACACTTTTTCCCCCTCCCAGAGAGAAGGGCATAAGAATAGATCTGATTGCCTCATGATGAGATCATCAGCAGAATTCTACCATGTTGCTGCCAAGTGTTGCTGAAACAACTGCTTGACAATACAGGTAATGAATACATTTTTCATTCCCCAGTGGAAAAGAAAAAGGCTCTGTTTTAGGACTATTCTTACAGTTGAGCAGCCCTTTCTCTTCATTAGCCAGTTTGTGTATAGAATTTAGAGAATCTATTACTTAGCTTGATTTTCTAGAAGTGATAATATTTACAACTGCTCAGTTCCAGCACCAGGGACAGGGACAAAACCATTATCACAGAGAAGTGGCATTCAACACCTGTTGTCTCTCCACCACTGTCAAATAGATTACAGCAATGCAAATACAGGCCACTAGGATCACTATGTTTGGCCACTTAAAACCACAGAAGATAATTTCTAATGCGGGGGTTGGGTTATTAAGGATGCTAGCTTTCTTACGCTCATACCTGAAATAGTATATATGCAGAATGACAAAGAGAAAAATTTTCCTTAGCTGCCTATTATATAAAAGGCAGTGTTGTAGCCAGCATGAATACATATGAGGAATGGTGCTTAAAATAGAATAGGAATCCAAGAGGCAGCAGAAGAGTCAGTCAGTCAATAAATATGTATTAATATGCATCTAGGTGGCGCAGTGGATAGAGTGGAGTATAGCCTGGAGTCAAGAAGACTCATCTCCCTGAGTTCAAATCTGGCCTTACACACTTACCAGCAGTATGACCCTGGGCAAGTCACTTAACCTTGTTTGCCTCAGTTTCCTCATCTGTAAAATGAACTGGGGAAGGAAATGGCAAACCGCCCTAGTATCTTTGCCAAGGAAACCCCAAATGGGATCATGAAGACTTGGACATGACTGAAGTGACCAAATAAGGGCCTACTATATGCAAGGCACTGGGGATGTGTGTTAAGCTCTGGGGATGAAAAAAGAGGCAAAAGACAGTTCAAAGAGCTTGCACTCAAACAAATATGTAAAAACAAGCTGTATTGGGGGCAGCTAGGTGGCGCAGTGGATAGAGCACTGGCTCTGAAGTCAGGAGGACCTGAGTTCAAATCCAGCCTCAGACCAAACACTTGACACCTACTAGCTGTGTGACCCTGGGCAGGTCACTTAACCCCAATTGCCTAAAAAAAAAAAAGGTTAAAAAAAAAACCGAAGCTGTATGCAGAAGAAATCAAAAGCAATTCAAAAAGAAAAGATACCAGAATTAAGAGGGGTTGTGAAAGCCTTTCTGTAGAAGATGGGATTTTTGTTGGGATTTAATAGAAGCCAGGGAATTAGGGATGATGGAAGAAGGAGGGAGAACATTCCAAGCATGGGAAACATCCAGAGAAAATGTTGGAGCCAAGAGATGCGATGTCTTGTTTATGGAACAGCCGGAAGGCCAGGGTCACTGGATCAGAGAATACCTGGTGGGGAATAAGGGAAGAAGAATGAAAAGGTAGGAAGGGGCTAGGTTATGAAAAACTTCAAATGCAAGAAAAAGCATATTTTATATTTTGAACTGGAGCAAGAAGAGCCTTGAGACAGGCTGACCCACCAGCAGGCTATTGCAATAATCCAGTCATAAGGTGATGAAGGCCTGCACTAGAGTGGTGACAGCATCAGAGGAGAGAAAAGGCAATACTGGAGAGATGTTGCAGACACCAGGATAACATGGCGCTGCTAGTGAATGGCTGCCACTTAAGGAGGAATTCACCTGGAGGCTGTAGTGTCCCAAGATCATACTGGCAAGAGCCACTTGTTATATTTTCACTGAGTATTTACACCTCAAAGCTCAGCTAACAACTACAAACCAGAGCTTGATATATTGTTTTATTGATTGTCTAAACTCAAAAAAATGATAGAGAAAATAATGAAGATTAAACTTAAGAGTGTGTCATGAACTAGAATTTTTTGGGGGACAACTGGTTGTTAAACATTTACCAGCATACCCACCAGACTTTCCCCCATCCCCTTCAACCAACCCTCTAGTAAATTAAATTAACTATTCTTACTAACAAGGTACTAAGTCCAGTTCTTCATATGCTGCTACTGGAAGCAGCATGGTGCAGGAAAAGAGTGTTAGATTTGGAGTCAGAAGTCCTGAGTTCAAACTTGACTATGAAACTTACTACATTTATGATCTCAGTTTTTCTAAGCCTCAATCTCCAACTCTGTAATATGAGGGAATTAGACTAAGTGGACCATATCCTCCTTCCCAGGTCCTCTAAAGATACAACTATAGGTGAGGTCAACACCCTCTAAATTTTAGCACCTTAGAGCAGAACCTTAGTTATTGTTGTGGAGCTGTTTCAGTCATGTCTAACTATTCATTACTCTATCTGGAGTTTTCTTGGCAAAGATACTGGCATGGCTTGCCATTTCCTTCTTCAGCTCATTTTACAGATGGGGAAACAGAAGCAAACAAGGTTAAGTGACTTGCGTAGTGTTACCCACCTAAGTGTCAGGCCAGATTTGAACTCCGGTTTTCCTGACTCCAGGCCTGGCGCTCTACGCACTATGGTGCCACCTAGCTGCCCAGAGCCTTATTGCCCTTCACTATGTATACCTCTGGATTGATTGGATTTTTTTATTTGAAGTATTGTCAAAACTATATTTTCAAGAACTGTCATAGCACTCTACATCTTCAAATTTTGGCCCTTCTTCATTTTATCAAGATGAAGGCAGAACCAAATTTATGACAAGACATTTCAGATATGTACAACCAGGTTTTAATGTGAACTGTCTTAAGAAAGGAAAATGTCTCCTTGGAAGAAGAAAGGAAATTTCAGCTTTATGCCAACAAAAGTGAGCTCACTCCCTGGTGAGATGCTCAGCCTAGGTCATCTCTTTACCAATTCATATCTTCCATTCATTCCAACATGGTGAATGGTCAGGAATGAACACTAGGCATCAGGACCATCCACCCTTAATATGACCAGGGAAACTTCCAAAGATGAAAGCATCAAAGCACTCACTACCCGGGTTATTCCCCTTGGTGTATCGCTTCCCTGGCACATCCCCATTGTCATGGTCACTATCCTCTGGGCTGTGATCGTTAACTTAAGTAAGATTCAAGAGACTGACTCTCCATCCTGTCCTAGATACTTGCCCTAGCAAGACAACAGACCTTGCTATTGTTTTCATTAGGCCAATTCAATACAATGTGAACTTATTATTACTAATGGTACATGCAATATGCCAGGAACTGTGCTAGTTTGGGGGGAGGGAGAGACACACAGACAGAAACAAACTATTTCCTGCCCTCAAGGAGCTTTCACTCTGAGCCAAACAATATGCACACCAAGAAGTAAATACATAATACAGTTATCCCTTCCACATTTCTGGAGATACGGGTACAGTGCCCTTGTGATCTGGAAAATCCAGGTAAAATTTTTGGCCCTCCCTTCATAACAGAGAGGAAGCCTGAATTTTTTTTCTTTTTCTTTTATGGGATGTTTACAGTATTAAAAGGCAAAAAGTGTTGATATTATATGATGCTATATATATATTTTATGCATTTCTGAGTTTCTAAACTTTTTCTGTGTTGTCTTCTGGCCTTCAAGTGTCATCTGTGGCTTCCACAAAACTCCCCCAAGATTCCCACTTCTTGTGCCAACCCAGGATATATGGAAACCTCAGTGGGGAAAGTTACAATGTGGAAGGGATAACTATACATACAAAGTAAATACCACTGAATTGGGGGAGGGAGGTTAAGGAGAGACAGGCAGGACATTAATGACTGGGATTATCTGGAAAGGGCTTTTGGAGAACCAGCACTTGAACTTGCCTTTGTTGTGGTTCAGTGTCCAGTTTCCCTAACCCCATTTGGGGTGGCTTGCCATTTCCTTCTCCAGCTCATTTTGCAGATGAGGAAACTGAGGTAAACAGGGTTAAGTGACTTGTCCAGAGTCACACAGCTATTAAATGTCTGAGGCCAGATTTGAACTCAGAAAGATGAGTCTTCCTAACTCTAAGCCCGGCAGGCTATGCGCTATGGTGCCACCTAGCTGCCCCGCTCAAAGTTGACCTTGAAGGATTTTAGAATTTCGGTGAGGCAGAGGTGAGGAGGGAGAGCCTCCCAGGCATGGGAATTAGCTTGGGGGAAGTCATAGAGATGAGGGATGGAATGTCCAGGAAAAATTCACTATTAGTAAGAAAAGTTCCAAAGTATAGCTTAAATATTTGTTTATTTTCAGTTATTCTAAGAGAAGTATCAACTTTAACAGTTTATGTTGTTAAAAATAAACTATTTTTGAGAAAGATTAATTTCTGACACAGATAGAAGAAAGGTATTTGTCTCTAATCAACCAGCATGAGGCTTAAGTTTTACTTTGGTGAAGGCTGCAAAGTCCCTTTGAAAGCCCTCTACAAGTGGTCATAGACAGCCACCCTTCATCTCTTCTTTTGACCACTGCTCACCTGTCCCTGATAGTACCTGCATGATCCATATGATGATTTGATGCTTCCTCCAGAGGTAGTCTAGAAAGAATGTCATGTCAATTACTTAGCTCCCAAGGTTCACCTAGAATTATGGAATTTTAGATTATGAGGGACTATCAGCACCAGCTGATCAGCCCTATAATACTATGGAAAGAACACTGGATTTGGAATCAGGTCCTGGGTTCAAATTCTAGCTGTCAGTTACTAACTGAAACACCTTGAGCAAGTCATTTCTTCTCTATGGATCTCAGTTTCCTCTTCTGAAAAATGCCAGAAAGGAGGGGTCAGCCTTGGCTAGACAACCTCAGAGGTCCTTTTCCAGCTCCACCCATACCTGAAAGGAATCTCATTCACAAGAAACTTAACAAGTGGCCCCCTCACTTCTGTTGGAAGACCTTCAGTGAGGGGAAACCCGCCACCTTCCACTTTCGGGTCAGTCCGAACTGTTAGTGCCTTTTCCTGGCCTGAAGCTTTAAATTGCCTTTGGACGACTTCTGCTCATTGTTTCCGGTTCTGCCCTGTGGGGCTAAACAGAACACGTGTAAGCTCTCTTTGACGTCATAGGCCCTTCAAATATTTCAAGATAGTTATCACATCCTCTCTGAGTCTTATCTTGGGGCTAAACAGCACCAGATTCTCCAAATCATTCTCCTATACATGGTCTCAGGGCCCTTCCCCCACAATGACTGCCATCCTCTTGATGCTTATCAGTATCTACCCTAAACTATGTCCCACTCTCGTCTGGATGAAATTTCTCAGATGCGGTGCAACCGGGGCACAGTGCAGTAACACTGCCAGCTGCTTAGTCCCGGAAGCTATGCCTCATTTGGGGCAGCCCACACTTCCATCAGCTTTTTTTTTTTTTGCCTGCCAGATCACAGTGCTGGGTCAATTTGAGCTTGCAGTCTGCTAAAACCCACAGATCTTTTCAGACAAACTGCCTTCTAGCCCTCTCCTCCCATCTTATACTTGTACAGTTGATTTCTTTGCCCCTGAGTGTAAAGCTCGACATTCATCACCGCTGAATTTCATCCAGGGAGACTCAATCTGATGCTTTAGCTTGTAACATCTCTATGCATTTTTATCAGACTTGGATCTCCTGTGAGTTTGCTGTCTTGCTCAGCTTTGTATCTTCTGCAAATTTAATGAGTGTGCCTTTACCCAAGATAAAAATGTGGACCGAGCACAGATCCCTCCCTACTCATTTGGTTCTTCTTCCCTTCCTTCGGTGTGATACCTTTTACTACCCATCAGCCTCTGGGTCAAGTTAACCCTCCGCCTCTTTGACTCCATTTTCTTTTTCATCTCTTCCTTCAAGTTTACATCATTCCAAGGAACACTGCTTGATAATTTGAGGAGCACAGATACATTCTTCCAGTTGTTTTTCTCTCCTTCTCTAGAATGGTAAACAACCAGTACCTTGTCCACATACAGCTATTTCTCAGAACAGACAGACTAACAAAATACACTCTCTGCTCAAACGCTGCAGAGCTGTGGAAGCAGAAAAAAAAGCATTTGGGGTTATTTTGTAAGTGATCCTGCCTCCATTTCCATTGGAAATGAAGCTTGGGGGAGAGGTTTCCTCTTCCTAGTTTTCTTATTATTGTCAAGAACACCTCCATCCTCCCAGGCACCCAGATTTAGACCTTAAGTGTCATACTCAATTCCTCACTTTCTCTCACCCCAATCCCCCGCATCCAATCTGTTGCCAAGTCCCATTCGTTGGACCTTCACAATATCTCTTTTATTTACACCATCCTGTCTCCCTTGAAACTGCCACCACCTTAACATAAGCCCTTATCATCCTATACCTTAACTATTGCAATGACTCCCTGCCTCTAGTCTTTCCTAGGCTATTTACTAAGTATCGAAAGGATCTTTTCTAAATTACTTGTCTGACCATGTCACCCCCCCACCCCACCCCCACTCAGTGACCTGTAGTGGCTATAGGAATAAATATAAAATCTCTCATTTGGCATTCAAAGCTCTTTATAACCTGCCCCAGTCTAACCCCCCTCCCCCCCCTCAACCTTTGTAGTCCTCTTATACCTTATTCTCCTTCAGGTTCTCTGCGATACAGTAATGCTGACCTTGACCCTACTCTGGGCATGACCCTACTCTGACTGTCCTTCATTACAAACATGGAATGCCCTCTTCATCCTGCCTTCCCTGGCTTCCTTCAAGTCTCAGCTGAAATTCTACCTTCCACAAGAAGCCTTTCCCAATCCACCTTAATGCTAGTAAGTATCTTCCCTCTGTTGATGACCTCCAATTTATCCTACGTACAGCTTGTTGGTTTGCATGTCATCTCGCCCCATCAGAAGGTAAGCACCTGAAGGGCAGGAACTGTCTTTTGCCTTTCTTTGTATCCACAGTTCTTAGCCCAGTGCCTGGAATATAGTTAGTGCTTAACAAATGCTTGTTTACTTAACCAGGATACTTAAGGAGAAAGGTTGCGATGACAATTACTAATATATTTAGAATGTCCACAGAAACCTATTTTGAATATATATGCAATTCAAAGTGATAGAAAAACAGACCCGGGTAGGTAAGAGTCTGGTGTACTGTGGAGAGGCACGCTTAGGTTGATTGGGTGACAGGGGGTTTTTCCTTCTATTGTGTTGTGTTTCTATTAGCGTGCTGATCCACTAGGAAGGCAACCAGGGAGAGATCCTTGCATGTCTGAGCTTCCCATTCCCTTGGGATAGCTAGTGTACTTAACAACGCCTGCTACCCAGCACTGCAGGCAGGGCTTGCTACATCACCATGTGAGTCTCTGATGAGATTATAATATAAATTCAGCAGCAGGCTGCATATATGAATATGTTTTCTCAGGTTGCTTCCCCTTTCCCTAGCCTCTGGGCATATTTGAGCGCCTCAGATTGGATATACTTATGCCTTCCCTTTAACGGTGACTCTGCTGGTATCCCCCAGCCCCATATGCAAGGAAGGCATTTCTTGTGTTTGTGTGTGTGTGCGAGCATGCATGTGTATGTGTAAGTGTGTATTGTGTGTCCACGTCCACATTAGGTAATTTCCCAGCGAATGTGCAATGTAAACAACAAATACAGAATCAGTGATGGTCTAAATGCCTCAGACTCAACTAAACTCCCCACCCCCATCCCCTCAAGATAGATGACAGAGAATTCTTGCCTTCTTTCTACGATGGAAAGAGCACTAGGTTTAGAACTAGAAACCCTAGATTCAAAACCTGACACATCAGGTGAACTTTTTATTATTCCTGTTTTACAAATAAGGAAACTGAGGTAGACAGCAATTAAGTGATTTGCCCAGGGTCACACAGCTAGTAAATGGCTGATGCTGGATTTGAATCCAGGTCTTACTGATTCCACGTCCAGTGACCCAACTCCACTGTTCCACCTAATCACCTAGGAGAGTCTATGTTCCAGGTGTCATCAACTTACACCCTGTCTCTTGACTCTATTCTTGCCGATCCCTTGAATCTGGTGCCTCACCTCCCTCTCCATCCCCTCTCCCTTCCCTAGCCCTACACTTATTTATACATTCCTTCCCCTCTCTCATACAGACCTCTCCAACTCAATCCTGCCCACCTACTCTGAACCTCATTCTCCCCCTCAAAAAAAGTAGATGATAGTGAACCCTTGCTCTCCTCAGCTTGACATTCTCTGTGAATGCCAATTACCCATCTGTCATCACTACCCTACCTCGCCAGGATTCTGCTGCCCTCTACTGATCAGATTCCCTGAGCAATTGGCCCTTTAACTCCCATCTCTGCACAGCAGGGAATTTGCACAACACGTTTTTAAAATCTAGAGTAATCTTGGGACGGTTGGTTTTTTTCCCTTACAGGAAAAATGACATGATTTCACAAGTAAATAACAGTAGCTCTGAGATTGTTCTCTGATTTGGAATTTGGACACTGGCCTCAACAAATCTGCAAAGCTCAAAACAGACCCAATTTCTCCATTAAAGCTACCTTCTGCACAGCATAGCAGTGTTCTTTCTCTAATCTGGTGAGTTATTATCATCCTATTCTAAAAATCATTAAATGGGCAATGACCTTGTACTGTATGTATGGAGTAAAGCTGTTTTCTGCTTGAGGCTGGGTTGGCCCAGAAACAAATGGTCATTGTGTGGGTTCTGGGCCAGTGATTTCCAATACTTTTAAGGATGTGATCCTGGATGGATCACTCAACCTCTCAGATAAGTGTTGACTATGTGCCAAGCACTGGGCTGTTCTGGGGATATAAATGCAAGCAAACAAGACAGTGACTGCCCTCAAGGAGCTTATGTTCTAATGGAGGGAAGACAACATTTAAAGTTGAGCTGAAAAGGGGGACAGGTATAGAGCAACTTCGTGGTGAGGTGGCTAGGAAGTGACTTGGAGGCCTGGTTCCCAACAAGATAGAACTTATCAAAGCCAGGGAACTCAGGTCCAGAGTCCAACGTTCCTCTAGGAAGGAGATGAGGCTGATGTCTGGAGTATAGGCAGCAGGGGGAGGAGAGGATCAGGAAGTGACAGAGACTCAGTTTCTTCACTTGTAAAATAGAGATAATAGAGAAGTGTTTGAGAGTCCTGAGCTATCTAAATGTGAAGTGGTGAATAAATTAACTTACCGTGGCAGTATACTTTCCAGAGATGTACACATAGATGATGAGTTTGACACACACATTGCCAGAACTAGCTCAGCGTTTGGGAGGCTCCAAAGGAAAGTGTGAGAGAGAAGTGGTATTAGGCTGCCTACTAAACTGAAGGTCCACAGAGCTATAGGCTGACCTCATCGTTGTATGCTATGAAGCCTAAACAGTCCACCAGGGCCATGCCAAGAAACTAAATCACTTCCATTTGAATTGTTAGGAAGATTCTGAAGATCATCCAGCAAGATAAGGTATGAGACTCTGAGGTCCTTCCTCAATCTGAGCTGCCAAGCATTCAAACTCTACTACAGAGAGTATAACTCCAATGGGCTGGCCACGTTGTTTGAATGCCAAATGTACATTTGCCTAAAAGACTACTTTACAGAGAATTCACACAAGACAGGCACTCCTACAGAAGTCAGAAGAAGCAATACAAAGACACTCTCAGGGTATCTCTTAAGAACTTTGGAATTGTGAGGCATGGGAGACACTGGCATAGGACCACCTAGCATGGCAGGCCAGCTACAAAGAAGTTGCTGTGCTCTATGAGCAACGCAGAATTAAAGTAGCTCAAAAGAAACATGAGATGAGTAAATGTAGAGACATCTCCACTCCAAAGGTTCATATGGACTATTTGAGACGTTTTTCATATTTGAGGTTTGCTTGGCAAAGATACTGGAGTGGTTTGCCATTTCCATCTCCAGCTCATTTTACAGATGAGAAAATGGAGGCAAGCAGGGTTAAGCGACTTGCCCAGCTAGTAAGTGTCTGAGGTCAAATTTGAACTCAGGTCTTTCTGACTCTAGGCCCTGCTCTCTATCCACTGTGCCACCAAACTGCCTGTCTGTTAAATAGCAGGTACTTAAATATTTGTTTGATTAATCTTTTGATTGATATAGAATATTATTTCATTACTGGTAGGAGAAATCTTTTTGTTAATATCAGTAGATCATGGTATTGACTGATTTGAGCTCCGAGTTGTTTTGATACCTTCGTGCTACAAAGCTGTCCTTGATATGAGGCTGCTGCTACTGAGGACTGTTGATGTTGAGTGAGGGGTCCACCTGCTCAGGCACAGACCAGCACTAGAGCTCTGCCTTTGTTGTTTATCTACAAGAGCCTGCCCTCAGTGTATTGAGGGCTATTTCAGGACATGAAGCTCTGGACACATATTTGGAGAGGAGGTTATTGAAATATACTACCCCTTGCATTAATAAGTGATCTGATCCTGTTTCCCATATTGATGCTCAAGGTTATACCTTCTAAATATTCAAGAAGAGGGAGCCTCTTCATGGAAGATCACTGGTCTGTGTGTACTACTGGGAAAGCCAGGCTTTAATAGGTGAATTAAACCAGTGAAAGTCAATAGGAGGGAAGTCAGCCACAAGCAAATCACCCCCTTGGCTCTACCCTCACCCACCAGTAGATGGAGGAGACTGGAGGCAAGCACCAACCATCTCACTTTTCCATGTAAGTTTCCTTTTCAAAGGATGGAAGAAGGGAAGAAGGAAGGAAGGAGGGAAGGAAGGAAGGAGGGAAGGAAGGAGGGAAGGAGGGAGGGAAGGAGGAAAGGAAGGGAGGGAGAAGGGAGGGGAGGAGGGAGGAGGGGGGAGGAGGAGGGAAAGGAGGAGGGAAGGAAGGAAGGAAGGGAGGAGGGAAGGAAGGAAGGAAGGGAGGAGGGAAGGAAGGAAGGAAGGAAGGAAGGAAGGAAGGAAGGAAGGAAGGAAGGAAGGAAGGAAGGAAGGAAGGAAGGAAGGAAAGAAAAAGCATTAAGTGTTTACTGTATACCAACCACTGTGATAAGCATCAGGAATAGAAATATAAGTTTTGGTCTGGGAAGTCACAGAGGATAAATAGAATGACATTCTATTTGCAAATGTAGTGATGGTGTTGATTTGATTACAATTCTCTGAGCAAAAGATAGAAAGGGGAAGAGTACTTTTGCAACATATGTTGCCTAAAAAATTTCAGGGGTCTCCCAAGTCCTTTTTTTCTAATCAATTAACAATCATTTAACACCTGCTATACGCCAGGCACTGGAAAGTAAAACAGTTCCTGCCCTACGATAGCTCCTCCATTATGCCCATGAATGGAAAGAGACATAAGGACATAGGTTTTCATTCCACTGTGGTCTTGGAATCCAGCTGTCACTAAATAAGTCACAGTCAGGAAGCTTTTGGTCTGAAACAAAAATGAAACAAAAATGTCACTAAAGCCCAAAAAGAATTAAGGCTGATAATTAAGAGTAACAAAAAGGGTAGGGTTTTTTTCAGTTGTGTTGAGGTCAAGACGAATATTAAAGAAGAAATATGACTCTTAATTGGGTTGAGTAGGATGATGATAACAAACATCTGTGAGAACACTGATTTAATTGGTTAACTGCTATTTTTGTTTCCTTTTCCAAGGAAAACCATCCTTGGCCTGGCAAGGATAGAACAAAAATAATTAACAGTGAATTAAAATTTAAGCCAAGTATAGAGATAGAAAGAAAGTATTTAGATGCCTTTAATGAGGCTCAGATGAACAATACTTACAGTGCAGTGAAAAGGGTGCTGGATTTGGAATCAAAGGCCCTTGGGTTCAAATCTTGGGTTTGCCATCTACTACCAGTGTGCCTTGACCAAGTTATTCATAAAGTCTCTTGGCCTCAGTGACCTCATCTATACAATGAAGGATTTGGATTAGATTTCTAGCTTTAAAGTTCCAGCTCAAAATCTGCCATCCTATGACCTTAGGGCATTGAAACAATTGGAACATGTTACTACTGAGCTTCTTCTGATGATCTTTGAGGAGTCTTGAAGAACAGGAGAGGGCTTGAAGAACTGGAGAAAGGGCAAAGGTCACAAACTATAGACCAATGTCCTAGTCCACTGCATCTGACCTTTGGTCACATGTACACTGAAGAGATAGACCATCCAGTAGATACTGAAAGCAATAGGCTTTTTTAGCTCTCACAAGGGAAGGCCCTTAGGTGGAGATAGAAGGAAAAAAAAGAGATGTTCTCAGATCACAGTCACTAGAGAGTCTAGAGTACAACTCAATCTCTAGAGAGGCAAGATAGATCTAAAATTCAATCAGTGAAGAGGAAGAATCTGGGCTTCTGGGAAGATGATTGTCACCTGATCTGTAGCAAGACAAGAAAGAGGCTCAGGGATTTGGCTAGGGGAACTCTGTACCCTTATCTCATCACTCAATATGGATATGCTTGGGTTCCACCCTCCTCAGTAGGGCTCCCTCCCAGAATAACTGTCAGATGTCTGATAGGAAAGGGCATAGTATCTAGTAGACCTGTATGATTGATTTTAACCTCTGATGTAACAAGTAAAGAGGCACTCATTAGCAAGACTGGTCCAAAAGCTTTTAGTCTAAAAGATTCTAGACATAAAAGTTTCCAGGAAATAAATGGGGATGGGGTGCCAGGCAAAGGAGGAAAAGATAGGTCTAGAGAGAAGATACCTTGTCCCAAGAAGGGATAGCACCATCCCCTACCCAAAAATATAAAGGGGTTTTGGGCTGTTGTAGCCAGTAAACTTTATTTCTATTCCTGACATTTTAAAACATGTTATTAAAGGGATGGACTTTGAGCATTTAGAAAGGGAAGCATTGATCACAAAAAGCTAGCATGACTTCATTAAGAATAGGTCATGGCAAAGCTAAATTCATTCTTCATTCCTTTAGAGCGCTGGCCCTGAGTTTGAATCTGACCTCAGACCAAACACTTGACACTTACTAGCTGTGTGACCCTGGGCAAGTTACTTAACCCCAATTGGCTTAAAAAAAAAAAAGAAATAGTATACTTAGATTTCAGCAAAGCACATGCTATCCTTTTGGGCAAGAGAGGGAGATGTAACCAAGGTGATAGTACATTTAGGGGGGTATGAAATTAGGTGAATCGCCTGACACAAAGAGATTTTAATAGCTTGATATCACCTTGGAGGAGGGTCTAGAAGAAGCGTCCCAGGGATATATATCCGTGGCCCTGTGGTGGTCAACATTTTTATGAATACTTTGGATGAAACTATACCAAGTTCGTTGGCCAGATTAGCAGACTCTGTGAAATTTGGAGGGATAGTTAACATGGTGCAGATAGGCTTCTAGATTAAGTAAAGGTTAGACGAGATAGACTCTGAAGGCCCTTCCAACTCAGTTCCTTTAATTCTATGATTTCCTGGTCCCACCCCTCCCCGCCCCGGCTGAAAGTGTTCCTCATCTTTGTATTCTTGGCACCTGGCACTATGCCTTGCAGAGAGTAACCACTTAATAAATGCTTGTCCAATTAAATTGGTGGGTATTTGAGGCATGTAAGCTCACAATAAGTGATGGTATTTATTGGCAAAAAGACCATATTGAATGTGAGATCAATTCACACTTGTCCTTAGTTTTTAGAGAAAGATACAGTGAAAGCTATTTAAAGAGACAGAGGCAACTTTTTTTCATTAAATGTTTTTCATTTGACAAAAATTAATTTTCTCGCCCAATCATCTTTCCCACCACCACTGGTGGGGGGAGGGGGGACAGGAAACCCTTATAACTAATATGCATAGTCAAGCAAAATGAATTCCCAAGTTAGCCATGTCCAAAGATTATATGTGTCATTCTACACCAAGTCCAGCAGGGAGATGACCTTTTAAAAAGTCGTAGTCTAAAATTTGGCCTTTTATGCAGATATCCTTCCAGTAGAGTTGGTGTCCTGGACTGGTACCAGGTCCTTCAGGGCTTTTGTGTAATGTTTTGGAAAACTCTGAGGTCCTTTGTTGAGAACCATATTGCTCAGGTTTCATTTGATGAACAAGCAGTGGGAATGTATAACATATTTCCTCTCCTTGTGCATATTTTAAAAGGGTTTAAATATGTCAGTGCTCCTGTACCCTGTAGAGTTTAATTATCAGAGCAGCCCATCAGTTTTTATCAAAGGAAGAATGACCTTATTCCTTAACAGAAACAGAGCCCAAAGCTTGGTCCCAGCAGCAGGCAGTTAATAGGTTGCTCCATAAAAATTTATATGGATTTTTTCAAACTGATGAAGGATTTCAAGCAAAGTACTCAACTTGTGAGCTCCATTAAAACTTAATTTCATTAAGCAAAATTGTGATGTGCTGTAATTATAGTCAATATACTGGCCAAGTGAAGTGCATTTTGGTGAAAATTCCAGAGATTCCAGAGCTTTTCAAAACAATAATAATAACAACAATTAGGGAATATTCAGAGCAGCCACTTTTCTCCTTACATCAAACTCAGAGGGCAGACCCTAGTCTTTCCTTTGTTTTAGGAAAAAAGTGTGTTTCACTGGAGGTCTGGCATAAAAGAAGAAACTAATAGGTCTTAATTATATTTACACACCTGGTTTGATACAACCTGCATCCTAAATGAAAACAAGAAAGTAGGGCAGAAGTATGGAGGTGTTGGGAGGAGAACAATATGTGTAGGGGACAGGGTGAGGGGCAATCTTTACTGTTTCCAGGATCTAACAATAGTCATCTCAAAGTATCTCCCACCTGACTTTGCAGCTGTGGAATTCTTCAGAGGAAAAGCTGTGATTAAAATCTATGCCTAGTGCCTCTGCTGTGATCCTCTCACATGTCTTTTCTCTTTGGAATAACAGAGGAATCAGGGAAAAGGTCCTGGAAACAGCTAGCTGCTTCAGTGACTACCTCTAGGCCAGCTGGGGTCTGACAGTCTCAGACACAGGCTGACCTCCACATTGGCAAGTGCTTTTTAAAAGCGCCTTTCCTTTCACCATTAACCTTAAGTGGAAAAATGAAAATGCTAAATGTGTTATTTTAGTTGGCTTCCTCCTGCTCCCTCACTGCACCCTGGTAAATGGCATCAAATAAATGCAGGATTTGTGTGAAACATGAGTTTTCTTGGCAAGTATCAAATAACATGCCAAAATGCAAAACTAAGGAAAGTGTGGTTAAAGTAGAACCATAGAATGCTAGGATTTCAGAGATACAAAGGACCTTAGTGAACAGCATTCGTTTTACACAGGAAGAAACTGAGGCCCAGAGAAGATTAATAATTTGCCCAAGTTCACACAGCTGGCAGAGCTGGTATTAGAATTCAATTCTCCTGACTCCTGTTCTGGCACTTTCTTGTGTTATCTCATTTGATCCCTACAACAACTCTGGGAGGTAAATACTGTTATGGTGCCCATTTCACAGTTGAGAGAACAGAAACAGACAGAAGGCAATTGACCAGGGTCACATAGCTAGGAAGTATCTCCTCAAGTCTTCCTGACTCCAGGCCTAGCACTCTATTCACTACAGCTAGATGCCACTGTATCATATAAAAAAAAAAACCATTTGTGAGTGCATAACACAGTACCTGGTAAGTTATATACTCTTAAGAAATGTTTATTCCCTGGCTGAATAAGTTGTGGTATATGAATGTAATAGAATACTATTGTTCCATCAGAAACAATGAGTAGACTGAGTTCAGAAAAACCTGGAAAGACTTATATGAACTGATGCTGAGTGAAACGAGCAGAACCAGGAGAACATTATACACAGTAACAGCAACACTGTGAGATGACCAGCTTTGAAGAACTTAGCTCTTCTCAGCAATACAATGATCTAAGACAATTCCAAAAGACTCATGATGGAAAATGCTATCCACATCCGGAGAAAGAACTCTGGAGTCAGAATGCAGATCAAAGAATACGATTTGCTCTCTTTTTTTTTTCTTCTTTCTCATGGTTTCTCTCATTGGTTCTAATTCTTCTTTACAACATGACTAATGTGAAAATAAGCTTAATATGAATGTATATGTAGAGCCTATATAAAATTGTATGTCATCTTGGGGTGGGGGAGAGGGGAGAGATGGGGAGAAAATTTGGAACTCAAAATCTTATGGAAGTGAATATTGAAAACTAAAAATTGATTAGTTAATTGATTAAAAAAAAGAAATGTGTATTCCCTTTCTTTATTATATACTACTCCAAGACTCCAATACTTCAGTGGGTCCATTATGTTATGTATATGGATATTTTCTCCAACAATACAGATTTGAACCCGTACAACTCTTATCCATATTTGTGATTGTTAACCATAAGTTGTCCAGGGGCCCCACCAAATGTATTGGGGGCCTTCTTCACTTTTGTTTTGATATTGTAAGGATCCTAAACTATGCCTCGCACTGGCCTCATGACCAACCCCTCTCTTTTTTTAGTCCCATATTTTTTGAGTGACATCCTTCATAACACTTCTCTTGGTTAAGGCTCATTTGTAGGTAATTGCCCATAGGATGATCCTTATCTTCAGTTCTTTGGAAGCTATAATGTTCCATGAGTTCTGGTGATACAATTTCGCTGGAAGAATATTGGTACTAAGAAGGTGGGTCTTCGGTGCAAGGAGAAGTTTGGTGTCATTAAATAAAGAACAATTTCCCAAAGGCTATGTATCCCTCTCCTCTTGTTTCATTCTGGCTCCAGTTCTTGGTCCATTCATGGAGTTTTTACAAATACATATAGAACTTTCTAAGCTCAATAGATTGCCCAGCTGACTCCATAATCACAGACTAGATAGGAGACATTCTCATATTGGACAAAACTGTTAAATAGCTATCTCCCTTTGATGAGCAAGAGGGGATAAGTAGTTGACACTGGCAGAATAGATATCATTAGCAAGTTGATTGTTAGTGCTTTTGTTAAAAACACTCATACAGGTATCAGCTTCAAAAATTAGAGTTTTGTCATTATAGAGGGAAAACTGCCCTTTAAAGCACTTTGTGACTGGGACAGGAAGCCACACGGTAATTGCAAAACTCAACTCTGACTACAAAGGCTTTATTGTAATCATCTGCAAAACCAGGTCTTCACTTATTATCTGCAATATAAAACCCAGGGTAACTTTTCTCTTGAAGGAAGGATCAGAGGAGGTTGGACTGAAAGTCATAAAAAGTACTAGACACAATTGGAATGAATGTGGGAGCATGCTGCCACTGAGAGTAATTGAAGACTTTTAGACCTAACAGTGAAAGTGCCTCCCCAAGCTCCCCTTGTTACCTAGCTGCGTTTCCACTCCTTTGTCCCCCGTGAGTTCTTGTCCATATGTGACCTGTGTGCTTCATGCTCCATCAATGAATATGCAAATTGTAGTCCAGATGTTTGTGTGGAAGGCTAAGGGAGGAATTCTGATGTTCAGCTTCCTGGTTGCTACTGAGCAGGAGAAAATCTCCACTCCAGAACTGAACTATTCCTCCTCTGCATTCTTCCAAGGCTGTTAGGTTGGAGATGAACAAGGAGCTTCTCATTTCTTTGTTTCATTCATTCAGCAAGAATTTTTTAGCATATGCTAGGTGCCAGGTAACAGGTGTAAGGTTGGGGATACAGAACCAAAAATCAAACCTTCCTTATCCTCAAGGACCTTACATTCTATTTGGGAGAAACCATATAGACAACTCCTAGGTGAGGAAATATGTGTGTTCATACACGCACGCACACACACACTATACATATATATGAGATATATACACACACACATACACACTATGTGCATACACACATACACATATATACATACATACTATGCATATATGTGTATACATATACACATACATAATGCTATATATAGTATGTGTACATGTAGTTTATATACAAACATATTTATACATATACTATACCGTGTGTGTGTGTGTGTGTATATATATATATATATATATATATGTGTATATATATATATATATATATATATATATGCATATTAGAGAAACCATACAGAGAACTCCCAGGTGGAGGAATATGTGTGTTTATATACACACAGTATTTACACATACATATATATACAGTATATGTATATACATAAACACATTCCCCCTCTCTATATGTATATATACATATACATATGTGTTCTATGTATAATACACTGTATATATGTATGCTATACATATAAAATGTGTCTACATACATATATACATTGTTGTATGTGTAATATATATATGTATATGTGCATATGCAGTCTGTATATGTAAATTCACAAATATATACACATGTATATTACGTTTATATATGTATATATAACACATACATGTTATGTATACATATATAACATGTATGTGTGTTTTGTATATATACATATACACATTTACATATATATGACACATACACACACACACCAAGATGAGGGGGTTAGACCTGGTCTAAATAACCTGGTTATTTCACTGATCTAGAGAACTCCCAGGTTCTCTGGAGTGTCCCCAGGAGGGAATCACCTCCCTTCTCCACACCTTACAGTCTTAGGGAGTTGCTTAGAGTGCTGAGAAGTTGAGTGATTTGCCCACAATCATACAGTCCATATGTGTCAGAGACAGGACTTGAACCCAAGACTTCCTGGCTCCAAAATCAGCTCTGTATCTGCTATATACCAGGTTATCTCTCATTTAAGCAAACATAAGACATATACAAAGTAAATGCAAAGGAGTTCCAAGAGGAAAACTAGCGACTGGGGAAAGGTGGGAAGGTTGGGCTGGGTTTGAAGTACCTCTTGAGCAGAGCTTTGAAGCAAGTGAGGGATTCTAAAATGGGAAGATGTGGAGGAAATCCACTGCAGGTATGGGGAACAACTGGGCAATGGTGCAGGTGGGAGATGGGAGAGCTGGGTGTGAGGAGCACTAAGTGGGTCATAAAGTGCACGAAGAGGAGGAACATGTAATAAGCTAAGAAGGTACTTTGGAAGTAGATCATGAAGAGCTTTAAATGTCGAGGAGAGGAATCAATATTTTCTCTTCAAGGCAACTTTAAGGAGCTTCTTGAGCAGGAGTGTGACATGGTCATCATACCTGTAATTTAGGAATGTTCATTCCTATGTGAAAAGAGGAAAGACAAGATGAAGAAATCAACTGGGAGACTATAGAGCCTAAGAGATAGGGATGCTCAGAGCAAGGGCAAGAGAAATGAACTCTTTCTGAACTTGCAGATGAGTTAAGTCGTCGACATAGGATGAGAAAAACCACCAATGGGAAAGAATTTTAATAGCAGATGAAAAGGGGCGGGGTTGATAAATCTCTAGATCTGATATTTGACTGAGAGTTCTGTCATCTAGAGGAACTGAAGACATGTGCTTGAGTAGTCTAGGGAGATGCAGGTGCTGCAGTGAAAAGAATCTTGGATGTGGAGTCAGAAGACAAGGGTTCAAATGTCCACTCTGCTGCCTAGAAATGGAGTGACTTGTTATATGGGTCTTAATTTCTTCATTTATTAGATGAAGAACCTGAATTAAATGATTTCTAACATCCCTTCCAGCTTTAATTATTTTATCCCATGGAATACACACACACACACACACACACACACACACACACACACACGCTTTGCCTTCTATTCGTAAGGGTTTCTTTTGTAGTGTGTTAATTTCCAGATTTGGATGTTGGGATGAAAGCAGGCTAAGTTCTTAACATTGTCTTTCCTTTACCTGCCTTTACCTGGTTTCTAAAAGCTGCTTAATTAGTATTAATGAAATGGCACTAATAAATGTAAACCAGAGAGAACTGGGGAGCCGTGCTCATTAGTTTCCATATCTCTAAAATGAAGAAGGCCAGATTCGATGATCCCAAAGGTCCTTTCCAATTCCAAATCAAGGATTCTATAATTCTGAGCTGTGCTTTGAATAACAATAATAATAAATATAGGTCTTCAGGTTTACAAAGTGTTTTCTTCATGGTAGTGCTATGAAGTAATAATAATTATATAGTGCCTTAAGGTTTGCAAAGTGTTTTATAAATATCTCATTTGATCCTCACAACCTACCTGGGAGGTAAGTACTATTATTATCCCCCTTTTACAGATGAGAAAACTGAGACAGACAGAGGCTAAGTAGCTTGCCCAGAGAGGCACAGCAGGTAAATTAATGTCTGAGGCTGGATTCAAATTCTAGTTTTCCTGACTCCAGACCCAGCATTCAATCTATTGTGCCTCCTAACTGCCTCTAGATAGGGATATTTCAAGTCTGCTCTTAGATGCTACCAGGACAACTTGTCATCTTAGTTAAAACAATTGGAAAGTCACAACATTATTGCCACTCACAACCAAGCCCAAAATGAGTATAGTCAGTTTAATTTTTCATTCAATTCACTAGACAATTTTTAATCATTTGTGCCAGCTACTCTGCTAGGCACTAGGGATACAAAGGCAGGGAGGAAATAGGCCTTGCCCTCAAAGAGCTTACATTTTACTAGGCAAAGAATTTCAACAGGCAGATAATCATTGATATTTATCTAATGCTTTAAAGGGCACAAAGACGACTTCATATATATAATGGGTATCATTTCTTGCCTTCTCAATGGGTGCGAGAGAGGGCCAAGGGAGAGAATTTGAAACTGAAAATAAAATAAAAAATAAATTAATAAAAGAGAGTGTTTACCATGTACACAAAAAATATATGTAAAGGAATAAAAGTTAGGCTTCTTTTTTTAAGATAAAGGTTACAAAGGGCTTTCTATACATAATTTTATTTGAATCTTACACTCTTATCAAATTAGTACTATAGGTATTATTTTTCCCATTTTATACATGAGAAAAAAGAAGGTTGAAGGGTTAAGGGACTTGCCAGGAATCACCCAGCTACTGTCAGAGATGAGATTCACCCCAAAGTTTTCTTGTACTCTGTCCACAGTGAAGTGCTGCCTTGCTGGGTCATATGAACTGGAAAGCCTAATTGAAACTCAAAAATTGTGCAGTCATCAACAAAAGGGACCAACCTCCCAAATCATCAAATGGAGCCAAGTCTACAATGCTTCCTGAGTCTTGGGTAGACATCACTGATGCCATGGTACTGCAAGGCAATATGGCATCTGCATATACACCATGGCTGACCTGGAATCAAAAGAGTTTGCAACTTGCTGTTATGTAGAAATGCTTCCTGGTTATTTACCAGGAAGACTGAAATTAGCTATCTTCCACCCCCCAAAAGATAAAAACCCTAGGACAGAAAAAAAAAGCCATCACAATCATTAGCAAATGTGTTTTTTTGCCTTTCTTGTATCTCTAGCATTTAGCACAGTGCCTGACACCTACTAAGCAGGCAATAAAGCCTGTGTCTCAGTTATTGAATTCATAATCAAATAGTTTCTATTTATATAACACTTGGACATTAACAAAGCTCCTTTGCATGCTCTTTTCATATACAAGGAAACCAAGACAGAAATTTAAATGATTTGCCCACAGTCACAGGACCAGTAAACAGCTGAGCCAACTCTTGGACCCACGCCCGCCTACTGTCTTCTCTTTCTGCTGCACCCTCATATTTGAAGAGTTGTGTTGTCAGAGACAGCGATGTCTTTTGGAGCACTAATTAAACAAGTTCTTAGAATGATGTGACATTCCTCCTGGCAGATTCAGGATTCCGCTCCCCACACAGTTTTGGAGTTAAACTTAGCACATTCTGCTGTATGCCTTCTTTCTGTGCTTGTGCTGGGGTTTGTTTTGTTAACATTTCAGTCTTCTGGCCTATTCTGTCACTCACCATCTCCATGTCCACAACCAACAAGCACAAACACTGATCACCTTCATCTCTTGTTTCATGATGCCATCTAACCAGAGATGGCTCTAACCTTTCCCATTCAGCCAAACGAACAAGATGCCCAGAATACATGTTGCTTCCAGTACTATCATCTTTCCTACTGCCTGAGGGATTTACAATATTCTTTCTGTAGGGAGGACAATAAAACATTGTTTTCTGTCTTCAGAATATGAGGAAATTGGCTTAATTAGAGTAGGAAAGGTTTAGGCTAGCTAGAAAAACCTTATAATATACTAAACTAGATTTCTGAGGTCACCTGCCGAATCTTATTTTGCAGAAAATTCAAAGAAATAAGATTCTATCTGTTTGGGATGGCAGATAGTTCTGTTTAAATAGGAGGGATAAATTGAGATCCTGCCAATCATCATCATCAATAACAACAGGTATTTATTAAGTGCCTACTATGTGCCAGGTGCTGTGTTAGACACCGGGAATACAAAGGAATAAGAAGAAGAACAAAAACAAGAATGAGGAGGAGGAGGAAGAAAAGGAAGGATGAGAGGAGGAGGAAGAGGAAGAAGAAGGAGGAAGAGAAACATGATCCGAGTCTTCAAAAAACTTATTCCAAAATAGGGTAGACAACATGCAAATACCTACGGTACGTACAGGGAGGTAATCAACAGAGGAAAGGTAAAAGCAGTGGTAGGAGTGGAGGTTGGTATCAGGTAAAGGCTCTTTTGGAAGATAAAAATTAAGCTGAGCCTTGAAGGAGAGCAGGGAAGCTGGGAGGTGAGCATAAGGAGGGAGAGCATTTCAGGGAGGTGACGGATCAAGTTCAAGTAGAGGTGAGAAGGTGATTTTCTTTTTTAGGCAATTGGGGTTAAGTGACTTGCCCAGGGTCGCATAGCTAGTAAGTGTCAAATGTTTGGTCTGAGGTCAGACTTGAACTCAGGTCTTCCTGACTTCAGGGCTCTTGCTCTATCCACTGCGCCACCTAGCTGCCCCAAGAAGGTGATTCTTGCTTAATTCTAATGGTCCAGTGATTATTAGGTAGATACTTCCACAATGGGAATGGGATAAGTACATATTTTCCCATTAGGTGTCACACTGTCTCTAGGTCTTCTTGCTGAGTTCCCTTCTGTCCAGAATGAGTTTTTGCCCTTACTGAGCTCCACTGGAAGGAAGGAAATAAGGCATGGTACAGAGGTGTCAAACATGAGACCCTTGGGCCACATTGCCTGAAACACTACAGAGTGTGGCCCAAATCAGATTAAAATGTAATTGGGAAATATTTAGCAACATAAATAAAAATAGAACATAGATAATGTTAATATATGCTTTCCTAGGTCAATATGTGGCCCTCAGGGATCCTTATGTACTGTTGAGTGGCCCTCATTTCCATTTAAGTTTGATACCACTGGTGTAATGGATTTGGAATCAGGAAGACCTGGGTTTGAATCCTCCTTCAGATATTAGCACTGTGACCTTTAACATGTTACCTAACCACCCAGCCTCAGTTTCCTTACCTGTTCCTGTCTTTATTTTTGAGGCAATGGGGGTATGTGACTTACCCAAGGTCACAGCTAGTATCGAGTGTCTGAGGCCAGATGTGAACTCAGGTCCTTCTGACTCCAGGGCTGGTGCTTTATCATGTGCACCACTTAGCTGCCCTTCAGTTTCCTTACCTGTACACGAGCATAATACCTACAGCAGTCACTACCCAGAGTTGTTGTGAGAAGCAAGTGAGATAATAAAGGTAAACTGTATTCAAACCTCCAAGTACAAAATGAACATCAGCTATTGTTACGACTACAGGGCAGTCAGGTGGTGTAGTAGATGGAGCACTAGCCTAGGAAGAACTGAGTTCAAATATAGCCTTGAAACTTTACTAGTTGTATGGCCCTGGGCAAGTCACTTAACCCTGCTTGCTTCATCTGTAAAATGAGCTGGAAAAGGAAATGCCAAACCATTTTAGTATCTTTGCTAAGAAAACCTCAAATAGGGTCACAACTAAAACAACTCAGCAACAATTGTTATTGCTGGTGTCTTTACTATCAGTCTACCTCAACAGGAGGAAAAGAGCCCCATCGCAATGTTGACATTAGGGAATAACCCTTAGATTATAGGCTTTACATAGCAGAATGCCTAGCAAAGTTGCATATTATGCTGGGATGTGCATTATTTATCACAGGATAATAGATTTAGATCTAGAAGGGACCTCAGAGTTAACTGAGTCTAACCGCTTCATTTTGTAGATGAGCAAACTGAGAGTCAGACTTGTGCAGGGTCATCAGGTTGGTATATGAGGTAGGACTCAAACACAGGTCTTCCCGACCTGGGAGACTTAGCACCCCATCATACCCACTATATCTGCCTTCTGTATGAATTGGCACGTACTAACCAAATCTATAATCTAGTGATAGATGTCATAAAGGGATTTTGTTACACAGTATATTGGAGAACACAATTCATTCACATAACAACCATTTGTCGAGCACCTCAGCAACATTTTATTGAGTTCCCTCTATATGGAAATCACTATAGTAGGAGCTGATGGGAGAAGACCAAAAATAATTCAAAATTATGGATGTTTCAATCACCTCAAACATCTCTCATGTAAAGCAAATGATATGTAGGTATCTCTATTGTGTGTGGAGTCAGACACCTGATCTGTGAGGGTTAGTAAAAGGGTCACATGACCCAAAATATCTCCTCTGTTGGCCTACCACCATTTCTTTCTTCGGTGGCCACCTTATTGGCCCTCCATATTTCCTACCAGAGTTCCATTCTTTTCAGTCTCAAGCTTTCGGTAAAAATAAACTCCTTTTTACTTTTCTAAAACTGAACTCACAGTGAAGTCGATTGTTTTGGGAGAAGGGGACAAGGGTGATAAAAGTGGAGTTTCTGAGCAGAGTCAAGAAGGAGAGGGTACCACTTCTGACTTCCCTCCCTTCAGCACCAAGAAGCTGGGGAAACCGTGAAGGTTACAGAGTGGGGCTACAAAGATCTCAAGCTTTATTTTATAAAGAGAGGGAGGGAGAAAAATCTGGAAACTCAAAATCTTGTAAATGTGAATGCTAAAAATTTCCTTGACATATAATTGGGAAAAAGTAAGACACTATTTTTAAAAACCTTTGTTTAAAGCAACATTAACAAAACAAAACAAAAACCTTTCTGCTTTTCCAAAAATCTTGAAGGCATTACTATTTTTTTTCTTCCCACATTTAAAATACGTTTACCAAGTACCTACTAGGTACAAAACACTAGCATTTGAATAGAACTTTTGCAGAGGTTTGCAAAGTGCTGTGGAGATCTCCTCAACTACTGGCTGTGAGGTAAGAACTATGCAGCTCAGAGAAGATACGGGATCCAAGGTTTAAAGCTGGAGAAGCTTTTAAAAGTCATCTAGTCCAAATCTTTCATTTTACAGTTTAGGAAAGTAAGGCTAAGTGACTGGCCTGGGACCCACCAAGAATTTGAACTCAGGTCTTCTGAGTTCAGATCCAGCACACTTTTTTCTCTCTAACATGCTGACTCCTGGCTATAAAGTTAGATAAATATGGCCCTAGTCTTTTCTCTTCTGTCCTTCAAAAGGCACAATTTGAGAGTCCTGGCACCTAATAATGGGTCAGATAATGCTAAGGAGGAATAATAGCTCACTTTCATATAGCAAAGTGCAGTAACAAAATAGCGGGCAGGATATGGCTTCTCAAGAGACTGACCTGGGCACATTTTCTCCCTCCATGGAAGGGTGGGGAAGAATTTGGAAGGGTAGAGACTTACATGCTGGGGAGTAGGGAAAAAAATTTCCCTTCAGTCTCAGAGAAGATTTTGCTTTGTCCTTCTCCTTGGTGAGACAGCTGGAGAGGAAGGCCATTCAAAGGAAGAGTGATGAATGCAGATAGAAGAGAGGCAAGCTGGGGACCAGAGCAGATACAGTAAGACTGGGAGGCTTGAGAAGATAGAGATAGCAGCCTCAGCACATGAAACAGGCTTCCCTAGATACAGACCTACCCCTTCCTTGAAGTCTTCAGCCCCAGAATAATCATCCAAAAACATGCTTCAGCTACAAAAAGACACTGACTCTATGTTAGAGTCTTGAGTTAGGAGACTGGATCCTGAGCTGCTCTGAGAGGGAAGGGGAAGGATGCTGATCTCATTTGGCAATGTGGATGATGCTATTTTTGCTCCTTTAATATCCCTTTCTGTCCTGATTAAATGTTTACTATTTCAATGATATTCTTTGCTGGATCTGCTAGCTCAGAAAACTTAGGCTTGGCTCAGTTATAATCACTCTTTATATTGTGTTATTGAACTGTTTTTGAGGCATTGTGGGCGATTTAATCAGGACTATAGTTGGGGTTTGTAGGAGACCTTAAGAACAAAATTTACTTCCTCAACCAAATTAAAGTAAAAAAAATCCTAGATACGAGTTTTCAGAAGGTCCTAGTTTTCAGGCCAGGGATAAAGAACCAAGATAAGAATAGCCAGCACGTATATTGTATATTATCTTACTAGGTCCTCTTGACAATGCTAGAAGGCAGGTGCTATTACTATTCTCATTTTACGGATTTTTATAGATTCCCATTTAATCTATGAGAAATCTAAGGCTAAGAGCGGTTAAGTGATTTGCCCAGGGTCACCACGCTATTAAGTATCTGAGTCTGCATCTGAATTTAGATTTGACATCCAATACTCTATTCACGGGGGCCATATAGCCACTGCTATAAATCGCTAAGTTATTATTAAAAATTTCCAGGGGCAGCTAGGTGGTACAGTGGATAGAGCACCGGCCCTGAAGTCAGGAGGACCTGAGTTCAGATCTGACCTCAGACCAAACACTTAACACGTACTAGCTGCGTGACCCTGGGCAAGTCACTTAACCCCAACTGCCAAAAAAAAAAGTCCAGAATTTAGGGGCAGCTAGGTGGTGTAGTAGATAGAGCACTGGCCTTGGAGTCAGGAGAACCTGAGTTCAAATCTGTTCTCAGACACTTGACATTTACTAGCTGTGTGACCCTGAGCAAGTTACTTAACCCCATTGCCTAGCAAAAAAACAAACAAACAAAAAAAACACCAAAAAGCAAAATTTAAATCTTAGTTTATTTTGGCCCATAAAAGGGCATATATGTATATGTACACTATCAATCCTGTAACAAATGACCAAAGCAGCAGTGTAACTGCTGTTAACACTAAAAAAAACAACAGAGAGCTCACACAGATTATCAAGACCACAGTTAACTCTAAAAATAAAATAAAATAAAACCAATGAGCTAACAGTGGTTATAAGCAAAAAGCTTTCTTCATTGCTTTGGAGGAGGGAAACGACATTATGTGCCAAGCCCCCTCCAGAAGGAGACCTGTGTGAGTGTGGGCAAATCTCAATACATGCAGTAGTGGTGAAGCAGTGAGCTGCAGCCCTGACAATGAGGGATAACAGTAACAATGAGGTAAGTTTGATTCATAGCTGGGCTTCATGACTGGAATACAGGTACTACAGGTGCTTCTCAGAGCTCAGAGACCACCTGATGCTGGTGTGAAACAACTCTGGAATTTTGCTGTGGTTGAGATCATCCAGAGGGTGAGCTGCAAAGGAGTGTTGTGCTAAGCTCAGGACACAGCTTGCTTGCTGGGGCTTAGCTCCGGAAAACAACGGGTCTCCTAACAGTAAAAAGAGAACTGGTCTTAGGGATCCTGACATTCCACATATACATGCACATATGTATATATATGATATACATACACGTATGTGTAGTATCTCATTTGACCAATCAATCAGTAAACATTTATCAAATGCCTACTATCAATCAACATTTATTAAGTGCCTACTATGTGCCAGGCACTAGGCTAAACTCTAAGAAAACAAAAAGAGGTAAAAGACAGTCTCTGCCCTCAAGGAATTTACAATCTAATGATCCTCATAGGCATCCTATGAGGTAGACAGAGGAAGAAACTGAGACATGAGGAGAGCAAGTTACTTGTCCAAACTCACAAAGCTAGTTAAAAAAAAAAAAAGGTCTTGTACTCACAACAATATTTACCGATGCCAAATCCAGGTCTCCTTCTTCTACACCATACCAACTCTTTAAAAAAATATTTCATTTCTTTCTGTCTTAGCAGGATTGCTCTAAATTCTCAGGACAAATGTTAATTCCTTAGGCTATTAAATAGAAACATCAATGAAGGAGAACTTTGAAGTTTCTTTCCTCATTTGAAATTTTGGAATAGTGCTAAAGCAAATATGTGGTCTTACAATTTATAATTGGAAATCACTAACTTCTCCAAAGTTCTTTCAAGCATGAAGTGACTAAATAAAGTACCTTTGGAAGGAGAGAACCTTCTTTTCCACTATTGATAAGTAACCTTGGCTCAGGGCTATGATATATTACCACATCACTTAGTCAATACCAAGTCTCTGTTCTCTAGAGGAAAAAAATTTACATACCTAATCCCAGCACAAACATTAGTTTTACCTAATTAATAAGTAGATAATGGAAATGCACAAGACACAAAGTCTAGGTTTCTCTCCCTACAAGAATTCACAAAATCTCTGACTAGCTAGCTTCATTCTTAATAGGAACTCTGTATTAAGGAATTTTATATATCTTATCACTTTTCCCCAGCAATGTATAGCTGAATGAACATGGACAGAGACTGTTCACCTTCATAATAAACGGAGAAAGACATAAAAGCTGACATTAGCAAGAATGATTAGACCTAAACATATTATTTTACCCTAGGTGATTTTAAAGCAACTAAATGACATGGAAAATCACCTAACTCCATTATTGTCACACTTTCTTTAGCTGGAATTTTTTCTTTATCTAAATAAATGAATTCCCTACATAACTGAAGTCTGTCTCTTAGTACTGAAATTGTTTAAACATTTTGATTAGAAAATTGTAAATATTGAGTTTTTTCATGTCACCTTCCTTTCCAAATAGATTCTCTCCTCTATCCTTTTCCCAGAAAGTGATCCCTTGTAATAAAAGATGAAAAGAGGGGAAAAAAAGTGGTTCAGCAAAACAAAATACTCTATAAACCAAAATTGACGGTAGATCCAATGGTGACCCCCCCGCAATAGTCCTCCACCTCTGTAAAGTGAGAGGTTCAAGGAGTCTCTTTTATGTCTCTCTTTTTTTTACTTAATTTAATTTATCTCTTTTCTTTGGGGTCAAGCTTAATCATTACAATTACATATCATCCTGTTTCTTTCTCTCTTTTTTCCCCTTTGATGGAAATCTTCCTAAATGTAATATATGCTTCCTTACTTTCCTAATAATGACCTTGAGTAAGTCATTTAACCTCTCTCCACCTCAGTTTCCCCAGCTATAAATTGAGGATGTACCTACCTCCCAGGGTTCTTGTGAGGATCAAATGCAATATTTGTGAAGTGCTTAGCACATAAGGACCGAGGATCATACAACCTTTTGCTCAATTGTGTAGTGTAAAAATCATGAAAATTGTGAAAGTGGAATGGTTGATGACCTTACTAACCAGGTGGATCTACTTTTTAGCTTCCCTATTGAACTGACCTGTGAATCAGAATCATCTAACCAGGAGGCAGACTGAGCACCCAACAAACCAGACATACCTGCAATCCCTGCAGTGTTTGCTAAATCATGAATTCTGCCAAAAGGACAATAATCCAGAAACTAACTAGTGTGGGCAGACAGAGGAAGAAACTCTTAAGTTTGGGTTAATGGGTGTATTCCTGCTCATTGTGTTTGCTCAGATTGGTCTAGAAAATGTTGATTCTCCCTATTGTCAGAACAGGAGATATGGAAATTGATGTCTCTTTGGCCAAGATTTAGGTGACCTAAGTCACATACCCCAAAACCCTCATTTTAATGGAACCCACCTCCCAGTACATCAATCAATCAAGGGTTGATTGACACCCTTTGGGAACACCTAATCTTCAAAGGATATGTATACTGTGTACCCCAACCCCAAAGGGAGCTCAGCCTTTTGCCTTTAGCTCCACTTACATGCAAACAGCCAGCTTGAGAGAAAATAAACACACAGACATCATAATTCATTTGTCTTTTTTAGATCAAACTCTGTTGGTGGACAATAGGCAGAGGACAGCTGCCTCTCCTTCACCTTGAAATCCAATCTTTCTAAGCAGCTATAACTCAAGCCTTACTAGGAATACAGAACCTACAGCACTAAAAAAACCCCAAAAACAAACCAACAAAACCACTTGGTGCATAATAGGTGCTTAATAAATATGTTTTTTCCCCACCCTCCCTCCTTCCCTTCTCCTTCCTCATGAGCATAATTTAGCCTCTTCTGGCTGAATCAAAATCATCATTATGATCATTAGTGATTGTCTTTTAGAGCAAAGCCTTCAAAAGTTCAGTTCAACTGAACAGGGCTGCTTGCTCCTGCAACTAAGTGGCTCTCTGACTGGTGGAATTTTTGAGTGTCTTTGTCTGCCTTCTATTGTGGTCCTTCCTCTTCCCAGGATCTGTTAGCTTTCACTTCTTGCTGCTATACATTTGAATGTCTCTAGTAGTCTTCTTGACTGGAAAGTTATATAACTAAGCCTGCTTTGTCAGTAAGGAAGGGAGCAAGCATTTATTAGGCACCTATGTCCCAGGCATTTTGCTAAGCACTTTACAAATACTGTTTTATCCTCACAACAACCCTGGGAGACAGGTGCTCTTATTATCCCCATTTTATAGTTGGAACTGAGACAGACAGTAGTTAAGTGACTTGTCCAGAGTCATGCAACCAGTAAGTGTTTAAGGTCAAATTTAAACTCAAGTCTTTCTGAGTCCAGACCTAGTACTCTCACCACTATGTCACCTAGCTGTCTCTAACCTTCCCTGAGGAATTTTACTGGAGACTTGGGCCCACTTCTTTGTGTTTTTGTACTCTGGCTTTGGGTAGGCTTTCTGCCTTCTCCTGGAGTACCTCCACATTCTATAGTCTTGTTGGGAGACTGGGGGGAGGGGCAGGACTCAAAATTGTGCCATTCAGATATAGCATTGATCAGGGCTTGTTAACCCTCCTTCCCCCATTAGTCTCAGACTAATGGCACCACTCTATGGGGATCTGCACAAGGTTCCAGGGTCACACTGACCAGTTATGTAGGCAGAGGACAATTGCTTCTCCCTCACCCTAGAAACCATTCTTTCCAAGCAACTCAGGCCATATTCACTAAGAATACAAAATCAACCTCAGGAACTTGAACCTAAAGTACTAAAAAAAAAAAAGCACACTTATATTGCATGAAGATCCACACTCAAACGGTATCCCCTTCCCCCTCTCCCTCTCCTTCCCCATCATTCTTTCATACCATTGGTCGTTGGGGCACTCCACTAATATTCTCCACTTTTGCATAATTACAGCACTATCTAACCACTATCTCTGCTTCAGCATATTAATTCAAAATACTCTCTTCCCTCATCATATTCAAATTATTCTACCCTTCCTTATAAATACTCAGAGGTCTTCCCAACATGACCATCCCACTGATGCCAGCAGGCAGCCCACAAAGTCCCTCTAGCTGAGTCCATTTTGCTTATGTGGACAACAGTGTTCACTTCAAGGTGTATCTCTGATAAGTTAAGTATGTGGATTTTGAATTTTTGTTGTCTATTCAAAAAGTTCTTGGTTGTGTCCTGGGTAGTTGAAGCTACCAGTTAAGTGACGTCTAGAGAAGTGAGGGGTCAGTATATTTTCTATATGCTTGTTTGTCCATCTAAGACACTCACAACTTCTTTTTGCTCTCTTTCCTTTTGCACTACATTGGGAAGTCAAAACACAGAAAGTGTTGGCAATTTGTCTTGACTGATTCGACTTGAGTCTCCAAAGCTTCCATCTTTATATGTGAAGACCAGAGAACTGAGGCAAGGGACTGATACGAATGGCTACATAAGGTCAAAAAGGAAGGGGAATGGAAGACAGCTCAGGCAAGTCCTGTACATTTAGAACCTACTTAGGTCAGGGACAAAGGCCTATGAAAAGTATATTCGTCAACAAAGAAGGAGCCTGAGACCACTTTGCAGTTTAGCTTCAGGGGTATCTTTACAATGGGGGAGGGGGGGAGTCAGAAAGTAAATGAAAGAGAATATAAGGAAAAAAAGACTAAAACCAGCAAAGATTTCTGGGGAGAGAAAATTCAGTTAAAAACCTAGAGTACAAGCAGATAAATTAACAAAGAGAATACTAAAATTAGAAGGAAGGAAGAGTACTGAAAAATAAAAGTTCACACACATCTCTAGATAAATTAAGGAAAAGGAAATTGAACTAATGCCTAGTGAAACACAGAGCTTTGTGAATGCCAAGAGAGCTTGGACAAACAAGATGTTCCAGAATAGTTCAAAAGAGACAGAAAATCATAAGAGAATAAGTTAGAAGAAAATGCATAGCAGAATTTATGACCTCCACAAGAGAAATAATTAACAGAGTAGAAAAACTTGAATCTGATGGGGTGCTTGGGTGCTTGTGTTTGGCTGCTTGTACTTGGACCCCAATTTCTCTCTAGCCTCAGAAACACTGTCTCTGACAGTTTCTCCACAGCCCAAGGACACTGTGCCTAACAATTACTCATGAGTGGGCCCCAGCAAGTCACTTATCTCTCTCGTTGGTACAGTTCTAAACAGCACCTGAAGGAATTATTAGTTTTGAACTAGCTTTGCACTGGGTCATAAAGACATTTTTACCCACTGGACTATCTATACCACCACCCTACCTCATTATCTACATCCTGGACTCCTCATTATCTGTATTCTAGACTTAAGACATATGTATACTCCCTACATCTATCTTGTCAAACAAGACATTGATTGGTGGCAGACTGGACAACTCTCAGTTGTCCCTGACCGCTAGTTAACTTAGTGATATAGCAGGCCTAAAATTACACCTCCATATGGCCCCTCCCTTGTGGGCTTTTCCCAGTAAACTCTGGGTAAAACTCCTGCGCAGTAGATACAAGAAGTGCATGTTTCTTTAAGAACTGACCACTCCTTAACCACTCCTTAATCCCGCCCTGAATTGCCTAGTTAGCATATTTGACACATGTCTTATCATATTTTATACTATATAAACTTTCACCATACTGTTTTGAGATTGCAGGTTCATTAAGAATCCTTGCCTGCTGAAAAAAGTAACAATAAACTTTTTGCATCTTGACTTAAAGATTGCTTGAGTTTGTGAATTCATTCCAGAGGACCCATCTTGTACTTCGGTCTTTGAGGGGTCCCAAACCTCTCAGACCTCATCAAATCCACAGTGGCAAATCTCCAAGGAAGCCAAAGACAGAACAACAAGTTTGAAATACAAATATGTTGGAATGAAGGGCAACCTAGATGAAATAAAGCAAAAGACAAAAAAAAAATTTTAAAAAAAAAGCCTGATCTTTCTGCAAGCAAAAGCTATCGATCATGAAGACAAGTTGTATGGTATCAACTTAAGGACTCTAAGAAAAACATGAAAAATGAAAAAATCTGAACATCATAATTCAGGAAATAACATAGATGAAAAAAATCTGTCCAGAAGTTCTGAATATGAAAAACAGAGGACCAATCAAAAGAATCCTACATTACTTCCAGGAAAAACAACAACAACAGAGCAAAACACACCATGCTCCAAACAACAAAATACATAGTGGTTAAATTTAACAATTCCATCAACAAATTCTGCAATGGCCAGAGAATAGAATAGGCATTTAAAAAACAAGAAAGCCAACACATAAGCACAAAAGAGTAAAGCTGGAAAAATTAGAGGAGAAACAGATAAGTTTGAAATCAAAACTATAGAGCTAACATACAAAATCAAAAGGTGGTTCTTTGAAATGACTGACAAAACTGGGAAACCTCAGGCCAACCTCATTTTTTAAATTTTTTTTCAGGCAATTGGGGTTAAGTGACTTGCCCAGGGTCACACAGCTATTAAGCATCAAGTGTTTGGTCTGAGGTCATATTTGAACTCAGGTCCTCCTGACTTCAGGGCTGGTGCTGTATCCACTGTGCCACCTAGCTGACCCCAACCTAATTATTTTAAAAGAAGGCAGAAAATAAAATCAATAAAATGAAAAATGAACAAGGGGAAATTTCTCAACATGTACAGTTGGAGAGAGAAAAAGAAAGAGAGAGCGAGAGAGAGAGAGAACCCAAAAGAAGTAGATTATTTTCAAAAACATAAAATTCCCAAATTAGACACCTAACAGAACACCAAATAGGGATGTTAAATAATATAATCTCAGAGAAAGAAAATAGTATTAGCTTTAAAGTAACAGGAAAGGGGTAAAAAAAAAACATTCCCGGTAGAGATGGAGTTAAAGAAGAATTCTATCAGATTAAAAGAATGATTAATATATATGGTACATAAATTATTACCAAAGACTGAGAAATAAAGCAGTCTGCCAAATTCTTAGTAAAAGATAAATATGTTTCTAAACCAGGGAAGGATAATGCATAGAAAGAGAACTACAGACCAATATCATTAATGAATATTGTTTCAACAAATTTATATGAAATCCTGGTAAAAAGATCAAAACAATTTATTTTTTAAAATTTTCATTATGACCAAGTTAGAGTCCTACAAGAAATGTAAGGCTTGTTTAATATCACGAAAACAATCATATTTAAATCAATCATATTTAAGCACAAAACATCCAAAATTATATGATTATCTTAGTAGATGCCCCCAAAAGCTTTTTTTGTTTTGTTTTTGGTTTTGTTAGGCAATTGGGAATTAAGTGACTTGCCCAGGGTCACACAACTAGTAAGTGTCAAGGGTCTGGTCTGAGACCAGATTTGAAGTCAGGTCCTCCTGACGCCAGGGCTGGTGCTGCCCCCTAAAAAAGCTTTTTAAAAGAAGTATATCATTCATTTATGCTAAAACCCTACAAAGTCTAGGTATAAAGCAATTTTAAAAAATAAAACAGCTTTCTCAGCCTCCCCTCCCCTCTGATTGGAGGGCTAAAATGGAACATTAAACTCCTCCCCATATTTCCTTTACAGAAGTCTGGGAACTGAACATTACAGCTAAATCTCCACTTTCTATCTGCAGCCCTGCTGGGTTTGAACTCCACAGAACATGATATCCCCATGCAGAGTACCCCCTGGTGTACAACCCCCACACTTTCCAGCTTCCTTTTATTTGTTGTCTTCCTCTATTAAATTTTCAGCGTCTTGAGGACAAGGACTGTCTTTCTTTTTCTTGTTTGTGTCCCCAGTACTTAGCACAGTGCCTCTCACATAGTAAGTGCTTCATAAATATTTATTGAATTGAATTGAAGATAAAAACACTTATCCAAAAACAAAATCTAGCGTTTTATGTAATGGGAGTGTGTAGGATGCCACTCAAATTAAAAATAAAACAAGACACAGAGGTGTACAAGGAGAAACAGAAAGTTAATTTATTATAGCTATAATTATTATTATTTCAAATCTCGAGATTTGGGTGTCCCTCCATCAGTAAGCTCTGACGATGGGAGATGGCCCACAGAGGTAGATTTCAGCTTATATAACCCTGAAGGTTCAATTCCCTCCTCCCTCCCCCAACTGTGGGCTCACAATCTCACACACCAGACTCTAACTTAGGACAAAGGACATAGTATACATCTCTATATTTCTTAGTTTGTTGAGATAATGTCAAAGAAGCAATAAAAAATGTGCAGTTAGGAAGATAATTTACAATTGTTTTGGAAGGTCTTAGGGATTGAACAGACAATGCTGGGAACTGGAAGACATCTGAATAATATCCTGTCAAAGGGAGATAAGGGGAGTAGATAAGGAACCTTTTAAGGGTTTTCTGGAGCCAGATTCCTTTAGGGGCAAAGATGTGTTTGAGTAAGATTAAAAAGTAAGTTAAGACTTAACCACTAGACAAATTTTAACTACTGATATATGTCACTAAAAAAAAATAACTCACAGAAATCTATCCTTAACCCTATCCTACCTTCTGAACTCATTACCTTAATTACACTGAAAAGTCTTCACTGGGACATCCCATTCAGGAGTATACTAGAAGTTTTCCCAATGAATACAGGAGTAAAGCAAGGATGCCCATTTCCCCTATTATGTGATATAGTTCTAGAAATGCTAGTAATAGCAATAAGATAAAAGAAAGAAACTAAACACATTAAGATTGACAAAGAGAAAACAAAACTGTTCTTATTTGTTTATTACTTGAGATAATAGTTTTAGCAAAGTTACAGGCTACAAAACAAACCCACAAAAATCAATAGCATTTTTATATAATAATAATAATAACAAAATCCAGGAAATAATAATAGAAATGTGAATCACAATCAAATGATTAAAAAATGCTTACAGCATTTGGGAAAAAAACTATCTGTTTGATAAGAACTGATGGAAAAACTAGAAAGCAGTTTGGCAGGAACTGGGCTTACACCAACATCTTAGATCATGTTCTATAACCGATTCAAAATAGATCCTGTCAACCTCCAGAGTTTGTCTAAGAAAGACAAACATGATTAAGTTGTGTCCATCTACCTGTTTATTTCTCTTTAAGTAGGCAGGCATGCACTAGGAGGGGGAATGGAGGAGAAACTACAGTGTTGTAACTGAACTCATTTTGAGGTTGGGGTGCCCAGTTTACATACCTTTTCAACAGGAGCTAATATCACCCCATCATCCTTTTACATTCTATCAGACCACCCCTCCCAACCACATCAGACCACTCGCAGCCTTGGGCTATCTAAACAAAAGTATCTGTCTCCCACCAAGCCAGAGCAAAACACAATGGAGCTTCCTTACCATTGATTAAATTACTTCAGAGCGTTGGTTGGTGTTTGACCACAATAAGGAGACTCAAAGCAATGTCACTGAGTGATCCTTCTGAAGAAGAAACTGAGGGGGCAACTAGGTGGCACAGTGGATAGAGCACGGGCCCTGGGTTCAGGAGGACCTGGGTTCAAATCTGGCCTTGGACACATAACACTTACTAACTGTGTGACCCTGGGCAAGTCACTTAACCCTTTTGCCTAGCCAAAAAAAAAAAAAGAAGAAGAAGAAGAAGAAGAGACTGAACTTTGGAAGAAGGGGACTAGGGAGGAAGCTCTAAGTCTCCAAGATAATGATAACTAAGAAAAATCATTTTTCACAATACATAGCTGAATATTAAAGATGGTAACATAAGAAATTGTAAGAGAGGCACATCTACTTTTCACAATTATAGGTAGATGAATTCTTAATCAAGGGATAGAGGCAATTACAAAAGATAAAACCTATAATTTTGATTATATGAAATGGAAAAGCTTTTGCTCAAACAAAATTAATACATCTAGGATAAAAAGGGAACAAGTTAGCTGAAGAAAAAAATCTCTGCATCATAAATTTCTGATAAAGTTTTGATAGCCAAGTATATAGACAACCAATAGAAATATATGACTAAAAGCCATTCCCCAATAGAAGAGCTGTTAAAAGATATGAGCAAACAGATCTCAAAAGAATTGCAAGCTATTAATAACAGTGTGAAAAATTGTTCCAAATCACTAATACTAAAGGAAATGCAAATCAAAACAACCCTAACATTTCTTCTCTCACCCCAAAAGACTGGCAAAGATGATCAAAGGCAGAAAGCATTATGTTGTGTAGACACAGGGGCATTGCTGATGGAACTTTGAAATATGCAACCATTCTGGACAGCAACCTGGAAAAATAAAGTGATTAAAGAGATTTCACTCTATGTGTATGACCCCAAAGAAGTAATTTTAAAAAAAGGTACCATGTATCCCAAAATGTTTATAGCAGTACTTTTGGTGGTAGCAAAGAACCAGAAAAAAATTAAATGCCTATCAATTAGGGAATGCCTAAACAAACTGCCATACATGAATGCAATGCAATGTTAATGTACCATAAGAAATGACAATGATGAATGAATGCAGAGAAGTATGAGAAATCTTACATGAACTGATTCAAGATGAATTAAGCAGAGTTATAAAAAGAGCATACACAATTACTACAATAATGTAAATGGTAAAAATAACCACCATAAAACAATTGAAAGTGAATGTAGCAAATTTATAAATACCAAGCGTGGCTCCCAAATAAAAGCAATAAGAAAGAAAAAAATCTCTTTCTAGCCTGCTCCTTCCTTTGTAAAGTTGGGGGTCCATGGATGTGGAACATTATATATAATGTCAAATTTCTTTTGATATATTGAGTGGGTTTTTTAAGTTTTTTTCTTTTTTCTCTCTTTTTTAAAAAAAAAATTCTTTGTTGATAATGGAGGCTCTTCCCTGGAAGTGATGTGAAAGGATATAGTCGGAAATTTGGGCAATGTCAAAACAAAAGATACCAAAAGTCATCTATTTAATAACACACATATATACCCATACTATGTGTGTTTATAGTAATGTATGAGTGTAGCACGCTTGCGTGTGGGGACTGAGCCAAAATGGCTTGTTGTGGGGAAATATGGTGGTTATTATGGAAAGCCATGGTATTTCTGGTCATAAAGCCCAGGGATACTGACCATACTGTATGGAATAATATACAAGCTCATGCAATCATAGTTGTGAAGCTGCAGCATTGTGTAGTGGAAAGATTGGGGAATTTAGAATCAGAACATCTGGGTTCAAATCCTGCCTCTGACACTATGTGGCCCTGGGTAAGTCAATGGATTTCCACTTTCCTCATTTTAAAAATAAGGATAATAGTACTACCTATCTGACAGGGTGAGTATGAGGAGAGTACTTTGTAAACCTTCAAATGCTACGGAAATATGAGTTATGATAAGCAATTGTTTTCGTGTTGCTACTTTGTCATATTTTTGAAATTGCTTCAAATGCATTTCAAATTATTTTAAAATCTTACTTTAGTGTTCAAATGAGTGCCAAAGTCAAGAAAAGGAAGTAGAATTTTAATACGCAAAGCTTATAAAACAATAGGCTTTTAAAAAGAAATGTGAGTATTAATACTTAACATTTTGCACCTAAATGGTAGTGTGGTAAATGTTGCTCATGGCAGAAAGTCTGACAGCTAGGTGTCAACTCTGTAACTTCAATTTTCCAATGAAGAAATTTCTTCTAAAAGATGATTTTATTAAAATAGGGTTTGTGGGAAAAGAAGCAGTAATTGTATATCACACTGTAAAACATAATCCCAGTTTCATATCTTGAGATTGAACTTCTTCCTACATCATTTGAATCTAAATTTCCATTAGCATGAATAAAAAGAAGACATTTTCATTTTTAAGTTTTATTGGTGCTTTTTTGCATTTTATAAATCAATTTCTGACATAGCCCACCTTCTCCCACCAGAATGCTACTTTGTAACAAAGAACAATTGAGAAAAACTTAACAACAAAACTGCAATTGACAATGCATGCAACATCTTTTACCTCTCTATTCTTTTATAATCTACCCAGAGAAGAGTAGAAGTATGTTGTCTTCTGGGGACAGAGATCGGTAATTTCATCTAATTTGAATGCAGTTCTTTGTATGTATCATTCTCCTGATTCTGCTTTCATCTCTTTGAAACAATTGATATGTGTTTCCATGTTTTTTTGAATTATTCATATGCCTGCCACAATGTGTTGCTTGGAGTTATTCTCCCATCAAGGCACAACCACTTTTGTTTCCAGATTTTTGCTACCACAAAAATTGAGCAAGGCAATTTTGAGAAATGGTCTTGCTCTAGAATATGACCAGGACTGAGTGAGAATTTGTGTCTTGGCTTTGTGAAAGATTCATCTTATCCCAAAGATCAGAAGAATGTTCTTTTCTTAGTGAGATATTTTAATGGAAATCCTAACTTTAATGTGAAAATTCTTGAACTGAAGACCCTGCCAGGTGAAGCAGGTATGATTCCACGTGTATAACCTGTATCAGATTGCTTGGTGTCTTGGGGAAGGGGGTAGAGAGGAAAGGAGGGAGAAAAATTTAGAAATCAAAATCTTATAAAAATGAATGTTGAAAACTATATTTACAATTCTTCCAAAGTGGTATGATCAAAGGCGAAGTATTTATTCCTTTCCTGGCCTGTGCTGTGGTCTATGAGAAACCACAAGCACTCACATGTATAGCCTGTATGGAGTTGCTTGCCATCTCAATGAGGGTAGGTATAGAGGGAGGAAGGGAGAGAATTTGGAACCTAAAGCTTTAAAAACAAATGTTAAAAATTGTTTTTACATGCAACTGGGAAATAAGATATACAGGCAATGGTATATAGAAATCTATCCTGCCCTAAAGGAAAATAGAAGGGGAAGGGGATAAGAGAAGGGGGGAGGTGATAGAAGGGAGGGCAGATTAGAGGAAGGGGTATTCAGAATCCACACAGTCTTGGGGTGAGAGGAGAGGCGGGATGGGGAGAAAATTTGGAACTCAAAATCTTGTGGAAATAAATGTTGAAAACTAAAATTAAATTAATTAATTAAAAAAGAAAACTATATTTACATGTAATTGGGAAAAATAAAATACTATCAGGTTGGAAAAAAGTGAACATTTTTAAAAAGATAAAAAAAAGATTGAATGTAATAGTAGCTCATGTTTCTACAATTCTTTAGTGTTCTCAAGATACTTTCTTTGCAACAACCCAGTGAAGGTAAGAGCAAAGGAGAGAGTCAAACAAAGTGCTAGAAGAAAATTTGCAAAGATACGGATAGCTTTTAGCTTGGGGCTTAAATGTAGGAGGTAGTGCTTAATCCTAGGTTGCCATCTATCTGTGTAAGTAAAGAAGATGCAAGAGATGGTGTGGAGGTAGCTTCGACAGGAATTATCGACTGATTGTGTGTAGGATCTGAGGGGAGAGAAAGAAGCCCAGGTATCCAGTCTGAGTCACTGGGAAGATGTTGGTACATGCCATGAAGAAGAATAGGGAAGGTCTGTATCAGGGCAGGTTTTTTGGGGGAAATGGTGAATCATCTTTCCGCTTTGATGTAAGATGATCTTTTAAATAGATTTTATGTCCTCAGATCATATTTTAATAAGAATTTTCAAGCCAAATGTAAAGAGAGAATAGTACTTACAGATCAGAGATGGCTTGATATACTTAAGGATTTTTATCATGAGAACATTAGCATTCCAACCATAAAGAAAATGTGTGAATTCATCCTCTTAGTGCCAGGAAAGAATGCTGAAATTGAAAGGTCATTTTTTTTGCTGATTAACAGCTTTTGGGGATAAGAAAAATAATTGATGATCATTGAAACCATAGAATCTCTTTTGATAATTTAAAAGAATTATTTTGAGATGATGAGAGATGTTTAAAAGAGTTAAGGATACATAATTATTGAGCAAGCTAAATTACTTCTTTCAGATAAGTAACAGTGGAACAATAAATATGACATTAACTTTAGCCCTGATCAGGAAAGAAAATGACACTGTATTAGTTGATGAATGGATGAATGAAATAACATTTATTTGGGGCTTATTATGAGCCAAGTTCTATGCTAAGTGCCAGGGATATAACTATGAAAACAAAGTTATACTTGCCTTCAAAGAATTTACATTCTAACAGGGAAGAGAACATATACACATATAGTGTACATGCATACGTACATACACATGTGCATATATTTATATATAAGACATATGCAAATGAAACATAAGGTAACCTTGGAAAGGAAAGCAGTAATGTGGGAGGGGGGCCAAGGGGGGGAACCAGGAAAAGTCCCATGTAGATGGTACCACTTGAGCTGAGGCTTAAAGAAAGCTGAGGATTTCAGGAAGCAGAGGTATGAGCAGAGAGCATTGTGGGAATGGGAGACGACTTGTGCAAAGATATGGACATGGAAAACGGAGTGTTGTGCTTGATGAACAGCAGATAACCAGCACGTCTGGACCTGGGAGAACAGAGTGAAGAATAATGTGTGAACAGACTGGAAGGAAGGTAGGAAAGGGCCAGGTCATGAAGAGTTTCAATTCCAGAAGAATTGAGATTTTATTCTAAAGATACTGGGGGAACCATTGGAGTTTATTGAGTAGGGAGGAGGGACACGGTCTCAGGAAAAACAAAATCACTGGCTGGAAGCTGTGGAAGAAGGACCCGCAGAGTTGGAAGACTTGATGTAGGCAGACCAGTTAGGAAGCGATTGAAATTTTACAGTCAAGAGATAACAAGGCGATAAGAAGATGTAACAAGGATGACGATCCAACACAGGAAAGCGAGAGTGGCAGGATGGGTAGCTGGAGAGTCAAGAGAGAACAGGCACAAAAACAGAAAGGAGAGGAGCAGTGTAGGTTGAAGGTAAAGAGGTCGAGAAGGATGAAGACTGAACAAAGGCCATTACATCTGACAATTAAAAGATAGTTGGTGACTTCTGAGACAGCGGTTTCAGTTGAGTGATGAAGTCAGAGACCAGATTGCAGAAGGTTAAGAAGAGAATGAAAGGAGAGGATGTATAGGCATGGAATACGGTCAGCTTTCTCAAGGACTCTTGTTTGAGGAAAGAGGAGATGTACAGGATGATAGCTAGCAGGAATGGTAGAACCTAGTGATTTTTTTCTTAAGAATGCCAAGACATAGACATGTTTGTAGGAAACATACAAGTAGTCTATACATAGGGAGAAATGGAAGATTAGAGAGTGGGGGTGGCAATCAGCTGGAAAAGACTGGAGAGGATGTGTCCAATCACATATGTAGAAGAATTGGCAGAGACGATGAAAAAGAGGGTTCACCTCAGAGACTGGAAGACAGGAGAAAAGAGCAGGGGATGAAATCAAGGAACTGTGAGGTGAGGGGAGAAGAGAGAACTTCACGTAAATGGCCTCTGTTTTCTCCACAGTTTATGAGAAGAGATCCTCAGCTGAGAATGTGATGTGGGAGGTTTGAGGAACAATCTGGAACAGTCACTGTGGTGAGTGGGATACAGAATCAGTGAGGGAGGAGTAAAAGATTGCCTTGCTGCTGTGAGGGCCTATCAGAGATGGGACAGCATAAAATTGGTGTGGAGCCATTTGTGTGACCTCCACCAGCTCCATTCAGCCTCATGGAGCAGGAGCAAAAATGGCAGATGGTAGGAATAATTCAGAGGCTTGGTTGAGAAAGGTATGAGGAGCAGTGGGGCAAAGGGATGAGTGATTCAAATTTAACATGGAAATGAACTGGCTTACTAAGGGGTCGATATAGGTAATTGAGGAGAGTGTAGCTAGAATATGGCCTAGTGAGGTGACTAGTTAGTGACATGACCATAACTACCACCCAGGTCTTCTAACTCTCAGTGTAGTTCTCTTTCTCTATGTCAATGATGCTTTATATATGTATATGTTATATATGCTTAGCAACACATGGGGCACACACCGTAAGACATATACCTAGCCTTATAACATAACTTTTATAAATGCAGCCCTTTTAAGGCTTATGGACAGTTCTAACTTATGACCTCTCTTCTCTCTAGGTTTTCAGGACATCATTCCCTGCTGGTTTTTCTTCTACTTCTCTGACTATTCCTTCTCAGTCTCCTTTGCTGGATCCTCATCTAGGTCACACCCCCTAACCTGGAGTGTTCCTGTAAGGCTCTATCCTGGGCCACTTCTTTTCTCCCTTGATATTTTGCTTACTGATCTCATCAGCTCCCATGGATTCAATTATCATCTCTGTTAAGATGATTCTCAGATCTACTTGTCCAGCTCCAATCTCCTTTCTGACTGCATCCACGACTGCCTCTTGGACATTTCAAACTCTATGTCTTGTAGGCATCTTAAACTCAACATTTCCAAAACTGAACTAATTATCTTTCACCTTGAAACTTCCCTCAATATCTTCTTTGTAACTGTCAAGAGTACCATTATCCTCCTGGTCACCCAAGTATCATTCTTGACTACTTATTCTCTCTTACCTCCCATATCCAATCAATTGTCAAGTCCTGTCAATTCTACCTTCAGAACATTGCCTGTATATACCTTCACTTTTTAAAATTTTGCTTTGACATTCTAAACCTTTGTAGATTACTCTCTCTTCATGAGAGGTCTCTTGTAACAAAGTATGAAAGTTAAATGAAACCAAAAATACAGTGTCCTCATTTGAAAGTGCATGCAACATTCCATATCTGTAGTATTCCCATACCTCTCTATTAAAAAAATTAATAGAAATCTATTTTTGTTCCTTTCTTCCCAACCCCCACCCCGTTGGGAAAAAAATAAAAATTTTCTTATAACAAATATGCAGTCAAGCAAAACAAATACCCTCAGGGCTGATATATGTATATGCACACATATACGTATACATACATACACACATGTATGTATGCATGTATGTATGTACAATACACATAAGTCTGTGCTTTGTATGCACATATATTATATGTATATATGTGCACATACACAAATATATGTGCATATATATGTGTATACACACATACACATATGCACATATACATATGTCTTATTTTGCACCTTTAATCCATAATCTTTCCATAATGGACAGTATGTCTCCATCCTTGGTCCTCTGGAATCATTAATTGTATCGTGTATTGATCATAGTTCTTACAACTTTGAAAGTTGTCTGTTTTTACAGTGTTATTATTGTATAAATTGTTCTACTGGTTCTGCTCATTTCATTCTTTATCAGTTTATAAAAATCTTCAATGTTTTTATAATTAATGTTTATCAATTAATGTATTTTTATAATATTGATGTTATAGTATGCATTTTTCTCATTCTACTTACTTTATTATGCATTTGTTTAGATAAGTCTTTCCATGTCTTTTTGATATCATCTACTCCCTCATTTCTTATAGCTCTCCTGTGACACAGTCACCATGCTTGTGCAGGTGGGCCTTCTTCACCTCATGCCTATACACAGTCTGAGGGTAGGTCTCCCTGCCTCCAGTATCTCTCCACTCCAGTCCATCCACCACGCAGCCACTGAAGTGATTCTCCTAAAGCACAGGTCTGACCATGTCACCTCCCTATTCAGTAAACTCCAGTGGCTTCCCAACCCCTCCAGGATCAAATAGAAAATCTTCTCTTTGGCTTGTGAAGCCCCTTATAACCTGGGCCCTTCTTCCCCTTCTAGTCTTCTTATACTTAACTCCCCTCCACATACTCCTTAGTCTGGTGAGAAGGGCCTCCTTGCTGTTTTTTGCACATGACAAAAAGATTCTGAGGGTTTTCACTGGCTGTTCTCTATGCCTGGAATACTCTCTCTCTTCATCTCTGCCTCCTGGCTTCCCTGAATTCCTTTAAGTACCAGCTAAAGTCTTCCCTTTGGTAAGAATCCCTCTTTAATCTTAGTGCCTTCCCTCTGAGATTATCTCCAATTTAGCCTGCATAGATCTTGTTTGTACATAGCTGTTTCCATTAAGTTTCCTTAATCATACTAAAAGCAATGTGAGAGTAGGGACTTTATTTTTTTTCCCTTTCCTCCTCGTATCCTCAATGCTTATCACAGGGCCAAATCCATAGAACATTATTGACAAATGCTTGTTGACTGACTTTTCATTTTGCAAAAATTGCATTAAGATTCTGCTCCTGAGTGAATCTGTCTAAATGCAGAGGGAGCTCCAAGGAGGTAGAGTATATGGTTTGAGGTGATGACATTAAAATCCTTCTCCTAGATGAGTGGTTTTTGTTTTGTTTGTTTGTTTAACATGTGGAGGCCAGTGACCTGCAGATGAAGAAGATAAATCTCAGTGAAAGAAATTCTTTAGTTTGAAACCTCATTGCTAGAATTGTGTTCTGGGCAATAAAAACATCTGTTAACCAAGCTAAGTGTAGATGAATAATTATGATAATTAATTCCTGCAACTTTTACAGTGTTATTATTGTATAAATTGTTCTACTGGTTCTGCTCATTTCATTTTTTATCAGTTTATAAAAATCTTCAACTAGCAACTTTCAGAGTGTGCTAGTTGCTTTCTTTTCAACAGCCCTACAAGGTGGTATTCCTCTCCCCATTTTACAAATGAAGAGACTGAAGCCCAGAGGGGTCATACCTTAGGTGGGGTTAGAATACAGATCTTTTCACTAATGAAAGCCTAGGCTTTCCATACTAATTTCTAGGGTACCAGCATGAATTATGAGACAATATGCCAAGTGTAGTGGTGATGCTAATTAACGACTGGTGTGAGCAGGCCAGTGAAACAGAGCTCATGTTAGCAGTGGGCCTCATTGATGATGGAGACTTGGTTATTCTGATGCTGGCATTTTTGCTGTAGATAATATAGTCCGGTTAGTGCTCTATCACTCCCACAGTCTTGGACTGATAAAATCAATATAATTCCCTTAAGTCCAGTCTCCCAGGGGCAAAAAACCCCCCAAAACTAAAAAACTTACCCTTGGGTGTTTGGCCAACAAAATTTTAACTTCAAAGAGCCACAGAAACTTGTATAATACAGTTAAAGCCTGGCCATCCCTGATACCACATTCTGTTCAAGCAGACACCAGCCTGTCAAATCACCAGCAATCCCCTATCATATGCCCCTATTATAGGTTGTTCTTCAGTTGTTTTTCAGTTATGTCCAACTCTTTGTGACTTGATTTGGGGTTTTCTTGGCAAAGATACTAGAGTGGTTTGCCATTTCCTTCTTGGGCTTGTTTTACAGATGAGGAAACTGAGGAAAATAGGGTTAAGTGACTTGTCCAGGGTCACACAGCTGGTGTCTGAGGCCAGATTTGATCTTGGGAAGATGGATCTTCTTGACTCGAGGTCAGGCACTCTATCCCTTTTGGGACAGCTATTATATTACCCTTATTATATACCATATTAATAATTATTGTTCCCATCAAGACTGTAATTCCCTTTAGGTGTATTTAGGAGGTAGAAGATAGGAAGAAGGACAAGGGAATGAACATTTATATAGTGCCTACCATGTGCCAGAGACTATGCTAAGAGCTTTACAATCATCATCTCATTTCATCCTCACAACAACCTAAGACATAGGTACTATTTTTATCCCCATTTCACAGGTGAGGAAACTGCAGCAAGCAGGGTTAAGTGAATTGTCTAGGGTCATACAGCTAATACCTGTCTGAGGCTGGATTTGAACTCAGGTCTTTCTGACTCCCAGGTTCAGCACTGTATCATCAAGCTGTCATTTATTAGGTCTTTATGTTCCCTGTGTCTTCATGCTACCCCTCTAGACTTTGCACTGGGGTGTGAAGTCCCGGTATTACAATCACAGAACAACAGGTTAGACTGGAAGAAACCATAATAATTATCTGAGAGGTGATGTGCACTGCAACACTGGATTTGGAGTTAGGAGATTGTAGTTGGATTAGTGATCACGGGTGAGCTAACCTCTCATATCTTGTTTCTTCATCTGTAAAATTGGAATGATACTTGCACTATCTAATTCATATGGCTGTTGTGAGGAAAGTTCTTTTTGAAACTTAAGTTGATGCGCAAATGTCATTATTCTATACTCCAAATCTGTCATTTCACAGATGAAGCCTCTTTAAAGTCCAAGGAGTGATTGTGACTTTCCTGAGGGTATACAGCTCTTATTTTATTTTTTTTATTAATTTATTTTAGTTTTCTTTTTCAAAATATTTTTATTAATTTATTTTAATTTATCTACAATCATTTCCATAAGCTTTTAAGTTTTAAATTTTTATTCCCTCTCTCTCCTACCCTTCCTCCCCAAAATGGCCCACAATCTGCTATAGGCTATACATATACATTCCCATATACATATACATATACATTTTTTTACATTAGTCATGTTGCAAGGAAGAATTAGAACCAATAGGAGAAGCCACAAGAAAGACGAAACAAAACACGATAGAAGAAAAAATACAGCAAGTAGTATGCTTCAATCTGCATTCAAATTCCATAGTTCTTTCTTTGTATGGGGATAGCATTTTCCATCAGGAGACCTTTGGAGATGTCTTAGGTCCTTGCATTGCTGAGAAGGGCTAAGTCTATCAACATTAGTCATCGCACAAGGTGTCTGTTACCGTGTACATCTTTCTCCTGGTTCTGATCACTTCACTCAGCATCAGTCCACACAAGTCTTTCCAGGTTTTTCTCAGTTCTTATATAGCACAACTGTATTCCATTACATTGATATACCACAACTTGTTCAGCCATTCCCCAATTGATGGGCATGCCCTCAATTTCCAATTCTTTGCCACCATAAAAAGAGCTGCTCTAAATATTTTTGTACATGTGGGTCCTTTGCCCATTTCTATGCTCTCTTTGGGATACAGCCCTGGAAGTGCTATTGCTGGGCCAAAGGGTATGCACAATTTTATAGCCCTTCAGGCATAGTTCCAAATTGCTCTCCAAAATGGTTGGATCACTTCACAACTCCACCAACAATGCATCAGTATTCTAATTTTCCCATATCTTCTCCAACATTTATCATTTTCCTGTTTTGTCATGTTGGCCAGTCTGATGGGTGTGATGTAGTACTTGAGGTTATAGAGCTTTTAAGCAACAGATTTTAAGACTAGAACTCAGATCTTAAGATTATTTCCTTCGGTTTTTTTTTTTCTTTTCAGACCATTCTGTCTCTTAGATTATCTCTGAGGTCTCTTTCAATTCAAAGATTCTATGAATGCATCTAACATTTTGGCCAACATAATTGCAAGTAGGGACTTGTTTGTAGTCTGTTGTGATTTTTGAGTGGAAGCTTAAGCCCAGTGAAATGGGATATCACCCAAAACAATGGCCAAGTACTTCTTGTCACAAAGGGATTCTCACAACAAGGGCTGCATAATTGAAAACTCTATATCTACAGATACTTAGTAGACAAAATTCATGCCTTCTGATTTTAGATAATTAGATATTCTTTCAGCCATTCAGAGCCAATTTTGCTTCCACAGCAGAGTAAGAAGTGGCCTACAATTTTTCTACCCCAAGTTCAAGGTGGGGATGGAGTGGAGATTAAAAAGGGCTGTTTGCCTAAGTAATGAGGCAGAGAGAAGGTTTGGAGCCAGAAAAACCTGGAGCTGGGGAGTGGTAACTGGTCTGGGGTGAAGAAAACGAAACTGATATATACTGATAATCAGTGGGGATCGTATGAAATAGTAATATTCTATTTTATACATATGCATTTCTAGGTTCATCATTATTTAAAGGGTAGGAAAGCATGCTTCTCTGAAGAGGAAAGCATAGGCTGGGTGAAGGAGGCAGGAGACTGCTTACAGTTTTCCTTACAACCTCATTAAATTTGTGCTCATCTTTTCCCTTTCATCTTTGTCTTCTAGTATGACAGTAATCAATTAAAATTAAAAGGGTGAATCTAAGGAGTCACTAGTGATACATAGGAATGGAAAGACTTCCTTGTACACCAACAGAATTATTCTTGCAGCAAATTATGACTCCAGTAACACTTAAAACAGAGCTGGGAGTTGTATTTGTTATATTGTCATGGGTGTTAAGAAATGCATCGATACTGGAAAGAACCAACACATGACTGAACAATAAAAAGTATAGCTTTAATTTTAACAGACAAGCAGTTTCCAGGAATGAATCTATAAATCTGAAATTCATACATGTCACTTTTGTTTTGTAATGATTGGTGGGACTACTCATTAATTCAGATGAATTTGTAAAAGTGAAATCAGTATTGTACTTGCTACTTCTCAAACTTGTCTGTACCTTTGATCAAAGCACAAATATACTTTGTGGGCAAAATACTCTCATGTGATTTTCTAAAGTGAATTATTTCCTATGTTTGTGTACAATACTGTTTATGTGGATCACTCAAATTGCATGAGATATGACCTCAGCCCCCTCAATTATCACAGATTTTAAAAATTCCAGTAGATAGGGGTCCATTTAAGTTTTATTGCTGCTTTTTCCCCATCAGCATAATTTTTCAACATTGCCCTTCTCCTCAACAGACTTCCTCTCTTGCAACAAGAAAAGGCCCATTAAACAAAATAAACTGACATAGGCCTAATAGTATATACATCATTTTGCACCCATTTTCTACTTCCACTGAGATAAGAGAGATATAATTTAATCATCAGTAAGAGGCCTTTTTCTTGCAAGAAAATACATGGTCTTGATATAGGATATTGCACAGTCCAGTAATTGAACAACACGTTAATCAGTGGTCCTGAAATCTCAAAGTCCAGATACAGGTGCAAACAATTAGCTTTCAGTCTTAAGGAAGTTTCTCTGAAGCAAATGTACTTAGAAATAGGAAAGGCTAGAAAACCACATAAGATCTAGCAGCAGTCCTAAACCAGATTTAAAGGCCATGATGTAGAGCCATTTTTCTCAAATTTTTTGGTCACAGGCCTCTTTATACTCTTAAAATTATTGAAGACCCTCCAAAAAGCTTTTGTTTGATTTGTATCTATTAATATTTACCATACATGAAATTAAGACAGTATTATTATGAAGTTTTTACCTTGAGGACACCCCAAAAGGGTTTCAGGGAATCCCAAAGGATCCTCTACCACACTTTGAGAACCACTGATATAGAGGAAAGATTGCTGGCCTAAAAGTATAGGCCTGGATTTTAGTTCTGGCCCCACCACTTACGAGTTATATGGTTATGTTATCTTAGTTAAGCTACATAACTTCTCTGAGACTATTTGCTCATCTGTAAGTTAAGTTGATTGGAATGAACTCTATTCTCTTTCAGTTCTAACATTCTGTGAGTCACAGAGGCAAGGAAAAAAAGAAAGACAAAATAAACTAATGGTTTTAGGACCATTATTATTTTGGCCAAGACGGATACCAACCACTAAAAGATAATAGCATTAAAGCTTGGAGAACCCTTAGAACTTACAGGGTCCAACTATCTTTTTACAGTTGAGGAATTGTTAAGTGACTTGCCCAAACCCACAGACGTGCTGGGAATCAAATGAGAGCTTGAAATTTGTTTCACAGGCTCCCTAGGTCGGCAGAACCCCCATTGTTTAGGAAGTGTGTTGAAAGACCCCAATGTTCGGGTAGTCCTCCGACCTTGAGAAACCCTCCCAGGATCAACGCGAACACAACTCCGGATGCAAATAGCAAGAGGTTTATTGAACTTACGAGTACTCGGGCGACTCAGTCACCTAGAGGGACTGGCGCGCCGGGTGGATTCTTTGGTCTCATTTTATAGCAAAAAAGCGCGGGTACAGAAGCGAGGAGCAAGATCATTGGTTAGTTTGAATAAAAACTCCGGTCACGAGAGGGTTCTAGAAACTGCTGAGGGGCACCCTAGAAACTGTTATGAGCTCAGCTATTTCTGGGAATTGTTTGCATAAGTCCGGGGTGGGGACTCAGGTGCATGACCACAGATATCCCGTTTGGCACTCCAAATCTTCCTTGTTTTTCTTGCTCTGACCTTTTACTGTGCCTGGCTGCACCTGTCCCTAAACCTTGGGCCCTCCGGGTAGTTTCCATACTCCACGGAATGATTTCTGCCTCATGATTTCTGCCTCCTTCATTCCCCCATTTTCTTTGAGGGTAGCTCTAATCATAGAGCAGAATTAAAGGTTATCCTCGTTGTCTAGGGTCTGGTACTTGTGCCTGAGAACCAGAATCCTTACTGCACTAACCCTATCATTGATGAATTGCACTAACTTATTGATGACACAAGGCCCGAGGGTGAGTAACAGAAGGAGGAGTAGCAGGGGACCAGCAAGGGCAGACAGTAAAGTAGTAAGCCAGGGGGAACGGTTGAACCATCCCTCGTACCAACTTAAATTCTTTTGGTGCTCTAACTGCCTCTTATCTAACCTTTCCTTGAGTCTCCTGGGGCCACTCTCATCCCTATAGGCGAGTTGACGACCCAAGCTAATTTTAAATTGTGGACTTTATTAGCTATTAGCGCGCGGCTGCCAGGGATATTCACATCCAAATCAAGCAGCCCCCATCAGGGGTTGAGCTAGGGTTTATATAGGGAGTATACAGGACAGGGAGGGGGATGGATCTTTGAAGTCTGGCAAGAGGAAGAGGTTTTTTGGGGGGGGCTGGTCAAGGACACCCTTCTCCCTCTGTGTAGATATGATAATGCTCTGCAAACTTTCTCACAATGGAGGCTTCCAGAGATATGATCTGAGGGCTGTGGCCTGAGCAGCCAGATAAGGGTCTTGCTAAGGAATTTGGAGTTTTCCATGGCCTAAAGGGTTCTACTACCCAAATGGTAAAATAATGTTCTGCATTACATTCCCCACTTCTTTTGTGTACCACGTCAAACCCTTGACGTGGTTGGGGCTGCCTCATTATAGGGTGCAAAGAAGGCAGACACCAGGGTCTGATAACGGGGACCTTTAACCAACAGTAACTTAACTAAATTAATACAGGATCTAACAAAGTCAAGGAGCCGATTAACTAGACAAGGACCAAGAATTAGGGCTATAGTAAGGAGGAGCAAAGACCCGGCTAAGGCAGAAATAAGAATGGTTAACCATGGGGAAGTCCAAAACAGGCTGTGGTACCAATTTTCGTTCCCTTCTCGTTCCCTCTGCCTGTCTGCAATATTTTTCCGTGCCAGGGAAAGGCTCTCCTGAACTACACCTGAGTTATTGGCATAGAAACAGCAGGCCTCCCCTAGGGCGGCACAAAGGCCACCTTGCCTGAGAAACAATAAGCCTAAACCCCTCTGGTTCTGCAGAACCATCTCTGCCAAGGAGTTGACCTGTCTCTCCAGTTGGGATGTAGAGTGCTCCAGATGACTGACTGAGGTCTGCATCGACCTGAGCACTAAGTTCCTGGTAACTGGCCTCTCCTCGGACTAGGGCAGCGGTACCCACAGCAGTTGATCCCACTAACCCCAACCCCACTGAGGATAGGGATGAGGAGGGGAACGGCTCGCTTGCTTCAGTAGGACACACTGCCCTCATGACTGAAGTACTCCCAACCCTCCAGGCCCTGAAGAAGGGAGACCCTGGGGATAATGAAGACTAATATACATAGAGGCTCAGATTCTTTTAGGAACACTGCAGCGGAGACACACTGTGTGATCCCATCCAGACAGGCCCACCACGTGCCGGATGGCCCTGAATAAAAAGAGGAGGAGGATTGGGGAACAACCACAGTACTATTACAGACAGGAGAGTAAGGAGAAGTTTTCAGGGATGTGGTGGATGAGGTAAGACAGGTACCTTTTCCTTGGACATCCCCCAGGGTCAACTTAGGTTGTTCCCACCGACAATTTTCCGAGTCTGGGCTATGGGAACCAGAACCATTAACTGCCACTCCCACATAGTATGGGGGTTGTGCATCCATACACAGCCAGCAGCTAGGTCCTAGGTCAGGCCGGGTGGAGTTGACAATGCTATGGATGGCTCGGAGCAGTCTCATAATCAAGGGGTGAGGAGGATCTGCCTGAGGGGTCCTACTAGGAGCCAGAGGAAAAGGGAAGGAGAACCAAGGAAAAGGGGGATGGGCAAGTAGGTGGGGGCATGTGAAACAGGGAGGGGTAGTGGAGAATAGGGAAATGCAGGGAGGGTCAAGGGAGATTGAATAGACAGTGGGAATAGATAATGGAGGGAACAGGAAGGCAGAAGTTTGAAAGGCATCCGCACAAAATCAAGGTGGGGCTAGGACTTTCAAAAGGAGATAAAGGAAGGCCTTTCTGGGGCCTATAGACAAAAGGGAGCCAGATCTGAATAAGATTAAAAGGTAAGGCTAAGGCTTTCAAAGGGAGATGAGGGTCTGGGGCCTGTGAGTCAGATTCCCTTTGAGGCAAAGAGCGAAGATCTTGGTTTGGGCCCCGCCCCCATCATCCCCCCCTCAAACAAATAGGAACCAAATTCTTTTGGTGAAAAGGGGCGGAGGTCTCTGCTTCTGAAACTGCTTCCTGCTGGCAAGGGGCGTAGAGCTGTCCCTGCCTCTCTGGGTCCCGTTCGAGGGGTCAAACTTCAAAACCTGGCTGATGCCAGGTTCAGTGGACTAGAGACCTTGGGTTGGTATACAGTCATCTGGAAGTTGATGGCTCCGACCCTAGAAGAAAGGAATCTGGCAAGAATATTTAGTAAACATGGACCAAACAAACACAAGAGAAGTATGATCAGTAGTGGCCTCTGTGTTTTCTTTCTGGAGTCCCTGCAAGAACTTGGTTAAGGAAGAATTAGTGCCATCTGCCCTGAGTTCCTACTCCCCCCTTTTAGTTTTTGGCAAAGGAATCATCCAAGGAAGAGGACTGCCGTAAGAGCCGGACCCATACTGCCAACCCCCACTAAATAGTAAACAAGAGCAAACAACAATATGCATACCTTACATTAATCCACAGGCCCCAATGCATACATAGATATATGAAAGAATCCATTTTAACACAGTGCATATAGGATCTTAAATGTTTCAGTCATGCCATGTTTCTCTGATGACATGGAGAAGATAAACCACAAGCCATTTCCCTTTTAACATTATTAATTGTAACACAACTTTAAACAAGTATGATATTACCCAAATAACAAAATAACATTCTCACAAACCCCTGACCTAATTGTAAAGAACTTTAACTCATATAGGAACACACACAGAACACAAGTCCCAGTTCTATAGTACCCTAAGATGTCACATTGCCTAAGGAACATTTCCAAAATGAGCCCTAAAAAGCTTGCATGCATTTCTACTCTTGTTCATAAAACCTCACTAAATTGGTGCAAAAGTTCTTAAATAACACAAATTCCAGAGTAGTATTAAGGAAACTAAATTCCTAAGTATCCCAGAATCCCTCATAAGTCTTTAGTTAAAGGCACATAGAGATAGTTCAGTTTTCCCAGTCACACAGGACTAGGTTCAAACAAACAATACAACAAAGTTTACTCATAATTTGCAAAATTGCATAATTACATTAAGTCAGGTACAGATTGAACCAATCAGAGAGCTCACAATAGACTAGTTTGGAAAAGAGAGATTTACATGTAATCAGGGTAACAAAGAAAACCTTAGACAGGAATCATACAAATCAATACAATCAGTATTACCTATATTAACTAATATTAAGTTCCTTGCTCATGTACAATCGGTTTAACTCATAGGCAGTTCAAAAAGGGAGCTCTGCTTCTCTGGCTTAGTGTAAAAATCCAAAACTGTGATCTTCCTACCTAAACATGCTTAAAGCTTGGATTGCTATAATAGATACATCTTGGAAGCCAATCATATCAGTCTAATCCTATTGCTTTTCTCAAAATTTGCTATCCTATTTAATTAGACATCTATCACATTACACGTTTGTCCTATTATTGTGTATAAACATTTCCTCCTTAGGGGGATGTTATCCCTATATTATTATTATGTGGCCATGAATGTACTTGCATCCTATTACGGTAACACAGGGATGTTCCAGAGGGACAGGGTCATATATCATATCAGAAGGAAAGAACTTCCTTAGCTCCATTTGATTCCAGGCATGAGTCATATCTGATAGGTAATCGCATAGTCACTGGATGTTAAAAGCAGGGCCTGGGATTAATCAGGTGGGGATTTCCCGTGTCAGAAAGGAAATAGCACAATTGGGAAATAGAGTCAGGAAGATCTTATCTAGGCTGTGTCCAAGGTTGTCCTCAAAAGTCTTCCCAGGCACAGACTTCCACCTTTATCAGTTCTCAGCCTGCAGCACATGCCATTCTACTATTGGCTTTATGACAACTCAGACAAGTACCCTGGTAATCAAAGCTCAAAACAATAGTAAATGTCTGTCCCATAAAATCACAAATCCTGGATAATAAGAATTTAATCTCACATTGGTAATAGTAAGAGACTGATCACAGAAAAATACTACTGCTCTCATAATTCCTTTAAACAATGGGAACATCTTGAGGTGAGTATAATCAATTGAACCCCAATAAGGGCCAAAAACCTGAACTAATTCTTTTTTTTTTTTCAAGTGAACCAAAAACACCCCTTTCCAGGACCAGTTAGAACTGACCAACATTCTTTCTGTTTGTTATCACTGAGCCCAAGATGTCTGGGACCAAACACTCTCCAGAACAATGGGACTTTTCTTATCTCGGTATCTTATGGACATAGACTATGCTATGTCATGTTAATGGTAAAAGAAACACAGATATCTTGGTCTATAATTTCAATGGACACTTTGACACCCTCCCGCTCTATTGAATTTACAACCCATTCAGTTAAGAAAATTTCCTTACCATGCCACATGTCAAACAAACATATGGAAGCTGCACTTTTTTTTTTTTTTTTTTCAGGGCAGATGACCTTTCCTCCCCCCCATAGTTTCCAGGGATCCTGGCAAGTTTACAAAATAAGGGGAATTGCCATGTGCCCCTCCTTTTCACACACAAGTAATCAATTAACAATCTTAGGTTTTGATATTAAAACAATAACCCCAAAACTTAGTTAACAATCTCACAAATTTTATAAATTATAACAAAACAATTTCAACTGAAAATTCCCTTTCAATAGAGACAAAATTTGAAAATCTTATACTTCCTTGAATTACAATATTTAAAAGGAAATGTTACAAAACAGGATCATATAAAATGCCCCAACAGCCAAATTGACTCCCTTTTTTTTTTTTTGAAGACACAATTAATTTAACATTCCAGATTATAAAAGAAATTGCCCTTCCAGCAACATAACTAATACAATTGACCCAATAAAAAAATCTTTCTTCTTTCTAGACCCTTTCACCAGGTCCAACAGTCTCCTGGAAGACAATCCTTTTGACTGCAGAAATAATAGAAGGATTAAAAGTCCCCTCCGGTGGCCATCCCACTTCGAACGTGGGCCACTCGGAGGAACAGAAGGTTTGCCACTTTCCCTTTCTTATCTCCACGGAAAGATTGTGAGCCCTTGTCTTCACGTCTTTCCAGTGATCTAGTGTAAGAGAGAGAGGGGTCGACTCACCCTGTCCCATTCTGGGGGTCCCGAAGAGTGGAATTACGACCCAGATAATGATTATTATTGAAATAAAAAGGAAAAAAATTATATGGCGGCGTAGACGTATATTAAAAAGACAGGAAAAAGAGTCAGAAGGTAGGGTATGTCTCTCAAGACAGTGCAACTGTGAGATCAGAAGAGAATTATCCCTTGCCGTGGGATCCACCAGGCGTCCCTGGTCCTCCCCTGATCCTGGGACGTCTCCCAGGATTGCCGGGCGGTGAGCCCCCGAACACGTCTGTCCGCTACTCACGCCTCGATCTTAGATCGATTAACCCGGAATAAACTGAAACCAAAAATGCGCGCACACCGAATAGACAGTCAGAGTTTTCGGAGTCAGACACAGAGAGAACATAGAGCGATCGCTGGCCAGCTTACCTCCCGTCGGTGGTTCGGCGGTCCTTGGGTGGGAATCTCAGATCCCGGACGAGCCCCCAAATGAAAGACCCCAATGTTCGGGTAGTCCTCCGACCTTGAGAAACCCTCCCAGGATCAACGCGAACACAACTCCGGATGCAAATAGCAAGAGGTTTATTGAACTTACGAGTACTCGGGCGACTCAGTCACCTAGAGGGACTGGCGCGCCGGGTGGATTCTTTGGTCTCATTTTATAGCAAAAAAGCGCGGGTACAGAAGCGAGGAGCAAGATCATTGGTTAGTTTGAATAAAAACTCCGGTCACGAGAGGGTTCTAGAAACTGCTGAGGGGCACCCTAGAAACTGTTATGAGCTCAGCTATTTCTGGGAATTGTTTGCATAAGTCCGGGGTGGGGACTCAGGTGCATGACCACAGATATCCCGTTTGGCACTCCAAATCTTCCTTGTTTTTCTTGCTCTGACCTTTTACTGTGCCTGGCTGCACCTGTCCCTAAACCTTGGGCCCTCCGGGTAGTTTCCATACTCCACGGAATGATTTCTGCCTCATGATTTCTGCCTCCTTCAGTGTTAGCAGTGAACTAAGAGAGATTGCATGTACTGGAACCAGAACAAATCAGGTCGTGAGGGCCGCTGGGAAATTTTCAGCCCCGATATTTACAACTTAGAAATCAGGACTTGATTTGTTTTGTTGCTTGTCTACGCTTAAGAAAGAGTTAATAATGCAGATTAAATTAAAAGTACATGTGCTTACAATCCTTCCCCTCAAATATCTACCTGCACAACCCTACATTGCTCTATAAACACTGTTTGAGCTCAGCAGGTATGCAAAGAGAAGGCTCCGTGAATAAAGTCATCACCAGATCGGAAGCCTGCAGACTGTAGGCTAATAATAATAACTGGCATTTATGTAGCACTTTAACGTTTGCAAAGTGTTTTATAGCCATTATCTCAGTTGAGCTGCACAATCTCCCTGGGGATAGGTCAAGCTTTGAGGCTCACAGAGGTGGGGTATGGGGAACCGGTCCTGAATAAGAAGAATGGAGGTACGAGTGAACACTTGGATTAACTTTTGGACCGTTGCAACATTGGAGAAAGAGGAAGGGCAAATGTGTGGTGAGGAGGGGGAATGGCAATACGCTAGAGGGTCTGTTTAACCTTTCATTCATTTAAACGCCTAGCTGTGTGGTTAGTACCCTGTAAAGGTGCTCCGTGGGTAGTATATAGAAGTTTGAGACATAGGTTGTTAGGAGTTGGAAGACCATTTATACAACACCCTGTTCAATCCCTTCATTCTACAGAAAGGGAAACTGAGGCCCAAACTGGGTGTGAAGTGATTGGCTCAAGATTACGCCACCGGAAGCCGGGCAGTCCCCGATTCCTAGGCTAGTTACCACACCTTTGCATGGACCTTCCAGTAATTTACATTCTAGTTAGGGAATGGGGGAGGAGAGACAAGAGCTGCATACAAGTGAGATTAAAGTTTAACTGCTGGATTGGGTTGGGTTTGGGCAAATCCAACCGTTTTAATTAGGTGACTCGCCCTTCCCTTCTTCCACAGACCCAATTTTCCCAATGCTTTGGATTTCAGAAAGGATGCTAGGCTTGGATGAAAAGTGATCGCCAGCCTCATCCTTCTTCTGGCTCGTGACGCCCCCAATTGGAAGCCCTGCCAGAGGCTGGAAGGCTCCCGGACTGTTTACCCTAGAGAAGGGCTGTAGGAGTGACCCCACCAGTTCTGCTGGCCCCGAGAGGGCCGGACTAGGCTCAATGGGTGGAGGTGGCAAAGAGGCAAAGAAAGGCTGGATGCCCGGGCAAGGGAAGCACTTAGCCACCAGCGCTATCCTAGAGCGGAATAAATGGGCCGCCTGCGGCGCGGGTGGGGCATGCGCTCAGAGGAGGTCCGGGAGCGGGCGCGGGGGGAGCGCCGGGTTTGGCTGCGGCCCCGCCGGGAGGAGTGGCTGGCGGCGGAGTCCGGGCTGCGGGCGCTGGGACGCCGGGGCCAGGAGGGGGAGGGGTGGGGAGGGGTACGGAGAGCGTGCGCGCGCATCGCCGGCTCACCCCGCACACTCTCTCGCTCTCGCCCTGACTCCCACTCGCGAGCCGAGGCGCGGAGGCCGCGCTCGTCCCTCCATCGGCCGCCCTTGCTCCCCGGCGCGCGCCCGCTCGCACGCCCCCACCTAGCTGCCAACCGCCCAGCCACTCGCGGTGGGGGCGCGGGGAGAAGCTCGGCCGCCACGCGCGGGGCCGAGGGGGGGGCAGGGAAGCAGGACGGAGCCAGGCCCGGCCTGGCCCGGAGCACCCGCGGCGGCGGGCGGAGGTGAGGGGCCGAACGCGGGCCCGGAGCGAGCGCCCGGGAGGCCAGCGTGAGCGCCCTCCCCGGCCCGCCCGCGGCGCCGCCGCCGCCCGCCGTCGTCTTCTTCCTGCCCGGCGCCCTCCTCCCGGCGGCCGAGGAGGGGCATGAGCAGCTGCCCGCCGCGGGCTCCGGGACCGAGTGGGCCCGGCCAGACTGCTTCCCACGCCGCCAGCGCCGCCGCCGCCGAGCGCGAGCAGGCCCGGGCCGGCCTCGTGTGGGAGCCGCCGCCGCCGCCTTCGGGCAGCGCCCAGCCGCGGCCTCGCTCCGCCCGAGGCCTCGCGAGGAGCCGGCACCGGGGCTAGCGCCGCCGGCCGGGGCCGCCGCGTCCTTCCCCCCCCCCCCCCGCCGAGCCTCGAGCCGCGGCCGCGGCAGGAAGTGCACTCCCCCCCGCCCGGGCCAGCAGCCGCCGCAGCCGCCACGGCCACGGTCACGACCACGGGTGCGGCGGGAGCCGCCTCGGGGGCGCGGGGATCCCCGATCTGCTTTCCCTTCCGGTGACCCATGAAGCCCGGCGCACTGTGACGAGCCCCGCGGCCGCTGCCCAGCCCGCGGGCTGGCCCAGGCCCTGGCGTCTGCCCGCCGCTGCCAGAGCCGCCGCCGCCGCCGCCGCCGCCGCCGCCCCCGGGTTTGTGGCCGCCGGAGCAAGTTCCCCACGCGCCCTTTTTCAAACTTGGGAGGATCCCGAGTGGAGGCATGTGAAACCCCCCCACCCCGGGGGGCTGGAGAGCTGAGCCAGCGGAGGGAGCAGGCGTCGGAGGGGGCCGCCGCTCGGCCTTCTCCTCAGTGGGGACCGCGCGACCGCGACCCCCAGGAATGAGGGGCGACTCTTTGCTGCTGCCCGGGCTGCCGAGAGACCACGGAAGAACCTAGAGTCGCGATTCTTCGGGGGGGGGTGGGAGGGGCCGCGGGGGCGCAGGCTGCCGAACGTAATTGGAAGAGGGGCAGAAGGCGATACTTGTTGAATAAGCACAATAATCCCCGAAGTCCGCGAAGGCTCCCACTTTCTCTATTTTTGCCAATATTTTGGAGGCTGTTCGATGTATTGTACGTTTGACATAAGATGACGGCTTTTAAAAACACTTTCTAGAAGAAGTAAACAATGACCACCCCGGCTCTGTTGCCCTTAACTGGACGTAGAATACCACCCTTGAACCTGGGGCCGCCCTCCTTTTCTCATCACAGGGCTACATTAAGACTATCTGAGAAGTTTATCCTTCTCCTTATTCTTAGTGCCTTCATCACCCTATGTTTTGGGGCATTTTTCTTCCTTCCGGACTCTTCAAAACACAAAAGGTTTGACCTGGGTTTAGAGGATGTGTTGATTCCACATGTAGATACCAGCAAAGGAGAAAAAGACATTGGAGGCTTCTTGATCCATGGACAAGGACATGATGAACACAGACACAGGTATACAAAAGGTATTTTTTTGGTTTCAGTTGGGAAAACGACGGGACTCTACTCGAGTACATTATTATATAGCGTGATAAAGAGAGGTTTTGTTATATTATGTGATTTTTTTTTCCCCTGGAGCATAATATAGTGACCGATACAATTGTTTGGTAAATTCTAGATTTTCTGAAACAAGAATCAGAATTTAAAACACTAAGAATTCTTGGAGAAATCATTTCATTCACCATTTGGTTTTACAAATAAGGAAACTGAAGCTTTTGAGAAGTTAAGGTGTCAAATGTGAAAAAAAAATGTGTGTGTGTCTGTCTATCTATCTAAATGATGGACTATACCATTTCTTAAAGAACGCTTTGCGTATTGTTAAGGCTAGAAGTACTAATTAGGTACTTTAGTCGGGAGTACTTGCCGGTACTTCTTTCTTTGATTGGATTTGGTGGTGGTCAGACAGTTTTAAGATTTAATTCTGTACCTCAGCTTTTAATCTTTCACTGAGAAACAGGCAAAAAAGATGTCTCTTTCATAATTTATGTATTAAAATTAGGCCCTGATTTTTTTTCACATCCAAGGAAATGTATATTGTAAGCCAGTTTAAAAAATCAGTACTTTAAATTCACTTTGTGAGTCGAGTTTAACAAAAATGCAGATTTATATTTTGCTTGCTTCTACCCCTCCCCTCTATTTTTAGCTTTTGATGTTGATTTAATTAACTTATCTCTTTAAAAGATAAGAGGTGGACTCTGTTGAGATGAATTATTTTTTAATCCACTGTTTTATAATTTATTTAACTTAAGTTGTGCCAGTGAAAATTTAGGTAACTAAATCTGATGAGACTATGCCGAATACATCTGTTTGGATAAAATGGGAACCCAAATTATAAGCCTTTTAGATAATATTTACATTACCAATCAAAAATATGTTTGTGGAGTAGTTTATTCTTTCCAATAACAGTTTCCAAAGTCTTAACTGGACTATCATCTTTTCATGGTCGCAGTGCTTCCTAAAGTTCCCATTGAACCTCTGAAAAAATGGAAAAAATCAAAGGCTTAAATTTTATTTTAAAAATACTGTAGTTACTGTCAAAGCCTATAGATATATTTTCAGTTAACTGATTAATTTGCTTAAAAATGATAAAGCTGAATATATAATGAAGCCTTAACTTTTGAGATAAGTTTTATCCATGTTTCTAGACTCAAAGATTAGATGGATTTTAGAAATCACCTACTCATTATCTGAGCAGGAATCCCCCTTCCTTATCCAGCATCTACTTCTCTGATCCTCCACCAATGGGACACTTTTCAATAGCTCTGATTGTTAGGAAATTTTTCCTTACGTCAACCAAAAGTAGTCTTTCTGAGACTTACACTCATCGTTGCCAATTTGGGCTTCTGGGGTCATGACTGCCTGTCAAAAAGTTGAGGGTAGCTTCCCTTCTCTTTCATTATTTTGGGCAGACTTCTCCAATTAATTCCTTTTCTAATGCCCTTATGACATGATTTTTACTCCCATAGTTAGCAAGTGACCCTCCTGGATCAGCCTCAGCTTGTCAGTAACCTTCCTTAACTGTGGTGTCTCCAACTGAGCAGGGTATTTTAGATTTTATCTAACCATAACTAGAATATAAAGCTGACTCTTCTCCCTTCTTTTTCTAGATACCGTACTTGTATGAATGCATGAATGCAGCGTAAGATTCCCATTAGCTTTTTTTGGTTGTCGGATCTGTTGACATGAATGAGCTGTTGACTGATGTTGGACTTGAAGTTCACTAAGAGCCTTGAGTCTTTTAGATCTTGGTGATTTTCAGAGACAGCTGATGGCCTAGTGGATAGAGTGCTGAGTGTGGAGTCAGGAAGACCTGAGTTCCAGTGTGGCCTCAAGACACCTACTAGGTGTTCCACCCTGGGCAAATCATTCACTGTAAGCTCTGTCTGCCCTAATTTCTTCAACTGTAAAATGAAGGATAGCACCTACTTCCCAGGGCTGTTGCAAGGAATCAAAGAAGATAATATTTGCAAAATCACTTAGCACAGTGCCTGGCACATAGTACACACTATATATAGATGCTTGTTCCCTTTCCTTTTCCTTCTAGTCATGCCTTCCCTATTTTGGACTTCAGTATTTGATTTTTAAAAGGAATTTACATTTATCCTTATTAAATTTTAGGGATGAATACAGTTTAATGCTTGAAAAAATACAGTATTAATAATAAGATTTTGTTTTTTAATACCATTTTTTAAATCCACTCACCACTTTTTCAGTTCTAAGCTCAATTTAAGTGAATGATGATTTCTGTAACTTTAATATCTCTTCTATAAATTAGTTTGAAGGTTGTTAATCTTTCTATTTGCTCCCTTTAATTTGCCAGTTGGGCTTAATAGACACGTTTTTAAAAGAGCTGGTATAATAATTAACAGACATTTATATAGGACTTTACATAGGTTATCTCATTTGAGCCTTAGAGATTTCTTGGGAGTTAAGTACGGTAGGTACAATACCTATTTTATAGCTTAGGAAACTGAGGCTTTGGGAAGCCAGGTGATTTACTCATACCCCTAGTGAATTCCTCAGGGGTGATTAGATCCAGATATTTCTTGACTCCAAGCCCATGATTCTTTGCACTGTGGAAAGATGCTGGTGTTATCACTATATTCACTACAAAATTATTGGTATTACTTAGAATATTTTTTCTTCAGTACTGTTTGTATATAAATTGTAATAACAATTTTAAAAACATGTTTACTCTTTGAAGTTTACACTTTGGTCTGACCATTACTAGTATGACTTTGGTCAAGTCACTTATGCTTTCAGATTTCTTATCTTTAAAATGGGTGATTGCACCACAAAGTCTGCAGGGCTTTTTGAAGTCCAGATTCTTATTGAGTGATTCCTGTCTGAAGTGACAGCATGTGACACTGGCATCGCAGGAACCTGCCATCTACCTGACACTTTCTATCATGGCTTCTGTGATAACTTAAAATAAGTGGTTATTATACAGCCTAGATCAAAATATTTAGACAGTGTGTTAGGTTGATTTAAAATAGAAATGTGTACATTTTATTCTCATTTTTATAAGCAAGAATAAGTTCACAAAAATTCCTTTTATTCGTGTAGTACTTTTTTCCGTGGTTCTTTTATTGGTTTATTTTGTCAGTTTGTTATATTACTTAATTTGTTCTTGATGCTGTTGCTCCCTTTTTTCTGTTTGAGCTTCTTGAGCTTCTTACAGGGCATATTCTTTGAGTGCTCAACCATTTAAGTATATATATTCTCAGCTGGTGGTAGCACAGAGCAAAATGAAGAAGGCAATGCATTTATGAAATTGTCAGTGTTTCCATGACTTGATCCAATATGGATGATAACTTATTTATTTAGTGTCTTAAAGTTTACAAAATGCCTTTCTCATAAGGAGAGATAGGTATTAATTCTTTTTATAGATGAGAAAATTTAGGCCTTGAGAGGTTGTCACTTACTAATTATTGCAGAATCCTAGCTTAAAGAGCTGGAAGAGACCTTAGAAGTTATCTAGTCCAATCCATTTATTTTACAAATGAGGAAACTGAGGCTCAGAGAGATAACTTGCTTGAAGGACTCAGGTAGTAAGTAGGATTGCTGGTATGTGAACCTTGGTCCTTTGTCTCCAAGTCCAGCACACTTTAACTGTTTCGTGGATTATACAGCTGATGAGTGTCTGAATTTTCACCCAAGTCTCCAGAATTAAAGGCCTTTAATTTAAAAGTATGAAGTATAGTTTAAAACTGTGGTTAAGCATATTATGTTTAGACAAAAGATGGTGACATCCTTTGAACCCTCATGGATGATTGTTGATAATGATATGAATGCCAAGTTTTTGATGAGTTTCAAATAAATACTGTTAATGTTGGCATACATAGCTTCCAGTGATCTCTTTGATGTGAGGAAGGTGCTTTGTAAACCTTAAAGTACTTTGTAAAATGGGAGCTACATGTCTGCTAATTGCTACATATTTTTCTTATTTCATTTTTCATTGCAAGAGTTTATTCTGTTTTAATGGAATATTATACAAATGAGTGATATCTGAATACAGAAGTAATTAATTGAAGGTATTATATTTAGGCCTTTAGCCAGTTGGCTTTTTTTAGAAAGAGACTTGAGAAAGCTATTGGACTTAATGTTACTCTTTTCAGAGGAAATACAGTTTTAGATTACGTATCTGAAATTTATTAACTTTGGAACTTGAGTTCTTGTTTCTTCTTCTCTCCTTCATTCCCTGTTTTCCACTCAGTTTTTACCTTCTTTGTCCACCCATTCTGTTTTCTAATCTCATTGTGAGTAATCTACTAACCTACTCTTTTGGCTTTCTGTCCTTTGCATGTATTTTATATCTGAATGCATGTTTCTGTATATTATAACTTATCATATTTGAAAAAATCTGTGGTGATAAAACTTAGTGAATAATGTAATAAAGTTTTATTGACAATAGGTAATTTTCAAATAGAGGTGTAAAATGTGTAAATTCAGTATGTCAGATATACATTAATCATATAAATATAGAAAGATTCGATTTTTATGGAAAAGGTTAGGCAAGATCATACCAGAAAAAACTGATTGATGATTTCTTTTTTTCTCCTAGAAATTGCTTCCTCATAAGTTTATTGCAAAAGATCTATATGAATGATGATGGGAAGTAAATCACTGTCTTCCCATGCCTTACCTCCCTACTACCCCCTTTTATTTTACAGAGCAAAGAACTTTGCAAATATTCAGTAAATACTTCTTGTCTGATGAATGTTGTTGATAAACTTCCTTAGAAAAATACAATGTATCTTGCTTTTTATAATAGTGTTCCTGAAAAATTTAGTGGATATTAAATCATTTTAAATGCATACTGGAACCTGCTATTTAAAATCAGACATTTCTATAAATAGTATAATTACCTATTTTAAAAAAATCAGATTTTAATACATGTAATCAGGTTTACTCAGAGTAAATATATACAACAAATCCTGTAGCCAACATTCTTAGTTTGTCAGTGATTTTTTTTTTTGTTAAAAAGACATTATGTCAAAATGATATTTTTCTGTATTTATTTTGTCTTAACACCAGACTCTGAATTCTTATGTGAATGGCATACATTTTGGTCCAATTAAAGTGAGTATGTTGCCAAGGAACAAAATGAAGTCCCATATTGGTCCAAATATAGGCCATTGACAATGAGTCACACCCCTAAAATGAGATTGTTTGAAAGGAAAAATGCATATAGGTATGCACTGAAAAAAAGTTAAAATGATGGTGTAAAAATAATATGTATTTACCATTCTGAGTCAAAATATCAGAGCTGGAAGGCCCTTGCCTCAGAGGCCATGTGGCCCAACCTATATCTCGGCAGGCATCCCCAATAAGTGAATGGTCATTCAGCCTTTCCTTGAAGCCTCCAGTGACAGCTGATTGCACTTTGGAACCAGGCTTTTCATCTTCAGTTTAAATCTGTCCTTTTGTGACTTTTCACTCCTACATTCTGTTCTCAGAGCTAGTCAGAACAAGTCTAATCCCTCTTTCATAGGCTATCCCTTCAGATACTTGAAGATGACTGTCATGCCCCTCCAGGCTGAGCATTTCCATTAGTTTCAGCTAATTATTGTATGCTGTGATCTCAAGGAATTTTATCCTGCCCAGTAGAGTGTCTGGAGGGCCAGACTTGGAGATGGGAAAACCTGGGCTCAAATCCTGCTTCTGGCACTCATTGGCTGTAGGAGCTGATGTAAGGTAGCTTTTCTTAACCTCAGTGTCTTTATCTGCAAAATGGATCTGATAATAGTACCTACCTCCCAGAGTTGTGAGGGTCTAATGAAATAATGTATGGAGCATTTTGCAAGCAATGTGCTATATAGCAGACGCTTAGTAGGTATAGAACCTTGATGTTAGGTAAAGTACAAAGATCAGATAAGCATTGTTTCCTTGGGGCAGCTGGGTGGCACAGTGGATAGAGCTCTGGCCCTGGAGTCGGGAGGACTTGAGTTCAGATCCGGCCTCAGACATTTGACACTAGTTGTGTGACCCTGGGCAAGTCACTTAACCCCATTGCCTAACCTCCCCCCCCAAAAAAGAATTCTTCCTGATACAAGTGGTCTATGTTGCATGATAGATTCTTTTAAAATTCATTTATTCATTGGATAGGGGAGGGTGACACGAACAGATTTGTTATGAATATATCACTTTTTCATTTTAAAAAAATTTTAAATGATCAACTTGAGAAATATCAACAAATACAGACATCTCATATAAAAGAAGAAAATTACATATGAAAACAAATCTCCATTGCATATAGTATATTTTTTAAAGCATATAATAAATTTGAAATATAATTTCAAAGCTATGTTTATCTAAAAAGATTTTTTCTGCCCTTGTAGAGCTTTATAATGTCATGGAAAGATTTGAGGTATACCAATTACTACAAAATAATATATGATAGAACATAGGAGAAGTAAACACAATACATTAGGATGCCTGGGAGAGTGGAGGAGGGAACATGATCACTAACTGATGGGTTCAAGGGAGGCTTTATGAAAGATATACTACATTTGTACTAATCATTACGGCCTGAGCAACATTTAACAGGTGGAGATGGGGGAGGGTAGGTGAGAAAGAGAGAGTCCATGCACAGGGAATGGCGTAAGCAAAAGGAAAGAAGCAAAAAGCAAGGGGGGGCGTGTGTGTTTGTGTGTGTTTGTGTGGGCATGTGCAATGGTAAAAATTCACTTTGCTGGATTGTAAAGTAAGTAGAAGGGCAGCTAGGTGGAACTGTGGATAGAATGCCAGACCTGGAGTCAGGAGAACTTGTCTTCCTGAGTTCAAATCTAGCCTCAGATAACTCTTACTAGCTGTGTGACCCTGGGCAAGTCACTTAATTCTGTTTGTCTCAAGTTTCCTCATCTGTCAAATGAACTGGAGAAGGAAATGGCAAACTATTCCAGTATCTTTGCCAAGAAAACCTCAGATGGGGTTATGAAGAGTCAAACATGACTGCTGAACAACAAAGTAAGTAGAGGGATGGTCCTATGAGAGAATACTGCAAAGCGTATCGATTGTGGAAGCCTTGAGTGCCTGACTAGAGTGGATTTTAATTCCTAATCAATAGAGAGCCATTATAGCAGCAGAAGCATAAAATCAGAGTTGTCCTTTGGCAGTTGCAGTGGAGAAGATAGAGAGCAAGGAGACCCTATACTGGAGTGAAGACATTCTGGAAGCAAACATTAGAGAAGTAGAATCAGTAGGACTTGACAGCTGATTAGATGTGGCAGTGAGTTTGGGACTCAGCACGTGGTTTTGATGGGAAGACATAAAAATGCCCACACTAGCTCATAAAATTTCTTTAGCTCTTACTGTCGCAGAATTAGAATGTTAAGAGTACTGGCCCTAGTTTTAGGTCCTAGAATTATAGATGATCATATGGTATAGGAGAAAGGGGGATGGAGAAAAGTGATTGCTTTTCGTTTAAGTATGTGTTTGGTGAAATTTCAAAACAAGCCTTAATTTATCTTTGGTACCTTCCCTTCCTTTCTGCCTCTCCCTGTTACTTCCTAATAATATCTCTTTCTAAAGATCTCTGTGCCCACCAGTATTTCTACTGCAAAACCCCTGCTTTGGGGGAAAGGAAAGGAATAGGACAGGATTGAGCTGCCATATCATCAAAATGACCTGTGTGCCAAAGTTATTGCTTCCCATCTTCAAAAAATAAAAATTTCCATTTTCTATGTGAGGTAAATATTTTCTCTCTTTTACAGACGTGGGTGCTGAGACTTAAATATGTTAAGCAGTTTGCTCATCAACAATATTAGATATGAGAAGGAAAATTTGAACTAGTCTTCTCATAATTTACATTTCTAAAAGAGGATCCAATCAGCCCAAAACACTACACATTTAATAGATAAAACTTCTGACACTATAGTGAAAGGAAGTGAAACGTCTTAGATAATCTGGGTGAAGCTATGGGTGGGGCACACCATAAGCAGGTGAATCTTGCTTAAGAATTAATTGATCCTTCTTCTCTGAGATGTGTTCTAATATGGCCTGGGAGTAGAACGATGTATATAGGGTAGTCTAGATATGATAAACTCAACAGGGCCAGATGTTAATTCTCATTCTCTACTTCTGTGCATAGATTCTCTAGGTACAAGGTTTTTTCCCACAAGGGTTGGATTTTGGGAGTATTGGGTGAAAATGGGGGCAGCCTCCTTCAGGGTCATTAAAAAATTAAGGTCATATTGTATTGGTTGGGAGTTTGTCCTAGATAGAATCATCCATTTATTATCTTCTTTTTGTTGTCCTGTACCCTCTCTCTGTCAGAGATAGACTCAGACCTGGACCTGCCACTTCAGTCCCCATGCTGGGACCCCAGGCCAGATTGAGAGTTTACTATATTTAGACTACCCCGTGTTATATTTTTTAATTAAACTAAACTGAGACAATAGTCTGAGCATGATCAGTTTATTAATTGGGCTGAAAGTAACCAGTAAGTTGGGTCAGTGGCCTCTCTCAATGAGTAAAGACCCCAAGGTAGGGCTCTCCAGACTTTCTATGGTTTTGGGGAGTATAGAGTTGGATAGGTGGGGAAAAGGGTATGATTGGTTACAGTGTATAAGGCATCATGGGTGTGGGGACAACATAATTGGGAAGCAGGCTAGCACCCAAGTGGGGATAGTAACCATCCCTCTCTAATAGTTAAGGAGTATTAATTGTTTTATGCGACCTGTCTGCATCTTGTAATCTTTGTTAAGGGAGCAGAACTACTCCGCTTGCTCCCTCCTTGGAAGAGATGAAAAACTCTCCAAATTGCACAAGAATAGGCAGGGACAGATAATGTCTTTTGGGGATGGTACTGAGTTAACTTTTACCTTTAAGCTAACTCAGAGGTAAAGCTGAATTTCTGAGGTCAACTCAAGGACATAGAAAGGTGGTTTTAGGCAGATACAGACTCAGTTATAAAGTTAATACAGTATAAAATCAGTTACATTGTAGAATCAGTTCAGTAGAAATCCATGCAGTAGAAACTAGAGGCAATACTAATTTTTATCTTTTCACCTGGGCACATGATGCTGCTTTCTGGATGATATCTTTGAGTGTTCCAGAAGCCTTTCCTGAAACCCTTTCCCCCCAATCTCTAGTTCTGGGAACAATAATAAACATTTATAGAAAGGGCAATTAATAAGTTTTAAGGATTCCACTCACCATCCTTGTGACTTCTTCGAACAAAGTACCCTTCCCTGTCCACCATTTTTCGTTATATGCAGTCTTCCCCTTTTAAAATGAAAACTCCTTGAGGTCAGGGAGTATTTAGCTTTGTGTCTCTAGAACTTAGCACAATGCTTGCCACATGTAGTAAGCCAGTGACAAATGCTTTTTCTTTTATTCCTTCATCCAAAGCCCTGTCTAAGGGTTTGATTAGAATCTAAGGATTCCAGATGTGCTTTTGTGAAACAATTAGAAGTTGTACAAGGATAATATATGATTAAATACTACTGTGAGTGATGCACAAAATACTATAGGAATTCAGAGAAGGGTGAGATCAGTGAAGGTAGGGGTGGTTGAAGACAGTCATTTTTAAGGAAACAGTAGGTCTCAAAGTTGGATCTTGAAGGAAACTAGGATTTGGATTAGTAGAGGGGAGGGGAAAGGGATTTGGGGGAGAAGTGAAAACCGCATCAGTGGATTCTAAGGAATGGAAATAGCATGTCAAGTAAAGTGGCTTTAAAGTATCTAAGTATTTGCATAAACATGCTGCTTTTATAGTAAGTAGCCTGATTATTGTTTCCTGTCTCTCCTCTCTAATCCATATTTCAAAGCTGCCGAATTACTTTTTTTATGTGAAAAAATGCTCTAAATAAATTTTTTTTTGTTTTAAAATTTTAATTAATTAATTTTTAATTTTCAACTTTCACTTCCACAAGATTTTGAGTTCCAGATTTTCTCCTCATCTCTCCCCTCCACCACCCTAAGACTTCATGGATTCTGAATACCCCTTCTTCCAGTCTGCCCTCCCTTCTATCCCACCCCCTTTTTCATCCCCCTCCCCTTCTATTTTCCTGTAGGGCAGGATAGATTTCTGTACCCCATTGCATGTATATCTTATTTCCCAGTTGCATGTAAAAAATTTTTGTACATTCATTTTTAAAACTTTGAGTTCCAAATTCTCTCCCTTTCTCCCTCCCCACCCTCATTGAGAAGGCAAGCAATTCAAAATAGGTTATACATGTATAGTCATGCAGAACACTTCCGTAATAGTCATGTTGTGAAGGACTGTATTTCCCTTCATCCTATCCAGCCCCCCTATTTATTTTATTATCTCCTTTGACCCTGTTCCTTCTCAAAAGTGTTTGCTTCTGATTACCCCCTCCCCCCAATATGCCCTCCCTTCTATCTCCCCCACCATTTTCCTGTAGGGTAAAATAGATTTCCATATCCAATTGAGTGTGTATGTTAATCTCTCCTTAAGCTAAATCCAATGAGAGTAAGATTCACTCATCCCCTCTTACCTTTCTCCACTTCCCCTTTACTGTAAAAGCTTTTTCTTGCCTCTTTTATGTGAGATAATTTACCGCATTCTACCTTCCCCTTTCTTCTTCTCCCAGAACAATTCTCTCTCACCCCTTAATTTTATTTTTTAGGTATCATCTTTTCATATTCAACTTACTCTGTGCCCTCTGTCTCTCTCTATATGGGAGATATATGTATATATTACCTCCAATTGCCCTAGTACTGAGAAAGGTCTCATGAGTTACAAATAATCATCTTTACATGTAGGAACGTAAACAGTTCAACTTTAATAAGTCCCTTATGATTTCTCTTTCCTGTTTACCTTTTCATACATCTCTTGAGTCTTGTATTTGAAAGTCAGATTTTCTATTCGGCTCTGGGCTTTTTATCAAGAATGCTTGAAAGTCCTCTATTTCATTGAATACCCATTTTTTCCCCCCTGAAAGATTATACTCAGTTTTGCTGTGTAGGTGATTCTTGGTTGTAATCCTATCTCCCTTGACCTCTGGAATATCATATTCCAAGCCCTCTGATCCCTTAATGTAGAAGCTGGTAAATCTTGTGTATCCTGATTGTGTTTCCACAGTACTTGAATAGTTTCTTTCTGGCTGCTTGCAATATTTTCTCCTTGACTTGGGAACTCTGAAATTTGGCTACAATATTCCTAGGAGTTTTCCTTTTGGGATCTCTTTCAGGAGGTGATCGGTGGATTCTTTCAATTTCTATTTTACTCTCTGGTTCTAGAATATCAGGGCAGTTTTCCTTGATAATTTGTTGAAAGATAATGTCTAGATTGTTTTTTTTTTTTTTTGATCATGGCTTTCAGGTAGTCCGGTAATTTTTAAATTATCTCTCCGGGATTTATTTCCCAGGTTATTTGTTTTTCCAGTGAGATATTTCACATTGCCTTCTATTTTTTCATTCTTTTGGTTTTGTTTTATAATTTCTTGATCTCTCATAGGGTCATTAGCTTCCATTTGCTCCATTCCAATTTTTAAGGAATTCTTTTCTTCATTGAGCTTTTGGACTTCCTTTTCCATTTGGCCAGTTCTGCATTTTAAGACAATCTTCTCCTCATTTGCTTTTTGGACCTCTTTTGCCATTTGGGTTAGTTTTTTTTTTAATAATTAGTTTATTTATTTTTAGTTTTAAATGTTCACTTCCATAAGATTTTGAGTTCTAACTTTTCTCCCTCTTCCTCTCTTCTCCGCCCCCCCAATGGTGTACAATCTGATATAGGTTCTACTTATATATTCATATTAAGCATATTTTCCCATTAGTCATGATGTGAAGAACAATTTGAATTGATGGGAGGAACCACAAGAATGAAGCAATAAGACAAAACATCAAAGGAAAAGGAGAGCAAATAGTCTGCTTCCATCTGCATTCAAACTCCATAGTTCTTTCTCTGGATGTGGATAACATTTTCCATCATGAGTCTTTTGGAGTTGTCTTAGATCCTTGCATTGCTGAGAAGAGCCAAGTCTATCAAAGTCAGTTATTGCACAGTGTGGCTGTTACTGTGTGCAATGTTCTCCTGGTTCTGCTCATTTCACTCTGTATCAGTTCATGTAAGTCTTTCCAGGTTTTTTTTTTTTGAAGTCTGCCTGCTCATCATTTCTCATAGCACAATAGCATTCCATTACATTCATATACCATAGCTTGTTCAGCCATTCCCCCAATTGATGAGCATCCCTTCGATTTCTAATTTTTTGCCACCACAATAAGAGCTGCCATAAATATTTTTATAGATGTGGGTCCTTTTCCTGTTTTGGTGATGTGTTTGGGATAAAGCACTACAAGTGCTATTGCTGGGTCAAAGGGTATGCAAATTTTTATAGCCCTTTGGGCATAGTTCCGAATTGCTGTCCAAAATGATTGGGTCATTTCACAACTCCACCAATGATGCATTAGGTTTCCAGTTTTCCCACATCTTATCCAGAATTTATCATTGTTCTGTTTTTTTCATGTTAGCCAGTCTGATGGATGTATTGTGGTACCTCAGAGTCGTTTTGATTTGTGTTTCTCTAATCAATAGTGATTTAGAACATTTTTTCATATGACTGTAGATAGTTTTAATTTCTTCCTCTGAAAACTGCCTATTCATATCCTTTGACCATTTATCTATTGGGGAATGACTTGTATTCTTATAAATTTGACTCAGTTCTTTACATATTTTAGAAATGAGACCTTTAGAGACACTGGTTGTAAAACTTCTTTCCCAGTTTTCTGCGTCCCTCCTAATCTTGGACACATTGACTCTGTGCAAAAGCTTTTCAATTTAATGTAATCAAAATTACCCATTTTGCATTTCATAATAGTTCTCTATCTCTTGTTTGGTCATAAATTCTTCCCTTCTCCATAGATCTGAAAGGTAAGCTATTCCTTGCTCTCTCAGTTTGCTTGTAGTCTCAGTCTTTGTATCTAAATCCTGTGCCCATTTTGACTTTATCTTGGTATAGGGTATAAGTGCTGGTCTACGCCCTGTTTCTACCGTACTATTTTCCAGTTTTCTCAGCAGTTTTTCTTAAATAATGATTTCTTATCCCAAGTCTTTGGATATATCAAATAGTAGATTAGTATAGTATAGTCATTGACTGTTCTGTCTTGCATACCTAACTTATTCCACTGATCTACCACTCTATTTCTTAGCCAGCACCAAGTAGTTTTGATGTTTGGTGCTTTATAATACAACTTAAGATCTGGTACAGCTAGGCCACCTTCTCTTGCATTTCTTTTCATTAGTTCTCTTGATATTCTGAACCTTTTGTTCTTCTAGATTAATTTTTTTATTGTTTTTTCTAGTTATGTAAAATAATTTTTTGGTAGTTTGATTGGTATGGCACTGAATAAGTAAATTAGCTTAGGTAGAATTGTCATTTTTATTATATTAGTTCGGCTTAGCCTTGAGCAATATTTTTCCAGTTATTCAGATCTGACTTTATTTGTGTGAAAAGTGTTTTGTAATTGTGTTCATATAATTCCTGGTTTTGTTTTAGCAGTTAGACTCCCAAATATTTTATAGTGTCTACAGTAATTTTAAATGGAATTTATCTTTCTATCTCTTGCTTTTGGGCTGTTCGTAGTACGTAGAAATGCTGATGATTTGTGTGAGTTTATTTTGTATCTTGCAACTTTGCTAAATTTATTTATTATTTCAAGTAATATTTTACTTGATTCTCTAGGATTCTCTACGATTTCTCGTCATGTCATCTGCAAAGAGTCTGCTTTGTTTCTTTGCCTATTCTAATTCCTTCAATTTCTTTTTCTTTGATTGCTACAGTTAACATTGCTAACACAATATTGAGTAACAGTGGTGATAATGGACGTCCTTGTTTCACCCCTGATCATATTGGAAATGCTTCTAGCTTATCCCTGTTACATATAATGCTTGCTAATGGTTTTTGATAGATGCTATCTGTCATTTTAAGGAAGACTCCGTTTATTCCTATGCTCTCTCGTTTTTTTAATGAGTGTTGTATTTTGTCAGATGCTTTTTCTGCATCTATTGAGATAATCATATGATTCCTGTTAGTTTTGTTGTTGATATGGTCAGTTATGCTGATAGTTTTCCTAGTATTGAACCAGCCCTGTATTCCTGGGTCTAAATCCTACCTGGTCATAGTGTATTATCTTTGAGATAAGTTGTTGTAATCTCTTTGCTAATATTTTATTTAAAGTTTTTGCATCTGTATTCATTAGGGAGATTGGTCTATAATTTTCTTTCTGTTTTGGCTCTTCCTAGGTAAGGTATCAGCACCATATTTGTATCATAAAAATAATTTGGTAGGACGCCTTCATCTATTTTCCTAAATAGTTTATATAGTACTGGAATTAGTTGTTCTTTAAATGTTTGAAAGGATTCACTTGTAAAGCCATCTGGCCCTGGAGATTTTCAATTTCTTTTTCTGAAATGGGGTTGTTTTAAGTATTTTATTTCCTCTTCTGTTAATCTGGACAACTTATATTTGTGCAAATATTCATCCATTTCAATAAGATTGTCAAGTTTATTGGCATACAGTTGGGCAAGATAGCTACCTAATTATTGTTTTGATTTCCTCTTTATTTGTGGTGAATTCATCCTTTTTATTTTTGATTCTGGTACTTTGGTTTTCTTTCTTGTTTTTTCATCAAATTAACCAAAGGTTTATCTGTTATTTTTTTCCCCCATAAAACCAGCTCTTAGTTTTATTTGTTCAATAGTTTTCTTAATTTCAATTTTATTAATCTCTTCTTTGGTTTTCAGAATTGCTAATTTGGTATTTAATTGGGGATTTTTAATTTGTTCTTTTCTAGCTTTTTAGTTGTATGCCCAATTCATTGATTTCTTATTTTTCTATTTTATTCATATACGCATTTAGAGATATAAAGCTTCCCCTAAGGATTGATTTTGCCGCATCCCATAAGTTTTGGTATGTTGTCTCATTACTGTCATCCTCTTGGATGAAATTATTGATTGTTTCTATAATTTGTTTTTTGACCCACTCATTCTTTAGGATTAGATTATTTAGTTTCCAATTAACTTTTAGTCTATCTTTCCATAGCCCTTTATTACATGTAATTTTTATTGCATTATGATCTGAAAAGGATGCATTTAATATTTCTGGCTTTCTGCATTGGGTTGTGAAGTTTTTATCCCCTAAATACATGGCCAGTTTTTGTGTAGGTGCCATGTACCACCGAGAAAAAGGATATTCCTTTCTGTCCACATTCAGTTTTCTCCAGAGGTCAACCATATTTAACTTTTTAAAATTCTGTTTATCTCCTTAACTTCTTTCTTGTTTACTTTGTGGTTAGATTTATCTAGTTCTGAGAGGGGGAGGTTGAGGTCCTCCACTAGTATAGTTTTGCTCTCTATTTCTTCCTGTATCTCCCTTAACTTCTCCTTTAAGAATTTGGATGCTGTATCACTTGGTTCATTTTCTATGATACCTTTTAGCAGGATGTGGTTTCCTTCCTTATTTCTTTTAATTAGATCTATTTTTGTTTTTGTTTTGTCCGAGATCAGGATTGCTACCCCTGCTTTTTTTACTTCAGCTGAAGCCTAATATATTCTTCTCCAGTCTTTTACCTTTATTCTGTGTGTATCCCTCTGCTTCAAATGTGTTTCCTGTAAACAACATATTGTAGTATTATGATTTTTAATCCATTCTGCTATCCACTTCTGTTTTGTAGAAGAGTTTATCCCATTCACATTTACAGTTATGATTACTATCTGTGTCTTCCTTTCCATCCTAGTTTCCTTCTTTACCCCTTCCCCTGTTTATGCTTTTCTTTCTCCTTTCTCTCTTTCCTTAGAGTTTTGCTTTCTACCATTGCCTCCCTCAGTCTGCCTTGCCTTCTATTTGCCTCTTCCTTTTTCTTTTCCCTTTCCCCTCCTACTTCCTATAGGGTAAGTTAGATTTCTATACCTAATTGATTATGTTAATCTTCTTTGAACCAAATCTCATGAGAGTAAGGTTCAAACAATGCTCATTTCCCTCCCTTCTTTCCCTCTATTGTATTAGGTTTTTGTGCCTTTTCATGTGTTGTAATTTACCCATGTGTGCCTCTTCCTTTCCCCTTCTCCCAGCACCATCCCTTTTCACCACTTAATTAGAATTTTTACCATCACATCAAAGTCAATTTATACCCATGCCCTCTGTCTAAGTATACCTCTTTTAAACGTCCTGATAACATTACAGTGTTCAAGAATTACAAGTGGCATCTTCCCTTGTAGGGATGTAAATAGTTTGCCCTTATTAACAACATGTTGTTGTTTTTTTTCCTGTTTACCTGTTTTGTTCTTCTTTGTCACCAAAATAAGATGCTATAGTCTGATCTTTTTCCGGTTGTTTGCTCATGTTCCCAGCCAATTACTTGACTTTTTAACTCTTTATTAAGGTAGGGCTCTGCTTCCAGTGTGGAGGGTGTCCTGTCCCAACCTTTACGGGTATTGTGCAGCTGTTTTCAGAGATACTTCTAGGGACCTGTAAATTTTCTTTTCTTCCAAGGTGATCATATGATCAAAGAGGTGTTTACTCCTTTCCTGGCCTATGCTCTGGCCTATGAGTGACTACAAGCACTCTTTTTTGCCTTGGAACTTCCAATCCCGCTACAAGTTCTGCCATGCCAGTGCTCCTCCTCGCCCCAGGATCATAACCTAGGATGGGGACCCAGATCCAAGGATGAGCAAAGCAAGAGAATCCTGCCTCAGCACCAGCAAAGAGATCCCTACAATTCCCCTCTGATCAGCTGCTCGATTCCCCCACCATCTGTGGGTTGAAGGCTTTGGCCTCCACCACCCTGGGGTTGCACCAAAGCTGGGGGCCAGATGAAATTCCTTTCTCACCCAGGTCTAATAGAATTTTCCTACTGATTTTCTAAGTTGTCTTTGGCATTTGTGGATTGAGAAGTCTGGAAACCACCACAGCTGCCAGTGGTTCAATCCCTTGAGACCTCTTTCAGGTTCGCTGGGGTCCCATCTTTGCCTGCTGCCTGCATGGCCCACACTGAACTGAGCTCTTCTCCCAGCTTGGTGCGACAGACCTTTCACATCAACCATCCAGGTTGTCTTGGGCTGGAAATTTGTTTCACTTTGTCTTTTTGTGGGTTCTGCTGCTCCAGAATTTGTTCAGAGTTATTTTCTACAGGCATTTGGGGGAGAGCTCAAGCAAGCCACTGCTTTTACTCTACCATCTTGGCTCTGCCTCCCTCCAAATTATTTTAATATAATAATGAGGAAGAAGAGTAAGAGAAGGCTGACCTGGCTGAGTGGGAGGGTTTCTATCAGAAATTAGTGGAAGATGATATTGGATAGGTAAATTGGGGTCTTATTGTAAAGAGTCATAAATGTAAGAATGAGGCATTTGGACTTGATCCTTTAGTTAGTAAGGAGCCATTGGATTTTTTTTTAAATTTCTGGGGCTACCATTTTAAAATAATAATGATTGTTAGCCCTCGTTTTTTGGAAAACAGTTCTGTTGATGTCGTTAGGGTAAGTTGATTTCACTTAAAAAAAAAAACAAAAGTGTGAAGATAAGCCAAAATAAGTCTTTTCACTTTTTTATATTTAAGCTTCTCCTAAAATTTGAATTGATATATCACTATAAAGTGTTTGTGTTTTCCCCTAAAGAACTTTTAAAAATTAATCATGGGCTGAAATTTTATAGTATAAATTAAGGAAGGCATGTATTGGTAAAAGGTAGAGGGTGCTCTGATGGTTTTTGGAAGTCACTGTTCCTTCAGGCTCTGACCTGTGATTTCATTGGTGAAGAAACCCTGAATACCACAACTTTTAGTCTTAGAGAGTAGATTGAAGTATTGATAAATTAAGAGACTTGCCCAGGGTCACATAAACCACTATGAATTAACAATGGGACTTGAACTAGGTCTTCTGGATGCTGAAAGGCTAGCTCTCAAGAGATCAAAGGATAATAGAATCGTAGACTCGTAGTTGGAAGGGATCTTAGAGTTCTCATTTTACAGGTGAGGAAACTGAGACTTAGAGCATTGACTTGCCCAAGGTCACATAGCAACAGAGGAGCAATTTGTACTCTCTGACTCTTGCTGTGCTGCCTTTGATCCGGTACACTGGGCTCTCATGTATGTACCCTTAGTTGGAAGTCTTGTTTTGGTGGCAAATGAAATTAATTTAGTTTCATCTCTTTTTTTAAGTTCAAAATATAAAATAACTGAATACATTGCTATGCATTGCTATAGATTTCCTTCTGCCTGCAATATAGAGAAAGTATTGTGTTACGGGTGAAACTGCTGAATGCTAGGATGGGAGTTTGTACTCTTTCCATTCCATATGGCATATGGCACTATATTTACTTCATTCAGTTATTACAGACTCCCTAGGAAGATGAATGATAACGGATGGCCAGTATGAGTTTTTGTTTTTCTCTTTGCACGTTTTAAGAGCATTTTGTCAGACGTTCAGTTTTTAAAGGCATCTTTTTATTTCCTTTTTCTAAAGATTAGGAAGTATTTAATAATTTCAAGTATATTTCTTAACTTGGATACTTCCCTTTTAAAGGTGTATAATAATAAAAGTGGGGGCAGCTAGGTGGCACAGTGGATAGAGCACTGGCCCTGAGGGCAGGAGAGGACCTGAGTTCAAATTTGGCCTCAGACCGAACACTTGACGCTTAATAGCTGTGTGACTCTGGGCAAGTCAGTTAACCCCAATTACCTAAAAATAAAAAAAAAAAGTGAACATCTTTCTTCATAAAATATTGGCACTGAAGAACTTATAGAGAAGATGGTATCCCCAACACAAAGACTAAAGTTGAATTTCTCTTAACACTGCTACCATAAGGAGTGAACCCTTGTCTGAATTACTCTTGATGTAGGACAAATTTAGTTTTCTTTTCCAAGATTTTGGTTATTCTGAACTACAGGGGGCTATAATAATTTTCCCTAACTGAAGTAAAAGCCAAAATACATTTACATAGGCTTATTACTGCAGTGCGGTTTGCTTACTTTCTCTACTTCCTCCTCTGTGTTGGCATAATTTGACTATACTGTAGTAGTTTTTGTTATACCACTGTAGTATTTTATCCTTCAGGCTTTTGGAATGACAACAAAACTAAAATGTATCTATTAGCTATGTCTCTATAAACCTGCAGCCTTTTTTGGATGAGTTTATTTCTTTTCTTAGTTTAGAAAGAGTATTGGTCTCAGAGTCAGAAGGCCTATGTGAAAATCCTTCTTCATTACCTATGAGTTGTGTGAGTCTGAACAAGTTACCTAATGTCTGGGATTCAGTTTCTTCATCTGTAAAATGCTGATAATCATACTTGTATTACTTTCAATGCAGGGTCTTTGGGAGGAGCAAATGAGCTATTGTTGAATTCATAGAAACACTTTTTATAGTAAAATGTATTTGTATTTGTAAATAAATACAGAGCTTAAAGGGAATCCTGAACTTAAGGTGTTAAAAAGAAAATGAACTGAAAAGGTTGATTAAAGAAATCTCACACTGATGTCACCATGTGTAGATTCAATTACTATCTCTTCCTTAGATGATTCTAAAGATTTGTATGTCACCCCTACTTCTCTCCTGAACTCCATTTCCTAGCCTTAACAGTCTGCTGGATGACTTACTGGCATCTCAAGTGCAGCCTACCCAAAATAGAACTTGCCTCCTTCCCCTCCTCTCTCCCTCTTTTACCCTCGTGTTGGTGGTGATACTCTTCTTCCTGTTACTCAGTTTACAGCATGGAAGTAGTCCTTTACTCCTGCCCCTCCCCCAATCTCTTATCAAAGCTTGTTGACCCTGCTTCTGCTCGCTGTGCTGCCTCCTACTGAGGCTCTTTGCCTAAGTCTTGGCCTTCAGACGTCCTCCACACACCTTCAGTTACTGCATTTCACCATGTCATCTTTGCAGATTTTATGTCAAGGTTTTGCCAAAAAGAGGTGGGAGTAGGGGAGCGACCATTATGCGAAGCTTTAAAAAATCTGTGTGGTATTCTATGTCTCTTAGTTTCTACCAGTCTTGCATCAATTTTTCACTCACTGAAAACTGTCTTTCTATAGCTCTGTTTCCATACTGTTCATTGAACACAATCACTTTCAGTTTGGAGCCTGCAGAATAGTTTTTATGTTTACCCATAATCAGAAAGAAATGCTTCGAACATTGATGTACGGCAGACTAACTGGATAGTTTATAGGGAAGATGCAAGTCTTACCGTATCACGTGACTTACTCGCGGCCGCTTTGCTGTGGGTTGAGTCACAATACCTTAATACTGTAGCGCCCCAAATAAACCGCTGTGCAAGTCAGCTTTCAGAAATATGCTGACAGTGGGCGTGCACTGAGAATTATAGGCTCATGGCTCACAGTGCCTGAGAGATAAATGTGTATCCATGTGCCACTGGTAAATATGTTGCTGCTCTATTTACCTTTTAAGTGATGTGATGAATAAAATTACACTATGCAGCAACCGAGATGAAAGGTTATAAACCAATTTTTGGACTGGAAAAAAAAAACAGGGCATGATGATCATGCGGTGAAATATGGTAACTTCCTAAAGCACAGGATTGAACATGTCACTCTCATGTTCAAAACTGTGTCTTCTACTGTAAAATACAATAAAAACTCTCACCTTTCCAGATATCTTTTTTATTTCTTATTCTTTCCCTTTTATTCACTCCACATTAGAGCCATACTCCTTAGCTTTAGTGTCATTCCTTTCTTTCCTGTTTTCTCCATCTTCACAATTGTTAGTGTTCTTGTTTTCTGAAATTATTTTCTGTTTACTTATCGGTATACTTGTAAAATCTGCAGTAGAATATAAGCTCCTCAAGGTCAAGGACTGTTTGTTTTATGCCTTTGTGTTCTCACCACCTATCACAGTGACTTGGAAAATAAGTGCTTAATAAAAATTTGTTGTATGAGTTTGTGAGCCATAATACAGTATCTAAAAAAAAATACTGAGACTCACTCGGGTGGGAACTTTCCTTTAGGAAATTAAAGATGAGAATTAAAGGGTATGCCTAAGTTCTTGGTCACTTAAATCTGGTTTTTCAGATGCTATGTCCATCTGACAAATTTGATTCATTTAACAAATATTTACTCACCTGTTAGTTGTGCAAATAAACCATCCTGAATGGGTTGGTTACTTTCTATTCTTGGGGCATGATGATTGAACCCTTCTGATGTTACAGAGCACATCAAATTCAAAGTCTTTTACTAAGAATTTAGGTGCTTTTTTGGGGGGGGGTGGAGATATTAGGAATGCTGAGATTAGGAAAGAGTTGGGAGGAATTAAAAAACAAGTATTAGGAGTTTAGCAAAACAAAAGAAATATATACTGTAGTTTAATTTTAGCCCTTCCTAACCTCAGGCAAATAACTCAGTGATTTTGTTTTTTATTTTTAAGTTATGATACTTACTTCGTGACTAGGGAATGTTTTTATTGTACAAGATTATTGTGGAGATTGTTGTAACCAGATCTGTGAAAGGTTACTAGAATATCTTTGTTGCAGTAAGATTTTACTTGTCATCTGCTGTGATTTTAGTTATTTTAAAAGATTAGTGTGTACATATTTTTTGGGGGGTAGAGGGGTGTCTCTTTTAGTATGACCAAAATGTTTTTAATGTGGATGCAAGTTAATTCGTTCTTATATTTAAATTCCAAGGGAATTGGACTACTTTTCATATAAGGTCTTTAATATTGTAACTTTCAAATGAGATAGTGTATGTAAAAGAACTTTGTTAATCATTGAAGACCCATATAAATGTCAGCTATTACCATTATTTTCACCTCAGAGTTAATGTAGTTTAGTGGAAAGAATTTGGGGCAGGCTATAAGAGTGGGCCAAATCTAGTAAGTGTTTAATAATGACAAATGTAAAGTTTTGTGTTTGTGTTTAAAAACACAGTTGCATCAGTATAGGATGAAGGGAGAGTGTGGCCAGCCAACAACAGCTCCTGGAAGAAAGATCTGGATGTTTTGTTAGACTACAAATACATTGCAAAGCTAAAGTGTGAATGGCAGTTGCAAAAACTAATTTTACTTTAAGCTTCATTAAGAGAAGCATAGTGAAGAAACATTTGTTAATGTGACAGGCTTTAAGGATACAAAGCTCAAAGTCTCCACCTTTAAGGAGCTTATATTCCATTGGAAGAGATGTACATATTATGTACATGTTAAAAAAACTGAACACAGAATGAGGGCGATGATAGTTGCATTGTACTTTGCCTTTATCAGGTAAAAGCTGAAATATTTTGTTTAATTCCCGGGGATGTATTATAAGGATGGCATCCAGGGGAAGGCCACTAGGATGGTGAGGAAATGAAAACTCTGCTCAGTACTCAGTTGAAGGACCTGAGAATGTTTAAACTGAATTTTGGGGGAGGGGATTGTGGTAACTGACTTTATGTGTTTGAAGATCTATCATGTGGAAAATTGATTAGGTGATTTTCTTTCTTCTGAGAGAGTGGAACTAGAAGCAAAAATTCAGAAGAGAGGCGTTTAGTCTTGATGTTAAGAAAACACTTGTTAACAGTTTGAAATCTCTTAAAGTAGAATGGGCTTTGCTGGAGGTCTTCAGTCAGAGACAGGAAGACTATTAGCTGTTTTATTTTCATAAGTTTTATTGTCACCTTTTGTTTTCATACCAGTCATTTCCTGTTGACCACTATTGAATCTTCCCTTTAAAAACAAAACAAAAGAAAACAAAACCCCAGCAAAACAGCACAGTCATTCACACAGCAACTGAAACTGATAGTATATACTATGTTCTATACTGTATTCCTGTGTCCCTTTGAGAGGGGAGTTATGTTTCATTATTAGTTCTCTTTGGACTGACCTTGGTCCAAATATGAGTTTGGGATTGAGTTTACTTTGTTTTAATGTTATTTTTGTTACTATTATTATGGTTATTGGGTAGAGGAACTACATTGCACTTTGTATGGGTTCATACATCTCTTTTTGAGTTTCTCTGAATTCCTCATAGAATTTCTTATGGAGCAATAATATTCCATTATATTTGTATAACAAAAATTGTTTGATTCAATCAGTGGCACTTAACTTTGTTCCTAGTTTTTCTTTTTTTTTTCCCACCACAAAAAAATACTGTAAATATTTTGGCATATGTGGGACTTTTCCCTCTGTCTTAGACCTCATTGGAGTTTATGTCTAGTAAGTGGAATCCTTGGGTTAAAGAATAGGAACAGTTTAGTGACTTTAGGTTAACAACCATAATTCCAAATTGCTTTCTAAAAAGATTAGATTGATTTACAATATATTGGTTTGCCTTTTTTCTCTCAGCCCATCCAATGGTAACAATTTATGTTGTTTATCATCCTTTCTACTTCGAGGTGTGTGAGGTGAAAACACTTATTCTAGTTTTCATTTCTCTTCCTAATGATTTTGAACAAACTTCACATGGTGGCTGCTGCCTTGAAGTTCACAACTTTTGCTTAGTTGTCTTTTTGAGGGATAGTTCTTGGTTATATCTTTGATATAAGATTCTTATTGGATACAGTTGATGCAAAGATTTTTCCTAGTTAATTTTTCCCTTGCAGTGTTTTTTTTTTTTTGGTTCAGGCAAGAGTTTTTAAATTTTATATACTCAAAATAATCAGTTTTGTCTTTTGTAAGCTAATCAATCTTGGTTTTGGTTGTGAATTTTTCTCCTAGCTTTAGTTGTAAAAGGCATCTCCTTCTATCCTATAGTTTTAACAATAATATGACCTTTGACACTTGTCTCACATCCATTGGTGATTATTATAGTAAGGTATAAGTAGCTAGACTAACTGATTTCTGGAAAACTGCCTTCCTCTATTCCCAATGGTGTTTGTCCTTTCCTTGATATTTCTTAGATTCCTTGAACATTGGGCTGCTGTATTTACTTGCTTCTGGATTAGTCAAGAAACATTTATTAAGCACGTACTAAGTAAGGAGGGAGTGTGCTCAACTGAGCCTACAAAGAAAGGCTAAAGAGGGCTCCTAGTCCAGGGGTGGGGAACCTGTGGCCTTGAGGCCACATGGAGCCCTCTGGGCCCTGAAGTGTGGCCCTTGAATCCAAACTTCAGAACTTGAGGACCTAGAGGGCCACATGTGGCCATGTGGTCACAGATTCCCCACTCCTATCCTGATCTAATGAGGGAGACAACATGAAAAAGCACTCTATACAAACAAGCTATATGTAGGATAAATTGGAGATAATCCAGAGGAAGGCACTAGCCTTAAGGGGGATCTGGAAAGATTTCTTGTAGAAGGATTTGGGGTGGGACTTGAAGGAATCTAGGGAAGCCAGGAAGGAGAGAATTCCAGGAATGGGAGACAGTCAGTGAAAATGCATGGAGAGGAACAGCAAAGAGATCACCATCGCTAGAGCACAGAGTAATAGCCCAGTATTAAGCAGTAAAGAGTAAGAAGATTGGAGAAGGGTATGTACATAGGTAAGAATGTGAAGGACTTTGAATGACAGACACAAGATTTTATATTTGATCCTGGAGGTGTGATAGGGAGGCATTGGAATTGATTTATTGGCAGGGGTGGTGTGTGTGACATGACGAGACCCAACCGTTAGGAAGAACACTTTGACATCAGAGTGGAGGATGGGTTGCAGTGGGGAAAGACTTGTGGCAGGGAGACCAACTGGCAGTTTGTTGGAATAGTCCAGATATGAGATAAAGAGGGCCTGTACCAGTGTGGTTACAGTCAGAGAACAGAAAGGGAGAAGTGTTAGAAAAGTGGAATCGGCAGGAGTTGGCAACAGATTGGATATGTGGGGTGAGAGAGTGAAGAAATCAAAGATGACACCTGAGTTGTGAGCCTTGGTGATTGGAAGGATTAGGATGGTAGTACCCTCAATAATAATAGGGAAGTTAGGAGGAGGGGAAGATTTGGGGGAAGAGATAAAGGGTTCATTGTTGGACATGTTGGGTTTAGGATGTCCATGGGATATCCAGTTCTGAAATTTCTAATAGACACTTGGAGTTTTGAGACTGAAGTGTAGCAGAGAGGATAGGGTTAGATAAGTAAATTTGAGAATCATCAGCATATAGACGGTAATTGAATGCTTTCATTCAAATATGGAATACTTCATGAATTTCCATGGGTCTTTTTCATCTAGTCTGTTCCACTATTTGCATCTCAGTTTTTGAATACATTACCAAATAGGTTTGATGATTACTGCTTTCTAATAGAGTTTGAGTTCATGTGATGCTAGGCCCCTGTCATTTTTCTTTTTCTCCATCATTTTCCCTGAGATTCTAGACATTTTAATCCTCCAAGATAATTTTGTTATTTTGTCAGTGAAGGATCTTGGCATAGTGGATAGAGAACTGGCCTTGGAGTTGAGAGGAACTGTGTTCAAGTCTCACCACTGATATATGCTGACTGTGGGGACCTGGGAAAGTATTTTAACATCTTAGTGTCTCTAATGTCCTATTTCATCCCTGTGCTTGATGGAAAAGCTTCCAGTGTTTAGGCATTGCAGATAATATTAGCTTTTGGTTTTAAGTATATAATTTTGCTCATATTCTTCTTTGTTTATGCTTTCTATGATTTTTAGCATAAATCAATATGTTTTGTCAAAGGCTTTTTTTCTGTAGCTGTATAATTCAACTTTTTGTTATTTGTGAGATTAATTTTGATTGTTTCCTAAATTTGAATCATCCTTGTTTCCCTGTTAAAAATGCAACTTAGTCATAGGAATAATTTCTTGTATATGTTGCTGTAGTCCCTTTTCCAAGGAAAAAAATTCATATCAATAATTAGTGAGGATGGTCTATAATTTTCTTTTTCTGTTTTATTCCTTCCAAGTTTAGACTCATGATCATATTTGTTGAGTAAAATGAATTTGATAGAATGTAGTTTTAATTATTGAGAATTATTTTGTAACCATTACTCATTTCTCTTTAATTGTTTGGTAGAATTCTCTTGCAATTTCGGTTGTACCAAGGAAGAAAGACTATTTGTTGGGGACATTGTAGAGATACTTTTTCTTCAGGTGTGAGACTGATGGCTTTTGAAGACTCTTTCAATTCTGATATTCTGTGGAACATTTTCTAATCAGATGACTGTAAGAAAATAATTTAAGTGATCACCATTTGTTTCTTTATATGTAAAATGGAAATAATACCAACATTATACTATTAGTCTCATGTTGTGAGGAAAGTGCTTTGTGGACCTTAAAAGTTATATGTAATTGTAAGTTACTATTATTACTATTATCTTCATTCAATAAATATCTGAGCACCTACTAGGTGCCAGGTGGGGACTGGGGAATGCAAGTAGAAAAGTAGAAAGAATGAAACTGTTCCAACTTACATTCTAACAGGGAGACAACAGATATGTATATAAATATTGCTGTTGAGTCGTTTCAGTTGTGCTCGACTCTTTGTGACCCCATTTAGGTTTTTCTTGGCAAAGATACAGGGTTTGCCATTTCCTTCTCTAGATCATTTTACAGGTGAGGAACTGAGGCAAACAAAGTTAAGTCACTTGCCCCAGGGTCGCACCCTTAGTGAATGTCTGAGGCCATATTTGAACTCAGATCCTCCTGACTCCAGGCCCAGTGCTCTATGCACTGTGCCACCTCGCTACCCATACATAAATACATGCAACATAAATATAAAATGAATGTGTATAATTATATATGCATATACATGCGCACACTCACATACACTTTTGGGTGGATCAGGGACTTCATGTAGAAGGTGGTTCTTGAACTGTATCTTAAAGGGATAGAGGGACTCTTTGAGGTGGAGCTAATAAGGGTAGCGAATTGCAGACATGAGGGTGGCCAGTCCAAAGGTGTGTGTATTTGGGAGGTGGAGCATCATATGTGAGGAATGGAGAGAAGGCAAGTTTGGCTGGATGGTGTGAATTCAGAAGGGGGAGCTATATCTAGTGGGCTGGGAAGATAGGACTTTAAAAGATAAACAGAGGGCAGCTAGATGGTGCAGTGGAGAGAACAACTGAACCTGGAGTCAGGAGGACCGTAGTTTAAATCTGGCCTCGGTCACTAGCAGTGTGACCCTGGTCAAGTCATTTAACCCCGTTGCCTCTCTTTCCCTACCTATCCCCCCCCAAAAAAAAGAGATAAACAGAGAGGTTTACATTTTAGCTCAAAGGCAATAGGGAGCCATTGGAGTTGATTGAGTTGGTAGTCAATAGAGTCAGGTCTTTGTTTAAAGAAAACTACTTTGGCAGCAATGTTTGGGATAGACTGGCATAGAGAGAGACTGGATTCAGGGAGACCAGATTAGGAGGCTGTTACAATAATCTAGGCCAGAGGTGATGAGGACTTGTACTAAGTGGGGAAACTTGTGAGTGAGAAGAAGGGTTCAGCAATGAGAGATGTGGAAGTATTAACAGCAAGATTGGACAACTGGTTTGGCTATGTGGACTTAGGGAAAGTGAGGAATCCCGAATAATGCTAAGATTAAGAACTTTGTAGATGAGGTTTGGTGAACTTTTTTAGCATTTCTTGTTCTTAATACTTTTTGATGCTTATTTTAACTCTTCATTCTAGTGACTGTGCAGCACCTTAGAAATCACAAAAATAAACATGGTACTTTTAAAGAATTAAGTAATATGATTTTATAGTTTACTACAATTTTTAATGTTGTAGTCTAGTAATAGCTGCTTTAGAGAAACACTTTTTAAGTAAAAACAGACTGTACTGTATGAGTTGTGATGTGTAGCTGAAAGTGAAGGTAATGGTTCTTTTTCCAATTATTATTAACCTTTCAACATATTAAAAATGAAATTGATCTAGTACACTAAAGAATAGATTTATAGAACTACACATAACATTGCAAGCTGGCAGGTAATTTTTAACCACTTAGGAGAATTGGTACTTCTGTTTTTCTTACTCTAAAACTGGCCCAATGAATAACTGCTACTGGTGTTAAAAAGCACCATCTTCTGTCCACATCTTGAGTTAGTTGAATCCCATTGCTCTAGTCTCTACTCAGAGTAGGGATGAGCCCTGGGAATTTCATTACCAGCTCAATTCAGGAAGTTTGTCCAAGGGGGTGGGGTCTATTAGTGTTTAGTTTTAGAGACTTAGAACTAGGCTCCTTCTTGAATTTTTCTTGGTAGATCAGAATCCCTGGAAAAGAGTGGGGGATGGTAGCTAGCATCTTGATGTCCTAGAGACCTTTTACTTTAGGGTGCTCTGTGTTGGTAGATGTGCCTTTCAGGTTTTGATTGGTAGATTCTCATTGCCCTAAGTATACCATTGAACTCATTCTTCCTATTAAAATTTACACAAGTACTTGTCTTTTCTTTAAATTGTAATAAATTCTCAATTATACCAATTATGGAAGTAATGACTCAGATAAATATTATGGGATGGGTTGGGGTTGTAGCAGCTGGCAGCAGAATCATCTGTTGATCAGTAGTTCCACTATCCATCCTACCCTAGCAGGGGAAAAAAGTAATCTTCATGTTGAGCATGCCATTTAGTCAATCAGTAAGCATTTATTAAGCACCTGTATATGCCAGGCACTGTGACAAGCACTAGTGAAACAAAAAAGAGGCATAAAGACAGTCCCTGTCCTCAAGGAGTTCATAATCTATGGGAGACAACAAGTAAACAAATCTGCTATAAATACAGGATAAGTAGGCAGTAACAAAGGGAGGTCACTAAAATTGAGAGGGATTGGAAAAGGCTTCCTGTAGAATATGCGATTTTAGTTGTGACTTGAAGGCAGCCAAAAGGCTCAGATGAGGATGGAGAGCATTCCAGGCAAGGGGGACAGCCATAGAAAATGCCTGGAGCCTGGAGAGAGAGTGTCTTGTTCATGGAACAGCCCAGGAGACCAGTGTTGCTGGATTGAAGAGTCTGTGTGGAGGAGTAAGGTGTTAAGAAGATTGGAAAGGCTAGGTTATGAAAGACTTTGAATGCTAAACAGAGCATTTTGCATTTTCTCCTAGAGGCATTAAGAAGCCCACTGGAGTTTATTGAACAGTGGGGATGACTCAGACCTGCCCTTTGGGAAAACCGCTTTAGCAGTCAAAAGGGGAATAGGTTGAAGTGGGGAGAGACTTGAGGCAGATAGATCAACCAGAAGGTTGTTGTAGTAATCGAGGCATGAGGAGATGATGAACACTTGCATCAGGGTTGTGGCTGAACTACAGGTTGTAGCTCTGGGCTCAGACGTGGGTCATGCCTATTTGACACAAAGGAATTTAACTTTTGGAAGGGAAGTCGTGGACCTAACCTTGTTTGAGCTGGGTTGTGTGTTGGTTTGGGGTGAAATGGAAGGATTTTTAAAGTGGATCAAATGAACAAATATTTGTTGATCATCTGTTGCTCAGGGAGCTGTAGGGGATAAAATATAGTCTATGTCCTTGCCTTCTAGGAGTTTACAGTCTAATCAGGGAAACAAGATATAAATACAAAAAGTTCAATACAATACAAGGGTTCAATATAATGGCAACAATATTAATAATAGTTAACATTTATGTGGTATTTGCTGTTACTGTATATGCCAGTTACTGTACTTAGTGCTTTATAAATATTACCTTACTTGATCCTCACAACCACCCTGGGGAGTAGGTGCTGTAATACTTCATTAATTGCCAAATAGATGTTATAGGCAGTCATTATTGTAGGCGTTGCTAGGAGCTTAGACTTCACGTGGGTTGTGGTGGTCTTGAGGATGCTTTGCATAGGACTTGGAGTCAGGGTCTTCAAAGATGGGTAAGATTTGCATTGTTGGAAGAGAGGAATACATTCTGAGAGTAGAGAATGTCATGCATGAGCAAAAGCACAAAGATGGGAAAGCACCTCGTGGGTTCAAGTGATAGTAAATCAGTTTGTCTGCAAATACAGGGTTTGGGAAAGGGAGTAAATGATGTTTGGGCTTAGATTGTGGAGGGCATTGAATGTCATGCTAAATAAAGAGTTTGGCCTTTCACAATGCTGATAATTTGTATTTATACAGTTAGGAGTTGATAGTAATTGGTATTAAAACTGAAGGGGACAGTTTCCTTAAGATCAAAGACTTGCTGGCTGTGAGATATGTAAAAGTCGCTAAATTTGAAGGTTTTAAAACAGGTTAAGGAATCCCTTTTGAAGATCTTATAAAGAGTAAATGTGAGGATAATTTGTATTAGACTTTTTGAATCAGGGCATTCCAAACAGGAAAGTTTGGAATTCTTAGATCTTCAGAGGTTTTGATAGATCTATGAATGCGTGATCAGATCTATGATTATGTGATACGATCTAATCTCAAGGAGATACTATGTTGTAATTAAACTATTAAGTAGTCTTGTATGCTTCATCAATGGATCCTTTGTAATTATATACAGGACAATAGGGGCTTGCAAGCCTTTTCATAATATATTACCATTTTTTGGTGTGTTGTCATAATTTATTAAAGGTAAAATATCCAGTATTCATTGTAATTTTCTAGAGATTGTTAATAACAATAAAAGATTAAATTCCAGCATTAAATCAACATGAAACATATTAGCATGTTCTCCTTTTTTATATCTATCAGAATATGATCTTACTAAATTACTTTATATCATTTTTAAGTGAAGTAATGCCTTTTCTTTTTTTACCTTTTTTGTTTTAGGCAGTTGGGTTTAAGTGACTTGCCCAGGGTCACACAGCTAGTAAGTGTCAAGTGTTTGGTCTGAGGTTGGATTTGAACTCAGGTCCTTCTGACTCCAGGGCTGGTGCTCTATCCATTGTACCACCTAGCTGCCCCTTGTAAAATTTTTAAAAAGTTTTTTTAAAATTAAAAACTTTTTGCCTTTTCTTTAAGAAATTCATATTATGTATCTGTTCCAAATAAAAAATTGGAAACTGTTAATTACTAAATAGATAAATTCAAGGGTAATTATTTGCTTGACAGAAGAATCCTCTCCGCTTCTCTCTCCATTTCTTATTGAGTACTCTCCCATGGATAAGGCCCCTGTTCTTGGGGTTGTGGAGGGGCATAAACCCATAAATCACAAATGGGCACTGCCTTTGCTGAGTGTATAATGTAGTTGAAATTTAGGCGAAGGTATTGGCAATTATCCATTTGAAGAGCAACCAAAAATGAGAGAAGTTCAAGCAATTCGGAAATTACAATGTTAAGTCAGTGGAAAAATTATTCCATCAAAATTTTTGTATATATATATATATATATATATATATATAGATATAGATATATATCTATATCTATATCTATATATATCTCAAACTTTTCAGGAACACTTGTACTGCCTAAAATGTCTGTAATGGCTGTGACAAAATCAGTTTGTAATCAAGAAACATTTATTGCGTGCCTACTTTGTGTCAGGCACTGTGTTAAGCACTGGGGATACAAAAAGAGGTAAAAGAAAACCCCTACTTTCAAAGCTTACAATTTAATGGGGGAGACAACATACAAACAAATCTATACAGAATAAGTTACAATAGGATAACTAGGAAATAATTAGCAGAGGGAGGGCAACTGGAATTAAGTGGGGTTGAAGAAAACTTTCTGTAAAAGTTGGGGTATTAGTTAGGATTTCAACGAAGCCAAAGAAGCCAGGAGGCAGAGAGGGAGAGAAGAACAGCCACAGAAGATGCTTGGAGCTGAGAAATGGAGTGTCTTGTTTGTATAATAACCAGGAAGGCAGCGTCCCTGTATTGAAGTAAGTAATAAAAGAATATTGTTGGTAAAGGGACTCATAGAGTGAAGGCTCCCAGTCAAGCACTACTCCTTTTTCTTACCACTATTTGGTACATTCAAAAAAGAAAATCAAACCAGAACACACTTGACATTATACTCTTTTCCTCCAAAGGTTTGTATGGGCAAGTGTTTTGGTTGGAAACCTTTCCCATTCTTGAAATGAAGCCGTTAATAAACACACACACATAATAGCTTACATTTATTTAATGTTATATGGTTACAAAACATTTTACACACATGTTATCTTATTTCGGTACTAGAACAACCCTGTGAGAAAACTGAGTGTTGAAGCAGTGAAGTAATTTTTTTGTCCAAGGTCACAGAGCCAGTAAATAGCTGATTGAGAACTGAAATCCCTTTGGGCTGTAAGTCAAGTTCTTTCCTCACTGTACTACTCTCCTCTGCACCTTTTTAGCACCAACATTCGTCTAGTGATGCTGTATATAGCAGTAAATTCTAGGCTTGCACAATCTCTAAAGAATCAAAATTTTAGATAATTGACCAAAAAATGATGTAGAGATATATGGTCATGTTGAAGAAAAAAAAATTAATACTAATTTTGCACTCTGTGATTTAGGTTTAGGTCTGCAGAAGCAGTTTTAATTTCACATGAATTTCACATGAATTTATATCTGAGCCATTCCTAGCTTGGAGAGCAAGATACCCAAATTGATGACGACCCCCCCCCCCGACATGGCTGTGCCCTAATATGATTTCAGCTAATACTTACAGGTATCTTGAACAAGAAAAGGTCACAATATGTAAAAAATTCAGTTTTGGGTTAACGTTCCAGAATAGTTATCACTAAATTCTTTCCTTGACTACTCCCTTTAAAAATTGAAAATAGTTTTTTCGTGTCACAGATAACCTCAAATTTGAAAAAGAGCTCTACAAAAGAGTTAGGTGGTGTTGCCAATCACTTTAGGTGAATGAGGAGGCACATCTTATTTAGACCAGAATTTAATTTGGGTTTCACCCTGTATCTTTTTCCCTAGCAAAGACTTTTAACCTTTTATTCTGTCTTCTTCCTAAAGAGAAAAATCTGGAAAAGGTTTTAGGCTGGAAAAATGCTATTTCTAAATTTTTCTAAAGAAACTAAAAAGGAGGTTTTAAATATGCTTCCACCCTGGTTATAAATAGGCATATTGTAAGATATGACTTATGTAAGAAGTGGCATAAAATTCCTCGGTAATCATGGATGAAAGAGGATGATAGATGCAAGAGGTGGGCTGGTTATGTAGCAAGAGTGAGGGATAAAATAGATGAAGAATCTGAAAATTTGAGCTGGTCACCGTGAAATGTTAAAAGCCTTAGAGGAAGACTCCCACCCCCTACCCCAGCATGTTGGGTGGATAAGTCAATGGAAAATTTATGAGAAGACACTAAACAAGAATTGTGTGGGATAATAAGGTGTGAATGAATTGTTCCTTGCATCATTGGAGGGCATGCCCACATTGATGGTGCCCTTGAAACATGAGCACATTTTATTGCAGGTGGGTCAGTAGTATCATCTTTGCTATAACGGAACTTAATGTGGTTTTTTTTTGTTCTTCATTAATTTATTTTAATTTATCAAGAATCACTTCTATATTCTTTTGAGTTTTAAATTTTCTCCCCCTCCTTTCCCACCTCCCTCCCCAAGATGGTTTGCAATCTGATATAGGCTGTACATATATATTCCTATTAAATATATTTTCACATTAGTGATGTTGTAAATAAGAATTAGAACCAATAGGAGGAACCACCAGAAAGAGGAAACAAAACACAACAGAAGAAAAAAAAAGCAAATAGTATGCTTTGATCTGCATTCAAACTCCATATCTCTTTCTTTGGATGTGGATAGCATTTTCCATAAAGAGGCCTTTGGAGATGTCTTAGACCCTTGCATTGCTGAGAAGGGTTAAAGGCTATCAATATTAGTCATCACACAATGTTCTCCTGGTTCTGCTCACTTCACTCTGCATCAGACCTTAATGTGATTTAAAAAAATATAATAAACTAATACTAGATGCATGCTTTTAAAAGCCTGTTAGGGAAAGTGCCTCTTTTTTTCCCCCCCGGAAAATTTTCTACAACTACAAGTTCTACCAGGTGTCAAAATGCAGTTTGTCACATATTTTCTTTAACATCTGTGAAGACTGAAGTCACTTTTCTTTTTCTTTTTTTGGAGTCCTGCCAGGAGCAAATACCTTTTCTCTGACCAGCTTACCCACTAATCTTACGTTATTTTCCTCATTGTGAATGTTCATTTCTCTTAATTTGTCATTTACACATTTTGATCTCTGTGCTTTCTAAGGAAAATGAAACTGCATGATTTGAATCACAGACACTTTGAAAGTCCTGACTGTACTCCAGGGAGAATTCAAGGCTAGCTCAAGGTTAGAATTCCCTAAGCTTAGTAATGAAGAATGCCAATTTAAATATCTGTCTCCATGCTTTAAATGGCACTGTTGGGAAAAGATAAGGCTTATTAATAGTGAAGAAAAACAAAGGATATGAAGTAGTACTCCAGAGGGCACAAAGTACATACTCTGCTTTAGTTATTTATATTCATGTATTCATTCCATTAACCTCTCTAGCTTATGCATTTTTCTTAGCTTTCTTGATAACTCAAGAATTCTTTCCCTTATCAGTGGAGAAAGGGGCAGAAAACAGATTCTGACTTTGGGTAGGGTTGAAGATGCTAGTTTTATAAGTTTTCCTAGCATTATCTTATGGCAAGATATTGATTAATACTTTAATACCTAAAGGACCTGTGATTTCATGAGTAGGGTACTCCCTGCAACATTGATTATAACCTTTGTAAGTAGTCAATCCGGAAGTGTTTGTTTATAAAGTGTTAGGAATACAGAAATAAAAATGAAATAGCCCCTGACTAGGGTGGTACACAGCTGAGAATATGGGTTCAAATCAAATCCCACTATTGACATTCATTGCCTGTGTCACATGACCTTGGACTCAGTTTCCCCATCTATGAAATTAAGGGGGTTGGAACATATAGATGGCCTCTGAGATCCCTTATAGCTCCAGATGTGTAATCATTATTCTGTTGGGATACAAACTATATGCAAAGTAACTACAAGGTAATTTGGATGAATGGGGAGAAGCACTCTTTTGTAAGAGATGACCTTGAGCTGGGCTTTGAAGGAGGCTAGGGATTCTGAGAGAGAAAGGTATGGAGTGAGTGCCTTCAAAGTACAGGGATTGAGTGAGTGGGTTGGGATAGCCTGTGTAAAGGCACAGAGATAGCCTGTAAAAGGGAATATTAAAAAAAATAAGTCTAGAAAGATTGGCTGTGGTCAGATTGTGAAGGACTTCACATGTTAAACAGGACCTTTTTTGTATGATCCTGGAGATAATAGGGAGCCTCTGAAGTTTCTTGAATAGGGAGTGATGTGGTCAACAGACCTGTTCTCTACTTCTAACTTAATGGATTTCAACGTTATGGCCCATCTGTGGTCTCACCCTGGAACTTCAGTCATCCCCTGTGTCTTCTCATCCGAGAACATGTTTCTGCTATGCTGGTCCCTTTTCCCAAAGATGATTTCTTCCTGAGACCTCCAGTTTGGGAAAGGGCTCAGGTCAGTCAGCCTTCATTCCACTCCTGGATGTGCTTCTGACTTTCTGGACTTTAATAACATGCTCACCCTTTCCCTTCTACACCCTTCTCCCCAATTTTGTTTCTGCTATTCTTTGTATCCCTAGTGCTTAGCACAATGTTGGTTGTGTAGCAAACACTAATTGAATGCTTCTTGCCTTGCACTTGCCTTCCTTTAGAAGCTCTTTGAAGTATCAGAGGGGAGAGACACCAGTTTGACACTTTGAAAGGCTGCAGGTAGATAGAAGGAAGAGGATTCTTTTTTTTTTTTTTAAAGGCAATTGGGGTTAAGTGACTTGCCCCAGGGGTAAGTGTCAAGTGTTTGGTCTGAGGTCACATTTGAACTCAGGTCCTCCTGACTTAAGGGCCTGTGCTTTATCCACAGTACCACCTAGCTCCCCCTGGAAGAGTATTCTGAAGAGACCATTATTAGGTCTGGCAATTAAGAGAAGAATGGTAACTTTGGTGAGAGCAATTTTGGTTGAATGATGAGATCATTCCCTGCTGTGGGAGGTTTATAATAGCTCCTTGGGTAAATTGATTGAGGTAGTCCTTGCCTTGTTGCAGTGAGGGTCCATTTGAAATTATGTAACACAAATTTGTAGTGGGCCCAGATACTGTGCTAACATACAATGAAAGGCAAAAATGTTCTGTGCTCTCCAGGGGCATACATTCGAGTGGGGGGAGACAACATTTAAGTGTCTAGGCACGTAAAAAATCCCTACAGAGTAGATGGAAAGTAGTCTCAGAGGGAAAGGCACTAGAATCTGGGGACAGAGATTGTTTTTGTGTTTTTCACCTTACTTTGTATCCATAGCATAGCCCAGTGTCTGGAACATGGGTAAGCACTAAATAAATGCTTATTGCTTGATTCTAAGTCACTAAATGTCCAACAGCTTAAGCCAAGGACAGAGCCCTTAATTCTGTCATTAGAGATATTCCCTTGTGTTGAACTTGAGAAATTGTTTGGGTCCTTTGACAAGCTTACCCATCCATCTAACTGCATAGTTCTGTCTTGTCCATAGTTATCATGATAGACTGTCAGCCATCTTGGTGAAAACCAGATAAACTTTATTTTCAGCAGGTCCTCATCTACCAGTCTGGGAAACCTGTCGAGAAGAAAAGATTGTTTTCCCCCCAGTGTCACTTGAGATAGCCGGATAGTGACCTGCTGCTTCCTTTCTAAGTGTCTGAACTATCAGTTTAATATTCTCACCTAGAACTTTGGGTCCATTGCAGATTCAATCCATAGAATTTGCAGAATCTACCTCTTTTTTTGAAAATAAGGACCTTTACCCATTTCAGGTTGTGTTGTAGCTTTTCTTTTATTCACAGTTCTCAAAGATCATTTACAGCAGATTCAAATATTCACGGTTTCTTTATTTGTAAAATGATCTTTAAGTTCTTTTCAAGTCCTAACATTTTATTCTTGATTGGTAAAATTTTCAGTACTTTTCAAGTTAATTTGTCTCTGTTAGATGACTTCAGTTCATTTTAAGGGCAACTAAGTACTTTTCTTAAATTCTCTTTTTTGTTCTATTTTTTTTTTTCATCCTGAAGATCATTTTCTGTGATGCAGGTGATAGAAGAGCACCAATTCTGCTTTCTCTCTTTGAACCATAAATGTCGCAGTCTGCTCCAAGCACTGGGCATATTTCTTACTTTTTGTTGGTGGTGTTATTGTTCCCAAGCTGTGGCTAAAAAAAGTCTGGTGGTGTTGTTGTCTTTTTCCTGAGCCTTTGGTCTGGAAAAGTGTTGCAACTTTAGGCTTCCTAACATTATTCTTATGGTTCCAAATATCTTTTACATCTACTTTCTGTAGAAAATAGTCTTATTTAAGACTTTTCTCCTATCTAATAAGATAATTTTGAGAAGCTTTCCTTCAGCTCTTTGACTTTTCCTTCAGCCACTCTTTTCAGTGACTTCCATATGGCCAAAATCAGTGGCCACTTTAGTCGTTGTGTGGTTCTCAAGCACCACGTTCTTCATCATACTTTCCTGTACCTTTGATTCCACGATTTCCCCCCTCCCTCACCTTTCTTTCTCTGACTTTTTCTTGGTATCCCTCACTAGTTCTTTCAGTTATCATCTCTATGTAGACACCTCTCAGGTCTTTATCTTCTGGTCTCATCTGTTCATTGAGTTCCAGTCTTGCTTTTCCAGTTTCCTCAGTGGGGGTGGGGGGGAGTTAGTCATTGTCATCATTGTCATCTCCATTCAGATATACTGATGACACATCAAGCTTTATATGTCTCAAACCAGACTTAATATTTTTTCCTCCCACTCTTTTTCCCAAATTCTCTATTTTGGTGAGTTACCATCCTGCTTCTAGTCACTGTGGAGGCCTATGCTGCAATTTCCTACAGCTCTGCATTTGCCTATGCTGACTCCCACACCTAGAATGAACTCTCCCTAATGGTAGACACCTCTTGAAATCTTCTTTTAAGACCTAACTCAAGTATTGTTTTCCTTCATAAAACCCTCTTTGATCCACCCAGCTAGAAGTGATCTCTGAAATCTTATTTCTCTGCTTAACCTCTCTGCACTTAAATTATATTCTAAATTATATTGTAGTTATTAGCATACATATTTTACTTGTAGTTATTGCATCTCTGGGTACTTCATATTTTGCTAATGGGACTCAGTGAGCATAACTGCCTATAGTCCTGGGAATTAAGCAGTTTTAAGCTCCTTGACAGCAGGGACTAAGTAATTCTTTTTGTCTTTACATACTCAAAGCCTAGCACAGTGTTTGTGCAAACAGTAGACATTTGAGACAGCTATCTCAAAACAATTTTGACGCATACTATTAATCATTCAGCAGAGTTTTGAGAGCATACCCTTACTATAAACATATTTATTTATAAAAATTATATGCTGGTACTACTCTACCAATATGCCGTGTTCATTACAAATCGTAGACAAAAATAGAAATTATTAGAAATATTTAAAATTTTTTAATGGTTCAAAATATCTTGTTAAATTTTTACTAAATATAATTAATATTTTTAGTGAGAACAGTGTGACTGAAATAGTTTATTTTTTTGAATTTTTGATTTAATATTGACATAGCAGTACTTCCTCATATGCTGAAAGTGAACCTGTTGAGGGAATGATTGTTAATTCCACTGCACTGTACATCTCCTCCATTTTCCTCAGGATGCTTTGTATACCATATATAATGCATGTACAGGCTAAATTTGGGCATCATTGTCAATCTACTTATTAAATATTAGTAAAACAACTTTTTGTTAAAGTTTTTTGCTTGGCATTTATAATTTTTCTCAAGTGCCTACAGGAATCAGTCATACCTCGACTTTGTCAATCATGCCGTAGTCCTTGTGACTGTCATGTGGTTCAACATCAAAAGCTGATCTGTTTTTATTAATGGGAATAACACTGAAGTAGTTACATTACCATCTGCTTGCTGCTATATCCTAATAACCATTGGACCTTTCCATCTGAATTGCAGCTGAAACCTCTTACATGTATTATCTTACTGTTTAAGAATGTGATTGTTGTGAGAACAGGTATGTTTCTTTTTATATTCCTGGTGCTTTGCACTTCATAAGTGAATATTAAATACTTTTTTATTCATTTGAGTTAATTAGCAGCTCCTGATTGGCTGTGAACAAATGCAGGCTGGGTTCAACCAGAATCTTACTGTTGGCACGTAGAGAACACAGGGTGTGTGGGGCAGAGTTCCTCTTTCTTAAGTAATTGTCTTATTGAATTCTAAGTTAGAAAGATTGATTGATTAGAATGAACCTCTTTAATTTCTTACATCAACTCTTATCTGAAATGTAGGCATAGGCATGCTGCAATAACCCTGCACGAACACTGTTTTGGAGTTTGTTTATAAATGGCTCCTTATGGAATATTACTTTATTTTGTGTCTCCCATTTTAATAATGATAATAACAATAACAGTAATAAGAGCAGTTAGCGTTTCTGTAGCACTTCAAGATTTGCCAAAGCACTTCACATATATTATCTCGTTTCTTCCTCACAGCAATCCTGTGAGGTAGATTGCTATTATTATCCCAGTTTTTCAGATGAGGAAACAGGCTGAATGAGTCAGTGTGACTTGTGTGAGGTCATGTAAGACTCTGAGTTGGATTTGAATTCAGGTTTTCTTGATTCTAAGAACAGAGCTCTTACCCAGTATGCCACCTTTTAACTCAACCATAATTTTAATAGAGCTAGAGCAATCAAAAATTTTAGGTGGTTTTTTTCTTTACAAAATCATGCTATCTATCAAGGTAGTCTTTAAGGTCTTGGTCTGTAACATTCGTGGGTGTAGTTGGAGATTGGTTACATTCCAAATTCTTTCCTGAGGTCAATTCGAGATTTGCAGGAACATTTTTTTCTTAACCCACTTGGATTTGTATTATATTCCTTGGATTTGGAGATCTGAGCTGTTTGAGCTGTTAGAGTGTGCCACTTTCCATAGGAGCATCTGATTTAACAGTAAACTGTGCATCACTGTTGCCTACTTCTTGAAAACACATTCCCTTTTCTCCCTAATACTGCCACCACTCTGGTGCAAGCCCTCATCACCCTATGCCTTGATTATTTCAGTAACTTGCTGGTGGGCCACCCTGCCTCAAGTTTTCCTCTACTCCAAATTGACCTCTATTCAACCCCCAAAGTGATTTTCCTAAAGCATAGGCCTGACCATGTCTTCTGTGCTTTTGGTATCTCCCCTTCCAGATAATGTGAATCAATCCCTCTGATCTCATAGTTGTGCTACTTCTGTCATGGGTCTCCTCTATGTATGCTTTGTCCAGATTGGCTATTTTCTCTGTTCTTTGTCCTCTTTAACTCTGCTTCTAACTTCTCTTCAAGAACGTCTGGTACTCTAATAGGAGAGTCTGAATGTAGTGCCTCTACCATCTTAAATGGTGAATCATCTTTCAGTCATCTTTCTAGCTTTTTTCCATTTTTCTTCTCCATGCTATCCTTCTGTTTTTATCCTTCAGTGCTTGTGGAATAACTGTTACTAGTGGAGTTCTTGCTATGTTTTCTTTAAATTGATTTTTCCCTCTGTTGCTTCTCTCTGCTTTATGAGGTTTTACAAACATTTTAAAATTTTAAAATATTTGGAAATTGATTGCCTTTGGCTGCTGCCTCTTCTTTACTTGGTAAGTAAAATAAATATTTGTTGACTAAGGGACCTTTAAGACTTTTTTATCCTGTTTGCTACACTATCATTTGACATTAGTTAAGCATTTATATAAGATTACTATAAAATCAGTATTGGTATAATTTTTACTGTCCGTTATCCATTTTCATTTTCAGTTGTCTTAGGTCAGGATTAAGTTACATGCATATGATATCCTTTTCTCTTTTTTTTAAGCTAATTCTGATCTTTGCTCTAACAAGTTGTTAGTCCAGTTAAACATAGATGATTCAGAGATAAATCCACATCAATAGCAAGCTTTCTGTCTGTTAAAATGTAATACAATTCATTTTCTGTGATTTTTTTTTGTGCGCACCATATCTATCACCTACTGATTCTTCTCTCAGAGAAAGTATTCATTAAAGGTGTGAGGCTTCTGTGTAGTCTACAGTTTTTTATCCTCTTTTATTTCTTTTTTTTCTTTCAGTTCTTTTTAACCCATGCTTTTCAGTATGTTTCTTACCATTCTTTACTATCCCCACCTTGGCATTGAAGTCAGCATTTGGTTTGATGAACAAAGTGTATATTGATTCAATTTGGAGAGTCTTATCGAATTGTTCATAGGATTTTTGTCATCCTCTACAGCTGATATTGGTATGTAAGCTACATTTAGTTTAATGGTCTTTTTGAAAATACTCATTAGCATTGCATTATGAAATGACCATGTACGATCAATGACATGTTTCCTATTGCTTTTGAGCATACAATTATGCCAATTTAACAGACTGTTTTCTTTGATATACTAAGAAGTATCTGTGAGCTATTTTTTTTTTCTGGTGAGTCAGTTGGGGTTGAGTGACTTGCCCAGGGTCACACAGCTAGTGAGTGTTGTGTGTCTGAGGCCACATTTGAACTCAGGTCCTTCTGACTCCAGGGCTAGTGCTCTCTCCACTGCGCCACCTAGCTGCCTGTCTGTGAGCTATTCTTCCATTGAACTGTACCTTTATTCTCTCTTCTCTAAGAAGAATCTGTGAGCCATTCTTGCGTTCAGCTGTACCTTCATTCTTCTGCTTTTGTTTATTGCAAGAATGGCGTGATTGGTGTGATTTAGCTTCTTTGGCAGTATATCCACTTGTTGGTCCCTGGACAGAGATCTCACTTTTGGAATAGCAGAAGTTAGATTAAAGATAGAGACGGCTGTTAAAGCCCTTTGCTCCCTTTTAGGGCGCGTTGCTGTCATCTCTGCAGAAGTAAAAGGGTTCCATGCAGAACTGAGGGCCATTGTGCATTTGTCTCTATTTTATGATTTGCTGTGACACAGATTGACTGGCTTACTGTTCATGAGCTTCTCTATACTTGCCTAGGTTGTTTTTTTAGAGAGCAGACTTAGTCTGTTGCCATGACCATACTCCCAAGTCTTTTCAGCATGGTAGGAGTATATGACAGGCCTTGCCTTCAGTTGGCATAGCCCTTCGTCAGTCCCACATAAATGAGGAGATGTTAGAGTAGAATTTTGTGTAGGGTGTAAGGCAGCTGAGTGGTATAGTGGGTAGAGTGCTGAGTCTGGAGTCAGGAAGACTCATCTTTGAGTCCAAATCTGGCCTCAGATACTTCCTAGCTGTGTGACCCCGGGCAAGTTGCTGAACTCTGTTTGCCTCAGCTTCCTCATCTGTAAAATGAGTTGGAGAAGGAAATGGCAAACCATTCCACTATCTCTGCAAAACCCCAAGTAGGGTCATGAAGAGTTGGAGGCAATTGAAAACACCTAAACAACAACAAATTGTGTAGGGTATATGTTTGGGGAATTTAATAACGATCCTTGAATGTTGAATATCATGGAACTAGAGTGGGAAGGAATTTAGACGTTGTTTTGTTGGCTCTTGGGAATCATTGAAGATTTTGGAACATGAAAGTGATATCATTTTAGTCTGTTTCGTCTTTTACCTGCTGCCAACATGATTTTCCTAATGTAGCCAGTAAGCATTTATTGGGCGCCTACTATGTGTCAGATCCTGTGCTTAAGTGCTAGGGATACAAAAAAAGGCAAGTGACATTCTCACCATCTAGGAACTAACAAAGGAGGAGAGAGCAAACAAACAAATGTGTGCAAATGAGCCATCTACAGGATTAATAGGAAGCCTTCCTGTGGAAGGTTGGATTTTAATTGGGACTTGAAGGAAGCCAGGAGATAGAGAAGAGGGAGAGTGTTTCAGGCAGGGGAGACAGCTAGAGAAACTACCTGGAGCTTGAGACATGGACTGTCTTGGTCATGAACAGCCAGAAGGCTAGTGTCACTGGACCAAAGAATATAAGGATATGATCTTAGACATGGTAGGAATCACTGGAATTTGTTGAGTTTGAGGGTTATGTGGTTGGACTTTGATTTTTAGAAAATCACTTTGATAGATTAGAGAATTGACTGGAGTAGGGAGGAGAGACTTGTCTAAGGCCAGCTTACTAGCGGGCTATTTCGGTAATCCAAGTATGAGGTGATGCCTGCAGGCACGACGATGGGATTGTATAAAAAAGGGGTATATTGGAGAGATGTTGCAAAGGTGAAATCAGTAAGCCTTGGCAAAAGATTGGATATGGAAGGTGAGAGAGAGTGAAGAGTTGAGGATGACTTCTAGGTTCTGAGCTTGGGGGACAGGGGAGATGGAGGTGCCCTCAACAGTAATGGGGAAGTGTGGGGGGGAGAAAGGATAATGTTTTGTTTTGTACATGTTGAGTGTAAGATGTCTACTAGACATCCAGTTCAGATGTCTGAAAGGCAGTTGGAAATGTGAGACTGGAGGTCAGTAGAGGGATAAGAGCTGGGAATCATCAACATTGAGATGATAATAAAATTATGTCATAAATAATTAAATCTGTCAGAACTGATGAGGATCACCAAGTTGAGTAGTTACAGAGGGAGAAGAGATGTGGGCCCAGAACAGAGCCTAGTGGGACATCTATGGTTAAGGGGAGTAATCTGGTTGAGGATTCAGCGAAGGAGGTGGAGGAGTGGTTTGGTAGGTTGCAGAACTAGGAGAGAGTGATGTTCAGAAAATCCAGAGAGAAGAGAGTACAGGGAGGAGAGAGTGATCAACAGTTTCAGAGGCTGCAGAGAGGTCAAGGAGAATGAGGATTGAGAAAAGGCCATGAGATTTGGTGATTTTGGTAAGGACAGTTTCAGTAGAAAGATAAGGTTGAAAGCCAGATTGTAAGGGATTAAAAAGAGGATGAGTAGAGAGGAAGTGGAGGTATCTGTTCTTGACAGCCATCTCCATTCTGTCTCCACATAGAAGCCAAAAGGATATTCCTGTAGCACAGATCCAGCTAAGTCATTCTTCTACTCATGGAGCTTCATGCTTTCCCATTTACACAGTGATAGTAGACAAACTCAAGGTTTGGCGTTTCACAGTCTGGAGCCAGTTTTTCTTTCCAGGTTAGTAGCATGCTGCTTCTCTCATGCACACGACACTCTACCAAACTGGCCTACTTGCTGCTCGCTGTGCGAGACGTTCCATCTTCTACCTCCATGCCTTTCCGTAGGCCATCCCCTCTGCCTGGAATGTTCTCCTCCATCACCTTTTCTTCTTTGGAAACTGTAGGTCTCTTAAAAGGTCGGCTGAAGTGCTACCCCCTTCAAAAGGCTTTTCCTGATTTCCCAACTGCTAGTTCTCCCCTTACCCCCCCAAACGACTTGGCATTTATTTTGCATATACCTTATATTTAATCATTTACATGTTATATACCCCTGAAGTAGAAATATGTTTTTTTAAAAAAGTATTTGGCTAGGCAGTGGGGTTAAGTGACTTGCCCAGGGTCACACAGCTAGTAAGTGTTATGTGTCTGAGGCTGGATTTGAACTCAGGTCCTCTTGAATCCAGGGCTGGTGCTCTATCCACTGCACCACCTAGCTGCCCCTGAAAGTATGCTTCTTGAAAGCAGTCAATGTGTCTACCCTTTCTAGTGGCGTTCTCAGTGCCTAGTGTGGTTCCTGGCATGTAGAAGTCCCTTATTAAATGATTTTGAATGATATATGGCAGGGATTCTTCCCGTTGCTAAAAATTGTGCGATCCTAAATTGAACATGAGATTTTTGTTGCATGAGGGATGCATCCACTATTAGAATAGTTAGCTATACAGAGGTTTTTGTTTTTTTGTTTGTTTCTCCTAGGAATTTGGTTGAATTAATCTCTGTCCTCAAAGTAGCAGTTAGGTGATACAGTAAATAGAGTGCTGGAGCTGAAGTCAGGAAGACTCGAGTTCATATTTGGCTTATTGGCTGTGTGACCCTAGGCAAGTCATTTAATTTTTCTGTGTCTCAGTTTCTTCAACTGTAAAATGAAGATAAGAGAGAGTAATACTTGCTTCTCAGGGTTGTTGTGAGGATAAAATGAGATATCTTTTAAGCACTTTGTAAACCTTAAAGGACTATGTAAATACTAGCAATTTAAAAGCTACTATATTAAAATTATATACATTAAACCTTGTACTTCTGTATCTAAAATGGACTTGCCTTTCACCTCATGAGGTAAGTCACTCTTTACTTAGTCATCAAGCTGCATCAATGTAGACTGTATTCTTAAAAAGTAACTCATTGTTCAATATCTGTCATAAATTTGAGAATTGAATGGTCAAGGGATTGGAGATCACAGCATGGATGAAGATGCCTTACTGTGACATAGAAGTGACCCTGAATTTTTAAAGGTTATGCCAGCTGAGCGCATAGATAATGCAACCTAAATATAAAAGGTCAGATCTTTAAAAAAAAATGCAGAGGAATGGAAGGAAATATATATATGGTTAAGATCTATTCCATTGTTAGAACTGTGGTTGAAAGCTGTGAAAAATGTTCCGAAGAATAAATGCATACTCTCAACAATCTAATGAAAGATTCTTCCAAATGACTAATAACAAAGAGCTAAAAATGAAAATAACCCCTGAGGTTTCAGCTCACCTGGAAAAGAAGCAGAGAGAACAGATGGAAAAGTAAAACTAACTAATGTTGGAGGGGTTGCATAAAGACAAGCACACTGCTATTGGCAGAGCCATGAATTGGTCCAGCCATTCTGGAAAACTCTTTGGAATTTTACAAGAAAAATCACTAAAATGTTTAAGAACTCTTGATAGAAACGTCCCAGCAATTTATGGAGGTCAGAGACAGAAAGACCCCACATATATGAAAATATAATAGCATTTTTGTGGTAGCAGAAAAGTGGAAACAGAGGGGTTTATTGATTGGGGAATAGCTGAGCAGATTATGATATGTAAATGTAGTGGACTATTTTTGTACCATAGGAAACAATGGAAAAGAGGAATTGAGAGAAACACGGGAAGACTTTTATGAACTGATGCAGAGTGATGTAATCAAAATTTGAACAATGTACAGAAAGACTAGTAGTGTAAACAAAAAAAGAACACTACAAGGAATCTGAATGCTAAGTAATTTTAGAAAATAATATTGGCCCTGAAGAAGAGCGGAGGAAGCACTTCCCTCTCTGATAAGTGTGGAATGTGATGTGCACTTATCAGATGGGGTTATTGCATTATTTGGCATTGTTCAATTTTTTCTTTGTAAGAACACATTGGTTTGCTGTAGGGTGTATATCTAGAAAAGACCAATGTAAAAACAAAATATATCAGTAAAACTTATTATTAATTCTTGGTGGTTGATTAATTTCATTTTATTTTTAAAATTATTTGGTTAGTGAGTTCCTGTGTAATCCACATTGGTTTTTTCAGACAAAACTCTCCCTTTGCCTCTTTAGAACTTTATTTCAGGTCCTTCCTAAATCTGGGCTGGTTTCCTCTGTCGAATTTGAGTCTGTTGTATTTTGTCTCCTCTTTCTCTGAGTCTTTTGAAACCTGTTCTCCCAAAATAGAGGCTTTATGTCAGACTACCTGATTTTCTTTTCTATCGTAAATTCTAAGAATGAACAGCCACTCTCCCCAAAGTTCCAGTCATTTTAACCTTGGAAACAAATTCTTCCATGTCAGTGAGAATCAGATGCAGAATAGAGTTTCCTCTCCTTAATTTCTCTACTTTTTGAAAGATGATATCATTAAGACAAGTCATGAATTTTATTAGTTAGTCTGCTTCGGGCAGAGATAGAGCTTTAGCAGATGTCCAGATAATTGAAGTATGACCTCCAACCTTCCATCACATATGTCTGTCCTAGACTTGTGATCAATTTCAGAACTTCCTGTCTATTTCTTCTTTCTGTCCATATGGCCTGTAGTATACTCAAGAGAATAATATTCTGTTTCTACCTACCTTGATTTTCATTGAAATGCCTCCATCTTGTTTGCCTGCTCTGCTGGATTTCTGTGTGAGTATATCTTTAGGTACTGCTAGTGCTACCTTGCTTGTGTGTAAGTTTATGCACACATAACATACAGATGTACACACAGTTTTATGAATCAGATTCCTTTTGAGTAAGTTATACCTTTCCATAACTATTTCCCATCAGGCTGGTCTTGATTCAGAAAGTCTTGATGATAACAAATTTGTTATCTTCTATTAGGCTCTCTAGTTTACCTTACTTACTATCTACATACTTTTGTGCATGTGTATGGGCACCTGAGACTTTGGGTGTTATTCTGTGACCTTTTTTGATTTTGGCTCCTGAGAGCTTCTTGAGTATTTGTAAGTGTACTTAACAGAAGCTATCCTCATAATGTAGCTAGCTACTCTGCAAATGCACTAAGCAACTTTTTCCCTCCCTCTTCTTTTGATTAGACTTGCAAGATTCTAGGCAAATAACAGCCCTTTTTAGTCTGTGTTAAGTGTATTCCATTGCTTGCCAGAATCCTGTCATTATTAAAGCTTTTATTAAAATTAATTACTGTTAATGAAGAGATGGCTGGAAAAAAAATTATGAAGAGCTTACTATATGCCAAGCAACTAATCTCAACAGATACAAATGGAAAAGTCAGACAGGTCTGTATCAAGACGCTCACATTCTTGAAGAGGAAGAAAACCATCTTCTTGGGCTTTAGGCATCAGGGGCTGATCCCAAAGGTGCCACAGCCATGAAGCTGTTCTTTTTCCAACTCATTCAGCTTGTCGCCGGTTATGATCCATAGATCTTGGTGGTACCTAAAACTCTTTGTGATGTGAAACTAGTAATGAAATATTCATGGTATTTTTTGCTTTATAAAATGCTTTACACATTTTACTCAGTTTTATCACAACAACCCTGTGAGAGAGAGAGAGTACAAATGTTTGACAACAAGCTGAGGCTCACAAAGGAGCCCCTTGCTTAGGGCCACACAGCTATAAAATAGTAAAACTGTCATTCAGTCCAGGAACCTTCATGATAAATACAGTTAATAATTATCTTACTGCATCATGAGAGTTTCTTCTTTAGTTACAACTATGTTTTTAGTCTTCAAGAAACAAAATTGGTTTACATTGTGTATCATCAATAGTGGTTATTTTGTGGGGTAAGTGTGGGAAAAGTTTAAACCTCTGTGATTCCATTGGTATAGGAAACTATTATGAGAAAACTCCCTTTACAAATGAAGATTAGCAACTGTGCTAAAATTTGTGGGCTTAAGCAATTGCCTGGGACATTGAGAACTTGGATCCATGGTCACATAGTCAGCGTGGATCAGAGGGATGGCTTGAATTTAGATTTTCCTGACTCAGATTTAGATCTATTCACTATTTCATGTTTTATTATGAAACAGAATATGTAATTGCTTTAATTATTTTTGTTATGCTTCCCTGGCATTTCTACAAATTTTCTATGACACTAAGCTATAGAGTGAGTGTATTGAGTTATTTCATGCATGTTTTTTCTCATTTTGCTACTCAACAGTATTATTTTGCTGACTCATTCAACTTATCAGTATTATCCACTGACAGATTTTCTGCAATAAATGAAGTATGTATAAAATGCTTTGTAAATCTCAAAGTCAGGTCAACAGACATTTATTACATGTTTATTTTTGGGCCACACACAGTGCTGAGCACTAGAAATAGAAAGAACAAGGGAAATATAGTCCTTACCATCAAAGAACTTACATCCTAATGGGGGAAGATGACACATAAAAAGAAAGTAAAATAGAGGGATGCACTTTTACAGAAGCATAGGCAGTGAGTTTGGAGAGCCTGCAGAGGAATTAAGACATTGCTGGCACGGGCATTTTCCTTAAAATGGAGTTTGCGGGAGAAACCAGCTAATTATAAAAAGGGGCTACATGGGTGAAGTGAGAAGGTTGAGAAGTCTAGGAATAGAATAATTTCCAAGGTGAGGAGGAAGCTTCTTTGTCATGGTAGAAAAAGTCCAGGGAGTCAGGAATAGAGACTGGAGAGGAATAAAAACACCACGTAAATGCTAATTGTGATGAGCCACTTATTCCTATTTATGAAATTTTTGAATTTAAGGATTTTAAGGAATTTAAGGATTTTAAGGAATTTAAGGAAGGGACAACAGAACATTTATAGAAAAAGGAAGAGTTGATAGGTGTCATTCTTATCCTTTTGTTTATAGTTTTTTTCATTAAAACTTTTGTATTAAAAATATGGCTCTTTGTACGCAGTGGAACTTGGGAATTGCTAAAAGTGTTATGTGGTTTTCCTGTTGCAAGCTAGCCTCACTCTTCCTCCTATTCAATTCTGGTTCCAACTTAACCCTTTTTTATTCAGCATCTGTCGTGTGTGTGTGTGTGTGTGTGTGTGTGTGTGTGTGTGTGTGTGTGTGTGTGTACACATTCAACTGATAAGCCATCCACTAGCATTTCTGAACAGTGGGATATTTTCCATTCTAATCATTTTTCCAAAGATAATACATGGAGGAAGTGACATAAGGCTGTTCTCAAGAAAATGTAAGATGAGGGGTAGCTGTGTGGCGCAATGGGTAGAGCTTCGGCCTTGGAGTCAGGAGGGCCTGAGTTCAAATTTGGCCTTAGACACTTGACACTTACTAGCTGTGTGACCCTGGGCAAGTAACTTAACCCCTATTGCCTCACCTTCCCCCCACCTCCCCTCCCCAAAATGTATGATTTAAAGGAGTGGTGGGCCAGTCATGTGGCCAATGTGCAGGATACACGGACAGCCCAAGTGATCCACCGATATCCATAAAGTATAGAGACCAATGGAAAGGCCTCTAGCATGTTTGTCGGATCCTCAGTGGAGGAGCATTGGAAGAAGGTCCACAAGAGTCATGTGAGAGAGGGAGGCATGAATGAGTTGGGATCTGCACTAATAGAGAATATGACAAATTTAGAGCAGGCAGGGATCTTAGAGATGAATCCTTTTATTTGACAGATGAGGAATCTGGGGCCCAGAGAAGTTAAATGATTTTCTTGAGGTCACCCAGGTAGTAAACAAAGAGCCTCAGTTTAAACCCAGACCCAGAGACTCCAGTTGTACTTCGTGTTCACGTTGGTGAGATCACGTAACATACAAATTGAAGTATAATGACCACTCTAGGTTTAGTTCTTTTAGTTTTTAAGAAAATCAAGCCAATTCAGGAAACATTTGGTTTAGGTTTAAACTAGGAGCCAGGTACTAGTATACAAAGACCGATAAAAGACAGACTCTGATCCTTGAGCCCATAATCTACTTTGTAGGTTCAGAGAATTACACTGCTGTTAACAAGGGATAATGTAAGTGCAAAGAAGAATTCTAGGCAAAATTTTATAAGGAATTTAGAAGAGAGTTCACTGCCAGTGAGGAATTGGAGGGGTGGTAATGTGGGAGAGGATGAATGAAGATGTCAGATAATTTAAATTTGATCTCTCAATACATTAGTGACTCTTCTGCCTTATTGTAGTGAAAGATTTTCAATTTTCTCTTTGTGATGTTAAATTCCATGTGAATTCACTATCCCCATTGGGGGCAAATTTCTTCTATTTTCAGCCATGCCCCACAGCAATTCAAAAAGAACAGAAAATGGATTATAGACTGTGTCTTATGAAAGAGTTCTCAATAATTACAACAGAGGATAAGTTACAGTTTAAAGGTACCTTCCTAAATTACCAGTCAGTTCATCACTCTAATTAACAGTTTGCTGTATAGATTTGGCAACTGTGACCACTGGAATAACTGTGAGTTGTTTCGATAGGAAGAAGCAAGGGAGAGAGAGATTTAAAAAAAGTTATCTATGTAGTATGTTCTGTCAAGATAGCACCAAACATTTTATGTTTTAATTTTTTTGTTCATGATTTTGTCTGAAACTTATGCAGAATCTTAGAATATTGTTTAGTTGCAAGAAATCACTCAGTAAATATTTCTTGATTTACTGAGATGTGACTTTTCTACAAGAAAATACATCATTAGGACTGCAGCATATATATATATTTATATTTATATAAAATTTTCGCTAGAGACTGGCTGATCTGATGAAGAGGTCTGTGAACTGAAAATGAATGAATAAAAAGGCATATTTAATAGATGCTTACTATGTGGAAAGCTTTGGGGTTACAAATGCAGCCCTTACTCTCAAGGAGCTTATATTCTAACAGGGAGAGAATAATGACTTAGGAAGAGTGTTTTAGTTTAGGTAAAATCTTAGGGTTGTCGAGTTGATGGATATGTCCTTTCCAGAGGCTATCATAGTGTTGATTGATTATAGTTCTGAGAGTAAGAGGTGAGGGTGTGTGAAGGGGAAATATGGTCAGGACAGAAAATGTCCTGGCTGAAGAAGCCCAGTTCCTGGAAATTCAGAGGGGAATGGTTTAACTCTTCTAACAGGGTCTCTGAAGGTCCATTTTGAAGTGTGAAGCAACAGCAGTGATAGGGCAGAAAATGGAGGAGGAAGGAGAAAAGTTCCTGAATTTAACTGTTTAAAGGGACATTGTGAAGAGCAGGTGTAAGATAGAAGAATAGCAGTGGAAGTATGCATTATATTGGCAGAAAATAAATGGGAACAGTTTTCAGAAGAAGAAATGCTTGTCAACCGTATAAATGCTCTAAAACACTAACAATAAGAGAAATGCATATTAAAACAATGTTCTGTCTCATACCCATTAAATTGACCAGTGTGGAAAAAAGATAGTCATTTTTACTGATTGTAGAAAGTTAGATACATTAATATCTATTTTATTGTCCAATTAATCTCCATTTAGTATCAGAGAAATTTGGATTAGTAGCAGCCATTCTATAAAACAGTTTGTTTGGATCTAAGTAAGAAAAGTCACTGGCTTATTTCTGTCTTTTGGCCCCACTTGGGGTAAATGCCCTAATGAGGCAGTGACAGAGTTCAGTTTTACAAGTTATAATTGATTACCTACTATGTCTAAGACATTGTGGTAGGTGCTGAGGATGCAAAGGCAGAGCAAAACAAAAAAACCCAAACAAACTTCAGCCTTCCTAAATGTTCTTGCTCTCCAGAAGCTTAGATTTTTACTGGGGGGGGGGGGAAGAGACACATGTGTGCAAGCATGCACATAAATGTAAAGGAATTTTAATGTGTCATGAGAAAAGATGAATAGGATGGATTCAGAGAAATGTTGGAAGACCTGTGAAGTTATGCAGAGGAAATAGAGTGGAGCCAATTAATGCTCTGTGTGTGTGTGTGTGTGTGTGTGTGTGTGAGAGAGAGAGAGAGAGAGAGAGAGAGAGAGAGAGAGAGAGAGAGAGAGAGAGAGAGAGAGAGAGAGAGAGAGAGACTATAGTAATATATCTGAAAACACTGAAAGGCAGCTGAACTTAGGTTAATGCAATAGACCATCTTGGTTCCTGAGAACATAGAATATGATGCACATTCTTCTTAGTAGGTAGATGGGAGACAGCATGTATGGAATAGTTGTCAGACCAGGTTGTCTTTTTGGTTAGTTATGCTTAAGTATTTTCTTTGTTGTAAGGGAAATTTAAGTGGTAAGGTTATAAAGTGGGTGTTTCTATTAAAAAAAAACAAAAAACAAACAACCCCAGAAACAAAGGGCGTTAATTTTTTAAAAGTTTAAACAATAGCTGCAAAACAGGGCACAAATAATACTCCCAACTAAACCTGAGATTTTAACACTTGGATTCCTAAATAGGTAGTAGTGTGGAGTAGTGGAAAGATTGCTGCATTTGGAGTCCTAACACCTAGAATCAAAGCCTGGCTTTTCCTCTTAATACTTGTGTAGTTTTAGGTAGTCACTTAACCCCTCCAGTCCTCACTTTTCCTTGTCTACAAGATGAAGCTGGATTTCCAGAGTCCCTTTTTAACAGTAAATCCATGATCTTGTCTCATATATTTAGAAGAAAGAGGGCAGAAGAGCAAGTAATATAATACCTTGTATAGAGGATATGTCCCCTTTCTTCCTCCCTCCTACCTGGCCCCTGTATAATTTCACAACCCCTAGATGTGTAATATAAAACCTTAGAATTAAGGTCTGCTAGCTCAGCCTCTCCCTACCACAAGCATGAATCCCCACTGTACTCTCCTGCCAAAGAAGTCATCTCTGCTCAATAACTCCTGTGAAAACAACCTCATTTACTTAATTTTTCAATAATTCTTCTTGCTAGGAAGTTTTTGTGCTTCTCAGTAATTTTCACCCATTGGTACTGTGGCATATAGGAAAAAGCACTGGGTTAGGGCTTGGGAGATGATCTGTGTTGTCATCTCGTCTCATCATTGTGTCACCTCAGACAAGCTACTTAATTTTCTAGTACTGAGCTTAATCAATTCATAAAATTGAGGAGGGGGGTGGGGAGTGGAAAGCTGTACTACATTATCTCTCTGACTCCTTCCAGTTCTAATAATCAGTCATGGAATAAGTACAGTTGTCATTCTCCAGTAATGTTTACCACATTATTCTCTACTGGTGGAAGTCCTGTTGATGGTGCCTAGGTCTTCTGTTTTAGGTTACTCCACGAGTTCCTGTTTGGCTTCTACCTGTTACTTCCACGTCCAGTCTCTGAGCTCTCTTGCAGTATATTTTTAAGTAGAGCCTCGTCTTGATGTCTTCTGAGGAAATTACTCATTAGCTTTTTCAGCAGAGTCTCATTTGTTAACATTAAATTTCCAGAACAAGGTACTCTAGTCTTAAGATAGTTCCTTCTTATTGTTTACTCATGGACTTTTTTAGTTATACCTAGAACCCTCACAGCTTCTGAATAGGTTCTTTGTGCCCTCACAGACATAGTCTTTTTTGCTGACACTTTACTGCTCCCCAGTACTTGATCTGTATGTCTGTGGAGGGGGGAGATCATTGTGACTGACTTTGGCCTCAAATAAAATCATTGAAATTTACCCCAGCCTGGTGTCATCCCACCTGTTCCTTCTCCAAGGGATACATATCCTATTTGGCTCTAAGTAATTACTCAATAAATATTTCTTGGTTCACTTAGATAGGACTTTTCTACAAGAAAATACATCGATAGGGCTACAATAAATGTATTTACATGGAGACTACCTAATCTGATGTGAGGTCTATAAACTGAAGATGTAACTTGTAGTTATACACATATCCTAATTCTTCAGATGTGATGAGACATTTTCTTGTCACTTTACCTTCATCTAGTAATAGATAACCATAGGAAGATCTCAGAATCACAGATTTTAGGGGTTAGAAGAAGAATTAGACTCTGGTCCCATATGTAACAAAATATAGCAGCCCTCATATTTTTGAAAACTGCATTTCTTTCAATTAACTAAAATCTATTTTCTCTTTACCAACCTCCCTTCTTGTTAAAAAAACAAACCCCCTTGTAACAAATATGCATAGTCAGCCTCTGCATTGATCACGTCCAATAAATATATGGCTTACCCCTGGTTCTAAAAGTTCTTTGTCAGGAGGTGTGTCCTCCCTCATCATTGATCCCTGGAATTATGGCTGGTCTGTCGTATGGATTTAGTCCAACCTATACCCTAAAAAACAGTCCACATTGCAGGGTTCCTAATGTGTTGTTATCCTGTCCTCCAGCTTCTGCTTAACAACAGGAGGGTAAAACTCACCACTTCTGAGTCACTGTTATTCAAGTTTGTATAGCTCTGATTGTTAGGAAATTTTCCCTAGCATTCAAGTGTCCTAGAAGTATCAAGGACATGTGTGAAATGAGTTATCTTCCTGTTCTCTCACTTCAGATGGCATATTCTTTGTTGTTGTTCAGTTGCTTTTAGCTGTATGTGACTCTTCATGACCCCTTTTTGGATTTCCTTGGCAAAGATATTGGAGTGGTTTGCCATTTCCTTCTCCAGCTCATTTTACACATGAGGAAACTGAGGCAAGCAGGGTTAAGTGACTTGACCAGCATCACATAACCAGGACGTGTCTGAGGCTGGATTTGAACTCAGAAAGATGTGTTTTCTTGACTCCAGGCCCCAGCACTCTACCTACTATGCCACCTACCTGCCCCTAATTATTATTCTTCATACCTCTCTAGGTATATATATCCACTAAGGACCCTGTTTTCCACTGTTAAGATATAAGAAGGAAGGTCATTGCTTAGAAATCTTATTCTTATTGACTGAATTTGTACTACTTAATATTTAAATAGAACATTTAATAGTTAAGCAACTTAAAATTCTTCTAGCTTTTATTCTTGAAATAATAGAAATGGATTTGTTGTTTTTGCTAGTGAACTCTTGAAACTGGTATGTTTTTACTTTCATCTAAGATATTTATTTCCAACAGTTTTTAAAAATAAAAACAATTTTTAATATGCAATCTATATTTTACAAGGAATACCACTGAAGAAAATGTCATTAAGTACTATATATAATCTATGAGAATCCTAGTACATACATTGTAGTTTTGGCTCTGGAATAATAAGAGATGATACTCCTTTAAATAATACTTGTTTTAGATATCCTATTCATTGTATTGCCCTTAGCACAAGCTTTTTAGTTTTTAAATTGAATTTAAATAATTAAAGGAAGAATGAATAGAAGATGCTGTTGTCATGAAATAACCAGGACTGAAAGTACTGCTTATTAGACTTCACATAGTTGTTATGTTCCCTCTCTTATTATGCACTGTACTCTTGTTTCCTGTCACATAGTGCTTTGAGCCTTTTGCATACTATTAGTTATTTAGCATTTGGGTATGTCATCTTTCCCACCATATATGCCAGCTTCATTAGGGTAGAGACCATGCCTTAATAATCTTTGCATCTCCTTCAGCATCCATGCTATGCATAGGTTCTTGAAATAAGAACAGTGAACGTGAGCTTGGACAGACTTGGGAGAAAAAAGGGTCTGGTGTGCAGTGAGCTGTTGGGTCATGAAGAGTATATTGGTTATTCCTCTATTTCAATACATGACTGGCTCACCCCTTCTAAGTGTGTATCTCTGTGATGATGTTCTTTGTGCCATTTCTGCACAGTTGTTGTTAGTAATATGCTGTAACCTGCTCACACCTATAAGTCCATTCAGGTCAATAAGCTTTTATTGTATTGTAGACAGCACATATAAGACACTCTTCCCGGTGCTAAGATCCAGAGGAATTCATGAAAAACATTATCTACCTTAAAGAGCTTCTCTTCCAGTGTACTACCCAAAGATAAACATCCAAGAACTTATGAGGTGATTTTAGGAAGGAAAGTGCACCAGTGCCAACGCTGAGGGGGCATCAGTAAGTCTGTGGGAGGCTGGATGTCAGTGAAGCCTTGAGACAGCAGTTGATGTGAGGAAGGTGTGTGGACATTCCCACTGCCAGAATGTCTGTGTCCTTTTGAGAAAACTAGCCTGGCTCATGGGGCAGGAGCCTTAGTGCCACACCATTGTTCAAATACTACCTCCTTAAGTGAACTTTACCTTATTCTTCCCCCCTCCCCGCCCCCCCAGAAGTAACCTTTTACCCTTTGGACCTCACACAGCACTTTGGTTACATGTCCCTGATGCATTCTGTTTATTTGTGCATATATGTCATATCCCCCTCCTAGGTTTTAAGTTCCATGAAATTAAGAACTGTTCTGTATCTAAAATTTTAATTTCACGTAGCATTCAGCTCAACATAAATATCTGCTATGTGCAAGACATGATGTTTATTATCATGGGTACCACAGATTCTGTCGTATTCTGTGGAGCTTATGTTCTGTTGTGAGGTGGAGATGGTTAATGCAAGGAGCTCAAAGAGCAAACGGAAGGGTTGGACCAGATGGATTTGGAGGATTGGGAAAGGCTCACATGGGAGGCAGCATCCGAGCTAAGCCTTGAACGGAGCTGAGCATTGTAAGAGGTGAAAGCCAGGGTGATTGCATGATATGACTGATGTAATTAGATGGGGACTCTGATATTAAATTTGGGAAGAATAAATGGATTGCTGTGCATTAGTGAAAGTCCAGCTGAGGTCAGAAAACATAAATTATCTGAAAAATTCTATGCTGCAGACCTCCTGTATCACAAGACGAAATAAATGAGGAATTGGGGAAACAGATCACAGGCATGCCACAGAAGCATGATATCCTAGTTAATCAGATATATCTTCATACAGACTGTTTCAAAAGCAGAGCAGCTAATTGCTTCTTGACTTGCTTTAATGTAACTGGATTTTCCTTGAGTTCATAGAGGGTTCAAAATTTTGAAATGCATCCCAAATACTAATCCTTGATAAATGGGCTTCAGAAATCGGATCAAATTGAATTTATATTTGACCTAAGTCAAGAGAAGCATCTTTTGAGTTCATGATCTCTGTGAACTTTGTATCTTTTAATGCTATTTGGAATAGGAAAAATCATAGGATCATAAGCAGTCAAGCATTTATTTAGCACCTAATCTCTTCTAGGCACCATGTGTCTTGGAGACACATAAAAAGGGAAAACAAATAGTCCCTGCTGTCAAGGAGCTCACAATGGGGAGACAGCATGCAAACAGAGAGAGGGCTTTGTCTTGGCAGGGAGAAAGGCCACCTTCCTCTTCATGGAAGACAGGAGTGAAGGAAAGAGACAGTGTGGGAAGATGTCTGAGTGATATGAGATAAGGATCTCTCATCACATGGCCTTCATTTTTTTCAGTGAACTATGAGAAAAATTAGAGAAACAAAGAAGCAGTTACTTACCAACAAGGGAAAAGAGAATCATAGAATATAAAATGGAAACTTTTGATTAAATAAAATGAAAAGGTTTTGCATGAGCAAATCCAGCTCTTCTGGAAAGTAATTTGAAATTATAGTCAAAAAAGTTGCTTTGACCCAGTAGACCCATACCCCTGACATATTAAAGATAGAGGAAAAGGTTCCATATATGCAAAACATATTTATAGCAACTCTTTATTTGGTAGCGAAAGCGTAAAAACTAAGGTGGATGCCCTTTAATTGAGGAGTGGCTGAACAAACTTTGATATATGAATGTAAGAGAATACTATTGTGCTGTAATAAATGAGGAAAAAGATGGTTTCAGAGTGATGTAGGAAGACTTATACGACTCGATAGAGAGTGAAGTGAGCAAATCCAAAAGAATATTTTATAATACAAGGTCAGTATTATAAAAAAGAACAGTTCAGACAGACAGTTCTTTTTTTTTTTTAATTTCCAGTTACATGTAAAATCAGTTTTTAACATTAATGGGTTTGTTTTTGTTTTTTTAAATTTTGGAGGCAGTGGGGGTTAATTGATTGCCTAGCGTCACACAGCTAGCTAGTTAGTATCTGAGGCTAGATTTGAATTCAGGTCCTCTTGACTCTAGGGCTGGTGCTCTATTCCAAATTCTCTCCCTCCTTCTCCCCATCCCTCCTCCTTAAGAAGGCAATAATTTGACATAGATTATACATGTGCAGTCTAATGCAAAACATTTCCATATTAGCCATGTTCCAAAAGCAACCTCAGACCCCCCAAAAAACACAAAACCAAATCTCATGAAAAATAGAGAGTAAATAAAAGTATGCTTTGATCAGCATTCAGACTTCATCTGTTTTCTCTCTAGAAGTGGATAATATTTTTGTTTTTTGGTTTTTTTTGCTAGGCAATGGGGTTAAGTGACTTGCCCAGGGTCACACAGCTAGTAAGTGTTATGTGTCTGAGGCCGGATTTGAACTCAGGTCCTCCTGAATCCAGGGCCGGTGCTCTATCCACGTGGATAATATTTTTCATAAGTCCTTTGGAATTGTCTTGCATCATTGTATTACTGGAAACAGCCAAGTCAGTCATTCGCAATTGATCATTGTACAATAATCCTGTTAGTGGTATACAATGTTCTCCTGATTCTCCTTACTTCTCTTTGCATCAATTCATATAAGTCTTTCCAAGTTTTTGTGAAACCATCTTGCTTGTCATTTTTTTATGGCACAATAGTATTCCATCACAATCATATACCCACAACTTGTTCAGCCATTCTCCAATTGATGGGCATTCCCTTAATTTCCATTTCTTTGCCATCACAAAAAGAACTGCTATAAATATTTTTGTACATAATTGTTCTCTTCCTCCCCCCCCCCTTTTAATCTCTTTGGGATACAGACCTAGTAGTGGTATTGCTGGGTCAAAGGGTATATATAGTTTTATAGCCCTTTGGGTGTAGTTCTAAATTGCTCTCCAGAATGATTGTTGGATCAGTTTATAACTCTGCCAACAGTGCATTGGTGTCACAGTTTTTCTGTATCACCTCCAACATTTCCCTTTTCTGTTATATTAACAAATCTGGTAGATGTGAGGTGGGATCTCAAGAGTTGTTTTAATTTGCATTTCCCTAATCAGTAGTGATTTAGCAATTTTTTGAAAGATAATTCTGATCAACTAAATGATCAACCATGATTCCAGAGGAAGGGTAAAGAACTCTGTCCAACTTGTGACAGAGATGGTGGACTAAGGAGCAAAATAAAAAATGCTAGCTGCACAATGGTTAGAGAACTGGGCCTGGAGTTAGGAAGACTTGGGTTCAAATCCAGTCTCAGACACCCCCTGGGCGAGTCACTTAACCTCCATTTGCCTCAGTTTCTTCTATTGTAAAATGAAGATAATAACACCTGCCTCCTAGTGATGTGGGGATCAACTAAGGTAATGTCTCGTACTTGGCACATAGTAGGTGCTGTATAAATGCTTATTTTCTTCTTTCACTTCCATATTTGGACATGACCAGTATGGGAAAACATTTTACTTGACAGTACTTTTGTGATACAGAGGTACTATATTTCTTTCTTGCCTTCCTTTCTTTTCTTCCACTGGGTGGGGCCAAAAAAAAAAGAATTCTTTGTAATTGAAAAATTATGAAACCAGATTCTTAGCTCTGAAGGTTGGGGAAGGGGAATGAATGCTGTGGGAGGCTTGCAGTATGGATAAAAAGGTTTTGGAATAGCTACTGTGGTGAGTGGGATAGTGAATTGATTAAAGGGATATATAAAGATGGCCTTACTACAACGATTTGAGACTATGTAATATAAATTTGAAGTAGACCTAGTTGACATGGTTTTATGATTTTCTTCAGTTCAGTAGCATGTGAATAGGAGCCAGAGTGGCAGATTATGGGAGTAATCCAGATTTGGGGTTTAGAAAGGCTTGATTAATGATAGGGTTCAGGGGGCAAGGGATTCTAGTCTAAAGGTTAATGTGTAGACTTGAACTGGTTGACAAAGGAATTGAGGTAGGGAAAGGAAGAGAGGGACAGGGATTGTAAGGTAGAGGGAAAGATACAATGATAGAAAGTGATAATCAAATGAGAGATTTCAGAACATATTAACGTGGAGGTGGAATAACACTTGTGAGTGATGGCCATCCTAAGGGTATGACCTTCTCTATGTATAGCTCTGTTAGACTAGATGTCTTAGGAATTAAGTAAATTGAAGGAGTCTCATCTGTTTGTTTTGTAAACTTTAATGTTCTGTATACATGTTATTATTATCATCCCCATATGAAGGCAGGAGTTGGGAAAGAGAGATTGCAAGCTAGGTACAGAACTCAGTGAGGAAGGAGACTGTTTTTGGAAAGATAACAGTCACCACAATTTTAATTGTATAATAAAAATTTATTAGTGTGAACCTCAAAAGATGAGAGGTTGCTGAGTGAAAATAGTGGAGAAAGATTCTGACAGTGGCAATGGGAAGCTACAAGCATTTACCCTTCTCCCACCTTGACCACTGAGTCAGGGAAGGTATGAAAGAAAGTGCAACCATACTGGAAAGGGTGGTCACCAGGAATACAGTATGAATAGGAAGGAGTCAAGTCTCGGTGAGAGTCAGAATATAGAAATAGTAAGAAAAGAAAAAAACTAAGATGTAGGATATGGATAATTTTTTTATTAATGTAGACCACAGAATTGAAAAAAAAAATGGCAAGATTCAGTACCTATTGGTATGTTCACCTACCTCTGCTGAAAATCTAGTCATTCTTTGGAAAGCATATCATTTGACAAATTGTGCCTTGTCTTCTGAGAAAGGGTAAGAAATAGGACAGATGGGGGCTACTCTGCACTGAATTCTGAACATGATTGAAGTGGAAGTGAAGATAATCTGTGAGAGAGTGTACATGCTTTAATTTAGAATTCTTAATAATGAAGGAAGAAAATGCTGGGTGATGCCACTGTGACTTCCCAGACCAAAATACTCATCCTGGAGCAGCAGTACCCTAAGTGTATTGTCTTTCCCTGTCAGAAGGTAAGCAGCTTAAGAGGAAAGGAGTTTCCTGCTTTTTATAGCCCTACCAGCGTCTAGCAGTGAAGAGAACATTGTAAGTTCTTAATAAATGTTTTTCATTTGTAATCCAAATTGCTTTCACAACTTTTGAGCTGTGAAATGTCTGTCCCAAGATAGGGATTTTTTTTTGTGCAGCTGTTTTCTGAGATAATTCTGGGGACCTGTAAGTTTTTGCTTCTTCCAAGGTGTTTTCAGTTCTTCCAGGGTGGTGTGATAGAGGGAGAGAGGTGTGTTTACTCCTCTCCTGGCCTGTGCTGTGATTGTGAGGAACCACAAGCACTCTTTTGTGCCCTGGAACTGTGACCAGGGTCCCAGCTGCCCTGTTGCTGTAAGCTGTGGTTTGGCTAGTGCTTCTCCTGCCTTTGGGACTGAGACCCAGGACCATGACCCACATCCATGTATGGGCAGTGCCTCTGGTTCCAGCAAAGGGAACCTTGTAATCTTCTTTTGACCTGTTGTGTGATCCCCCTTACCTTCCGTGGGCCAAGAGATCAAGAAACCACCGCTGCTGCCAGTCATTCAGTGACTGAAAATTGGAGGATCTCCACTCTCTCATTAATAGATAAGGTACTGGATTTGGAGTCTGAAGATATGGGCTCATCTCTCCCCTCTGATTCCAGTTACTTTGCCCTGGGCCACTTAACTTGTCTGCCTCGATTATTCATAATCTATAAAATGGGGATAATACCTATATTATTGTTAATTATGTGATAATAAATAACAGTATGTAATATTGTTTGCAAACTATATAAATGTCATTTGTTACTACTTTTTATAGAAGATAGTTATATGCATCCATCTTATTATCTTTCTCAGACCAAGTCATTAATTTCCAAAAGAATTCAGGTAATTTTTTTTCTTTTTGCACTTAATAGTATTTTATTTTTTCCAATTACATATAAAGATAGTTTTCAAGATTCATTTTTGTAAGATTTTGAGTTGCAAAATTTTCTCCCTCTCTTCTGTCATCCCTCCTCAAGACAATAAGCAGTCTGATAGGTTATCCATGTACAATCCTATTAAACATATTTCCATGTTAGTCATGTTGTGAAAGAAGAATCAGAATGAAAGGGAAAAATCATGAGAAAGAAAAAAACAAATAATAAAGTGAAAATGATATGCTTTAATGTGCATTCAGTATCCATAGTTGTTTCTCTGAATGTGGATAGCATTTTCCATCACAAGTCTTTTGGAATTGTCTTGGATCATTGTCTTGCTGAGAAGAGCTAAGTGTGTCATCATTGATCATCTTACGGTATTATTGTTACTGTGTACAGTGTTCTTCTGGTTCTGCTTACTTCATTCAGCATCAGTTCATGTGAGTTGTTCCAGATTTTTCTGAAATCTGCCTGCACATCATTTGTTACAGAACAATGACCTCAGGTTATTTCTACCTAATTTGGTACTTTATATTCATAAATAATCTTGACGAGAGCATTTCTACTTTTGAGTTTCTGTGAATAGCTAAATAGCCAATAGGTAGCAAGGAACTTTATGTTTTATGTACAGGAAAAAAGCTGTTCTTTGGCCCGTGCTTAATTGCTGTCTATTGTGTGTTTGCTTCTGTTTTTTTTTTTCCTTTGGCTCAGGAGAGGCATTTAGCTGTTATTCACAAAGATCTACTTTATCTCTGAAAACTTTTATATTTAAACTTTGTAACAATGAAATGAAATTTAAGACAAGTCTTCATTGGTGACTTGGACCAATTGAATACAGGTTTTATGGCACGAGGCTAGGCTGTTGTTTCTGGTCTATGAGTCAAGAGGAGATGACGGTAACATTGCTTTCGGTATTTTCCTCCTCTTGCTGAGCTTTGCTTGTCTGTCCTTTGCTGTGATTTGATCCTTTGGCAGGTGTGGCTTTTTCTTGGGCCTGGGCACTCTGCTAGAACAGATGACAGGCCACTGAAGCCCTAGAGTTAGATCTAGTGTGGATGTGACTGATGTTCTCGAAGCTTTCCTCGGCAACCGCTGGGCATGCTGATTCTGTTTCCCTGAGCTCTTGTTATATGACCAGTCTCCTTCCTTTTCGGTCTAAACAGGTGCTTGCTGGCATTTGTCATGCCCTATTTTATGGTTAAGTTATTCTTGGGAATAGGTTCTTACTGCCCCATTCATATTCCCCATGACTGTTTCCATTGACCTATAGGTTGCCTGTAATTTGATCCTCTGAGACTGTGATGTGTTCTACAAGTCACAGCTTTCTAGCTTCACTGAGAGATGGGTATTAAAAAGTGGGGCTTTTGTGTCAGGTAGCATCTGGGTTCATTCAAAGCCCTTCATGGTTTCTGAAATGAAATCCAATGAGGCCTCATTCTCTTATTCAACACTGTCCAGCTTCTTGCCCCGCTGTTTTGCTTGTCCAAGGTACATTTACAGTTTAACTGATTAAATGGGAAGCTTACTATGCTTGTTATAGTCCAGGCAATATGCATTCTCCATTTATGTTTTTTCCCCAAAACGGAGTGGTTTACCAAGTTGTTTGATTATCCCCCCCCCCCCCAAGTTGGTTTAATTTTGAGAAGACCCTTGTGTAGTGTTATCTGGAAAAAGGCATGTAAGAAGTCTGACCATTTTGCAAAAAATCTCTTCCATGTGATGTGTAGTATACCTGCCATGATAGTGATTAAAAGAGCTGGTGAATATACTACCATATATCTTTCTCTTTTATGCCTTTGTTGATGTTGGTGATCCATATTATTGTACCAGGATATCTTTAGTTCTATCCAGCAAGCAAATGTGTATGATTTTCGTAGTGGCTGTAGGAGACATTTGTTGAAAGGAAAAACTTTAAGGCCTTGTTTTGGTCTAAGAACAAATTTTTTTTTTGGTAATTAAAATCAAACAAACAAGCACAGCAGGGTATTTATTGTATTCCTTACACCTTTGGTATGATCTAGAAAATTGTTTCTAAAAGTCTCTTCCTTTTGAATTTGTGTATAGATTATTCTCATAGATATTTTGGCGATGAGAAAGTAAACATTTGAGCCCCATTAAAGTAATCTGTTTCATTTTGGAGGAGGGTTGTTTTTATGAGCATGATTTGTCCACTCTGTCTTCTAACTCTCAGAAAATATTCATGTTACATAGCTATTATGCTTCTGAGTAACATATAACTCTTTGTCCTTTTTTCATTTTCAGTTCTTAACCAATTTTCAACTTTTTTTGGTATTCTACCCTGTGTTTTATCAATTATCAGTCCATATATTGAGTTTGTTTGATTTTTCTCATTAGGGTCTTCATAAAATTTCTCTTTTGTTGTATCATTATTGTATCATTTTTGTCACCTCATTTGGGGTTTTCTTGGCAGAGATAATGGGGTAGATTGACATTTCCTTCTCCAGCTCATTTTACAGATGAGGAAACAGGCAAACAGGGTTAAGTGACTTGCCCAGGGTCACAAAGTTAGTAAGTGTCTGAGGCCAGATTTGAACTGGTGAAGATGAGTCTTCTTGACTCCAGACCTGGCACTTTATCTACTGTACCACCTATTCAACAGATTTTAGTATGTAATCTAATTATCTTTAAGGTAGGGTTTTTTTTGCTTTTGCTTATGAGCACCACTAGGCAAGATGAGAAAAGTACCATGAAGTAATGTTTCTTGTTGCCTTTATGTAATATTATGAAACCTACTTTGACAAATCTCTTATTTACTTCTCCAAGGAGAATTTATAAATCTTCCACTTATGCTGGGCTGCTTCTTTTTTATATATTCTAGTTTCATTTATAGCAAGATTTTCAGTTTTAGTATGATTTCGTTTCTTAAGTGGCATCTTAACTTACTGACCGTTGACTGAGAATCTCACATTTTGTCTTTTTTACTCAGTTGATATCATTATTACAGCAGAAGGGGATATACAGACTTCAGCATTATTTTGTATCTTTATTTGTTTAATTTGTTGCTGTGGGCAAAGAATTCCTACCCCAGTGTCCACCCTACTGGCGTTGAATTGTTCCATACTTAGCAAATCTAGTCCTTGGACTGCAGACAATCTGTTAATAGAAATATGACCGCTTGGTAGAATGTGCCAGAATTTGCTGTCTTCAAAGAAGGCATTAGAGTAGGACTCTTGTGGATTATTTTTTTCCTAGCCTGAAAGTTGTAGAGATGACAAGGGACTGTTTTTCGGGATGTCCTGCGGTCTGTACTGTGGAAGGGTGTCCACACATCATTGGGATCTCCGATCTATTGAAGTCTGGGAAAGCAGACTATCAATCAGTAGTTGTGTTTTTTTTCTTTTGATGAAAGAAGACCTCTCTTTCCCTCCTTTTTGGGAGGAGTAATTATACTTAACTGTTCCATTTTGAACTGTCTCTTTATGATCCCATAATCTTTTTAAAGACCTCAGTGTTTTTAAAATCATATCCCTAGATTTGAACTAAGGAGGATGAGTCTTCCTGACTCCAGGCCTAGCCCTGTATCCCATTGCACCACCGAGATGCCCTTTGGTGTTCAAGTGTTTTTCTGTCAAATGAGAAATTTACAATTTTGTTTCCATTTGCAAATTAGAAAGTCCTATTATGCTTCTGTACTAGATGTATTGGTTTTAGTTTGCAGTCATATAAAATGAAGTTTCTTACTGGAAATATGCAGACCCCAGAGAGAGAACAATCTGTGAATCATAATTTTATGTGAATGACCACTGTTATTCATATAAATTTGAGTCTGAGTGTTTTCTGATAACCTCATCCTTTTCACTGTGTGAATGGGTAACTTTTTCATATGGCTGCATTTCTTTTTTTTTTTTATAAGCCATGCTCTTTATCCAGATTGAGTAGTAAAAATGATGAGGATTTTTTTTTGGGGGGGGGCTGTTAGGCAATAGGGTTAAGTGACTTGCTGAGGGTCACACAGCTAGTAAGTGTTATGTATCTGAGGCTGGATTTGAACTCAAGCCCTCCTGAATCCAGGGCTGATGCTCTATCCACTGCACCACCTAGCTGCCCATGAGTTTTTTAATCACTTAATTTTTTTTCTTCTTATATTGGAGACTATTTTTGTTACTTGTCTAGTATCATTAACTTGTAAAAGGTTATCATCTTATAGATTGCTCAGTTAATGTTCATTTTTTTCTTTGGATTATTGAGATACCAGGATTTTCAGGTGATACCAAAGTAGTAGTTAAAAATATAAGTTGAAGACTAATTAATCTAGGTGTAGAAATATTTGTATGGTTTTTAAAATATAATTCCTTTCACCATGCAGGGAAATTTGTATTTGTGATTCAGGATTTGTCTTCCATGCATCAAGGAAATCAAAACTTCCAATGAAAGCAAGATAAACTCGATAGTGATACAACTTTCAAAAAAAAAAAGGAAAATAATAGATTGTTTCAGTTCTCTAGGCTTGAAGAAGCAGGCGGTAGCTAATTTTTGGCTTTAAAAATTTGGGCATTGATTTAACATTATTTTTTAAGAGCCACATGACCTTATTTCAGGTAGGCCTTTGCTCACTGCACCTGTCAAACCTGGTAAATCTTTCATTCATAGCTGGGGTCATGGATGATTACATTCTTATGGTGATGGTATGGTCAGAGTGGGATAAGCCAGTATGGGTGGAGGCCAAGAAAATTAGGTTTGGAAGAGAGGAGAAAACTAACCCTGTGATGAATCTATTTTTAAATAGCTTTTATTTATAAATCTTTTTCAAAGCTTTATGAAAGTCTAAGTAGGTTATACTTTCTTAAAGAGGTTATAAGATTAGTTAAGTAAGGTTTTTTCGCCCTTACAGAAACCATTTTTTGCTCCAATTGTTTGTATATAGTGATTCTACTTTATTTAAAAAAAAACAAACAAAAAAAGCAAAACACCAGCCTAGACAGAATGAAAATGATTACTGTATTTCATTGTTCATCTTAGGGATGTGAGTTACAATGCCTATACACTACTGCTCTGTCAAGGTTATAATTTATGATTGGTTATACATTTTGACCAGCTCTTAACTGATTTCATTCTTCCTTGAGTTCTTTAAAACTTTTAAAGCAAAGTCATCTGGTTTTAGTGATTTATCAGTTCTATAGCTAAAGAGTTAAGTATTTGGCATTGTCTCATGTAGAGCCTTCACCCCATCTGCTTCAAAAAACAGTTTGGGAATGGAAAAAAACCCTTTCTTCACTGAATCCATAGTTGCTTTAAGGTTTAGCTTAGGTGCCCAGCTTTTTTTCTGATATCCTAGTTGTTAGTGTTCCTAAAGTGCTGAACTTGGAGTCAGGAAGACCTGAATTCACACTTGCCTTATACATTTAGTAACTGTGAACCTGGGCAGGCTCTGTGCCTCAGTTCTCTCATCTATAAAATTAGAGAGCTGAACTTGATTGTCTTTCAAGGTCCATTCCAACTCTGAATCCTAAATTATTGTGTATTTATATACCTGTTTAAATGCTGTATCTCCCCATGTAGTCCATTGTAAGTTCCTTGAAGACAAGAATTGTTTTTCATTTGGAAGGGATTTCAGAAGCAATAGAGTTAAACTCATACCAGAAAAAGAATACCTACTAGAATATAGCTAATTGATAAGTGGCCATCTGTCTTCTGATTTCAAGACCTTCAGTGATCTAGAATCTAATACCTTTTCACTTATGTATAGCTGTAATCTTTAGGAAGCTTTCCCTGACGTCAAGTCCAAATTTGCCTTTTTGCAACTTTCTGTATTTCTCTTTGTTCTGCCCTCTGAAGCCAAATAGACTTTTTTCAGGGGGCCTTTTCTGACATACCCAACTGCTTCTGGCCAACCCCTTTAATCCCTCCAAATTTCCTAGTTTATGTTTTGTATTTACTTCTATATGTGCCTGTTGTCTCCTCTTCGAGACTATAAGTTCCTTGAAAGAGGGCACTGTTTTTTGCGGGGGGGGAGGGTTTTTTTTTTTTGTCTTTGTAACCCTACTATCTAGCATTGTGACTGACGTAGATTTTTAATAAATATTTGTTTATTGATTGATTGGTGAATTGAAGTCTAATGTCCTTTTTCATGAGACAACCCTTCAAATACTTAAAGATAACTGTCATGTTCCCTGCCTTAATCTTTTCCTCCTTAGGCCAAACAACCCAAGTTCCTTCAACCAGTCTTCTTACGGGATGGACACAAGGACCTTCACCATTCTAGTTGCCTTTATCTGGACACACTGGAATTTTTCTGTGTCCTTCTCAAATTGTGGCAGCCAGAACTGAACAGAATATCCCACATACTCTAACCAAGACTGAGCACAGAATTGTCACCCCCTTGTTCCTAGAACAGAGGAGTATCACCTTCTTTCTGTGCCTCTCAGTTTAGCCCAAGGTTGGTTAAATTCTTTGTGATCACTAGTTCCTTTTCTAGCTGTCTGCCAACCATCTCTTTATAATCCATTTTAAAATGTTCACAGTCATGCTCGCTGATCTGTAGTTTGCTGACTCTATTCTCTTCAATTTTTTGAAACTGGCACCAATATTTGTTCTTCTGCAGTTCTGAGGTGCGATTCTCATTCTCTTCAGTTTTTCACGTATCACTGATAGAGGCTCAGTGATCACATCTGTCACTGCTTTCAGGACTTGAATTCATTAAGACCCTTGATATTATTTCCTTACTTATCTTGGATATTGCCTCTGTATTAACCATTTTTGTTGTTTCTTTTCTAGTCCAAAGGTTATTCTTGGCAAAGAAGAAAGAAATGAAATAAGAGTTGAAGGCTGTTTAATGATTAGCGCCATGTTCTTTATACAGACCATCCATTACAGTAGTTTGCTGTGTTTGCCTTACTGCCCAAAGCACTCACTACTTGTCCTCACCTAGGAAGTGAAAGCACTTGAGGAATTCTCCTTTATATTATGCTCTGCTAGAGAAGATGAAGGATTTTAAGAAAGGACGGAAGAAAGAGTCTCAGCATATTGGAGACAATCAAAATCAGGGACAGAAGCTTGACAAATAAAAGAATGAAATAGAGAGGAACAAGAGAAAATGTACTCTTCTTCACTGGAACCATACAGTAGATGTGAGGGTCTGTTCCTCCAAAAGGGGGAGAGATTTTCGCCTACTCCCCAAAAAAGAGAGAAGAGCCTCATGTCTTTCAAATGAACAGCAACTTCCCAAACTCCACAGAAGAGGGATTCTTACATGGAGACTGACAAGCTAGACAGACTGCTATGAGCCCTTCATGTCACTTTCCACTGCTTTACCAGTATTGTAGCTTGACTTCAAGGAAGAGCAGTGTCCCAGGCGAATATTCAGATTTAGCTTAGTTCTCTTGAATCCAATATGGAATCTTTTAGGATTGATGTAACTAATCCTTCTGTCTGTCCCAGGCCACTTCCTTCACCAGTTGACAGATGAGATGTGTGAGAGCTCCCTGGATTCTCATTCCCTTAGCTTATGGTTCTGACCTTACAAATAGAATGCGTACAGATTCCATGTAGCCCCACAACTCATAGAAGGTTATAACCAGGATAGATATCATGAGCTGTGGCCACAAAGGTCAGAGTTCTAAGATTCTTAGGTCAGAATTCTTAAGTACTTTAGAAATACTTTCACAATTCTGCTGTACAGAACAGGACTATAATATTGGGCCTCAAAAATGTCACAAGCTTGAAGGATTCGCAGGTGCCTTGTATACATTTTTTTTTTATAATTGTTTCTAGAAGTATAGGCTAGTACTTTCTTTCTGTCTCAAAACTATCTTAGTGATAGATTAAATGCTGATTTGAAGAATGTAGCCATCTTGGCTCTATCTACATTCCTGCATTTACTAACACCAAGAGGAAGAAATGAGCAATGATGTTTAGTGACTTGCTGATGAGAAGTTGTACAACAATATATGGAACTGATGTGGTTAATAGATAGCTGTGCTGTCTTCCCAGAATATTTATCTGAGACATGAAGAACTTACTGAAACTTATTAGGTCTGCTCAGTTTGCATTGGGAGAAATGACTCACCCAGAAGAAACCTAGCCTGTATCTTTAGTAAATTAACTTTATGAGCTGATTTCAGCCGAAAGGAAAGTTTTTTTAGTGTCATGATAAAAAGCTCTCTCCATGTACCTCTTCTGGTTCAATATTTTATTGATGACTTTGATGAAGATATAGAAGATACTTTAATCAAATTTTTAGATTATAGAAAGCTGGGAGGGATAGCTAATTCATTTTTTTTTCTGTGGTACTGTTCCAACTTTATGGGCCAGAACACACAAAAAGTGTGAAATACTTAATACTAGAGGCCTTTAATTACTTGAAACTATACATTTAAAACAACAACAACAAACCTTTTTCCTCCTTCCCTGTGTTGTCTTCCTTTTCACCATGTTACCTTGTTGTCTGTGTGCTAGTGTACATCTTATCTCTTGCCACTTCTCCTTGCCTACTTGCTGGTTTCTGCCCTCGAGATTTCTTGAGCCAAGTAGGCAGAGAAAATGTAAATAATTTAATGCAAACTCTCTGACTGAGAGTTTGTATAGTCTGCTGATGTGGTAGCTCATTTTTTGTTCTTCTATCACCAAGTCTCACGAGCGTGAAAGGAAAGAAACAAACCTGACTCCTCCTCTCTGTTTTCCTTCTCCCTCTTTGTCGTCTTCTTATTCTTGTGTGGATCTCATACTATTCCTTGATATCTCTTTCCCCTTATCTACCAGTCTCTGTCCTCTGAGAATTCTTGAGCAAAGGAGAATGGAACACATTTCCACATTGCTCGTATTGTACAATGTGAGACCCTGACCATGGGTGTTACTCACTAGAGGCAAAGGTAAAGTCTTGTCAATTCCGGGGATTTTTTCCCCCCAAGATTTTTAGTATCATCACCTTTTATATAGTCTTATGATTCTTTAAGTTTCACTATATCCTTCTGTGAAAATTAGAAAGTGACTATCCTGTAGGTACTGCCGCAATCAAGTAATTGATCTGAATACTATAATTGGAATGTGCTTCTTGACAAAGTTTGCAGATTCCTACATCCCCACCCTTTATTACAAAATTCTTACCATTGGTCTTTGGTAATGACGTATTGTAACGAATCATGCATTCAAAATTGGATTATATAAAAGGCAGTAGAGAGAGCAGTTTTGGGTGAAAATTGGCTTCTGTAATGGAGATAGGCCTTTGTAGCTTGAGCAAGGGATAACCAGTGCATAGCCCTTCTTCAGCTTTCATATTCTCATGATCTCAAGAATTCAAGAGGATGATCTCTGGCACATTGTATGTACTTTTTGGGAGTAGAAAACTTATGGGATAATATAAAAAAGTGTCATAGAGGATGAGAAGGTATGGGTGAGTAATTTATCTGCTGTATTAGAGGATGTCCTCATATTAAAGAGATCATGTAGTTGTTCAAGTATTTTATTTTATTTTTTATTTTTTTATTTTGTTCAAATATTTTAAAGTGCTATAAACTTCCACAGCTTTACAAAAAAAATAAACTTAGGAATGTTAAACTACGTCTGTCACTATAAACTCACTTTCTTTATGTATATGTATTTTTACATGTTGTAATCAATAGGTACATCCTATTTTTTCCCATTTATGGTCATTTTCACATAAACATTTTAGTATGTTGACTTAGTTCACACAGTTATATGTAGTATCAGATAGGGTTATATAGTATTCCATTGTTTTAAATATCGTAGTTTTCTTATTTTTGGATATTTGCTTTTTCATGTTTGACTATTAAACTATAGCTGTACATCTTTAATGATGGGGTAGAAGGAATGGCTTGGGAAGATATTGGAAGTAATCCCAGGGTTTGCCACCACCAAATACCTGTTGTCTATTGACAGTCTGTATATGCTCTATTTCTCCATAAGTCCCTTGGGAATTTCAACCTTTGGTCTGGAAAACTGTTATTGTAGTTCTCTGATTTATCATAGAGCTCAGTTGCCTCATCTGTATGATGAAGGATTTTTCCTTTATGGCCTTTAAAATTGACTATTTGATTATGTTCTACAGCAACATGTTATCTCTTGTGCTTTTGGCAGTTTCTTAACCTTGGGATGTATTTTAGTTGGAACTAAACGTTTGCGACAGTGGTTGTCATAGGTACCTTTGTTTTAGTGTGGAAACTGGGCTTAAAAAATTGGCTTGATAATCACATATATTTTTACAATTATCTGGAGTATGGTGCAGTAGAAAGCCCCATAGAAATCCTAGAAGAACTTTTTCTTTTTTTACTGTGCATTCTAACTGAAATAGATATCCTGCTAAATTGAATATCCCAAATACTTAAGCTCATACAACATTTTTCTTCAGTCATAAGAGTAGGAGGTAAAAATGTGTTAACTGGTAATGTGCATAGCAGTCTTGACAGCTAGGTAGCGTAGTGCATAGAGCACCAGACCGCGTGGAAGACCTCAATTCAGTTTTTGCTCAGACACTTACTGGCTGTGGTGACCCTGGGCATGTCACTTTACCCCTGTTTGCCTCAGTTTCATTGACTGTAAAATGGGAGTAATAATAGCATTTAACTCAGGGTTGTAATGAGGACCAAATGAGATAATTGTAAAATGCTTGGTACAGGGCTTGGCACATAGGGGCGCCATATAAATGTTGGCTGATATTATTTGAAAAACATTTCCTGATGAGACTAGTAACCAAGAGAAGACTTTAATAAATAAGACATTCTATTAATAGCATAATTCTGTCATTAGAATGACAAATACGATTTAGAGAAAGAAGGAATATTAATGATCTCATTCTCATCTTACAGATGAATAAACTGAGACACAGATTAGTAAAGTGTCATGTCCAATAGAGAATGATGTTGAGGCAGCAGTGGACCCTAGCTTTTTGACTTTACATTTTGGATTCTGCACATTCTCACTGACTGTCATCTCCTGCCTACCCAGTCCTTCTCTTCTCCCCCCCCCCACCCCCCCAGTTCTCTCCCTCATCATCCCTACCCATTAGCTTCCCTGGTTACATTTAGGGCCCAGCTAAAATCTCACCTTCTATAAATGAGCCTTTGCTGATCCCCCTTAATGCCATTGTCTTCCCTCTCTTCATTATGTCCAATTTATCCTGTCTACATCTCATTTATTTGTAATTATTTGCATATTGTATCCCTCACTTAGTTGGTGAACTTGAGAGGAGGGATTGTCATTTGCTTTCTTTGTGTCTCCAGCACTTAGCACAGTGCTTGGCACGGGGTAGGTAATTAAATTCTTGTTGAGCAACTGGTTCATTTGCTTTAGGATTAGTGTATTGCTGAGTGACAGTTCCTGATTTTTCTGTTGGGCCTGGGTTTAAGCTCCTCAAAGATAAGGACTACTTTCTTTATACGTCTCACTGTGGGTATGGGACTCTTATCAGAGTTGAGTGAATGTTTATGTTTTAAAACAGGTCTTTGCTTAATGGAATGCCTCTTTAAATTCTATCACTTTTAAATAGGCCACCTTTTCCTCAAATACTCAGATAGATCTAGGGTCTCGTTTCTAACAGTACTGGTTACAACCCATCCTTGCCTGCCCGTCCTGTACCCGCCTCAGGTATCTGTCTTTCCACAAGGTTGTCATAGAGGGTCTCAGTGATGTGCTGGAAGCTTTCCTCTGTTTTGTTGTTGTTGTAGATGTTGTTGCCATTTTGAAGGTAGCCTCTTACACGCAGACATACATACACAGATGTACACATTCACACTCCCTGGGCGAGTCCTTCCCTTTCACGTGAAGTCCTGGAATGTCACTATCTAAGTGTTTGTGGCAGAGCTGAGTTTTAACATTGCTGATTTGCCCTTTTTTTGTACCCTTGCCCCGATGGAAATAGGTTAGGATGTGCAGAATTATTAGTGAAATGTTTTGAATTTTTATGTGCTTCTGAGTTGGTAGAAATGTGATTAGATAGAAGCAGTGACAACTCATGGCGCTCGTAAACCCTTTTTGTTTTATGTTGTTTGCCAGTCTTTTAGATTTTGAGACTCCTATTTAATGGTTGACTGTGCATGTCATTTATTGTGACCAGTGTGAGTCCAGAGCCATTTCCCCACGGCAGCAACTTAAATGATACTAAGTAAGGATCCTTTCTCCCCTTCCCCTATTTCACATCTTCAGAGGATTGCTGTAGTGTTTATTGCATTGTGACAAATGGTATTGACCCAATGTAGCTCTCCTAATCCTTAAGAATAGAACACAAAAATCTTTTTATCTCTCTGTAATCATTTATAAGTGCTTGCTATTTGCCAGGCACTATTTGCCTTAGAAGGACATTAAAGGATCAGTCTGAGATTGCAAGATAATGAACAGACTCTTTATAGAAGGTAAACTGATTTTGTTACATATTGATAACACAAATTGCATTCTTTTGCTACAAAAGGCTTCAGGTGTCTATTGGGAAGATTCCTTTCTTCCCAAGCTAGGATGAAATAACAATTCTCAGGATCTTTGGCACCTTGAATTTCATCAGCCAGCCATGGTCTTACTTTGAGGTCTGTTGTACTTCAACAAATATGTGTGTTTTACCTCTTTTTTTATCCTGAGCTCTTGGCATAGTGCCTGCCATATAGTAGGCATTTAGTAAATGCTTACTGACTGCACCAAGTTGAATAGAAAAAAGAATTTTCAGGCTAGGCTTAATGCTGGGAAGATGCTGTTACCCATGCCTAGCATGGACCCTCTGTGTTCTCCTGCCACCCATGCACATGCTCAGGCTTTGGGGCATTCAGTAGAACCAAGACTTGCTATTCCTCAGCCAGTTCCAGTAGTGCAGCATGTAGCAGCACGAATGATGTTCAGCTTCACAGTATGTAGCAAAGAATGAAGCCATTGTCATCAGGAACCTAATGTAGCTGTTTTGCCAGTACCTGCCCCAGGTCCTGTACAGGAACAAAGTTGTGGTGTTTGGGATTCTAATCAATAGACTGTCCCTTGCAGTGGCCTTCCTCCCCTGCACAGTCTCAAACAGCCATATGTTGCAGAGACAGACATGTCAGACTGTTTACAGGGTGACACTACCTTATTCACTACCTTATTCTCAAATGACTCCACCAATTGTACAGGTAACTACTTTGCAAAATCAGTTTATCTTTGCATTCTGCTAGTCATACTAGTCATTGTGCAAAAGACTTTTTGTAAAAGGAGAGCAGTATTGGATTAGAATTTTAAGATCATATCCTCTTGGGGCAGCTAGATGGTGCAGTGGATAGAGCACCTGCGCTGGATTCAGGAAGACCTGAGTTGAAATGCGACCTCAGACACTTGACACTTACTAGCTGTGTGACCCTGGGCAAGTCACTTCACCCCATTGCCTCACAAAAAGAAAAAAAGGATCACATCCTCTCCATTTTTTCTGTTAACATTTATTCCATGTTATTTTTACATCCTCAGATTTTTTCAAAAGTATAACCATTGACTATAGTGATTGAAAATTTGGTATCTTCATCACAAAATGTTTAAAAGTCAGTTGATTTTTCCTTTTCTTGTCTCCACCTTACCATTCATACTTTGTGTCCATTATTTTTGTGCTATCTTGCATACTTCTCAATGCAGGAATTAACAAATGATCTTCTGCGGCCAAGATCCTTTAATAAAAATAAAACATTCAAGTTGTTGATGATAGGTGATATTCTTGCACCTTTGGGTGAATTTTGGGATAAAGAACAGGAGTTGACAAACGAACTAGTTGTATTCTTAGTAATTTGTTTCCTCCACATCTGAATAGATTCATTGAGAAGTTGGTATTAGGTCTATTCTGAATCAGAAATTACTTAGAATGTTATTCATTTTATCCAATATGCAATATCTGTCATATTGTCTTACAATTAATACTTGGTATTTAAAAATCTTTGAAAATAATTTCCAAGCTACTCCAATAATTAGAATACAGAAAAATCTGTGATAAGTTACAGTTAACTCTAAGCATTCAGAGGGGGCATGAGATAGCAGGCGAATGCTGACAGTTTCATGGAAAATGGGTCTTGAAGAAGGGTCTCAACAAGCAGAGAATTGGGGAGGAATTTTCATGGAAGGGATTAGCATAAACAGATTCGTGGAGAGGAGAACTAGAATAATTCATTATGGCTGGAGCCTAGAATACTTGTGAGAAAGTTGTATAAAATAAAGTGAAAAAAGTAGGCTGGAGCTGTGTTTGGAAGACCTTGAATGCTGAGGTTTGGAGTGTCTTGTAGCTGTGTGAAAATTTTTTTTTTTTGAAGAATAACAGCAATTGAAACTATTATAGGAAGATGGTTGGAGGAGAGGTTGAAGGCAGAGACCAGTCAGCTAACCATCCCAGAAACCCTAGATCTGATTTAATAAGACTCAGAACTAGGGTAGTGATACTAAAACAATTTTTATCTCACAAAGAGATAATTTTCAGGGGACTGTCTATCACCTTGTAGACTTCTGTGAGTCATTGGGAAGGCATTATTTGACCGGAAGAGTTGGGGAGCCTGGGTTTAGTAGTTTAGATTTTGTAGAGTGCTCTGAGTCCAGTCTTTTGATTTTTAAACTCTAGAATCCGGAGATGCCACTTTTTTCCCCCCTCCCTATTTGGAGTCTCTGATTTAGCCCTAATCTGAGCGTCAGCATAGAATAGATCTGTAGAGACAAGCTTTGCTTTCCATAGAGAAATCCAGAAATGACTCTGAATTGCAGGTATCTTTAAAGATGTACATTTTGTGTATTGTTTTGGTATTGCTTCCTAGGAATTATTAAAAAATGTACAACTCTTTGGCTGTATATGCTGATGTAATATAGAGGAGTTATTGAGAATAATAAATCATTGCTATAATTGTCAAATTTTTCCATTGATTTCAAATGTTTTTTGCTATAGACCTGCTTTACCTTTAAATCGCAGTTGCTTTTTTTCCATTTGTCAGTCTCCTCTAGCAAGATGGAAATGCATTTAAATAAGTCAATATGCAGGCTTTTTTGTAGATGGTATTACATGATTTGTTTAATTCATTTTATTGTATCATCAGCTATTGTGTAATCTAAAACCTGTAGAAACTTTCAACTGGTGGTGGATCAGGAAAGCCACATTAAGGGCATGTAAATGTAGTCTTTGCTTTTTCAAATTTTGCAAAATGACTTGAATGCAGTCAGAAATAAACATTTTTATTTTTATTTTTATTGTCAAACCTCGAACATAGGAAAAATATAGCTTAATGCAAATTAATTATTTCTTTACTCTGAGGCCTTTTACGTTTAAATACTCAGTTTGAAAATCTTTCATTTGCTATCTTGTTTGTAATTGTTAGTTTCCCTGCTATGTTCATGGAATCATGGTTATGCAAATATGGGTTAGCCTTATATTCTTTTTCTACAAACTGAGTAGGAACTGTAATTCAAATAATAAAACTTTTAATAGGACAAATCATAAAGTGAAATATGAGAAAATGACATAGTAGAATAATTTCTTCCTGCTTACACAGTACTGCATTCTCTATGTGTTTCTTTGCTGCTGCTGCCCCCGTGGGGGAGTACCTCCCCCCCCCATTACAGTATTCCACATTGGAAGAGTGAATATTTTTTGGAGAGCACAATACCTTGTACCTAATAAATAATGAAGAAATACTGATTGTATAATTACATTAAATTGAACTGCATTCCTGTGGTAACATTGTGCTTGGAACACTTCCCAGGTCCATCACTTCCTCTGCCTCTGAAGCTTACTTTGCTGCTTTTCCTTATGGGGTTTCTTCCTTACACTGCCTCTGCTAATACTGCTTGGTGGTGGGGGGGATGTGGGTAGATGTTGATGAATGTATTTCCTAGCTCTTTTAGTGAGGCCCTCTTTGGATCTAGAAGACCCACAGAAAGATTCCTTGAGCTCCCAAGACCTTTTTTTTCCAGTTACATTTTACTACTCCCCATCTTCTCCCCTCCTTTTCCTTGAGTGCCCCTCCTCCCTGACCCCCACCCCCCACATACTGTCTTATCCCTGGGACATGAAAATAGACCTTGAAGCTTGAATAAGAAGACACTTAGCCACTTTGGAGCTGGCAGAGTAGAGTCGGTTTTGCATTGCTATAGCTATGGCAAAGGTCTCTGGACATTTTACATACAGATTATTGCAGCTGTAGCATTTAAATTAAATCCATAGGATCAAAAAAAGGAGTTGAATGATCTTAAGGGATGTTTCATTCTAGCTGTTGAGAGAACATGAATTATCCCTGCTTTTCTATATTGTGCATTTTACTACTAAGTAGATAGTGAGTCCATCCGATACAACTTCTTTCTTTCATGGACAATGCTGAATGAACAAATATCAATTCTCATTCTCAGGTGGTTTTTTTAAAAATTGTAATCAGCCTTTAAATAGGCTTCTGTCCTAACCACAGAGATTAGTAGTATAGGTAATTTCTTATTAGTATTTAGTTCATTTTATGGAAGTATTAAAGTAATTCCCTATGTTGAGATCTCATGATGGATTGGTATTGTCCCTGGATTTTCAAAGGCTCTGCCAACAGAGTATAAGTTTGGGCAGGTTTTGTCAAGCATTGAAGGCTTCAGATATAGGTCAAATGATGGACATATCAAACTAAGGACCAGCCTAGTTGAATTTGGAGATACTGTTTCCTGAGGTTTAGCCATCAGATTATATTTTTTTCATCCATAGAAATTTATGGAGGGTTCTGCTAAAGTGTGAAGGGGTTGTAGTAGGGAAGAGTATCCACACTGATTTATTTATATATCCTTGAAGCATGTAATATACTTGTAAAAGAATGTATAATATCTGCGTGTATGTCTTCCTTTTGAATTTTTAGGAGAAATTCTAGGTTCCTTAAAGTAATTTAGGAAACATCCTATTTAAGCAACATTTTTATACTTTTATCTTTTAGATGAATTGTTTCCAAGAGAAATATCTGCAGATTTATGAATATTATTTATTTAGGTTGATTCTGGTTAATCTTTTTCAGAGCCTGACATTTTTTCACCTTTTCTCCTATTGCTGGAGTTCTTTTTTATTTGTTTCCTGTGGGCTTTTTAGATACTGATTGTTGTAGTGAATTTTTCCTCAGAGATAACAATTTGCCCTAGGCTTTTTACATCTGAATTTTAGAATATTGTTCTAATTTCTCTCTCTGCCTCTAGCCTGTGTTCTAATCTATCTAGTATAATGTTGTTGCTAAGTCATTTTTTTAGTCATGTTGGACTCTTCATGATTTCTTTTGGGATTTTCTTGGTAGAGATACTGTAGTAGAGTGCCATTTCCTTCTCCAGCTCATTTTACAGATGAGGAACTGAGTCAGGGTCAAATGACTTGCCCAGGGTCACACAGTTAATAAGTGTCCAAGTGTCTTGAATTCCACTGTGTCACCTAACTGTTGTCATCTAAAGCATAATACTATAATATATAATACAGTATCTAGCATAATACTGGCAGCTGTTCTCTATAGCTATGACTTCTAACATGTGATTTTGCTGTTTTGGAACCTTTTACTTATTTGATGAAACTATTCACATTGAAGGCCTAAATCTGTCCCTACCCATATTCTGTACTCAGCCTTTAATTATTAGTGTTAATATATGTATGCAAAATATTTTTGTAAACCATAAAATTTCAATGGCAGTTTTTATTGTTGTTATTACTGCTTCTTAGACAGCATCGGCATCTTTTGAGTTCAGGTTCTCCTCACCTTTCTACTAGACTGTTAGCTTCCTTGTTGTTCCCTCTGCACCCATCTTCTCACCTTTCCAGTTTACTCTCTCCAGAACCAAATTGATATTACAAAAGCACACAAGTCTAACTGTGTTTTTCCTCTGCTCAAGAAACTCCAGTGGTTACCTTTACTTCTAGGATAAGATAAAAAAAACCCTGACTTTTAAAGTTCATCAAATTCTGTCTTCTATCAACTTTCCCAGACTAAACTCACATTTTTTCCCCTTTAGATGCTAAGTGGTCCAGTCACAATGGCCTTCTAGTTATTTTTGCCACAGGACATTCCATCTCCTATTTCTATATCTGTTGCGCAGGCTGTCCCTCTATCCCTGGATTCAATTCTCATACTTCTGTCTCTTGGGGAAACCCCCCCTCCCCAGCTCTCTTTAACAGCCAAATCAATTGGCACCTCTTACAAGAGGGCTTTCTTTTTTTTTTTTCCAGTTGTTATTCTTTCTTATTCCTACCCGAATCCTTCTCATACTGAAAGGCCCAAGTTAGACCTACCTCCACCGTGAATATTTCTTAGACACTATTGAGCCTTTTCTTTTCTCATTGCCTATTATCAATAAATCAATCAATATACATTTATTAAGCACATGCTATATGCCATGCATTGTTCTAAGCTTTGGTGATACAAAATAATCCTTGCCCTCAAAGAGGCTGCATTCTGTTGAGGCAAACAGATCTGTATGAACAAAATAGACACAAAGTGATTGGGAGCACTGTCAGTGGAGAGCAGGAAAGGCTTCATGTAGAAGGTAGTGCTTGAACCCAGCCTTGAAGAAAATGAGCAAATCTGAGAGGCATAAATGAACAATAGGACTTTTCAGGCAAGAGCAGCATTGAAGAGGCTTAGATATGCTGTATGGAGTGCTGTGTATAAGGAAAAATATGGCAGCCAGTTTGACTGGGCCCTAGAGTCCTTGAAGGTTAGTAGTATATGGTAAGACTGGAAAAGTAGGTTGAAGGCAGATTGTGAAAAGCATTTAAAATGCCAGGTATATTTGATTCTCAAGGTGATAGGGAAGTAACATGGTCAGATTTGTGTTTTAGAAATATCACTTGAACATCTGTATAGAGGATGGATTGGAGTGAGACTTGAGACATGGAAATAAGTGTTAGAACCTTATGGCATTTTAATAGTCCTGGTGAGAGGGAGAAGAGCCTAAACTAGGGTGATTGCTGTATGAGTGGAGAGAAGAGGACAAATGTGAGAGATATTGAGGAGATAGAAATGAGAAGATTTAGTAACTGATTGGATATGTGGGATGAATGAGAATGAGGTGTTAAGAATGGCATCGAGATTGTGGACCTGGGTGTCTGGAAGGGTGTTGGTAGAAATTTAGGAAGTTTAGGTGACAAGTATGGCTTTGGGGGAAAGAGGATATATTCTCTTTTGGACATGTGGAGGTTGAGATAGCCATGGGAGAACTAGTTCAGAATGTTCTCGAGGGTAGTTGGTGATGTGGGACTGGTAAAACCATCAAATGAGAGCATATAGAAAGAGAATAGAAGAGGTCCTGAGATAGAGCCTTGAAGTGTACTCACAATTAGGTGGTAGAATCTGGATGATGATCCCTCAAAGAAGACTGAGGAGGGATCAGACAGACAGGAGAACCAAAAGAGCTGTGTCGGGAAACCTGGAGATGAAAGAGTATCTAGGAGGTTCAGGTGGTGATGAGCAGAATCAAATGTTACAGAGAAGTTGAGAAAAGGCTAAGAGATTAGGCAGTTTAAGAAATCACTGGTAACTTTATAATAATGTCATGGTGCATTTTCCTATTCTTTGTATTTTTCTGCATGTGTCCTGTTAATCTTATCAGACTTATAAGACTAAAGGAAGGGTGCCATGACTTTGATGTTCTATTCAGTGTCTAGCATTAAATTGAAAACTGATTTTATACACAGGAAATATTCTTATTGTAAAAGTTGATTTGAACTTTGGTGTTATTTTATAGGTTTGAGTTTAGTAGATTAGCTTTTCATTGGCCATTTACTTTCCTTTTGACATTATGCTTGTCGCTTACATTGTTACCGTGGGCCAGTTGGTTAGGATTTATATTAGTATAGACTATTGAGTCCCTATTATAAGACAGAATCTAGATATTCACTAATTGCTAACTTTTGGGATTAATACTTAACTACTTCAAAAGTTCTGTTATTTCATTAAGATGTAGGTACATCCTCCATGTTTGAGAATAAAAATTACTTAATCATTAGGGTTAATTGTAAAAAGATATTTTAATTGGGCATTTCTGTGGAGGACACCACCATTCTTCCAGTCACTTGAATTTATAAACTCATTGTTATCCTCGACTTCCCTCATTTCATAGATCCAGTCAGTTGCCAAATCTTGTCCATTTTACCTCCTCACCATCTTTTGTATCTGTCCCTGTTTCTTACTTGCATAGTATCCACTGTCTTAGTTCAGAATCTTATCATTGAGTCTCTCCTAGACTATTGGTCTCCCAGCTTTTTGTGTCTTTTCTCTCTCCTTACCTCCACAAGACTGCCAACATGATACTCCTACAACACCGGTGTGACCATGTCACCTCAATAACTTGCTCAAGAAGCTCCATTGGATCTCTGTGCCTTATAGAAGCAATACAGATGCCTCTTTTTGGCATTCAAATGCCTTTATAGCCTATCTCCAACTTGTCTTTCAAAGCTTATTTTAAATTACTCTCCTGCATGCATTCTTCAGCCCAGCTTGATTGGCCTTCCAATGTGACGTTGCCTGCTTTTGTCCCCCATTCCTGGGACACTCTGTGACCTTAAAAACTCTGCTCAAGTGCCACCTTCTACACGAAGCCTTTCCTAAAGCAATGACATCTGTGCCACCCTCCACCAGTTATTTCGTGTGTACTCAAATACTTAAACATGTTTCTTATTATGGAAAGAAAGCTCTTTGAGGGCAGGCACTATTTCATCTTGTCTTTGTATTCCTTGTACTTAGCACTTAGTAGGTGTTTATTTTTGATTGGTTACAATCCATAGTACATTATGAAATATTGTTGATCTAAACAGACATGATTTCCCATATAGCTATTTGTGTTGTCCCTTCATTTTTTTTCTGTCTCCTTGGCCCACACATTTCTATCTTCCGTCTTCTTTTTTCGTTCTTTTAATTTTTACTCCCTTCATCACATTTCTACCTGTCTCTGACTGGGTCCTACTTTGCTACTTGTCATGGTTAGTCTATGCTTGTTTTCTTTCTCATTTTCGTTTCTAGATCTCTCCATGTGCTCTCTGGGTTTTTTGGATCTCATGGTCATTTTGCTAACAGTGCATGTATGTTTTAATGTCTAGGAATTTTTGAGTCTCTTGCTAATGGATTGCATCTGTAGTCTAGTGGAAGAATTGAAAACAGCATGAGATGGTGGAATAGCTTGATGGCTATATGTATAAAGATTTAAATTGTTTTTAGGAAGTCAGCTTCTGATCAAGCTGTTTTTTTCTCCTTGCTTGTCTCCCAGGGAAGAAGAGGAACGTCTGAGAAATAAAATTCGTGCTGATCATGAGCGAGCTCTAGAAGAGGCAAAAGAGAAACTAAAGAAATCTAGAGAGACAATTCAAGCAGAGATTGAAACAGAAAAAAATAAGGTAGCCGAGGAGATAAAGAAGAAAGAAACCAAGCCACTGCCACCAGTCCCTTTACCAAACCTCATAGGAATAAATGGTGGAGAACCAGAAGATGAAGACACCAGAGAAAAGAGGGAAAAAATTAAGGAGGTAAGGAGTTTGAAAGTTATACTGGGGAGTTGGTTGGGATATGTATTTTGTACATTTTTGGATCAGTACTGTTTATGGCTTTGTATGGTATATCCTTTTTTTGGAGGGAAGCCTTTAAGTTCTTTATTAGTCTTATTGTTATCTTTATTTTTTTCATTTGTGGGTAATTATAAGTAGGATTGTTTCTTTTAATATTAATAGTAATATGAAATGTGTATATTTTGTGTTTTTATTGCTATTGTGGTCATTCTCATGTTATTAACTTGTCTTATGTCACTGTGTCATTCAGAAAGCTTGTCATGTTTAATGGCTAATTGACCATATCTAAAACTCATTTCTCATAGTCAATTAGTTAGGTTTTCAATTAGTTAGGTTTTTTGAATATTTAATAGTATATGACTTTAAGATACTATATACAGTGATTTAGACATGGCATCTAGGTGATTATAATCTAAAAAACATTTATCTACCAAAGTTCTCTTCTGTTGCTTCATTTTGTTGTAGAGTGACCCTGATTTCTTAAACACAGTGGAACACAAGCCCTAGCAATTCCTATCAAGGTGGAAAGGCTTAGAATATAAATTTCTACCTTCTGACAACCACCTTAACTAAATTCAGATAAGCTTGTACCCACTTTAGGGTATAAGATGATACATTCCCCCCCCCCCCCATTACTCTGAAAGAATGTCTACCAATTTTTATAGAGTAGTTAAAGGCTGTGGTGGTGGAACATTGATACTGTCGTGTATCTTCGACGTGCGTGTATACACACACACACACACACACACACACACACACACGCACACGCATGCACCCCCCCGTCTCTCTCCATATTTTTTGTCACTCAAGTCAGTATGCATTTCTGAAGTACTTCAAATGTGCCAGACACTGTACTGATTATAAAAAGAAGTGCAAAAACAAGCCTAGTAATAATAGTAATAACAACAAATAATATATAGCACTTTGAAGTTTGCCAAGTGTTTTACATGTTATCCCATTTGATATAGGCTTTGTCTTACTATTTATTGCGTTAGAAATTAAAGCCAATAAAGTTTAGAAATAAGAGAAAAGGGAAGGAAATAAGCATTTATATAGTGCCTGCTATGTGCCAGGCACTGTGCTGAGAGGTATTTGTTTGTTTGTTTGTTTTTTGGCAAATAATATTTATTTTACATATTTATTAATTCATTAAAAATAATAGATTCATTGTATTTATGAAATAACAGTATTTGTAAAAAATAACTATTTTTCAAATAGTAATTATAGTGAGTAGAGTAACATTAGTTTTTGGTTTTTTTCTTTTTTTGCAAATCTCTTTAATGGCTTAATAGAAGACACTTAAATTCTCATCTTCTGCATTCAGTCTTGTTGTGATGCATTGTTTTGGTATGAAGAAAATCTAGTCTCACAGATGAGAGAAATTGTTGTTTTTCTATTATATTAATAATCAGTTAGTAAGTTGGGATCCAGACTTTTCATTTTCTATTTCCTCATTTATGGTCTGACTCCTGTAGGTCTGTCAGTCAGTGTCTGAAGGAGAAGGCTGATAGATGAGATTGCTCAGATCTTCCAGGATCCTGAGATCCAGGCAGGACCCTGCCCAACCAGGAGACCTGACTTTTGTTTAGAGTGTAAACAGAGTCTAATCTAGGTGAATTCCAGCCCCAACTTATCCTTGGACCCCATTATTGTAGTTTAGGGTAACCCAGCTCATGCAGCAACCAGAGTGGTCTGGATGGAGATGGATTTCCCTGTCTAGGGTTCTGGAGGCAGTTGGGTTTCGTCATCAAGCCACATTCTCAGCAAGAGGAGCTGAAAACATTTAGCCCACCTTCTCATTTAAATGCCTAGCCCTTCATTAATTGTTAACCAATCAGGGTTGATTTTTACCTGGCAGGGCACCCACTTTTCTGAAAGTATATTAAGGCATTCAGTATCTCCATTAGGGGTGTTTTGATTACTGAGGGAAACCACTGACCATCAATGTATTGATTATTAGCTAGCCTAATTAATAAATCGATTAATTACCCAGAAACTCTGCCTCTTACACTTTTCATTTATATTACAGATTTGTAGTTGGAAAAGGGAAGAGTATTTTAATAGGTGAATAATGTCTTAGTATTACTGTGAAAATAGTCTTTACCTTACTGAAAAGGAATTAGTGCCTCTGAAGGGTCCATGGACCACACTTTGAGAACTACTGATCTACGGAATGCCATCATTCAATGTCAGATATATGTTGTTTACTTTTTTATCTCCCCCATATTTTGTGTATCAGATCCATATTAGCTGGTCTTCTGTCCTTTTCAAGATGGAGACATTGTGCTTGGTAGAGGAAAAACCCATAGAATAAGAGTTGAATAGCTTCAGCTTCCCTGTAGCATTTCCCTGTAGCAGTGGTCTTATATTCCCTTTTATTTTTATATATATATCTATCTATATATATATAGATATTTTTTTTTATTTTTAGGCAATTCGGGTTAAGTGACTTGCCCAGGGTCACACAGTGTCAAGTGTTTGATCTGAGGCCGGATTTGAACTCAGGTCCCCCTGATTTCAGGGCCGGTGCTGTATCCAGTGCGCCACCTAGCTGCCCCCAGCTATATATACTTTCTCCATTATAGCTGAGAAGTAAAACACCTCCAAGTTCTTTTGATCTTTGGTATTCTTATCAAGCTATGCTGTACTTCTGTATTCATCATCTCAAAAACATATCCTAAATGTGGCCTGTCCTAATCTTGTCCCTACCCCTCTCTGCATGTTGAAACATTGCCTTCTTTTCCTAGTAATTACTTTGTATTTGTTTAGTATGTATCCAATAGATAGTTGTATTTAAATATATTGTCTCCCCCTGTGGAATGTAAGCACCTTGAGAAGGGATTATGTTTTTGTTTCCTTAGTGCGTGGCCTGTGTCTTGTGACTTAGTGGTTTCTTAACAAAATGTGTGTTTGATTGATTAGTTGAGTGGGAGCTACATGTTCTTGCTTCAGTCTTCTGTACCCCTCATGTACAATTGTAGGTTACTTTAAAAGTGTAAGTTGATCAGTCCCTGTATTTCCACATTGATCTTTTTAGACAGCTTACAGTTTTCTTTCTCATCAGAATTGCTTATCATTGTCATTATATCTTCAGAAGCTCATTCTTGTGAGTTTCCTGTTTCTCCTGGGATAACTTGCCTATGGGAGGTGCTTAACTTATGTCTTCTTAATTGAACAGATGGCTAGACGGTGCAGTCAATAGAGAGTTGCCTTTGGAGTCAAGGAGACCTGACTGACTCAGCCAGTCAGTAAGCGCCTACTACCTGTCAGGCCTTGTGTTGCGTACTGGGCATGTAAAAATGGGAGTGAAGAACCACTGCCATCGAGGAGTTCACACTATTTGGGAAACATCATCTACTTGAAGTCAGAAGACCCAGCTAAGAATGTGGCCTGTGTGACTCTGACTATTTAAATCGCTGCTTTTATGAATCCCAATTTGCTTTTCCATAAATCTCTACAGGGTTAAATTAGAAGATGTCCAAACATCCCTTCTTGCTCTAAATCCTATGATGTTATGACTTCTACATGATTGACACTTAATTCGTGTATTATCTAGCATTCTTTGCACACAGTGTCCTGTGTGTTTTTAGTCCTGTTTTAGGGACCTATTCATTTATTCAGTCTGGAGAATAGAAGCTAGAATGGTGGTGCTGGCCTTGGAGTCAGTTCTTGCCAGTTATTTGCCATTAGCTAACTGTGTCACCTTATATTAATCACTTAGCCATCTAGGTTTCAGTTTCGTCATATCTAGGATGAAGAGTTTGGATGAAGTGATCCAAAGTCTGTCTCTTCCAGTATTAAGACCCTGTGATTGTTGGATGACAGAACTTAGCATCATGTATGGACTTGCTGTCAGCTCTCAAAGTTTGTAATTCTGAGTTGGCTAGCAAAGTATTGTTTGTTGGTGTTCTGTCATGATTACCAACAAAATTCACTGACCATCTGGTGTTTGTTAAATTACTTTGCTAGGTATCAGCATTGAAGGAGTGTTCTCATGATGTGTTGCACAGCTATGTATTTGATTTTTTTCTTTTTAAGTTTTTTTTTATTGGTGATGTGGATGAAGATGCTGATGTCATGCTCTCTGGATTTGGAGCTAAAATGAAGCTGAGAGGGATTTCCAATATGTTGGTGACAATTGAGGTCTAAAAAGTCGTTATAGGCTAGAATAATGAATTAAAAAAGATGAAATGTAAAAGACCTAGGGGTTTTAATAGTGTATTTGGTATGAGTTTTGGACAATTTAAAAGAACTAAAACAAAAATTCGTGTAATATTCAGGAGATGTTTGTAGTGTGCCCTGGAGTATTGTGTTTATATCAGGCCATCATTTTTTGGGAGGGACATTGATGAACCTGAGCTCACTTAGAGAAAAACAAACGAGACAGTAAGGGGATCTGAAACTGTGAGTTTGAGATTTGGTTGAACAAAATGCAAATATTTAGCTTGGTGAAGAGGAGACTTGGGGAAACATTATTTTGTTCTTCCAGTGTTTGAAAGGTGACTGTAAGGAAGTAGATTTAGCCATACTGTTTGGCTTCAGATGACAGAGTTAGGATAATTCGATCAAAGTTAAAGGGAAATAGATTATGGCACAGCTTCAGTAAGGGGGTGCTTCTCATGAATTCTGAAATGGAGCCTAGTGCATTTCCTGTTACTGGCTTTTCATTTTAGGAATACATTTATATTCTCATTCTCTCTCTCTCTCTCCCTCCCTCTCTCCCTCTTCCCTCCCCTTCTTTCCTCCAAAATTTACAGATTCTTTCTCCCCCCCCATTCTGCAATAGATTTGTTGTAACTAAGTAAAACTAACAGTACAGTGACTTCATCTGATAGTGTATCTAACATTCCACGTCTTTAGCCGCTCTTCTTCTCCATTTTTAAAATGGTTTCTAATTAAAAGAAATTATTTTTTTTCCCTTCCATCCCATAGAGGACAAAAATCCCATCAAATTTGTTATAACAAATAAGTAGAGCCAAGCAAAACCAATTCTGTTATTGACTGTCTGCAAAAATGTATGTCTCATTGTGGGGTGGAATGACCATTGGGAATGGGATTATGCTGTGGATCCAGGCTTGCTGGAAACTTCATACATACTTCTGGCCTTTGTAAACCCTCCCCCCTCCACTCCTCCTGCCCCCATCTTTTGTGTGGGTGTCTGGGGGCTGAATGAGAAGTGAGCGTGACTAGTTGCCCTCTGACCCTATCCAGGGTGTGTGTATCTGAAAAAGAAAGTCAAGAGCTGGAGTTTGATTCCTGCGTCATAGATTCCATTTTGAGTAAGTGGCATCCCCTGAATCTGGTGATGTCTGCACAGTCCAGGAAAGTTGCATCCCTGACCCCTGGGCCTGCACAGGGACAAGGAGGACCTCTGAAAATGGAACCAAGGGAGGTTTGTCTCTGGGAGGCCTGCTGTGAAATACCCTCTTTGAGGGGGAGATTTCAGGCATTTTTGCTATGAGGATACTTCTGCATCATGTGAAGCCGTGAACTAACTCAGAAGACCTTTGTCAGAATTTACTGAGACTGAGTATTTAGGTTTAGGTGCAGATCCTGGAGCCACTGGTGCCAGAGCAGTTCTGACCATTTTGCCTGAAGAACTATGAGTCTGGTCGCAGGAGCGCTGTCTAGAGTGAGAAACCAGCTGTCACTCTGTTGGAGGATGTCTGTCTGTCTGTCTGTCTGTCTGTCTTTCTTTCTTTCTTTCTTTCTTTCTTTCTTTCTTTCTTTCTTTCTTTCTTTCTTTCTTTCTTTCTTTCTTTCTTTCTTTCTTTCTTTCTTTCTTTCTTTCCTTCCTTCCTTCCTTCTTCTTCCTTCTTCCTTCCTTCCTTCCTTCCTTCCTTCCTTTCCTTCCTTCCTTCCTTCCTTCTTCTTCCTTCCTTCCTTCTTCTTTCTTCTTTCTTTCTTTCTTTCTTTCTTTCTTTCTCTTTCTTTCTTCTTTCTTTCTTTCTTTCTTTCTTTCTTTCTTTCTTTCTTTCTTTCTTTCTCGTCACAGAGCTAGTAAGTGTTATGTGTCTGATGCTGGATTTGAACTCAGGTTCTCCTGACTCCAGGATTGGTGCTCTATCCACTGCGCCCCTGTTGGGGGATTTTAGAGCAAGAGCTTGATGACCCTTTGCCTGCTGCAAAGAGAATGATTTTTGGAGGAGTCCACACTTCTGGGAACATTACAGTCCCTTGTGTTCAGCTCCTGTGGGAGGCCCAGCTCAAGTGTGAGTCACCCAGACTTCACTTCCATCCAGAAAGAGCTCTGCTTGGTCTGAACTCCACTGAATGAGATGACCCTCCCTCGGTCACCTTCTCCTCTGAATGGGGGGCTGGAGAGTAGGGCACTGAACTCCTCCCAAAAGCCTTTCATAATAGAGGGCAGGCACTTCCCAGCTCCTTCTACCTTCCATTGGCAGCTCTATTGGGTCTGAACTCCATGAAACTGGCTTTTCTAGCTTCCTTTTGTGTGTCCCTGGATTGTAAGTTCCTTGGGGCCAGGCATTGTCTTTCCTTTTCTCATTTGTATTTTTAGCATTTAGCACAATACCTGATAAATGTTTATTGAATTGAAAATTATGTCCTCTAAATCCATTGTTTGTCTATCAGGAGGTAGATAATAGGTTGCGTTCTGTGTCTTGTGGAAGCATGTATGGTCATCATGTCGATTATAGTTTTAAGTTTTCAGAGTTGTCTTTGCAGTATTGTTGTGGTATAAATTGCTCTCCTGGTTCTCATTTTATTCTTCCTTCATCAGTTTATAAAAGTCTTCTAAATTGTTCATTCTTATAATAGTGATGTTAAAATATAAATTGTTCTTCTGGTTCTGCCACTTCACTCTGTCACTCATGTAAGTCTTTCCATGGCTCTTTGAAATCATCTATTTCATTATTTCCTACAGTACAACAATCGATTACACACATATGTGTGTACAGACACACACATGCATACAAACATACACATGTGTATCTGCAAACACACATACCCCATAACATTATATCACATTCAAGTGCTACAATTTGTTCAGCTGTTCCTCAATTGATGGGCATCCCTTTAGTTTACGGTTTTTTGCCCCCACCAAAAGAGCTGCTATAAATATTTTGTACATACATGAACTTTTTCTCTGGGGAGTGGAGGCAGGGGTTATGGGCCCAGCAGTGGTATAGCTGGGTTTAGAGGGCATGAACTGGTTAGTAAATTTTTTTGTGTGTAATTCCTGATTGCCTTTCGGAATAGTGGTATCTGTTCACAGGTCTACAAATAGGATAGCAGTGTGCACTAAGCTGAAGAAGGCCTTTGGGAAAGCTTCTTGCAAAAGGTGGCACTTTAGCTGAGACTGGGAGGAATCCAGGGAAGCCAGAAGGTGGAGATAAGGAAGGGAAAGAGTTCCAGGCTTGGGCACCTCATGTGAAAATGCCTAGAGTTGGGAGAGGGAGTGTTGTGTGTCCATGAAGTAGATTAGCGTCATTGAATCACAGAGTAAGTACATGAAGGCAGGAGGACAGTGTAAAAAGGCTGGAAAAGTAAGAAGGGGCCTAGGTTATGATGGGCTTTAAAAGTTGAACAGAGGACTTTATATTTGATCTTGGAGGTAATAGGGAGCCACTGGAATTTATTGAATGTGTGTGTGTGTATATGTATGTGAGTGAGAGAGACAGACTGAGACAGACTTGTGCTTTAGAAGATCAGTTTCACAGCAGACTTGGAGGATTGTCTACAGTGGGAAGAGACTTGTGGGGGAAACCAGTCAGAAGTCTCTTGTAATAATCCAAATGTTATGTGATGGTGGCATGCACTGTGGTGGTGGCAGTAGAAGGTAGCATATGTGAAAGATGTTTTGGAGGTAGGAACAACAGGACTTGGCAGCAGATTGGATATGGGAATTGGAGAGAATGAGAGGAGTCATGGATGACACTTATGTTGTGAGCCTGGCTGACTAGAAGGATGGTGGTCCCCTCAAGAAGAATAAGAAGTGAAGAAGAGGGGAGAGTTTTGGGAGGAAAGATGTCAAGTTTAAGATGTTTACAAGACTTTCATTTTGAGATGTCCAGTAAGTAATTGGAAATTGGAGGCCATGAAAGAAGGCAGGGCTGGATTTGGAGACCTGAGAGTCATCATCATAGAGATGATAAATGAGTATCCTGTTCCTTCTGACACTCTCTCTCTCTCTCTCTCTCACACACACGCAAAGTCTAATCATCATTATTAACAGTCAGTTAACAAAATGACAAATCAAATCATAATATGTAGCATTTGACAATTTCTGTGATGTAAATGCTCATGCTGAAAAGTGCGTGGTCAGCCTCTGTCCGTGTCTATAAATGTGTGTATCTATACGTGTGTGTGTGTGTGTGTGTGTGTGTGTGTGTGTGTGTGTGTATGTGTATGTGTATGTGTATGTGTATGTGTATGTATGTAAAATGTAGAAATAAAATCTCCAAAACCCTTCTAACTCTTTAGGGGTGTTTTACCGACTCAAACTAATTTGTCCTAACCCCAGCCTACAGTCACTTCACCCCTTTCATCACCCTTGGATTCCACTATCTTCTCTTGACCTATAGTTAACCAGTTCAACTTTAAGCAGTCTTCTTCCTTTGGAAAGTTCTTTGCCCCCTTCCCTGTCACAGCTTCTCCAAACCCCTAGGCCAGGATTACTCCTACCCTTCTCCTTCTGCTTGTTAAACCTGAACAGTTAGCTTTGAGAATCATCTACATGGAAATGATAATTGAATCCATGGAAGCTGAGGTAATCACGAAGTGAAATAAACATAGAGCCGGAAGAGAAGAGGGCCCAGGAAGAGCCTGGGAGGGGGAGACACTCATGGTTATCAAGCATGACCTCGATTGCAGCAGAGGACACTGAGAAGGAACAGACGGGTAGAAGAAAGAACTAGGAGAGAACAGTGCTATGGAAACAGGTCTACAGAGAGGACATCAGTATGCACTAAGCTCAAGAAGGCCTTTGGGGAAGCTTCTTGCAGAAGGTGGGACTTAAGCTGAGACTGAGAGGAATCTAAACTGCAGTTGAAGGCTACAGAAGAGTCAAAAGGATGAGGATTAAAAAGGCTATTGAAAGTTGTAAATCTCTGAAGATGTATTTGGTGGCAAATATAACGTTGGATGATTTGATAATTGTTTATGTCAGAATGAAAACGATTTCGCATTTTGTGTTCCAGAATATAAAAAGTGGATGTATTATATTTGATCAAGTTAGTGATAGTTTTAACAAGAAAATTCAATGTAGGCTAACTGGTTTACATTATTTATACTAATCAAGACTTATTTTACAGGATCAGCTGAAAAAATCAGTGAAATGTCAGGTAAGACCTGATTTAAATAGGACTTTATTAGGGTGAATTTGTAAAACTCAGTAATGTTTTCCATTTGAATAATGAGCACAACTAGTTCAGAGCAATAGAGAACTAATGTGTGTGTCATCCCTGAGTCTTCCCTTCAGGATAAACATTCTCATTTCTTCAGCCAGTTGTCTTGTGGTATAGACTCAAGGCCCATCACCTTTCTGATTACCCTCCTCTGTATAACTTTCCAGCCTTTTGTTGTCCTTCCTAAAATGTGATGCCCTGAATCAATCAATCCAGAGACATTTATTAAGCAGTTCCTAAGAGCCAGGCTCTGTGCCAGGCTCCAGGGAGAATGAAGCACAAAACTGCAGATGTGATTTGACAAGGACAAGTACAGAACGATCTCCTCTTTATTCTCAAAGGCAGTTCCTCCCTTAATGCAGCCTAGGGTTGCATGCTTTGAACTGCTAAGTCACAGTTAATTCATGTTGAACTAGCAGTCCACTAAATGGCAAGAGGTTTGTCCTATTAACTGCTGTCTAAGCCTGCCCCCTCCCACCTTCAACCCCCTCCCCACACCACTTTGTGTTTGTAAAGTCAAGTTTAAGACTTGACATTTATTTCTGTTCCATTATTTGATATTAATTCAGCCCAGTGTTTGTGTCTGAACTCAGTCATCTTTGTGTTGTCAGTCCCTCCCCCCATGAAGGCATCCGCCCTATAAGGGATGAAGAAGTAATATTTTACATTTATCCTTACAGAATGTTGTATTTTTGGATTTGGCCCATTGCTTTATCCTCCTGTGTCCTTCCAATTACATGTAAAGATAGTTTTCAACATTCACTTTTATAAGATTCTGAGTTCCAAATTTTTTCTCCCTCCTCCCTGCCTAAGATGGCAAGCAGTCTGATACAGGTTATATGTGTACAATTATATTAAACATATTTCCACATTAGTCATGTTGTGAAAGAAGAATCAGACCAAAAGGGAAAAACCATGAAAAAGAAAAAACAAGAAAAGGTGAAAATAGTATGCTTCAATCTGCATTCAGACTTCGTGATTCTTTCTCTGGATATGGATAGCATTTTCTGTCACAAGTCTTTTGAAGTTGTCTTAGATCAGTGTTTTGCTGAGAAGAGCTAAGTCTATCATAGTTGATCATTGCGCAAATGTTGCTGTTGCTGTATACAATGTTTTCCTGGTATTGCTCACTTCACTCAGTATCAGTTCATGTAAGTCTATCCAGGTTTTTCTGAAGTCTGCCTGCTCATCATTTCTCATGGAATAATAGTATTCTATTACATTCATATACCACTTCTTGTTCAGCCATTCTCCAATTGTTGGGCATCCCCTCAATTTCTAATTCTTTGCTACCACAAAAAGAGCTGCTATAAATATGTTCGCACATGTGGGTCCTTTTCTCATTTTTATAATCTGTTTGGGATACAGACCTAGAAGTGATATTGCTGGGTCAAAGAGTATGCACAATTTTATAGTCCTTTGGACATAGTTCCAAATTGCTCTCCAGAAAAGTTCATAGCTTCACTAACAATGCATTAATGTCCTCGTTTCCCCACATCTTCTCCAACATTTGTCATTTTCCTTTTCTGTTATATTAGCCAGTCTGATAGGTGTGAGGTGGTACAGAGTTGTTTTAATTTGCATTTCTCTAATCAGTAATGATTTAGAGCATTTTTACCACATGACTATAGATAGCTTTAATTTCTTCTGAAAATTGCCTGTTCATATCCTTTGACCATTTAGCAATTGGAGAATGACTTGTATTCTTATAAATTTCACTCAGTTCTCTATGTATTTTAGAAATGAGGCCTTAAAACACTGGCTATAAAAAATTTTTTTCTCAGCTTTCTACTTTCCTTCTAATCTGCATTGCTTTATCCTTGAATCCCAAGGTTGTCATCTAACTTCTTAGCTATCCCTCCTAGCTTTGTGAGAATCACAAATTTTATGAACATGCTATCTGTACCTTTATTCAGATCCTTTGTTCAATAGCTCGGGGCCAAGGACAGATCACTAAGGTATTCTGCTAGAGTTTTGCTAAAATACTGTATAGGCATATTGAATCTATGGCATTTATTCCATGGTCTATAAGTCTTGTAACCATAAAAGTAGGAAATGAAGTTGGCTTGGCATGACTATTTTTGATGAAGCTGTGTTGGGTCATTGATTACTGTTTTCCATTTATAGTGCTCATGATAGGGATAGTTATATCTTCAATTATACATTAAACAAGTTCACCAGGAATTGTTTAAAACATGCTCGTTGTTCTATACTACATAGGCTCCCAAAGTGTGGTAATACTGCCTCCTGGAACGATATCCAGGAGGATGGTAGTAGTTTAAAATGATGTGAATCCCCCCCCCCAAAAAAAAACCAAACCACAACCAACTGTTAAAGGGTTAAAGGAAGTGGATTTCTAGGGGGGCACTGAATGTTTTTTTTTTAAGGAGACAGAAGGGCAAATAATTTCGTGATCCTCATAGTTTGTATACTTCACCTGCTTTCCTATTTTTCTTTTTTTTTTGGAGGAACTGGAATTAAGTGACTTGCTTAGGGTCACACAGCTAAGTGTCTGAGGCCAGATTTGAACTCAGAAAGATGAGTCTTCTTGACTTCCAGCCTAGTACTCTTGTTATTCACTGGGCTACTCACTTGCCTGAATTCTCCTAATAGCTAACATAGCACTTTAAGGTTTGCAGAGCATTTTACGAATGTTATGTAACGTAAGGAGCAATTGCTTTCTCCGTTTTCATATACCCATGAACTGTGGCTTTGAGGCCTCATGACTAGCCTAGGGCACACAGCCCTAAGTGGCTGAAGCAGAATTTGTCCTTAAAGATTTGACTTAAATGCTAGCGCTCTGTGTGTGCCACACCCCTCAGCTGCTCCACTCTGACTGGGAACCCTGCATATCGGAACTAGGTAATCTCACCTGGGCCCTAACTGCAAGGCAGTCTTTGTATAGCTCCATCACACTACCCAGACAGTTTTTCTAAACTTTTTCTCTTCAAGTCTGCCCCACCACCATCATCTCTGCCCAGCTTCGTAGCAGAGAATCTTCACTTAGCATTTCTGAGAAAATAGAGGCCATTTGTCCCAGACTTCTGAAAAATAAGCTCCTTTTGCTATATCCCCAAACATCCTGACATAGTCCCCCATTTTATTCTGTACTGTGGGAGGATGTATGATGAAGGGTGGGGTCCTTCTCTTTGCCAAGACTAACTCTCCACCCCCATATCTATCCTCTCCTACTTTTTATACTAGATTGTCCTCATAATCATTTTCTTTTTCTCAAATTTTTATTTATTCCCAATATGTTGATTCCTTCCTAGGTGCCTAGAAATGCCCCCAGGTCTTATCTGTCCTTAAAACACCCTGATAACGACCTGATCATTTTCTTAAGCCCCGCATCTCTCTTCACTCACACAGCCAGAGTCCTTTCCTCCACTTCCTGTCCTCTCATTGCGATTTGGCTTCTTAACTCCTCTCTGAGAAAATACCCAGTAATCTCTTCACTGTCAAAGTTGATTACTTTTTCTGAATTCCCACATTTCTCAGCTTCTTACTAGCATTTGACACTGATGAGGACCTTTCCTTTTGGATACTGTCTTGTTGCTCTTGGTACCTGTCTTGTTTGCTTCCTAAACTCTCAGGCTATTGCAATAGCTTGATTATCTCTGTTGCTGCCAAACTGATGTTCTTAAACTACAAGCCTGACTTTGTTAATCATAAATCCCTTCCTCCAAAAAGTGACCTTCCAGGTCCTTGGATCAAAAATCTGTGCAGAATTAAGTCCTTTACTATCTGGCTGTAATCTCTCTGTCCAGGCTTAGTACTCCCCTCCACAGACTAAAGTCTGGCCACATTGATTGTGAAAGCCTTAGCTACTGTGATCAAGAATGATCTAAGACAGTTCTGAAGGATTCGTGATGAAAAAGGCTATTCTCTTCTAGAGAGAGAGAGAACTAATGTTCTCTAAGCATAGATTGAAGTATACGTTTCACTTTTTTTTTTCCTTCTTTCCCCCACCCTCTTTTGGGGCAACATTGCTAATGGAATTATGTTTGCATGATGACATATATAATTGATATATTGCTTGCCTTCTTAGTGAGTGAAGGAGAGAAGCCATAAGGAGGTGGAGAATTTAAAACTCAAAATTTTTAAAAATGGTTGTCGTAAATAAGTAAATAATAATTAAAAAAAGGTAGTCCATATTTGAAATGGTGATTACCTGCCCTTCCTTCTGACCTTAATACCTTTCCAGAATTATCTGATTTTGTTAATTTCCTGTATATCTATCTTATCTTTTGGGTAATATCCTTGTTTCTTCCTCAGAATATTTTTTTGGTATTGTTTAGACATAAAATTCTAAATTCTTAAGAGATACCCCTCCTTAAGGGGTTTCCATACTCCTGTTTTAAAATCATGAAATACTACCTGTCTCTTCTAAACTCTTTGATATCTATTTTGAAATACTAAGTTTTTCAGGCTGTGCAGTTTTCCTTCCTCCTCACAATGTGTATTCTAAGATTTGGTGTTCATTGTATCTCAAAGTTCTTATTATTTTTACTGTAGCAGCTAATTGATTTTTTGTTAGTCCTGAGTTCTAGAATAGTAGCCTTGCTGATTATTTCTCTTTTTACAGAGTGAAGTTATTATTAAGGCAAGTTTAGAATTTATTTGTTGCTCTCCTACTTTTGGCAGAGAGGACTCTTCTCGGATACTGGATAATTGAAGTTTCTGATTGGTACTGTATCATGCTTCTGTATCAGGGTTTGTGGTTCATTTGTATTTCTCCCTTTCCAGGGTAAGTCACATAGGATAAGAAGTCATGGATGGTTTGTGGTCTGCATGTTTGGTGCGAGTACTAATATCAATGAGATTATTGAGCCACAGAAGTAATGAAGTACAAGAAGAAATATCTAGCAAACAGTTGGGGAAATGGGCCTGGAACCTTATAGAAACATTAGGTTTGGAGATAAACCTTTAGGAATCATCTGCATGCAGTTGGTAATGAAAAGTGTAGAAGTGGATATGATGGCCAGTTCAACTTCACAAATATTTATTAATCACCTACTCTTTGGAGAACTCTATGCTAAGCCTTTTATGCAAAGTTTAGAAAAGAGAAGGTTCTGGTTCTCTTAGAACTCTAGGTTGATGTAAGAGCAGCTATTTGTAATACACAGTATTGCATGATAAATGTGCTGAAGTGGTACAAAGTAAAGTGTTGGGGGGCATTGTATTCTAAGGGGGATGGGAGACATGGTTGTTACCATGGGAAAAAAGGGTTAAGAAAAACTTCAGAGAGTCGGTGGGATTTGAATTGGACTTTAATGGTTGGATAGGAGTTGAATAGGCAAAATGAGGAAGGGAGGAATACACTCCAGACGCAGGAAGCCATGTGTGCACAAGCTTGAAAGCAAGAAAGGGTGAGTCATTTTGGGAGTCAGAGAAAAGTCCTTTTTGCTGGAGGGTAGAGTTCATGGAGTAGAACAGTGTGAAATACAATTGCAGATGTAGGATAGTGAATCTGGAGATACCAAAATAAATTCACAAAATACTGGAAAAATGATTTGCAATGCATGCTTTCTTGATGGCAAGTTACATCATCTTCATATATAAAACATAACATCATAATGTAACTAAATTTATTTTGTAAGTATAAATTTGGAGTAGTATTATGTACTTTGGATATTGAAATGTATACCATGAGTGAATTAGAATTATAGTCCACTATGATGGTATACCCTTAATGGGCATACTTTGAAAATGGATTGTGTAGAATTCTATATGTTGTTCTTTCCAATGATGAACAATGTTGACTCATGAGAGTTCTGTTTTAGTATCGTACTTTTAACTGATAACATCGTGATAGAATAAAAAGGGAAATTGGAAATAAAAATTAAGGAAATAGAAACAAAACTTCCAGGTAGTTACATACCTTTTAGAAAAAATGTGCTGTGGATATCTAGAGTGATACATTATTAAAATTTTTGTCTCTTCAGATGATGAAACATGCCTGGAGTAATTATAGGAAATATGGCTGGGGACACAATGAACTTAAACCCATTGCTATGAAAGGACATTCCACTAATATATTTGGTAAGTTGATTTTGTCAAATTGCATTATTTTGGTTTTTAACCGAGATCCTTAAAAATTAAAGTTATGTTAGCTGTATTGTGCTGTAGTTCAGAATTACTATACTCATTTTTATGAGCAGCCCTGTAGTTATGTGCATTGTATAGTATGTAAGTAAATGATTTTCTTAAATGTCTTGTGAGAGAGAGGTTATTTGTTGAATAATACTATTATAATAATATTATACTATATACTATTGTGCTATTATAATAATACTATTGCTAAAATATGTTTCATTTTTCTCTTGTAATGGAAAGCAACATAAGACATTGATACTCAGCATTGTCTTATACTTAAGTGCTGTGATAGATCCAGGAAATCTTTGAACACTCATTTGTCTTTTCTATTTTGGATTGAGCTCTTGATGTGGGAAACGTTAAAAGAGCTGATGTATGAGTCAGTTCCAGGGTCTTCTGAGAAGTTCTCTTGTTATCTTTGAAGGGAGAGTGAGGTCAGGGGAAATTTGTCTTGTATCCCTAGCACTTAACAGAGTTGAGTTGAATGTAGTGAAGTGAAATTCACAGTTGCTTCAGTTCATTTCACTTAATCTGTAGATTCTGCCTTTCTTCCTTGACTTTACAGCTCAGAACCTCAGGGGAGTAAATTGACCTCTTTAGGTGCCTTCTAGAAGTTTAGGAACTCTGTACTATCTAGTGGGCAGTTGGAGTCAGAAGATCCGGTGTTGACATTTCCTAGAGATGTGACTTTTGTCAGTTTTTGTAACTTCTTTGAAACTTCCCTTAAAGTAGCAATAATACTCATGCTATTTGCCCCAAAGAATTGCTTGGAGGAGCAGATGGAATCATACATGTGATTATACATCATATATATATCATACATGTGATATATACTATGTAGCATATAAATCACCATGTACTGAACCAAGCCTCTACTGGCACCTTTAGCCCTCTTTGTACTCCTGTTATAATTGAATACCCAGATCCCTTGAGCGCTGGCCATTCAGAGCCAATCCTTGTATTTTTCCTTAGAAATTCCTTGAAACTCTTGTGAAATCTAGGACCGTGTCCTCTCAATATAGCTTTTCCTTAAACATATATTTTGGGATGAGTAGGACAAAGCACCCTCCTCAAATCATGCATATTTAGAACTGCAAATATAGTTTTAGTTGGGTTAATCAGAATGTGGTGAGGTTGTTGACATGTTTATTTTATTTTTTTTGCTGCACATGCACACACACCGATACATGCATGTGTATATGTTTATACTCATACGCATACACATGTGTTTATGTGTGATGCCTAGATAGGCAACTCTCTAAGGAAGTTGGTGGGAACTTAGAATGGGGTGCTATATGATGATATATTGAATGGAAATCCTGAATAAACACAGGATAAACAGGAAATGTGCATAAACAGGAAACTGCATTCAGAAATTGGGTAGGAGAGTAGATAATTTTTGAGCATAACAAAAATAAGAAAGTTTTAGTGTATGGCCTCCAAAGGCTATAAAAAAGTAAGAAGAGAGGCTTCCTAGGGACTCCTTCCCTACAAGGATTGAAGTTAGTTCAGGGTTTAGGTATTTGGAAGAACAATTTCTTTTTAGGGTTAAGGGTAAACTTGAAGCCTGAATGTAAAGGGCTCTTGTTTCAGCAGTGATCAAGCAAGGCTGGCTTGATTTTGACCTCGGATTAGAGTTTGAAAGTAACTAGAATTGACAATAAAAGTCTGGTGTGGGTTTTTTTTCCTAAATTTTATTTTTGATGAATTTACAAGCTGAATTGAGTAGCTTAAAGCAGTGTACTTGTAAGTTAGCTATCTGATACATAGTATATGATATACTCTAAGATTCTTTTTACATTGTAATAGATTATGTATTTAAGACAGTTGACTTTTTATTATCAGTGTTTGGGGAGAGAGAACCTCATACTATAAAAAATGTGATTCATGAGCCATGATGGTCTTTGAAAAAGACCCCCATTGAGAAGCAACTTTGGTGGCAGGTAAAAGCTATATCTACAAGAGGGGTAAAACTAGGTAGTATAGCAAGGTCTGTGTTTCATAGTGATTAGCTTTTGACTAACTGCAGTTGGGGTCTTCTAGGGGAAGCAATAAACAATAAAAACTATTCACAGCCTCAGAATCTTGTAAATATAATAATACTGTAGTCAGTACCCTGATTCGAGCTTTAGTTATTAAAGGAAGTGTTAGTTCTTTAAAGATATACAGAAGTATAATAAAAAATAGATTATAATTACTTTTTATTTCTGATGCAGCAATGTGGTATATTAATGGTAAATTCCATATGGAGCATAGATTCCACTATAATTATAATATACAACGTCATAGGCTGTTGCAAAGCCTCTCTGTCTCTTCTTGTTTGTATATCACTTCTAGATTAATTTCCCCTAAAATGCTGTTTTTTTCATATGACTCTTTTGCCCAAAAGCCTTCCTATTTGCCTTCAGGGTAAAGTGTAATTCCAGCATTCAGTGTGTTTTAAAAACAAAACAAAACTTGTGTCATTGTTTTTCAACTTTCTCTTATGGGGGGGAACAACATGAATCTTCTCTCAACTAGAGTGATTTCTTCAACATTTTCCTAAATATACCATTCTCACTTAAACCACTTAGCCTGAAATGTTTCCCTCTCCTTATTACTTATTCACATCTTATTAACCCTTCAATGCCAGTTCAAGTTGATCTCTCTTGAAGCTGTCTTTGACTACTTTGTATTCCCATGGCACTTATCTGTGCTATTTTACACTTAAACTTATGTTGCCTAGAAAGCTATTATTTTAACACACACACACACACACACACACACACACATTATGAATCTTGTCATCTTAACTAATTTTATAAACTCATCTGTGATAGAGAATGTATCATATTTGTTTATGTTTTCTTTAGTATCTCTCACAGTATTATACAGGACATGTGTGTGTATGGTATTATACATACACATACTTGTAGTACCTAGGTAACATAGTGGATAGAGAGAGCCAGTCTCAGAGTCAGGATGACTTTGTGCTTGTGCACAAACTTTAGAATTTATATGATCAACATCTTGGGGCAGTTAGTTGACACAAGAGATAGAATGCCAGGCCAGGAGTCAGGAACAATCCTCTTCCTGAGTACAGATTTGGCCCCAGACACTTCCTAGCTGTGTGGGCAAGTCACTTAACTTTGTGTGCCTCACTTGCCTCGTTTGTAAAATGAACTGGAGAAGATGGCAAATTACTCCAGTATCTTTGCCAAGAATACCCCAAATGGGGTCACAAAGAGTTGGGCAAACTGAAAAATGACTGAACAGCAACAAAATCAAAATTTTCTATTTTAGTTTCCGTGAAAGTCCCTGACTCTTACTTTGGTCATCCATATATCTGGTTATCCATGTATCTGACAGGTCATTTCTTCCATGCTTTTCTAAGTTGTTTATGATGTTTCTAAATCTTGTACCCATTTACACCTTGTCTTGGTATATGGTGTGAAATGTTGGTCTATACGTAGTTTCTGCGAGACTATTTTCTAGTTTTCTCATCAGTTTTTGTCATAGTACATTCTTGTTCTAGTGAAGAGGATCTTTAGATTTATCAAACACTAGGTTACTATGCTTGTTTGTTTCTATATATTATGTACCTAATCTATTTTGTTGATCAGCTGCTCTGTATCTTAGCCAGTACCAAATTATTTGATGATTGTGACATTATAGTATAGTTTAAGATTTGATACTACTCGGCCTCCTTACTTTTTTCAACAATTTCCTTGATAGTCTTGACCTTTTTACCCTCTAGATGAGTTTTTTAAATTACTTTTTTCTAATTCTTTAAGGTATTCCTTTGTAATTTGATTGGTATAAGACTGAATATATAAATTAATTTAGATGGTTTTGTCCTTTTTACTATATTGACTCTGATTACCCATGAGCAGTTATTCTTCTTCAGTTACTTATATCTATCTTTATTTTGTAGAGAGTGTTTCGTCACTGTGTTCATATAGTTCGTGTATGTCTCTTGGCAGGTAGATTCCCAAGAGTTTTTATACTATCTATAGTTATTTTAAATGGAATTTCTCTTTTTTTGGATGGATTTTGTTGGTAATATACAGGAATGCTGGTGATTTGTATGGGTTTATTTTACATCCTGCAACTTCACTGAGTTATTGTTTGTTAGTTTTTTATTTACTTCTGTGGTTCTCTCTAGTGTTTGTAACAGTGATGGGTGTTGTATCTTGTCTTTCATTAAACTTCAGACTTTCCCTAGCTACAGGCTCCTTTCTTGTGACATACACACATACATAGATACACAGATACATACATAGATACATACATGCATACATACATACTTATAAGTGTCTCCCCATCTTTAAAAAATCCTCACTTAGAGAAGATTCTGGTAAGATGATGGAGTAGGTTAGAAAATTCCATGTTCTCAAGATTTTCCTCCACAAAAGAGATAAACCAGCACCTAAGTGTAAAAGTAGAGTGTTAAAAATAAATAAGAGGAGGGGGAGAACTGGGGTCCTCCTGGGACGATAGGAGAAGATCTGAAGAAAAAAAACCAGGACTTTTGGTCCCTGTGCAGAGCAAACACCTTCAGGCTAAGGGATCCCTTAAAACTGCAAGCCCTGGGGTTAGCTGTGTTCGGTAGACCTGAGCATGATAAGACTTCAAAAAATAAAACTTCATGAACAAGCTAAAAAGAGTAATTATCCTCTACAAATGAGGTGCTAGAGGAAGAACAGACACACAGATGGGGGAGGAAGGCCTGTAGTTCTAGAAACCTACTTTCATTGGGAATGGGTTTAAGAGGAACACTACATAATTATCTAGAAGAGCACAAAAGTCTTCTAAATTTAGAGAGAGATAAAACCCTAAGGGGATAGGGAGGGAGGGTTCTTTAGAGGGGAGGGTGAGGGAATTGGTTAAAGGAGGATATAGAAGGGTGTTTAGATTAATGGGAATGGGATGACCAGGGAGGGATCTGTAGGAGGTGTATAGACCAAAGAGGGTTACAAAAGGATGTTTAGATTTTCTGAATAGGCTAAGGGAGGGATCTTTGGGTAGTGGGGGTAGGTAGGTTAAGTAATCGGAGAGCAAGATAGTGGGTAGAACTAAAGTAGAGGAGTTAAGAGGGACAGAAGATAAGTGATAGGCACAAACATAAAAACAAAGATTAGGAGTATCTGTTAAGGAAAGTAGTTTATATGTGTATGTATGTAGTTATATCTATATATAAACATATCCACCCTTAATTTTAGCTTGGGGGGTTAGGGGGGAGGAAGGGGGAAAAAGAACCAAGTAAAAAGTGTACCACAGAGAACAAAAGAAAGCCTACAAGGAAGCAAAGAAAAGGAGGACAGCTTTGATACAACAGTATTTAATATATAGGCTTTCTTGAAGTGGAAATTTATTGCTATATATTTTTAATCCTCTCTCACGGTCTGCTGTGCACATGATATTTTTTTTTCCTTTTATATGTGTTTTGATATTTAAGTGCATAATATTTCTTTTATTATGTATTTAAGTTATAGTATTTGAATCTAAAATTAAAAAAAAACAGATTTAAAAAAACTCCCCACTTGACCTAACCATCCTTGCTAACAGCTTTCCTATATCTTTCATTTCCTTGTCATACACAGCAGAGATTGGCAGGATATCTTTTTTTCCTTGTTATTGTAAACAGTTTTATGTATTTTTGGAATTATTCTTTGAAATTTTGATAGAAATCACTGGTAAATCATCTGATCCTGGAGGGTATTTTTTTCCTTTTTGGAAATTCATTTATGGCTTTGTTCGTTTTCTTTTTCTGATAATTATTTAAATAGCCTATTTTGTCTATTATTAATCTGGATATTTTCTATTTTATAAGCGAGTATTTTTTTTCCCCTGGAGTTATCCATTTGTTAGCATATCATTGCATAAAATACTTTCAGGTGATTTTCTTTATTTCTTCTTTAACTGTTCTGCATTCTTTTTAATTTTTGGTACAAAAACAATTTGGTTTTCTTGTATTTTTAATCCTATTTTTCATCTTTGATTGGATTTTCATAATTGCTATTTTCATATTTAGGTTTTAAAAGTTTGTTAGTTTCCATATTGTTATTGTTTTAAACTATAAAGTTACATCCTTACTCTGTCTGTTCTTTTGATGCCGAATGATGTTAGAGGGGTGAATTTTCCGCTAAGAACTCTTTAGGCTTCACCCAGCCTGTTTTGGTGTGTTGTGACACAGTGTAATAGTTATTTTCATTGATTTAAATATCTTGTTTTCCATGCTTTGTTCTTCTCACCAAATCTTTAGGATTGTTATTTATTCTCCAATTAATTTTTTATCCTTTTTTCAGTAACTAAAGTGGAATTTTTATTTTTATTACAATGTACAGTAAAGGCTATACTGAATACTTATGCCTTTTTACATATTTCATGAGGGTTTCATACCTTAATACATGGCCACATTTTGTAAAGGTTTCATACATAGCTGAGAAAATGTGTATACTTACTTCACAATATCTCTCATACGCATCTCGTTCTGTCTTATAAAGCCACTACCCTGGTACAAGCTCTTGCCATCTCACCCTTGGACTGCTGCAGTAGTGTTCTGGATGTACAGAATACTTCAAATCTCTTCCCCCTCCAGTTCACCACAAATCATTTGCCAAGGTACCTTTCTGAAAGGGCAAATCTGACAAGTCAGCCCCAATACGGAATAAACTAGTGATTTCCTGTTACATCCAGGATTATATAGAATATGCTTTGTCCTTTAGAACCCTTTACAAACTTGCCCCTTCCTATGCTTCTTGTCTTCTTATAATTTACAGTTTACATAAAACTTGACTTTTTGCCGTTCCCCGTGTGCAGTAGTTCTTCTCTGTAAACTATTCCTTTTCACTGGCTGCTGTTCAGTCCTCATCTCTACTTCCTGAGAGATTCAGCTCAAAATTCTACCTTCTGCAGAAGGCTTTTCCACTCTTCTCCACTCTTAGAATGCTTTCTCTCTTCTTTTACTTTTCACTTACTCTCTATGTATGATGTCTCCAAAGTCTTACTACAGTTTTAAGCTATTAAAACTTTTAACTATTAAAACTCCATTAAGACTTTTGGAACAACTTATATATCTTGTACATATGTAGTTGTAGAATGTGAATTATTTTTGTTTTTACATTTGTCTAGGTCTGAAATCAATTCATTCACTGTTTTACCATTTTCTTCTATAAGATTCCTTTGAGTATTTTGATGCTGTGCCATTTGTGCGTGGTTATATATTTGTTATTGTACCTTTAAGCATAATGTGGTTTCTATTTTTATATCATGTTATCAAGTATTTTTGCTTTTGCTTGTCTGAGATTATGATCACTACAACTGCTTTTTTTTTTTTAAATTTCAGCTCAAGCATAATAGATTTTTTCCAGCGTTTTAAATTTCTGAATCTTTTTTTCTCAAGTTTGTTTCTTGGGTTAAAAAAGAATAGTGCCTCATTCTACTTTCTGATTCATTCTGATATGATAGACTCTTGCATTTTATGGATGAGTTCGTCCATTCAGGTTCATCTCAATGATTGTTAATTAGGTATTTCTCTCTCTCCTGTCATTTTATGCCTTTTCCTCCTTTTACCTCTGCTTTTTTAAAAAAAGTATAATAAGAGGGAAAAGGTGTTCTCAGAAACAAGTATGCTTTCTATTTTTGCTATGGTAACTGTTCATCTTGGCCCTTTATGTGGTCCTCAATCACATGTTAATTCCCTTTCCTTTTAATGCCCTCCTCATGATCTGCTGTTCTAGGGTTGTTTTTTTTTTAATGTCTACTTCCTTCCTTATTTTATTTTCCCTCTTAAAACCACTCTGCTTTCTCTGTTTTCCTGTTTCCCTGTTGAATTTGATGGTTTTTTTCCTACATCGAACTCTTTGTGTATGTTAAACCCTCCTTTGTCTAGTTGAGATGAATGTAAAGTTCATGAGATACCTGCTTCCTCCACCCTTCCACATTTTTTGCATATTTTTTCATGCCCTGATTATGTGAAATAGTAAGTTTTATTCTGTTGCTCCCCTTTTTTCTATTTTCCTTTTTCCTTTCCACTAAATCTTCTATCCAATTTCTCTTTCTTATCTTTGAAGCCACTAAGATTTTAAGGGAAAATTTGTTTCTTCTCCTCTTATTAGAATATAAATCCTCCATTATATAGTTCCTTTCAATTACTCTAGTGTATTTACCTAATTTTTTCTTGACTTTACTGTTTCTATTCCAGATATTCTTTCCAGCAACTTTGATCTTTTCTTCAGAAATAGTTGGAAGTCCTCTGTTTCTTTCATTAAATCCCTTTCTGTCAGATTATACTCAGTTTTGCTAATTGAGTTATTTTTGGTTGTAATTCTTTGTCTTTTTGTCTTTTGGAATATCATTACAAACTCTCTTGTCTTTATAATGATAGATGCCAAGTCTTATGTGAACCTAACTGATTCGTTGATACAAAAATTTTGACTACTCCAAATACTTTATTTTTTTAACTTTAGAAGAGTGGATTTGGGCCATGACTTTCATGAGAGTTTTCATTTTAGATTTTCAGGTGGATTCTTTCTACTTTGATTTTGTTTTCTGGGCATTCGGGTTGTGGGTTTTTGTTGTTGTTGTTTGTTTGTTTTTTGTCATAATGTTCTGGTTTTCCATTGATTCTTAGATTACCTGTCTTTGATCTGTTTTCTAGATCAGATGTTTTTGAGAAGTGATAGATATCTTACATTTTCTTCTTTTTCTTTGTTTTTTGAACTTGTTTTTAAGATTTTTCTTTTTGGATTCATGGAGTCTTTTATTTCTTGATCTGTTCTCATTTTCAGGAACTCTTGTACATTTTTGTGAGGCAGTTGGATTAAGTGACTTGCTCAGAGTCACACAGCTAGTGAGTGTTATGTGCCTGAGGCAGGATTTGAACTCAGGTCTTCCTGGCTCCGGGGCTCGTGTTCTATCTACTGCCCTACCTAGCTGTCCCCCAAAGTCTTGTACTTGGGTAGCATATTGTACTTCATGTAGTAAGCTGTTGAGTAAGTATCCTTCAGGTTCTTTCATCTGGATGATATCCTTTTTATATCATATTTTATTTATTCTAGGACTTTGTGGGCAAACCACACCTCTATCTGAAGCTCTGATGCTAGACTTTTTGGAGTTAGGCACTTTCTTTTAGGATTGTGTTCTGGACATCCCTAGATGCATAAAAATTTCTTTATTGTCATCGTCTTCATGTTTTAAGCTTTCCGTCCTGAAATGAGCCTTTGTCTTAGGCACAGGCTCTAAATACTCCTGTGTGCTTGAATGGGATAATAAGTACCTGTTTGTTATCATTTGTATTGTCTGAAGTCTTGTCACAGTCTCTCATATCTACTGATGTCTCTTGCACAAAACAATGGGCTTTACTGTGTGTGTAGGACCTAGCCTGTGCTATGAGAAATGAAGGATGAAGGGTCATATTGGAAGAGCAGCAAAAAGGACAGTTTGACTTGGACTATATAGTACATGGAGGGGATAATGTGTAATAAGGCTAGAAAGGCAAGTTGGGGGTCTGTTTGTGAAGAGTTCTACATGCCAAAGGAATAACTATTTGATCCTGAACGTTATTAGGAGCCACTGGTTTTTATTGGGAAGGGAGAATTTGAAGGTCAGACTGATGTTTAGGAAAATCACTTTGATTATTCTGTGGCAGCTGGGTGGCCCAGTGGATATAGCGCTGGGCTTGGAATCAGGAAGGATCATCTTTCAGAATTCAAACCCCACCTCTGACACTTACTAGCTGTGTGACCCTGAGCAAGTCACTTAACCCTATTTGCCTCAGTTTCCTCATCAGTCAGATGGACTGGAGAAGGAAATGGCAAACCCCTCCAGTATCTCTGCCAAGAAAACCCCAAATGGGCTTGTGGAGAGTCAGATACAACTGAAAAGCACCCTAAGAACAACGACATTGTGTGGAGGACTGACAGAGTGCTTCTGGAAATAGTCCTAAAATGTGTTAATGCACTTTTCTGCTTGAGTAAGCAGAGCTTTTTTTAGTTCGCAGCTATAGTTTCATTGGTATAGAGAACCGTTCCTTAGGAAATTCCCTCCATGGATATTTATCAGTGAGTCTTCTGCAGTTTAGTCTTAGTGAGTTGCCGGGAGCAGCGAAAGACAAGGGGCTTGCTCAGGGTGAGTCAGAGGCTGCTTCTCTCTGTGTTGTGCCACACTGCTTCAGTCCTGTGGTGACACCCTGGAGTAGCCTGGAGCTCACCTCTACCTTTAGAGCAGTAGCTGCTGGGCTTTTGCCTTTCTTCCTATTCCCAACCCTTAGCGTGCTGTGCACATAGTAGGCACTTAGACGGTGTAGTTCTGGGCAAATCACATAACATTTTAGTGCAAGAGATAACTCTCTAAGACTCTTAAATTACAGAGAAGGTGCTGACCTATATTAGTATAGAGAGTTTTCTCACCTGATCCCACTGAAATTACAGGTCTTATGCCTGACTCTATCCTATCATTGTAGAGAGAGGATAAGAAATAGTATTTCATCTCCCTTTTGTGAATCAGCATCTTACAGTGGCCTCAAAACATCCTTTTGAAATTATGTTCTCCTTTATACCATAGTGTACATTAAATGAGTACATTAGTGTACTCATGGAATTTTATAGAGTTAAGAATGTTAGTAGTTATCTAGTTTAAGCACTCTTCTAGTGTATTCTAATTCTAATCTTTGGCCGTTGAGCAGATTCTTAAATACTTTGATTAATTGGGATATTATGGGATATAGAAAGGATAACATTTTGGAGTGACTGTTTTTATCCTAGAGCATGACTTAAAAGTAATTATAGTAGAAAACAATATATAATCATGTATCATTATTTTATACATAGTCACACATTCCTCATTAATGATATAGAATTTTATTAATCCAGACATAGTAACATTACTTAGGAAGAATATATCTTCTTTTCTTAGTATAAATTATCTTTTTCATCTCCTGTCTTTATTAATTCACAAGAGTGTAACCTTATAAGTTAATTAGGCCAGCATATAGCTAGTATTATTTGAATTATTTGTCCTATTAGTTTATGACCCACATTAACAAATCATTCCCATTATTTTGTTATTTTATTTCTATCTTTCCATTTTGATAAAAAATATTAAGCCATCTGTCTTGCAGTACTTGACTTAGAAGAATTTTTGCCTGTTCTCCCCAAATAAAATGAAATTCTAGGCAGTGGATTTGCTAACATTGAAAATATTCACCAGAAAGACTTTTAAAGTCATAAATGGGCAATGTTGAATAATTGTGTGGCCTCCCTAAATGACCAATTTGAAGAGGACTGCCCTAAAAAAATTTGAGTCCCATTACTCTGTAGCAGGGGTCCTTAACTTTTTTCTTTTCTGGTCGTGGACCTGTTTAACAGTCTAGTGAAAGCTATAGACATCCCTTCTTAGAATAATGTTTTTAAATGTGCAAAAAACCCCATACATTCAAGATTACAGAGAAGGAAACCAATTATAATGAAATAGTTATGAAAGTATGTATTTAAAAAAAAGTTTATATACCCCAGGTTAGTCAGTCAGTAAAAATTTATTGAATGCCTACTATGGGCCAGGCACAGTGTTAAGCATTGAGGCTACAAAAAGAGTCAAAAGACAGTCCCTGCTCTCAAAGAACTCATGATTTAATGGAGGAGACAACAGAAAAATATGTACAGACACGCTATATACAGGATAAATAGGAAATAGTTGAGAGAGGGAAGATACTAGTATTAGGGATTGAAAAAGGCTTCATGTAGAAGATGGGAATTTATTAGGAATCCAGTAGGAAAATACGAGGAAGGAGGGCATTCCAGGCATGAAAGCCAGAGAAAATGCCTGGTGCTGAGAGATGGTGGAATGGTCAGGAGACCAGTGTCATTGGACTGAATCATATGTGGAGGAGAGAAAGATGTAAGAAGACTGGAAAGGTAGGAGAGGCCTAGGTTTGAAGGACTTTGAGTGACAGAGTATTTTGTATTTGATCCTGGAGACAGTAGGGAGTCACTGTTGTTCACAGTGTAAGGGAGATGACTTGATCTTTCCTTTGTTTTAGGAAAGTCATTTTAGTGGCTGAATGGAGAATGGATTAGTGTAGGGAGAGACTGGAAGAAAGGAAGACCAATGAGCAGCTATTGTGATAGTCAAGGTGTGAGGTGGTGAGCTCCTGCACCAAGGGGATGGCAGCATCAGAGGAAAGAAGGGGATGTGTTTGAGAGATGTTGCAAAGATGAAATTAATAGGCCTTGTCAGTAGATTGGGGACGTGAGGGCCTGGGGGGTAGTTGAGAATTGAGGATAACACTTAGGTTGTAGTTTGAGGGACTGAGAGGATGGGGTTAGCCTTGACAGTAATGGTAGGAGATGGGGAGGGTTAGGAAGAAACAACAGTTTCTGACCTGTTGAATTGAAGATGTCTTTTGAACATTTTGAGGAAACTGAAAGGAAGGTGGAAATGTGAAATTGTAAGTCAGCAGACATGTTACGGTAGGATGGATAGATTGAAGAATCATTAACATAGAGGTGGTAATGGGAGCTGATCAGATTATCAATCAAGGTAGTATAGAAGGAGAAGAGAAGAGGGCCTGTGGGGTACCTGTGTCATCTGGATAAGGCTCCTGCAGAGGAAACTGAGGAATAATAAATAGGTATGAGAAGAACCAAGAGAGAATGGTGTCTTGAAAACCTAGAGAGAAGAAAATATAAAAGAGAAGGGAGAGGGTGCTTAACAGTGTCAGAAGCTATGGAGAGGTCAAGGAGAATGAGGCTTGAGAAAAGGCCAATGGATTTGGCAGTCAAGAGATCCTGGGATCATGAAGAGTTGGATGTGACTGAAATGACTGAATTCTAACAAGTAACTTTTGAGGGAACTGTTTTAGTGGGATGAGGAGAGGTTTAAGAAAAGAGAGGAAACTGGAGGTAACCTGTTGTAGAGCAGTTTCAAGGAATTTAGCCAAAAAGGGCAGAAGGACCATAGGACCATATGGTTAGTGGGGACAGAAGGATCTAGTGAGGGCTTTTTAATGATGGGGGACACGTGGACATTTTGTAGGCAATACAGAACCTCTCCTCTATAGTCTTGCCAAGGCAGCAATAGATGCCATAATTGTATTTGGAAGGTCCTTGTTTACTACATAGAAACAGTATCATAAATATGACTAGGTAGCCAGGATATCCCACAAAATACTGCTTCACCAGGAATGTGACTGAAATAGTAGAATGAAATAGTAGAAAATAATACTCTGTTAATGTCTGTTGAAAGATGAAGTGAGTATTAATTATTAAACAGAAAATAAGCAAAAGAGACAAGTATAAGGAAGAATATTGAAACAGAACTGCTGGTCAGGAATTCTATTTTGAAATATACTGTTGCTCATGTTCTGTATCCCTACAATTAAAGGAAATCTAAAATATATTTACTTCAAGAGGGTTGAGCTTCTTTAGGTAGTCATCTAACCTGAGTCTTCTATAGTTAAGAAAACTGAGTAGTTCCAAAGAAGTTGTCACGTACACGGAAAAAGAAAAGGCATTGCTCAAAGAGAACAGTCAGTTCGTTAATTGAGACACTTTCAGATTTGGCAGGAACTTCAGAAACCATCTGGTCCAACCTATACTTTAAATTCCTTCTTTAACATCCCATGCAAGTGCTTTTACTGGAAAGTCTACATTTACAGCTCTCTGTGTTTCCCAAGCAGTCCATTCCACAGCTAGACATCTCTGATTGCTTTGAATCTTCCTTCTAATTTTATGTTGAAGGTTTTTTTTTGGGGGGGGGAGGGTCTGTGTTTTCTTTCACAACATGACTAATATGGAAATATGTTTTGTATGACTGCACGTGTTTAACATATCATATTGCTTGCCTTCGCATTGAGGGGGGAGGGATTGAATTTGGAACTCAGAATATTTTTTTTTTTTTGCTAGGCAATGGGGTTAAGTGACTTGCCCAGGGTCACACAGCTACTAAGTGTGGAACTCGAAATTTTAAAAAACGAATGTAAAAATTGTTTTTATGTGCACTTGGGAAAAATATTAAATTTAAATAAAAAATTATCTTAATGCCGCTGCCTTTCCGTGTATTGCTTTTCATTTGTTCTTTGAGACTAAGCAGAATAAGTTTTCCTTATGACAGCATGTCATATAGTTGAAGATAATGCTCCTTGTACCCTCCCAGCACCATGCCTCCTACCAAGTCCTTTGTCAAGGATAAACATTTTCAGTTCCTTCAACTCTTCCACGTGTGGCAGAGTCTAGAGTTCCTTCACTATCCTAATCATGGCCATCTGGATGTATTGGAGCTTGTTAGCTCTTTCCCTAAAATGTTGTATCCAGAAATGAGCCTAACAGTCCGGATGTTGTTGGACAAGGTGTAGTCCAGTGAAACTGTCACCTCCCTCGTTCTGTCCAGTCACAGTGCCTCATTTAATGCCTTGGAGGATGGCATCGGCTTTTTGACTGCCAACCTGCACTGGTCAGCTGTTCCTTTTTTTCTCACTGTTGCTACTGACTGCTGCTACCTGCTTCCCTTTCCTTGGGAAAGTAATGACTGTTAAAAAATGGAATCTCCGTAGCTCTGATTGCTCTGGAATAGTTACCGCTTTTCCACTGGTTTTGTTAAGCCCCACAGTCCTTCGCCATCCCACTTTCTAGCAAGCCTCAGTCAGTAGCAGAGCTCACATCTGATCTCGGTTCTCTTGACTGCTGAAGCAGTGCCCTCTCTTTTTATATAGTGTCTACTGTTGTTTGTTTACACAGGGAGGAAGGAATCTGTGAAAACTTCTACTGAAAGGGGAGAGTAATTTGGTTGACAATCATGTGACTGTTTTCTAACTGGATAGGAAATTTAAGAATCCAAGAGATCACTAACTGAAGTTATGGAGGCTTGCTATATACAGTCACATGCTGTATGTGTAAACTTAGTCTGAGCTCTACCACTCCTTACCAGCCAGAGTAACATTGGGCATGGGGTAGGTTGGTGGTAGCTGTAGCGTTTATATTATCTCCTTTGCTATTATCTCCTCTTGTCCTGTGTGTGAGGAAAGAGTTTAGGGAAATGCTGGACCTGTCTCAGGGAAATCCTTTTTGGTGTAAGTCAGGAATATATGAGTTTGTTTCGCACCCATAGTTTCCCAGTTCCTGTTATATGATAATCTTTGGTTGCTTGCATGTTGACTCCCCTATTTTAATTTTAACATCTTGAGAACTGAGCCCATGTTTTTGCTTTTCTTTCTATTCCCAGCACTTAACACATAGTAAACACTTAATGAAAATTTGTTGGAAAATGACAGTTGTTAAATATTGAAGCAGACATGTATTTTGAAGGTATTCTAACAATTTTGAATAATGTACTTAGAGATATTTTTCTCTGTTAAGATTCAGTTGCTCATATCGTCGTTAGAGTTTTTTAAATGTTTGAGTGAACTTTTTGAGGCATTTTAGGTAGATTTTAGCTGAGAAAAGGGGTCGAAGAACACTAAGCATTAATTTTAACTTACAGTGCCACCTACTGTTAGGACACTGTATTGTTTTCCTAAAGATTGCTAGTATCCGTCTGATTATCTAATATGGCTTATGAAATTTAATGGACTTACAATTGAATCACTTTTCCACTGACTTAATCAGTTACTTGCTAGGTATTTATTAAGCATCTACAAAGTGCCAGGCATTGTGTGCTAGGCTTGAAAGTGAAACTATCTCTGACCTCAAGGAGCTTGAACTCTACTGAGGTGAGCCAATATGTACATATAAATGTATATACCAGGTAGATGCAAGATCATTTTTGGGAGAAGGCACTGGTAGCTGGGGGAGGGTCATGAAAAGTTTCATATGGAAGGTGACACATTTTCATATATATTTTAGCTTTAATTTGTTGACTTTGCATTTGGCTTTGATTCCAGGTACTTCCATTGTTATAGCTAGTATGTAAACTTTGATGTTATATGGTAATTTGCAAATCATTAAATGCCATGGGGGAAAGTAACTCACTATTATAAGAACCTTGCCTGATTTATAAGTTTTCAGTGATACTACCTTTTTGTATCAGAATTTCTTAAAGTTAAGTGTCATTGTGTTAGTTGCCAAATCAAGGTATATTGGATGCAAATTGTTCAATCTTAGTTATTCCTCTAGCCATAATAGAATTCCTTTCAACATCTCTTAATTGAAGTTACCTCATCTAAAAATTAGAATAATAATATCTGTGCTACTTAAGGACCTCACAAAGTTGTTGTAAGGAAAGCGCTATAGAAGTGGGAATTGAAACCGATGAAAAATTGTGAGTTATTACTTTCATTCTTTATGTCAAGAGCATCTAAGACATTTTGAGTTTTATTTTTTGTGAAGAATATTGATATTTTCCATTATATTAAATATTACAAAATTGATTGGAACCTTTTCTAACTCTTTCTTTCTCTACCTCTTTCCCTTAAAAACAACAATGGCAACAACAGATTTTAAATTTTTTTCCCTGGTTCTAGAATCTTTATTCCTGAAATAATGATATGGATGATTATCTTAAATGATGCTTTTAAAATAGGTGATCTGTCAGACTTAATTTTTTTACTATTTTCCTTTTTTAAAAAAATCAACTAATGAACAGAATACTTAACTATGAAATTCTGTTTTCTTAACTCTAGGAAGTTCAAAAATGGGTGCTACTATAGTAGATGCTTTGGATACTCTTTATATCATGGGACTCCATGACGAATTCAAAGAAGGACAAGAGTGGATTGACCACAATCTTGATTTCAGTGTGGTAAGTGTATAGTACTGATTACTGATCTTTTAAAGCAACTTTGAAAAGACCCACAGAATTATATTTCAAGTGGTTTTATATGACATCATAAGAAGTTAGTATGACAGAGTGAAAGGACACTAGTCTTGTAGCTAAAAACCTGAATTTAAGCCTTGGCCCTGACATTTTAATAAACATGTGGCCATGTGATAGTTACTTAACTTTTCCGAGCCTTAATTTCTCATTTATAAAATGGGAATAATAATACTGTTCTGCCTGCCTCACAGGATTGTTATGAGAAAAGCTCTTTGTAAATTATGAAGCTCTTCAGAAATACGAGCTATTATATCAACTGGTAATGAATATTAGAAATAAGCCTTTTTTCTGCTGTTAGGAATATAATTTTGTCTCTCAGATTTTATGTAAGTCACAGGCTCTTTCTGTTTTTCCTGACAAGTCTTACTCCTCTTATTGCCCCTTTATTTTTAGCTTCAACTACTGAACTAATTCTTGAAATGTTTTTTTGGGTGAAAACAGCTGCAAGAATATATTGTCATTATGGTATTTTTATATTTCTTTTCAATATATTTTTTTAATTGTATAAAATCCTGGTGTCTGCCAAATAGTAAATACTTAAGGATTGTGTTAAGTAGTAATTATTTCTATAAGTAATATGAATGGAAATAGATTCCTGCGAAGAGAAAATTGTATTGACTTGCAGATATTTTAGGCTGTTAGAAAAAGACCTTTTTTTGGTCTTCAAACTGTCATTTAAAAGCCTTCCCCGCTCATTCTTAACATGCTTAGTCAATATTTTCCTTATTTTCCCCTCGTTCCCTTGTGAAAATAAAGGCCACTTTCACAACATGGTATAAGCTATTAACTTATAGTCTTCCTAGTGATTGTAATTTTAAAAAAAAGAAAGAAAGGAAGGAAGGCAGGCATATTTGTGTGAGAGAGGTGTAAGTTGTTTAGGGAATAATTTAGTCTAAGAAGAGTGCACAGTTATTGGCTTTTGCTGGTGAAAGAAGATGTATATTGATCACTTGGGTGTAAAATGAGAGTATTAACCATTGAAAGATGAGCTACATATTTTTCCAGTGAGTTAGTGTGAATGTGGCTGGCCAGATGTATCAAAGTTGTCTCTGGAGTTGTGGAATAGAATAGGTGAGAATCCTCCCAGCCTTGCTTTAACCAATCCAGCTCTTATCCTTTTTCACTCTTTCTAGTAATTGATAAAATTTAAATAATACTTACATTTACTACTTTGTTTTTTAAAACTTAACCCTTGCAACATGAGTTCAACTCTTAGTACTTTATAGAAACTTCTCCCTTGAAAGTTACCAAGGCCCCCCAGGTTGCAAATTCACTTGTCTTTCTTCAGTGAGCATCTTCACATCTTTGAGATATTTGGCATTAAAGACCATCCCCCTCCTTCTTAGACTTGTTTCCTTAGGCTTCTGTGGTGCTGTACTCCCCTGATTTTCCCACCTCAATGACAGTTTCATATTTTCTTAAGCTTGGTCATCTTTTTCTCTAAGTTTATGTGCTTCGTTACTTCCCCTCCTATCCCTGAGGACTCTCAGAAATCTCTTTCACTTTCATGGTTTAGTCTATCACTTCAGTACAGTTGGCGTCCAAATTTAGATCACCAAGTTTGACCTCTTGTTAATAGTATCCCAGAAGTCTTAGTGAAGTTTTAAGCTATTTAAAGCTTTACGGTCAAAGAATAAACTTTATAAATTGACTGTACAGCTAAAGGATGGGGGAAATGTGATCTACTGTGGGTAATTATGGCTCGATAGGTAGCATTTATGTAACACTTTAAGGTGCTTTATATGTGTCATCTCATTTGATCTTCATGTGAACCCTGCAAGGTGGGTGCTATTGTTATCTCCATTTTACAGAAAAAGAAACTGAGGCTGAAAGAAGTTATAACTTGCCTAAGGTCACATGAGAAGTGCCTGAGGTAGGTTTTGATCTCAGGTCTCTTTTGACTCCAAGTCCAGCACTCTGTGCTCTGTAGCCCCAGCTGCCTCTAATAAGGACCTTAATATAGTATGGTCGTCCAAAAAACTAACGCTCTCTTTTTTGGTCTAAGCTTGTGGTTTCATTGATGTAGGTAACTCCTCGTAAAGAAATTCTTTGAACTCATGCAGGCAGGAAACTCTTCTACAGCTTAGTTTTAGAGGGTAGATTAAAGTATCTACAGGTTAAAGTGGTTTTCCCAGCACTTCTTGAATCCTAGACTGGCTCTCTATCCACCCTCCATACCGTCTCAGTGCTATCTTAGGCTATAGTAGTGGCAATAGAATCTGTAGCAGAGGTGTCATGGAACCCTTGGCAGTCTGGTAAAGCCTATGCATCACTTTTCAGAATAATGTTTTTAAATGCATGAAATAAAATATATAGGATTACAAAGGCTATATAATTTGTTTTAAAGTGTAGTTACCAAAATACGTTTATAGACCTTAGACTAAGAACTCTTGATTTAGAGCAAGGCTCTGTTGTACTCTGTTGTGGCCAGATCACATCTAGTGTTATAGTTATGGGGGGGGGAACCTGGGGCCTCGAGGCCATATGTGGCCTTCTCATTCCTTGGGTGGGGCCTTTTGACTGAGCCCAAGTTTTGCAGAACAGATGTGGCCTAGAAGGCCACAGGTTCCCGACCCCTGGTTCAGAGTATCATTTTAGGAAGGAGTTTGACAAACTGTAGCACATTCAAAGGAGGATCATAAGGGGAGTCAGAATCCCTAACATAAAAGCTTCAGTTGAAAAAAAACTGGAGATAATGTAACCTAGCAGGCAGAATTGCAACAGAATTGCTGATTTCAAATATTTTGAAGGACTGTCATTGCTTTATTATGTTTGTTTTCATGATTCAGTGGTTAGATACATACTTCTTTAGTTTGAATTCTGGTTTATCATATGACTTGCCAGGGACTTTGATTTTAGTGTCCAGTGTCCTGTGGTTATTGTTGAAAGAATATCTTCTTATTGACATATTGACAGATTGTTTTCATTTTTCATCCTTTTGTTGTCCTTCCACTTTCATTCTTAGACACTTGGGATGATCAGGCTTAATTTGTTAACACTATGCTTTCTATAAACTTTCCTTTCACTGCTTCTCCCTCTGTATGAAGCGATGTTGCTTCTAACCTGCTTTCCTCCTTTAGAACATTTTGCAAATGGATTTAAATCCTAATATGGTGTTTGACTAGTTGATCTGCAAGGACTTATCTATCTATCTATCTATCTATCTATCTATCTATCTATCTATCTATCTGTCTATCTATCTATCTATCTGTCTCTCTGTCTGTCTGTCTGTCTGTGAATATATGTATATACACACATGTATGTATATACATACATGTGTGTATATGTTTGTATGTATATAGACATATGTATATGCATGTGTATAAAGTTGCAGTACCTCCTTATGAGAGCTGTGTATCTGAAAATACTACAAGATTTGGACTATTTCCATCACACATTTCTTTTGGAAGAAATTATTCTGTTCTTAATATCTGGTACCAAATTGACCACCTTCCCTTTTAAACACTATAGAATGTTTTCCTTCTTTAATTTTAGAATTATTTCTTCTTTTATGCCTACTTTTTGCTTTTAGCTATTGGAAATATTAAAAAACTTCAAGAGATTAACTAATTTTAACAGAATCTGATAGTCCACTCAATATATTGAAACACTTGGCAGTTACATGATATGTGTCCATGTGTCCTAGAAGGAAGTGGGTGATTTGGAAGTAAAAGTTTCCAAAAATTATTGGCTGGTTTTTGATTGATATCACCATTTGGGCATCCAGACAGACATAATTATCAGTTCCAAAGCAAATAGTTATAAGTTCTGATTCTATATTCCATTTTTCTAGTTTAAAATTTCATTTTTTCTTACAATTTTTAATAAAATTTTCAAATGCTTCAGTAACTCTTAGTTCTGTTAACCTGATTAAATTATTACAAAGTGCTTGAAAACTGAATTACGCACTTGTCACCTGGTTACAGACCCAGGAACCATAGCAACAGGTTTAAATGTTTGAGAACATCATTGAATATTACAACATGATCTTTTTGAGCAATTATGGTGTATTTTCAGATATATTCTGTACATCGGCAAGATGCCAATAGCTAAACAGCTTATAATAATAGGTGGTTAGTGAAGTAGAACATCTCATTTGATAAACTAGTGATTTTAATTTTCTTGAAAGCTAAGGACTAGCTAGATTGAAGTATACTTTGCTTTCCTCTCCTCTGACAAGGTGGTCTAGTATAGGACTTGACCAGGTTCCCCGTAAGGATTCTGTGCTTCGTGGACCCATTCGGAAGACTTAAGGTGGGATAGTTGATTATAAACCCATATTAACTGACATAAGTTAAGACTCAAGACCATATTTAGGCAAGTAGCCCTAGCAGTATTTGCTTTTCCTAGCAACAGTGATCTTGTTTGTAGGCATTGATCCTTTTTCACTTTCTACACAAGAATCATACTTTGCTTTTTCCCAGCAAAAAATATTTGATATTTAACAATTGTCATTTTTCAACAAACTTTTATTAAGTGTTTACTGTGTGTATGTGCTGAGGAAAAAAGGAATAAAGAGAAAGTAAAGTATGCTTTCTATACATTCTTAGTGCTCCCTGCTTTCTACTTCTGGATTTCCTTATGGAAATATACATTCTTGATATACAGTGTTATCTCACATTCCTTTTACCTATCTTGCAGAGGCAGCTAGGTGGCATAGTGGATAGAGTGCTGGGACTGAAGTCAGGAAGACCTGTGTTCAAATGCAATATTAGACTCTTATTATCTGTGTGATGGGTGGGCAAGTCACTTAACCTCTGTCTTTCTCAGTTTCTCCATCTGTAAAATGGAATTAATAATAGTACCTACCTTGTAGAGTTGTTATAAGGATCAAATGAGGTAATTTTTGTAAAAAGTACTTAGCACAGTACCTGGCACAGAGATGCTGTATAAATGTTCGCTGTTGTACCACCACCACCACCGCCACCACCAGTCAGTTATTTTAAATAACTTATACCCATCCAGAATGTGGTTCAGTCATGAGTTCCATCCTACCAAGTCTTTAGTGGTACCTGTGAGGTCAAATTTGCTCCTTTGTGCCCCTTGTTTGTTGTTTAAACTTTATGAATTAATGTACAAAAAATTGAGGCCATAGGTTTTTGTTTCCTAGGAGTTTAAGTTGCTGTACTTCCTTAATTATAGCTATTCTCTATGCTAATATTTAGATGGGGAAGGGGAAAGTGTTTAAATCTTTATAAGCTTTTTTACTCCTTCACTATCTTTTTTCATTTAAAGTCTTTCAAATTAGATTTGCATGACACCTATCAAATATTCTTGCTAGCTAGCCTTCTTTAGGTGGATTTAATCTCTGGTCAGGAATTTTTGTATTTTATGCTATAGTTCAAAATTCCAAGTTCCATTCTCAGACACCACCTTCTTAGTTATCTGTTTCCATCTCAAATGAAATTTTTTATTCTGTATTCCTAGCCTTCATTCTTCAGCAATGAAGAAAGCCAAACCTGTCACTCTCACCTTCATTTTCTTACCAGAACTTTGTAATCTTTAGCAGTGGCATCATTTTTCTTCATGTGAACCACCAGAAGCAGATAGTTGTCTTCCATTTTGGGGGTGGGGTAGGAGGGGAGAGGTTATGCATGCGTGTGTGTGTGTGTGTGTGTGTGTGTGTGTGTGTGTGTGTGTGTAAATTATATCCTTTATCTCTATTTTCACAATGCTTTATATTCAGTAGTTCCAGAGTGAAAAATAAAAACATTAACAATTTTTGCATTAACTTTTGCTATGGCTGAAAATCCATGTAGATTTTTGCATCTCCGCAGGGACCTATTTGAAGGTACTACTCTGTGAAGAGCTCACTTACCATATAATTTTATTTAAATTGAAAACACACCTTCTTTTCTGTTAGAATTACAAAAAGAATTTGTTGACATAGAAACATCTAAAATAGAATTTCTCAGTATAGCATGGTCTAGAATAATAGTATTAAGATCTAACTTTGTACTTTTCTTAATTTTTTTTCCTTAATTTATTTTTAGTTTTCAACAATCACTTCTATACAATTTTGAGTTTTAAATTTTTCTCCCTCTCCTTCTCCACTTCCCCTTCCCCCACTCCCCAAGACCATATGGAGTCTGATATAGGCTCTACATATACATTCCTATTAAACATATTATCACATTAGTCATGTTTTAAAGAAGAATTAGAACCAATAGGAGGAATCACAAAAAAGAGGAAACAAAACAAGAAAAAAAAAGGCAAATTATAGTTTTTAAAACAAATTGGTGGAAGTAAGTACTATGTTTACAGAAAGTTATCTATATATATAAAAGTACAAATTGAAAGTTAAGGCTAAAAAGGTTTCACAGTTAAATACATTGTCAACATCTCAAGTAGTTCTTTTAAAGAGGTGTTTTTTTTTCATTCTTAAGAACAAAATGTGTGTAAGCTCTTACTTCATCCTCTTTCTTGGGAGCCAAGTAATCTTTTATATTTATCCCATGTCTGCCATCTTATACTCCACAACAAGTGGCTTATCTGCAGATGTACTGTTACTGTAGGAGAACATGGCATGACTTTGCTAAACAAAGTCAGGTACTAAAGTACAAAGGTCAACTGAACTGGTTCGTTTGTCTCTTTTGTAACAGCATTATTTGTCTGGTACAGTTTCGTGTTTCTGCTTGCCAGTTCTCCATTGGCAGAAAAGTTTATACCATTTTTTGCACAGGGAATTACCACAGCATCTCTGCCATGACTGAGAACTAGACAGATTTGTGCAGATTCACCTGTAGGCATTTTCACCACACAGCAGTATTCTTGTTCTGGAACTCCAGTGTTCAGTGTCTAAATCTGTTAGCTTCATCTCATATTCTGAAACTTTTTCAGTGCCAATGTATTTGCATTTTCTTTAAGCCTTAGGTAGTGATATCTTCATTGCAGGCACATTTTGATATTTTGTTCGTGATGGCGAGATAAATGCCCATGGCTAGGCTGGGGGTCACAGTGGGTACTAAAGCCCTCCAAGTGGAGGGTGGGTTGTACCAGGGAGATGAGGGATGAGTCCGTGCTCTACAAGTGTACCTTGCCTGAACTGATGTCCTATCAGGCCTTAGTGATGGAAGTCTTTTAGTCTCTAGCACCTTCTTGAGGATGGAGCCCTGGACTAATTTATGGACTAGTTTTGTCTCAAACATGATGGTGAACAGGGGAAACCCTAAGAGAGGCTAGGAAATAGAAAGCTTCTCAAGGCCTGGCGGGACAATGGAGAGCTGGGCTGTTGGAAGCAAGGTCCTCAGACCGAGGGAAGACTCTGGCACAGAGAAGCCATCACAATGGCTTCCTCTAACCCCATGAGCTTTTCTTTCATTGTGATAAATCTTGGGATGTTCACTTATGTTTTGGATACTTGCTCCAGGAAGACGGAAAGAAGAAACAAACCAAAAAAGACCCTCTTGTCATTGTCAGTTCTATAGAAGCTGCCTCAGAGCAAGGGATCACGTGTTGCCGCTCCTACTATTCTTCTCTTCTTTTTGTAACCCCTCTAGATGACCTGTCATCTCATCATATCTGTGGCTGTGCTGTACCACTTTCTCCCTCTTCAGGAAGAACCTTATCTTTTTTTGAGCTCTAAGTATACAACTGTCCTTATCTTTCTGTTTCCCATCAACTTTCCTTTCAAGTGTCAAGATATTCTTCCTGTGCTTCAGATCCCTTTCTTTTCCCTATTGAAGTCTCACTTTTGATTCTGTTAGGAATGCTTCATTATCCCTAAAACCTAGAATGTGGAGACGAGTTCCTTGAGTCTCACTTCACCTTGTCATGGAGGGAGATCAGTCCACAGTCTTTTAGGATCATTATCTGTCATCTTCAGTCTTGATGCAAGTCGCTGTGCACGCATGTCCTTCCTTACTTTTGCAATTTTCAGCCTTAAAAAAAATTACTTGTACTTCAACTTTAATCATTCGGTTAAATTTCCTCCCCGCCCCCAGATCCATCATGACCTCTAAATAAATAATCTGCCCTCACTTTCCTTTTCTAAGTCTTAACAATTCCCTAGGCACAGTCCTTCAGCCCTTCAGCCTTGGTGTTGGCCTGTCTTCTGATCTCTTTTTCTGATGTGCCCCACTCACCCCTGTCTTCCATCACTTTGCTTGACTAGGCTTGTGTTCTTACCTTTTTTCACTTATGTTGCCTTGTCTTGCCGGTTGCCTTCTCGTTTTTTTTTTTTGAGTCTTCCATTTAAGGTCCTTACTTCTTGAGTCTCCTCAGTCCTTCTATATCCTCTTTCTTTCTTTTAGCTTTACTTTATAGAACCCTGAAGTAGAAACTGTACCAGTATCTTGACACAGAGATTGTTTTTCTTGGAATTTTCTTCAGTTTTCCCCATATTTAATCTTGAGGCTTCTTTATTAGTTCAAACTTCTCCAAATCATATCTGCAGTTTGTTTCTCCTTATTTTGTTCAAGTTCTTCTATCTTGCTCATTCTTGTCTTATGGAAGGCAGAAGATGTTTTAACTGAAGTGTGTTAGAGACCATATTGTCATACATGTTCTATGATGCGGCATGTTCCCCACTTGTTTTATTATAGCCTGACAGTGTCCACCATATTATAGGCAGAGAGACATGGGTAGTGTTTCCTTTGATTTATTCACATGTGTAACCATGTAGCACATCAAAGATATCTACCAATTGTTTCTGTGGTTCTCATAAAAATTGAGATGAAGTGGGACCAGCCTTGTGAATTAGGCTAGGCAAACACTTTGTTGCCCTCTGCTACCTCCTCATAGACCTCCTTTTGGTGCCATTCTTTTTTTCCTCCTCAAAGTATGGACCTGTATAGTAGTGAGCACAAAATCCTTAGATCCATCTCATTAAGACAGTAGAATCCCAGAAAATGATGATGTGTTTAGAAAGTGTTGAATGCCAGAGTCTGAACAGCCAGAGCCTGGTGATAGAAATAAGTATATGTATATTGTTTTGCCATTCTTTTTGATTTGTCAGATCATAAGGTTAAATGAAAGTTGATTTTGTTATTTTTTCTTTGGGTGGTATAGTTTTCTTGGGGTGGTTTTCTTTGTTATTTTTCTTTTCAGGGGTGGTAGATACATTACTCAAGCATACTGTGTGCCCTTGGCAGAAGTTTTGCAGTATTATTGCTTTCACAAAGGAATAGCTTTCTCATCGTTTTATTGCTTTCAAATATATTTTTTTATAGAGCCTTGAAAGTTATTTATTTTCTTTTTGTCTTCACAGAATTCAGAGGTGTCTGTATTTGAGGTCAATATTCGTTTTATTGGAGGACTTCTTGCAGCATATTACCTTTCAGGACAGGAGGTAAAAAACATTATGTCATTTTGCCACTTAACTTTAAATAAAATATTTACCAATAGGTTCTGGAAAGAAAGCAGTTTTTGATACATTAGATACATTGCCCAATTAGAATGATTGCTAAAGGACTGGATATTTGAGGGAGAGTTGTTCTCATTAAGATATTTCGTAAGTAAGAAAAATAAGATGGTGATTTTTCCCCCCTCTTTTGTGGGTCTTCATAAGAAATAGATAAATTAGTCATAGAGGGGCAGCTAGGTGGCGCAGTGGATAGAGTGCTGGCCCTGAAGTCAGGAGGACCTGAGTTCAAATCTGGCCTCAGACCAAACACTTGACACTTACTGTCTGTGTGACCCTGGGCAAGTCGCTTAACCCCAATTGCCTAAAACAAAACAAAAAAAAAATTAGAGAGATTTAGTGTTATATTTCAATATTTGTTACAACATAATACTATTTGGAAAAAGTATTTCTTCTCTGTGCAGATAATTCAAAAGTCCCTCTCTCATCTTTCTTCTGAGTTTCAATTGTATTTCACCAACGACTAGGGTAGACTTCTTCCCCAGTGTGTCCTAGAGATGTCTCAAACTCATTGTGTTCAAAGTATAGCTCATTATGTTTCTCCCTAACTCCATCAATCCTCAGAATTTCTCTATTTCTGTCAAGGCCACCACCATTATTTCAGTCTACTAGGTTTGCAACCTAAGAGCCATGTGTCACTCTCCACATCTAGTCAGTTTTCAGATCCTGTTAATTGTGCTTCTGTATATCTCTTATGTTTGCTTTCTCTCCTCTCATAACACCTCTACCCTAAGTGATACTCTGTTCATCTCTCTCTGACTATTACAGTAGCTTAGACATTTAGTCTCCCTGCCTTTACTTTCTCCCCTCTTCATCCATTCTCCACACGAATGTCAGAGTGATATTCTTAATGTGCCGATCTAACCACGTCGCTCCCCTGTTCAGTCGACCCAAGTGGCTTCCTGTGCGCAGCGGTGAGTGAGATAGCGAGGTGATTTGGGAGGCCTAAAAGGACTGCTTTGCTGCAGTGCAGTCCGGTTGAAATTACACATGAGATTATTAGTGAGCCAAATCAACATGGCTTTATAATTTTCTCCAGTTTGTATTCAGCAGCATGCAGATAGAAAAGAATGAGGCAGATGGTGAGAGTGATGTAAGTTTGGGAGTTTGTCACAGTGTGCTTAGTGATACAGTAAGGGGTCAAGTTCCTATCCAAGTATAGCCAAGTGCAGATAGTAGTATGCTGTTGGACTAATTCACCAGGAGGTCAAGGAAGGGAATGAAGGAGAGTGTAGCTAGTACAGGAGCAAGAACCAGGAGGTAGAAGGATGTTATGGTAAAGTTGAAGAATAGTGGTAGTGGTAGTGGTAGTAAGGCCTAGGTGAAAGTGGAATGCTAAAAGGTTTTGATTAGATGAAGGATTCATGAATGTGTAATTAGAATACTAGGGGTGGGGGGTGATGGCAGTATTTAGGGTATGACTGTGTGTAGCTGAGGTGGAAGGGGGGAATAGATCATGGGAACTGAGTAGATTGAGGGACTGAGATGTTAGAGTAGGTTGAAGGGAATATCCCTGTGTATGTAGGTGTCCTTAGATAGAGAGAGACTGGGAGCCAGGCACTGAACTTAATGAGAAAGAAAGGAGAATGCCTTGGGGATTCATTTGTAATGGCCACCAGGATCTAGATTGGGTGATCTGTATATGGATAGCATGAACCTCAGAGGAGGAGAGATTGATTGCACAGAGTCAGGCAGTGGCAGTGGGGAGGAAGGAGTGTTATCATTTCCCCACCGTGATAGGGTTGGAGAGGTAGGAGTGAAAGTGCAATGGAAAGGGTAGCCAGGTATATTTTTCTGTCAGTAACTAAAGTGTGTCATGATTATCAGAAATCAATATTCCTGCTAGTGATTATGATCTTATTTTTAGTAGAAAATTTGAGGAAAAATAAGAAAAAACTTTACAAGTAGTTTAATAAATATTTGTAGTATTGTGTATTGATTTGCATTTTTAAAATGTATCTATTGAGGTTTGTTGTTTAAAGGGTCTTTTCAGAAGCATCACAAGAGCCCATCAGTGCTGAAAGGAATAGGCCCTTTTATTTGGGGTATGGAAGGGCAAACCACATGGCTTGGCTAGAGACATAGGAGGGAACATGGAGGGATTGGGAGGGAGAAGAAGATAAGGGTCACAGCACCCATCCCTATAATCTGAGGCAGTAGCTAATGGCTAAAAAAAAATCCCAAGCAAAATCAAGGAACAGGGAAGCAGGCAGGATGACACTTTCTTCCCTTGGCTTGTACGCTATATCCCTCATTTACATTTTGGGCATTAATTTCTTAAACTAGGTAATCTGCTCTAATCTGGGACTTTTGTGATAAAATAAATACAGATCCTGCCCTTTAGGAACTTAGAATTTAGTAAGAGTTAAGTGCTGGGTCTGAAGTCAGGAAGTCCTGAGTTCAAATGTGGCCTTAGACACTTACTAGCTGTATGACCCTGGACAAGTCACTTCACCTCTGTTTGCCTTAATCCACTGGACAAGGAAATGGCAAAGCTCTTCAGTATCTTTTCTGAGAAAACCCCTTGGTCAGAATGGTCCACAGGTTCATGTAGAGTTGGACACAATTAAACACCATCACCATCACCATCACTGGCATATAGGATAATACAGAGTATTGCTGATCAATCTACATACTTAATAAGAGCCTCCTTTTGTCCAGGCACTGTGCTTGGCCCTAGGGATACAAGTCCCAAGAAGGAAACAATCCGGGTTTGCTCTGAGAGTTTTAGAGATTTCTTCCAACTCAGTGGATAAGGAGAAACTTTAGGAAGGAAGGGAACAGCTGCCCACATTTAGAAGGAGAGGTGTTGTGTCAGTAGGGAAGTGCTTTTTAGACTGGGGCCTACCAGTGACTTGCCTTTTTGTGGCACCTCTGCAGTCTCCCCTCCCTCCCCCCCGGCCGGTCATCTCAGCTGATCTTAGCAGGCCTGGGAGCTAGCTGTCAGGATAGCCATTCCTGCTGCTCCCCCAGTGAGGAAGCCGAGCCACAGAGAGGTGGCAGCACTCATGCCATGCATGCCAAGCACCTCATAGGGGATGGATGGGACCAGAAGCCGGTCTTCTGACTCCTGTCAAATGAGATTGTATGTGTGAAGCACCTTGAATGCTTTATAGCACCCTATGCATAGTGGCTATTGGGCGCTTCTGTTTCCCTTTGCCCACGTTGTTGGTGCCTAGATTTTCCAGATTTCCAGAACCTGTGTCACCCCCATCACTGGAAAAGACATTGACATAGGACATTTAGTAGAGGATTTGGTTTCCCAATTTTTAAAAAGTGTCACAATTACATTATTCTCATTAAGTATTCTTCATGATATTCTCTTAGAATAAGTAGCATTTTAGTAACAATTTACATATTGATAGTGCGTTGTAGTATTAAAAGTACTGTCTGATATGTTTTTTTCATTAAGGGCCTACTCTATTTTAGGCACTGTTGTAGATTTTGGAGATGAAAAGACAGAAATGAAATAATCCCTGTCTTTGAGGAGCATATATTCTGTTGAGGCAAGATAACATGTGAAGTGGGTATATAGACAACAGATTCAGTCTAGTTTTCAGGAGGAAGCCATGAGAGGCAGGGGGAATCAGGCAAAGCCCCATGTAGAAGGTGGTACTGGAGTTGAGTTTTGAAGGAATTGTTATTTTAAGTCACAGAAATGAGGAGGAGAATTCATTCCAAGACTTTGTGCCAGCCATTGCAAAAGTGCAGAGATGCAAGACAGTGTCGTGTATGGAACAGGATTTGGCTAGATCAAAGAGGGTGTGGAAGAAAGGTAGAGTGGACCCAGGTTGTAAAGGGCTTTAAATGTTAGGTGTTCAAATAGCATAAATAATCACTAGTCAAAGATTTTGCAGAGATGGTCATGCATCAGACTGTTCTAGAGAGAATTTTTAGAACTTGTCCAGGTCTGATGACCATTGGTGGCTTAAACTTAGTCTTCTTCTCCTTTTCACTTTTTGCAGTACGTAATATCATACACTGAGGCATTTTTATTATAGGAAATTTTTTTTCAAAAATATGGACCACACAAAGTGTAAATAAAGGTTGAATGATTCAAGCAATAGAGCCCTGCTGTTATGATCCATCTGCACTCTTACATAATACTTTTTTTGGTGATAATAGTCTTTGTAATGGGACTTTGACAGAAAACTTGGTACATAAATACAGAAACAGGTTGGAGGAGAAGACTATAGAATAAGGTAGGATTAGTCATTGAGGAATTTTCTGGAGAGAGAGATGTTTGACTTAATTTTGAAGAAAATTAAGAGGGTAGAAAAGCAGGGTGAATCTACTCAGAAAAGACGAGTTGGAGGCAGGAATGAAAAAGTCATGTGTGTGCAAGCAACATGAAGCTTGTACTTACATGACTCTAGGTTGCTTGGAGTGAATAATCTACACTGGAAGATGATCTGACCTAAAATAGCCTTTAAGTTAGGATATGCACCTCTTTTAATGTTTTTAAGGGAGCTGTGTCATGCCATAGGACATATAGTGCTGGGCTTAGTATCAGGAAGACTCATCTTCATGAGTTCAGATCTGGCGTCAGACACTTAAGACCCTGGGCAAGTCACTTAAACCCTGTTTGCCTCAGTTTCTTCATCTGTAAAATGAGCTGGAGAAGGAAATGGCAAACCATTCCAATATCTTTGCCAGGGAAATCCCAAGTACAGTTAAGGAGAGTCACTGAACAACAACAGTGTTTTTAACCTAAAAAAGTTTTATTCAGAATTTCTAAGAAATTCAGATCAATATTTATTAAGTATGTACTAAGTGCCAAGCACTGCCTCCTTTTTAAAATCAGGCCTCCTTTTTAAAACGAGAAAGTTATTTGCCCTTAAAGGTTAGAATTTTTTTAAGATACTGGAAAAGGCCGCTAAGGTGCTGTGCTTTACTGGTTCATTTACAAAACATAGATTGTGAAGAGATTGTGAAAAGGTTTCTAGGCACTGGCTCTTTTATGTCTAATTCCCATCAAATGATTGAAGTGAGGATTGTTAATGACATAAGTAAAAGTCGCACTTTAGGAGTGCACAGTAATGACAGGAGCACCTTTACTACTGTTGACCATCCGTACTTTCCCAGGGATTGGAATGATTTGTTTGAGACACACCCATTATTTTTAAGCATGTAATTGACGTACTTGAGAGGCAATGTGGGATAGGTAGCCTTGGGGTCAGGTTACCTTGGGTCCCACCTCTGACCAGGTATGCTGGCTTTGCCATTCTAGGAAGGCCACTTGACCTTTCCTCATCTTCAAGTAGAAGGTTCTGAACAATTGCTGATTTGTACTGGTAGAGGAAATTTATTTGTGTAGTAGTTCTGTGTGGATCAGTGAAATCATGGGGCTTAGGGACTAGAGATCTGTTTAGTAAAGTGAACTACGTGTTGGGATATTAAGAGCTAAATAAACTTTCTTCTTAACATCTTTTGTTTTAAAATGGCAATTCACAGTATGTTTACTTTTCCTCTTGGTATTTTGTATCAGAAGCTATGAATAGTTTCTAGCTTTGGAGAGCAAATAAAGAGGCCCTAAAAGCATACAAAGAGCCAACAGAATTACGTGAATGACATAATTCTAGAATTGTATCAGCAGCAAATTCTCATATCTTGTATAAGCCTAGAATCAAATTCTAATTTACACCATAGTAAATTGCCATTCTTTAAGGGAAACAAGTTATATATTAAGACTAAGGAAAAATTTATATCAGTTATACTTTCTAGGGCAGGAAAGTAAATGAGGGCTATATACCACCCTAACAAAATGTTCTTGTCTATTTTTGATGTATTTATACTATAAATGGGAAGCTTTATCATTTTCTTCTAGAACAAGGCTATTTATATTAAATATTCACAGGATAAAAACCCCAATGATTTATTATGTTTACTGATCCTTGTCCTAAATAGAAGGCATTTGTTTTACATGATTGTCTCTTCTCATTTTTATAATAGCTATCAAAGTGGCATCCCTTTCTGGATAAGATAGCAACATAATTTCTGTGGATAAATGCACTCTGAAATCTGTCAGATAAAATAGAGAAATGGTGCTTTGGTATATTTAATATCCTGGTCACAGATAATAATGAAAAAAGACCCTTCACTAGAGCACTAATACACACTATTGCCTTTGTGCAAGATGATCCTTAGTAAGATCTTATGGTTGTAAATTGCAGGTGCAATAGAAAGAATCTTTTCAACCGAAAAGTCTCAAGTATTTACTAATCTTTGTTAGATTTAGCTGATCTTTTCTGTCAGACCATCTACACAGAGGTATTGATTTGAAGCAATAAATAAAGAGCCAAATTCTTTACCAAAGCCAGTAGAAAACCTTCCTTAGGTATTTCCCTTGTAAAATGTGATCCCCAGTAAAACACCCCCCCCATACTGTTTTTCTCCAGTTTTGTAAGTGAAGGATCTACTTTTAAATTGACTTAATTCTCCCCTTCAGTGCCTCGGGGAACATGATCACTTCTCTTCAAGTATCCGAAAGATTGTCCCCTTGAAGAGATATTTGATTTGTTCAGGTTGACCCCAGAGGACAGAAGCAGGAATAGCAGAGAGAAGCTGGAGAGATGCCAGTTAAAGCTTGATGTCAGAAAAGACACCTTCCCACTGAGAACTCTTCCACAAGTGGGATGATTGAAATAAAGGGTGCTGGCTGCATTTCATTGAAGGTTTTCAAGCAGAGGCTAAGTGGTCAGCCACCTATTATGTATGCTGTTGTCAGGATTCTTTAGATATGGATGGGTCTGAGTAGATGGACACTGAAGTGCCCTGCAGCTCAAAATTTCTGTGACTCTTTATCTGAAAAAAATAAGAAAGCAAGCTACTTTTAAAAAAGGGTGTTTTAGGGAATTGTTGGACCAGTGTTCCCAGAAAAGAGGACTGAATTAGAGAAGACCGAATATCAGGATGGAGTGATTGATCTAGCCTTGTTAAACCAGGGATGTTGTTTTCCCTTTATTTGACTTTTTTAAGCTTGCTGAAGTAAGTGAATTGGTTGTTTACAGCTTGGGGTGTAAATGAGTTTAACATTTTTAAAAAAAACTTGCCTAGTTATTGGGAAAGTGTGCATTTTAGATTGATGCAATTTAAATTGTACCGTTATCTAATTTGTAAAAGTAAAATTTATATATTGGATGCTAATAGACTCACTTTCATCAAAATCCATTTCTTTACAGGAAGAACACTTTTACTAATTAAAGTAGCTACTCTTACTGAGTCACCGTAAAGATGAAAAAAAATTTTTTTAAAGGAAGCCTTTTCTCCACGGAATAATATCTAATACATTAAAATTGTGTGTTTTGTTCAGGTATTTGTCATAGTCTTGTCTGCCTGGTTTCACTCTCCTGGAGAGAAACATCATTCATATTCTACTATCTCCCTTTTTTATAAATAAAAAAACTGAGGCTCAAAAAGACAGTCACATGTTTTTTACTTGACTTTTAAAAAGTGTCAGATTGAGGATTACAGAATCACAGAAGTTTAGGCCTCAAAGGGACTTTAGAGGTCATTGCCTTTTGCAAATGAGGAAACTGAGGTCCATAACAGTTAAATGTCTGACCAAATACATGAATGAGTAAAAGAAAAACATTTATTCAAGATTTTTCCTGTGCCAGGAACTGTGCTAAGGCTAAGGATGTTAGCTTACCTTCCAAAAGGGAGATGGCATGTATGTTGGAATGGTAGTCCAGGGAAGGGGAGGTGGTCTTGGGAGTCACACAAAGAAACCCATTGATAGGCCCTTTCTACAAACCATTGTAGTGTAGTAGTATTGATTTGATTATTGAGCACAAGAGTAAGAAATGGAAATAAGAAAAAGGAGTATGTGCTAAATGACTGGGCAAAGGGTAAGATGGTGGGGGTGGACAGTTGTGAGATGTGAAGTATAGTTTCAGCTAGGCCCTGCTATAGAAAGAGTGAGAAGGTTGAGTTTGTATCTATTTATTCACCAGTCAGTAGAGGTTGGGCCATAGTTATAAGGCTGAGTAGATTTAAGTCTCCAAGGTATTTGGGGCATTTTTCTAGTATTCTAGGTGGCTGACCTTTTTTCTAGTATTCTGGGTGACCAGGTGGATAATATGATAGCTGGGACAGATTGCCCAAGATCATATAGGTAATCAGTGGGAGAGTTGACATTTGAACTCGGATCCTCTGATTCCATATTCATCAGTCTTTGTACTGTACTAGATACAAACCTCCTGATCCCAGTCCAGTGCTTTTGCAGCTTTGCCATTGACTGCCCAAACAGGAGATAACTTTCACTGGGAGTTGAGATGAGCCCTTTTTGTTTTAGAGAGGTATAACTACTCGAGGCACCACTGACGAGCACGTATTCATTGTTTGCTGCATAACTGTCTCCTCTGTTGTTGTTAGGATTAGATTCTTCTGTGTCTGAGTGCCATTTGTGGGAATCGGCTGCAATTTAGTTATCTTAAAAGAAAGAGGGAGTTGTGGTCTATCTTGTTTTGCCTCAAAGAGATAGCCAGTTTTACTCGGGGTTATTTGTTTGACATGGTTAATAACTGAAAATGTTTTTATTATTTAACAACTTATTTGATATGTACCATTTTGTAATTGATAACTCAATATATTTGTATATCTCATCCCAGTACCTTTTGTTACAATTGAAGTTAATTTGGCAACTTTTGAATTAATTCATTTTTGTATTAGAGGTCATTTTCTTTTGGAAAGTGTTCAGTTATTACTTCTTTAACAGTCCTATCTTCCTGGCCAGGTGGGTAGGTGGGACAGAGAAGGGTTCTCATCCTTCTAAGTAGAATGAGTTTTTGTTTTAGAGAAAACTTAGTTTTTATAGCAGGATTAGATAATTACATATGTGACAAGAATTCTAATTTTTCAGTTCTTTGAATTTGCTCACCTGTAAAATTCTCTAGTTTAGAGGTTTCTAATTTGATGCTCTTACTAGAGCCTATAAGGTTTGAGCTAGCCTTTACCACCTGACGTTGTTATTGGCAAAGGAAATTGAATTGTATTAAGATCCATTAAGTTTACTTTGCCAATAACTGAGAAGGGGATCATTGCAAATGACCTGAACCTGAGAAAAAAATCTACTATAAGCTGCTCTGAAACTCTACCCGTTCAAGAATGCCCAAGAGGAGAGATTTCCAGAGGACTAAAGGACTGCATTAGGAGATCATACTAAAACACCCTTTCATTATGTTAATATGATAATAATATCTGCATAGGGGGTTTGACTGAGTGAGGGGGATTTGACTGAGTGAGAGCTATGACACAATTTTCAAAATTTGATGGATTAAGAATTTTACATGTAAAATTGCATTGATGATTGTGAAGAAAGTGAAATTGTTTAAAGCAACTATCTGTTAATTTTAAGAAAGAAAGAGACTTATGTTCCAGTTCAGGCCCTTATGATATAACAATTGGGATTATCTGAAGTTTCACATAAATTATAATGTGGTGGTTCTTCTTATAGCTCTATTTTATATTGAGTTTGTATTAAGTCTTTCTACATGCTCTTGGAACCTGAGAAGAAAATCTGGAGGAAGAAGCCCCTTTAAGGTTGTCATTAACTGAGAGCTGTTCCTTGAGAAGCTGCTCCAAGGGAGCACAAGAAGACCTGTGACGTCCGAACCTCTACTGAGATAAAACAGACATCAGATGCTCAGGTCTCCGTAGAGGACTCTGGTTTTTGTGCTGCCCATAGAAAACGGCCCTCTGTGCCATCCATAGATTGTGCCGATCCATAGAAAGATGAGTCTTTCTTTGCATCGAAGAGGGGAATGTCAGATGTTTAATTTAACTCGTATTTTATTCCAGTCAGCATTATTTAGTGTAGTGTGATTCCATAGATGTAGTGATTATTTCTGTTATATTTATATATCTCACATTTAGGGATAAATTAGATAAAGTTAGATAGTTCCTTTCTTGTATTAAGCCCCAAAACTTTAAACTACAAGTTCTAAGTTCACTTGCTTGTTATAAAATTCACTTGCATAACCATAGGGAGCTAATTGGAGGACTTCTAGCCTGTGGACCTCCACCCTTTTTGCCTAATCATCATGATCAAGCTTTGTGTGTTGGAGATGACGTGATGATGACTTGATGATATGGAAAGTCCCCTCTCCGCCCTATCTCTCTATTGCCCCACCTGGCTGGTGGATGTCCCTTGCCTTGTCTGTCCTAGGACCATGTAGATACTTTGTCATCATGACTTGTCTGCCAGCCCTTGTCAGCCCTTTCAGAAGGCAGGGTATGGGCCTGTCAGCCAATGAAATTCTGAATTTTACTTTGCCTTATCTGGGTATCAAACTTGATAAAACTAATGCCCTGGGGAAGGAGGCTTCCCAGATGCTGAGGAAAATCTGAAGTTCCATTCATTGATGGGGGGGCTGGTTCCTTTAATAAATGGTTATCGGCTTGAAGCTCTGCCCAAGTTGTCTTTATTGCAGATTGGTTATTTTCCTGGCCCACCATACCCAGATGCACACGTGTGCGCGCGCGCGTGTGTGTGTGTGTGTGTGTGTGTGTGTATGTATGTATGTATATACATGTCTTTAAAAAGAGGAAAATTCATGGCAGCTCCCACTTTTCTAATGTATGTCCATGACATTGTGGAACTAAACTGCAAACAATTGGATTCAGATTGGGAAGCTTCTTTTTACTTTGGCCAACTGCTTCTGAGGGTAATTAAGTCCTGGTTCAGTTGGCGGGTACTTACTTGAGATCTTATTTCTTTCCTTTCAATTAGAGCAGGGATTCTTAACCTAGAGTCTATGAACTTGTGGTTTTAAAATTTTTAATGATGATATTTTCAATATAATTGCTTTTCTTTGAAATCCCATTTTGTTAATTTAAATGCATTTAAAAGTATGATTTTGAGATGTGGTCCAAGTCTTCACCAGGCTGCCAAAGGGGTTCATATCACACAAAAACGTTAAGAACCCTTGATCTAGGGTATAATAACAGTATGAAAAATAACAGCAACTGAGCAGTGTTTTTCTTATGTGCAACAAATTTGTTAGTGCCTTGGTTCTGCAGGATTGCCCAGATCATAGGATTTAGAGCTGAAAGAGGACCCTCTTCCAACAGATTTTGTCCAGCCTCTTTATGTTTCACAGTTGGGCAAACTGTATTTGGCTGCACTTGAGGGTAGTTGCAATGAGGGGATTGGTAGGAGGGCCATTGTAGGAGTAGTGGTCCTTTATTATGCCGAGGAATGTTACAGGCCATTGGACTTTTGAGTATTGTGTTTGGTTCCTATCTGGAATCAAACCTGTCATGATTTCTGACTGTGACTTTCCTGACCTTCGAGATTTAGAACTTAAAGGGACTGATGATTCTTGGACTTGCAGCTAGCCTAAAGACTCTTAAAATTTCAACTCCTTCAGTGCTGTCTTAGAGGATAATTATGTTAGTGTTGGTGTGTTCTTTCAAATAAATGGCACCTTAAGGAAATGATTATCAATCAGTAGAATTCCTGGACCAGACATGGGATCAGAATGCCTGATTCCATACTAAAAAATTGCCTCTCTTCCAACTAAATTAAGGATAGACACTGAAGAGAAAGTATTTTGTTTTTTAAGAGAAAGCATTTAAAAAGCATAAAATGATTTTTTAAAAAATGTAGACAGTATATAGATAAAACCTTCTAAGAGTATACTCAGTTCAAGAAGTTTTATTGACTTATACTATTGACTCCATATATTCTGCAGGGCTATATTCAGTAGAATAAAGTACTCGTGATTGGGGGTAAAGTATGAAGCAAATTGTGGTTGGATATTTTGGTAATCTTTAACTCCACAGTGTCACTACACAATGATTCCCAGCCTTTTGTTCATTGTGGTAGTTTCTGTATTTGATTACTACATACTTATTGCATGATAGATTTAGAGTGAGAAGGGACATTATTGTTGTGCAATTGTGTCCAACTCTTTGTAACTCCATTTGGGGCCAAGATATTAGAGTAGTTTGCCATTTCCTTCTCCAGTTCATTTTACAGATGAGAAAACTGAGGTAAACTTGGTTAAGTGACTTGTCCAGGGTCACCTAACTGAGTTAGTATCTGAGGCCACATTTGAACTTGGGAAGATTAGTTTTCCTGACTCGTCTGGTGCTCTATCCATTGCACCACCTTGTTGCCCAGAATGGACCCTGGAGGTTATCTCTTCCAACCCTTTCATTTTACAGATGAGAAACTGAGGGCCAGAGACTTTTGTGGGATCACAAAAATAAGATTGTAATTTGTGAGCTATGAAAATTCTGTTCCCATTCAGTTTATTCATCAATGAAATGGAGATTTGCTTAGATTATCTCTAAAGCCCCTTCCAACTCTTAAGATTCTGTGGTCTAGGTTGTTGAATAAGGCACTTCCATCTTATTCCCTTTTAGTGTTATTATGTGTGCTTACTATTAATCTGTGATGAGAACAAGAATTCCAGTGGTGTCAGTTGACAGCTGTTAAATCCTCTATACTGAGTTAATTCATGATTCATGGCAGCAAATGGAGAAAGTGATTTTTCAAAACTTTAGTGTGAGAATGGTGACTGATAATAGAATACAACTGATTAAGTAGCTGTCCAGCCGTTTTAGGAAGATCATTAAGGAAGGGGAACCCACCACCGCTCAAAGTAGTCCATTCCACTTTCAGATAGCTCAGATTGTTAAGAACATTTCCCTGATATCAGGTCTAAATTGACCTCTATGCAGTTCTTTGTTTTACCCCTTTTGGCCAAATGGAAGAAGTTTAATTTATTTTCCATATGACAGCCTTCAAATACTTGAAGACAGTCATCTGTCTCTCCCTTTCCCCCTCTTCTCCTCTTCCTCCTTTCCTTTTGTGTGTTTTCTTTCTTTCAATTGGAAGGTCCTGGAGGGCAGGGGACTGTCTTTCTTTTCATTTGTATCTCTTTTTCCAGTGCTTAGCACTATGCTTGTCACATAGTAGATGCTTAATATTTATTGACTAGCTGACATTAAGCTTAAAAAAGCTGCTTGGAGAAAAGAAATTGGCACTGCTCTAACAGAGCCTGAAATGTCAGGATAGTTCTATTAAAATTGGGTAGCTAGTTAGCGTTGTGGATAGAGCTCGAGACTTGCAGACAGAAGATTGCAGTTCAAATTCTGCTTCAGCCACTTACTAGCTGTGTGGCTATCTGCCTCAATGTACCTGTCTGGAAAGTGGATATTAAAAATAGCACCTAATCCCCCAATAACCTTTTTTTTTCCTGATTTTTTGCTTTGTTTTGTTTTATTTTTATCAGGCAGTGGGGTTAAATGACTTGCCCAGGGTCACACATTTAGTGTTATGTGACTGAGGCCAGATTTGAACTCAGGTCCTCCTGACTCCAAGGCCGGAGCTCTATCCACTGGGCCACCTAGCTGCCCTCCAATAAACATTTATTAAAAGGACTGGACTCCCTTAAGTGAATGGAATCTTCTAGAAAGGCTTAGTTGGCACAACCTGCTTCTTCTAACCTGTCATTATTGTCCTCTGAATGTACTTCCTTGCTAATTCCTCCTTAAATGGCCAGGATCAGGACCTGACTTATCGCAGGCAAGCTATTTAGCTAACCCATCCCAGTAAAGATATTTATTCTGCTTTATCTTATTCCTGACTTCAGTTGCTCCCTTCATTCTCTTATCTTGGTTATCTCCAGTTTATTCTACAGCTACCTTACCACTTCTACGTTCAAGTCCTCTAAATAAAAGGTTTTTTCAGATCTTCTCATTTCTAGCCGTGCCTCTTCCTTTTTGTGAAGTTGATTTTGTGAATCCAAATATGATTTATTAATTGTAGTCCTTATGCGATATAATCTTAACCATACAATAACTCTAGTAAAATGTTGATATTGAAAATATGAGCATTCATTTCTTGGAGAAGTTTGGAGTCTTAAAGGAGATTTGCACTTTTCTATAAACAGTACAGCTGTCATGATAGTTTTTTGAGGTTCTCTCTTGAGCTGAATTGCCAAGCGTTCACAGTCTGCCGCAGAGAGTGCAACTCCAGTGGTCTGGCGCATTGTTCAAATGCCAAACATTTGCAGGCTTGAAAGACTTTATTTTATGGAGAACTCAAACAAGGCAAGGCTCATGTGGAGGTCAGATGAAGCAATACAGAAACACGAGTTCTCTGTGAAGAGCTCTGGAATTGACTGTGAGACACTTGAGAACTGGCACAGGACTGCCCAGGGTGGCGTGTTTGCATCAAAGAAGGTGCTGGGATTTATGAGCGAAGCGGAATTGCAGTAGCTCAAAAGAAATGTGAGATGCACAAATTTAGAGACATCTCCACTCCAAAATAAAGCATGTAACAGATGTGCATTCAGAAAAGAAAATGGCCTCATCAGGTTGTGAGAACAATGGATTATTGATGTATGTACTCTGTCCTTAAGAGAAAGTACATTGGATGAAACCCAGTTTGTGCAGCACTTTTCAGACCATTGTGAATTTGCCTGATTGTGCATTTGGCCCTATCTCTATCATTTCCCCCCAAAATAATATAAAAAACTTTGTCAATGCTTTGGCTGAAATCTAGGTACACTCTCTACAAACATTTGCCTGATAAATCTAGTAATATGTCACAGAATAAGAAGTAAGGTTATTCTGCCATGTCCTGTTCTTGATGAACCATATTGCTCTTGGTAATCGTTGCTTTCTTTTCCTGGTATTTTCTTTCTATTTAATAATACTTTCAGGATTTTGCCAGGAGTCTACATGAAGCTCATTGGTTTATATTTTGCAAACTGACTTACTTTCCCCTTCTTGCAAGTTGAGACATACCTTGCCGATCTTTAACTTGCAGCACCCCATTGGGTTCAGTTTTCATCTCCATGCAGATGTCGCTGATGTCTCTGTTTGCAGTTTCAGGCCTTTCTCAACTCTATTCCGGCATCATTGGTTGCCCACTGTAGATCTTTAACTGTATGGCCCGAATGTTCTAAACTCATTTTATTATTTCATTCCTAACTTGGATATTTCTGTCAAGGACAAACATCCTTCTTGTGACCCAGGCTTGGAAACCTTGGAGTCATCCTTGAGTCATCCATCTCCCAAATAACCTTGCAGTTGTTGAGTCTTGTCAGTTCTGTTTCCATAGTACATTTTCACTTCCCTTTTCTCTCCTTACACAGCCACTGCTATGATTAAGGCCTTTGTCACCTCCAATGTAGTCTATTGTAGCAACCTGCTAATTAGATTCTCTACCTCCAGGCTGTGCATATACCTGTCATATTGATGTTCCTAAAACATAGGTGTGACATGTCACTCCTCTGCCCCAAAAGAGCCAGTGTTGGGTACCAGCATCTCAACAGTCCTTTTTGTTCTGTCCTTTCCAGGCCCAAGACCATTCTGTGTGGCAGAGAAAGCCCAAGTAAAATGAGAGTTGGGCAGTACTGTGTTTGTTTTCTGCTGGTTATAACCCTGCCACCCTTCCTGAGCCTCTCAGCTCTTTTTTTGATTCTCCCCCTTTCCCCAAGTCGTTTAAAAAAAAATAAATATAACAATATCCCAAAACTCTTTGTTCTTTTCAGCCTCAGCTTATTCTGAGCATCTATATTCCTGGTGCTGTTTTTACATGACCATGACACATTTTTGCATTTGTCCCGTGTATATATTATCTAACTTTCATGTTTTGTGCAGTCATCAAGATATATTTATGTCATTTGTTTTTATGTCATCTGTATTTACCAATGTATTGTTTATACATGAATTTTTCAAATCTGACTTGTTGAGTTTCTTCTGTCTTCCATATCAGGTCTTTTCAAATAACTCTACCTTTTCCTTATTCAAATTATTCCTTTTCCTCCCCTCTAAATTCATTAATGATAGTTTTCTTTCTGTGCTGACTTAACTTGGATAATTTTAGGCCGTAACATTCTAGCTATCCTTTTTACGAACCCTTTGAAAGATAGTCTCCCTAAATCTAGGGTACCTGCTACACTGTTTCTGTATTTTCTTCCTTCTCCTCACATTTCTCGCCAGGGTTCTAGCCAAGTCCACTGCAACAATTTCTCTTTGGTAAGAATCCAGAATAGAAGCTCCTCTCATTCATCCCTCCACCTTTTTAGAGATATTATCACAAACGTAAGTCAAGGAATTAATTAGCTGCCCTTCTCTTTTGCAGAAAGAGCAAAATGCCCCAGCAGATTGAAATCTCCCATCACTACTGTATCATGTCTCTATTCAGGATTCATGACCTGTTTCCTTAACTCTTCATCTATTTTTTATCTTGATTTTTACGTGATCTGTAATATAGTTTAATGAAAATGTTGTTTCTGTTTCTACATCCTTTGATTCTCACTGAAATGAGGACCGTTGTTCTTTTCCCTAGGGTTCCCAGATTTCCTCACGTGCCTTTTCCTCTTGATAAGAAAAAAAAATCGATATATCTGTATTGATATGGATATTAGCATATCATGTAGAACTAGATATATATATATCAATATATAGAGAAACATTTAGATACCAATAGCTATATAACTCGAGAGAGAGACTGACCAAGACCTTCATAATATACTATTACACCTTCTTCTGTTTCTTATCCTGTTCCTTATGTACTACCATATGACGTAGTGCCATTCTTGAGCCACATTGCAGTTACAGGTTTCATACCACTAAATCTTAGTGATATCTTTGACTTCAAATTTGCCTTCTAGCAATAGGGTCTTTATTTCAGTTTGCTAGTTACCTATATTTTGTGCTTTTCTGTGTTTACACATGTGGTCATGAGTTTTATTGATGATTCTTTTTTATATTTCTTATTTTATGTTCATAGACAGGGTGGGAGGTAATAGTCTATTTTGACATGTTCTGACAACATTTGCCTCACTGTGTTCAATACTGGACACCATATTTAGGAATCACATTGACTGATTAGTGCAAGTGCATCTAAGCCATGTCAGGATGGTAAGAATACTAGAGATTTGTGCGTTATGGAACTCTGTTGAAGGACCTGGGGATATTTAACCTAGAAAATAAAGGACTTAACACATGAGAGTAATCTTCACATATATGAAGGTACGTTCATATAGAAGAAATCTTAGACTTGCTGTGTTTGATTCCAGAGGGCACAATTGGAGGTAGTGGATATAGAAGGAGTTAGAAGCAGTGATGTAGTGGGAAAGATACTGGACTTGGAATTTGAAGTAGCCTGATATTGTAGAATTAATTTAGAATTGAAAGAGACATTAGAGGTCATATGCTCAAACTACCTGATTTTACAGATGAGGAGACTGAGGCTCAGAGAAATCAAATGACTAAACTCATCACTGATGACATAGATGGTAGCAAAGCCAGAACTTGAAGCCAGGTCTTAGCACCCCAAATCCAGCGCTCTTTACTACGCTACTTTTCAAATTTCATTTTAATACATATTGGGGGCAAGTCATTAAGTTCTCCCTGAACTTCACTTTCTTTATCTTTAGAATAGGAATAATAATAGTACCTACATCATAGAATTGTTGTGACACTCACTTGAAATAGTCCAGGTAAAGGCCTTGCATGCCTTACAAACCCCCATATTAATGTTAGCTTCACCATCATCTTTACCACTATTAGAAGTGGACAGAGGTTTGATGGAAGAAAGTTTATTTTTTAAATTTAATTTGTATACCTATAGTCCTGTGGTACTTGTTTGTTTGTTTTCAAAGTAAGGCGATTTTCCCAACAATTAGAACTGTCCTAGTATGCAGTGGGATGGCTTAGTACATAGTGAGATATCTTCAAGTGTAGATTAGATAAGTACTTGTAACTGATGTTTTTCAAGTTAGTGATTTTGAAGGCATAGGTTAGAATAGACAACTTTTGAATTCCCTTCTCATTAAAATTCTCATTCAGAGACACCTTCCTTTTTCATTGCCTATGTTAGAGGATTAACAGGTTCTATCAGTGATGATAAAGTTAATACCAATCACTTTTATAGTTTCTATAAAACCCAGAAGGTTTCACAGAAAGGAAAGGGAAAAAAATTTGTTTAAAATGCCTAATTATTCCAGTGTTTTCCAAGCTAATTTAGCCACAGAACATTTCTGAGAAAGTAGCATAGTGCCAGAATCTGTAAATACTGATGGGGAGAAAGGAAGCATTGGTTTTCTAGAAGGAGTATGGGACTGGGCAGCTGTGTGGCTGTCATCATATCTCTTAATCTCTCAGAATTTTATTTTCACCACGTCAGCTATGAAGAGCAAAACTTGTACTACTTGGATTTATTTGTCCAGCTCTAACCTCTCATACCTTCCAGCGCTGGATCTCAGATTGTCTAGTGGACATTTTGAAGTAGATGTCCTGTATGCTATCTTAAGCTTGGCGTGTCTAAAACTCAACTCATTACCTTTCATCCCAAGCTCTCCCTTCTTCCTGTCTTCCACTATTACTATGAAGAGTATCACCATTTTCCCAGTCATCCAGTCTTTCAACTTGGGTTTCATCCACAGCTTTTCACTCTTAACACACCATATCTAGTCAATTGTCAGGTCCTGTTGATTCTACCTTCATAATGTCACTTATATATTTCCCCCTTTCTCCTCTGACGGTGGCATTGCCATGATGCAGGCCTCTATTACCTCACACCTGGACTGTTGCAACAGTTTGTCTAGATTCCCTGCTTCGTCTTTCCCCACTCCAGTCCATCTTCTACCCTCTGTCAAATTGACGTGCAAGTCTGACCATGTCACCATCCTATTAAATAAACTTCACTTGCTCTCTATTGCCTTTGGCATCAAATGTAAAATCTTCTTTTTGTCTTTAACTCCCTCTGTAACCTGGCTCCTACTTTTCCAGTTTTCTTACGTCCCTCAACAAGATATACCATCTACTGACTCTGAGCCTTTACATTGGCTTTTCCTCATGATTAGAACTTTCTCTTTCATCTTTACCTTCTCAGTTTTCTGGCTTTCTTCAGGTCTCCCTTTCTATAAGAAACCTTTTCCAGTTTGAGACTATTCCCAATTTAGCTTGTTTGTATATAATTGTTGGTATCTTGTTTCTGCTTTTAGACTGTGAGTTCCTTGAGAGCAGGGAATGTCTTTTGTCTTTCTCTGTGTCCCCAGTGCCTATCACAGTTCCTGACACATAATAGGCATTTAATAAATACTAGCTGCTAACTGGGTACTGACTGTTTACTATCCAGTTTTGAGAGAAATGCCACTTTGGAAACAGCATAAAAACCAATTTGCCTAAAACACAATCATGAAGGAGAGTAACAAAGGAATGTGCTCATCTGCATTGGTAGAGGAAGTCCCTGTCTGTGAACACTGCTGAGATCACAGACCCTGCTCACAGTCTAGTTGTGTCCTCCCTTCCTCACCCCATGTGTGAGTACACACACACACACACACACACACACACACACACACACCCCCCACAGTAGGAGCTAGTTAAAATACATCTGAGGGGTAACTTGTTGTCAGAGTTTGGCTGATTATTTTAAATATCTACATCTAGCATATTGAATTTGTATATCATTTCTAAATTCTTGCTCTTGGAGTCCCTGGCCCTAGTTTGAATCCTGGCTCTGTTCCTTATTACCTGTGTGACCTTGTTTAAATCACCTCATTGGGCCTCAGTTTTGTCATCTGCAAAATGAAGGGGTTGAACTAGATGGTTTCTAAGATCTTTTCCAGCTGTAGGTCTATGATCCTATGATCCCAAGTAAGAAAATTGTGAGTATATTGCTATGAGTACCTAGTAGTCTACTCAGCATGTCCCCATTAGATTTTTGTTAAGAATCTGGCCCTTTTTTCATGTTAGCATCATGAGTCACACTGATTTCTGTATATAAAACATCATTCAGTTTGCCTAACAAAATACAAATATTTATACAGAGCCTTGAATTAATTTGAAAGTGACTTTTCTGTCCCAAAAATCGGAGCAAATGAGAAATATTTAATTGAGATTTCCATCCTCATTTTTTCTGTGCTTCCTATATTTGCTACATAAGCCTCTTCTAAGAAATAGGAATTTGCAGACTTAAAAATAGTGTCCCCTATATAACTTGATTTAAACATGGCTTACCATTCTGATAACCTTTACACGAAAGCTGTAAACACAGGACTGTAGCATCCCAGCACTGAAAAGGGGCTTAGTCTTTATCTAGTCTCTCACTTTCCGTAGCAGAGCAGTGATGTGAGTCATCTTTTTCTTGTCCATTTTTATATTTGTCTTCTAAACGTCTTGGTTTTTTTTATATAATAACAGTGTTCTTGTTTCACCTTTATACCAGTCTCTAAAATCTTCCTGATATACTAATCCTTTCCCAAGCAATCTATTTAGTTCATCACTGTTTGCCAGGGATAATTGGCTATAATGAAAATTTATAATCACCATGTAAGGATTGTAGTGGCAATGGGATGTGCATTTTAGGCCCTTGCCAGTCATCTTGACTTTTGTTCTGCCACTGGAATTCAGTGACTTAGGAAGAGAGATTGAGGCTGACAACTTTGTGCGGCTCTGCCTCACTTAAATCCAATTCACCCATGAGTCAGGACATCACTCATGATGTCATTGGCTCTCTTCCAAAATGAAGGACAAAAAACAACAATAATAATAATTGGGAATAGGATGAACATGGTATTTTCCAAACCTTTTTTGCTTTGTTCTTGAAATAGAAATCTTGAGTTGGGTAGGAGAATGTCTAGATAAAAGAATAAAACTCAAAAAAAAAAAACCCAAACCCCAAACTCAACCTTGTTAGATTTGTTTTTATTTGTTTAGAAACTAGGGTATGGACCAAGTTACCTAGAGGTTATGGAGGAAGAGAGGCCATTCTAACAAGCTAATTTGAGAAGGAAATCCTTTTATAATTTAGCCAGTGTTCTAGAGTGTTGCTTTGTATATGTAGGAGAAAGATGCTAATTCATATATGATTGCTTTGGGAAAGTATGATTGGGAGATGAGAAAGGAGCAGGAGGAGGTGGAGGTGGCTGATGGACCCATTCTTCATTTTCTTGCCATGTTTTTTCCTTTGTGTCAGTCAGTCCTGGGCAGGTAAGCAGGGGAGCAGTATGAAGTGACGGAAGAGGGAGGAAAGTGAGGTTAGGCAGGTCCCACACTGTGAAAAAAAAGCCATTCTCTCCTCTGTAAAGCCAATGTAAACTGGAAATGGTGGCGTTAAAGGTGACTCCTAAGGAGAGATGCTACTGAAGAAAAGTCCTTTCCCTTCTCTCCTTTCCCCTTCTCCACCCCTTCAGTTCCGTCACTAACATACTCTTCCTGTATTGAGGAACCTCTGGACTCCTCAACACTGTACTTTTGTCTCCAGAGCTGACCTCTTTATAACTCATCACATGCCTTCTGTTCACCAGAATCCCTAGTTCTAGGTGCTTTCTCTTGGCCTTCTTCCTCTTCTCTCCTCCATCAGTACTTCCCCGTGTAGGTCCACATACCTTTGTCAGCAGGCCAGACTTCTTCCTCCTGGTCCTCTTTTCTTCTCCCCTGTGCCCTCTTCCCTCTCTTTCCACCTCATTTAATAGATATATAACTTTATATTTAGTACTTTAGAAGGGAAAATAGAGTTAACATTGACATGTTCTCATGGAGATCCTGTTCATACCATAGACATCACAAGGTTTCTCAGGGGCAGAGGTTCAGAAGCATTGGTTTTGATTTTGAAGCAAAGCTAGATTAGTGACAATATTTTTTTCAGTCTATATACCGTGGCCAAAACCTGGATATGGTTCACCCAGTTCATTTCTTTGTCAATGAGAAAATCATAATGGGATTTTTCATATTTAATTTAGTATTCTTACCAGGCATCCTTAGAACAGGAGTTACCTTCCTATATTTTTTTCAGTCTATATACCATGGCCAAAACCTGGATATGGTTCACCCAGTTCATTTCTTTGTCAATGAGAAAATGATAATGGGATTTTTCATATTTAATTTAGTATTCTTACCAGGCATCCTTAGAACAGGAGTTACCTTCCTATCTCCTTTGCATGAAATTGGTTGAGCTTTGGTGGCAAGAAATGGGTAGAATAAATGACTCTACATGAATCTAAGTTCATTAGTGCATGTCTTCAATATTCCATTTCTTTTTACTACTTTAACGTCAGAGTTGGACTAGCTTTGTAAGGAAGAAGCTAGCATAAAGTTGTTTACAAAGAACCTTTGTTTTCCTTTTAAGTTTTTGCCACCAAATTATACACATACCACTAATACCAGGCCATCTCCTTTCTTCCTATAAATTGAATTTCCATATTTAACTCTTCTCGGTGACTTTCTTCATCAACATTAGTAGTTTCCCTAATCACCAGCATAATCCCTGATGTCCACGTTTCCAGCAATGTAAAAGAGTCTCATCTTTTTCCTGTGCCCTCAAGTTCAGTGTCATATGCGCTCTGAATATTCAGTTAATAGTTACTGATTGATGGTGTAATTTATGACTATTCATATTTTTGTCTCAGGTATTCAAGAACAAAGCAGTGCAGTTGGCAGGGAAACTCCTTCCTGCCTTTAACACACCTACTGGGATTCCCTGGGCAATGGTGAATCTGAAAAGGTAAAATATGTTTTCTTCAGTTATTCTTTGCCTGAAGAATTAAATAAACCATTATCTTCCTTTTCTAAATATAGGAAATCCTACGAATCTATTTTTTCATTTTCTTTTTTAAACAGGCTTCTATTTTTTCCTCTTCGTATGAACAGATGTTTATTTCTTATATTGTATCTTTAAAAGAATTTTCTTTACCTCTACCTTGCTCCTTTTTCCAGTTACCTTCTTTTATTCTGTCAGTTCAAATTTTTAACTAAATCCCAAGTTACTCTCATATTTTGCCTAATTTGCACAACTCTCTCCTATTTACCTGGCTCGTTCTGCATGATCACAAAATGTGTCTGCTTCCCTCATTATTCCCTTATGCATTTCCAGTTCTGGTGGTTCTTTTAGTCCGTTTTATGGAACTAAAGGAATTTTCCCCTTCTATCCTCTGCTACCTGCCTTTCCTCTTCCAAATCAGAATGAAAATGACATTCAGAGAGCAGTGCTTCCTTTAGCTACACAATTTATTAATGAAAAAGGAAGCTTTAGGCCATGGTGTAGAACTACAGTGCTTTCTTTTAACAAGTGAAAATCTCATTATTTTACATCTTTTTTTTTTCTTAGAACATAAGAACATGAACTTTGTTTCCTCTTCACTGTAGATCATAGATTTAGCTCAGGGACCTTGAAGGTCATCTGGATTTTACAGATTAAATGACTTCATACAATGTCATATAGGTAAAGTATTTTGTTGTTGTTGAGTTATTTCATTTGTGTCTTCTGACTCTTCATTGACCTCATTTGGGGTTTTCTTGGCAAAGGTACTGGAGTGGTTTGTCATTTCCTTCTCCAGTTTTACAGATTAAGAAACTGAGACAGACAGGGTTAAAGTGACTTGCCCAGAGTCCCACAGCTAATGAGTGTGTTGAGGCCAGATTTGAACTTTTGAACATGAGTCTTCTTGATTCCAAGCCCAGTACTCTATCCACTTTGCCTACCTAGCTAGCTGCCCTTTGAACTCAAGAAAACCATGATTTAAAAGATTTTGTCAGTCATCTTTTAAATTGCATTTAAATGATTTGTTTTATGTTATGAAATATGTATGACTGGTCCTTTAAAATCTTTCTTGTTGGGGAAAAAATAACCATACTATTTATTTTTATGTTTAGACTTAAAAATTTTATATAATAACCAGTTGTTTAAAAAAAAAAGATATGTACACATGCAAAGAATACCTCACCCTAGAGTATTCATTTTTCTAGTGACGTTATTCCATGTGACTTGTAATTTTACCATTTTAAAGTCAAAGCTGTTCTTTAGCAAAATCTCAAACTGGAATATGCATCTGAACATTTGGCAGCCAGAATTCTTTGCTGTGCATTGAATCTAATTTATTGTCTTTTGATTATGCTCACTATGTAGTGTAGATTACTTCCATATAAAAAAACAAAAACAGGACTGTGTATTGTGTAGTAGCTGCATTTAAAGACATAGGTGTGCACGACAGCGTAGACACACCTGTTTTCTTTTAACTTGGTCTCATGATAAAGTTTTTGGTGTTTTATTCAGCAGCAGGATCGTTAAGGATGACTTTACAAATAAAATTTCAAATGAGCTTTGATATGGAAAGAGACCCTGAAGGATAGATCTCTTTGTTTGCAAAGCCATGAAGTCTGCAGGGAAGACCTCCTTTGAGGGCCTTAGAGCATAGGAACACAGGAATCACAAAGATGTGCTTTCAGATCCTGCTTGGATATTTAACTCTGTGGTGATCTGCAAATCACTTAAACTTTTTGTGCTTTGTTTAGTAGCACACAAAAAAAGTTTTCTCACCTGTCAAATGAAGATAATAGTAGCTATAGTACTTAACTCACAGGGGTCACGTGCAGCTCAAATGAGATCATGGCTACAGAGTATTTTTCAACGTTAGAGCTGTACATAAATCTGTTATTTCTCCTAGTATTAGTGCCATTATGGAAATACAGCAAAATTGTTGGGAGAAAAATTTATTAAATCCTGAAATTTGTGATTAGAAGAGTCCTCCCTGGTATCTCTACTCTTGTAGATCTTTAATAATATAATAAAAAATCTTTGGATTGTTGGCATAGAAATTTTCGTGGCAAGTAGGGCCTCAATTAGGTGACTTTTGGATATCCTCTCTAGCTTAGAATTCCTTGATTATTATTGCAGTATAATTGGTCTAGCGCAGTGCAGTGTGAAAGGTAGATACTTACTAGTGTTGGAGGTGGAGGAGGAGAAGAGTAGAGGTTATGGTATGGAAAAGAATTGACAATTAATTTTGAGGAAAATGTAGAATTTATATGCTATTTGGGGAATGTATTTTTGCAGCTGATATTGGTTCCTTGTCTAATATGACTTGTCTATTTTTCTGGATTTTGTAAACTTTTGGTTTTTCTTTTTTCTGATAGCATGATTGCAATTCCCGCCTTTAAGATTTATTTGTGGAGGCAGCTAGGTGGCGCAGTGGATAGAGCACCAGACCTGAAATCAGGAGGACCTGACAGTTCAAATGTGGCCTCAGACCAAACACTTGACACTTACTAGCTGTGTGACCCTGGGCAAGTCACTTAACCCCAGTTGCTTAAAAACAAACAAACAAACAAACAAAACAAAAAAGATTTACTTGTCTCCCCCCCCCATATTGTTGCCTCCTATTTTTTTTAAGCTTTTCATTTTCATCAGAATATGTCTAATTTTTAGATTTTTTTGTGTGTGAATAGCATATTGGGTTTTGCTTTCTTATCTGTTCTGTCATTTTATTGAACTAATTATGTCATAGTTAAAATTAGAGACTTTTCTTTTCCTGCATTTATTTCTTTCGTATTACCTTGCTGTATTCTCTTCCTCTTTTGTCTCTGAGATTACTTTTGCTTATACAGCATTGTTCATTCCAATAGACTCTCTACTTCTCTCCCACACACATTCTTCTGCCTTATCCCAAGTTCTTTGAATTTACTTATGTTGTTCAGTTCTCTTTATTTTGGAATTTTATCTATTCTGCCCGTATTTTATCACTTCTTGATCTCCATCTAGTTAAGTAAGGAGCTTCCTTCAACTCTTTCCACACTTAAAAAAAACCAAACCTTTCTTTTATTGTAGTTTTCCTTTACTTTGTTCTGCTCGTTATTTTTCTTCTTTTCCAGTCCATTCTGAATTTCATTTTCTTATTCATAATTTATATCCTTCCATGTTCCTTCTTTGTCATCTTTGTATCCCTCGTGAGTATAGGACTGGTGCTTTTGACTTAACGGGTTTAAACTCTTGATTTCTATTGGGTTTTGATGTATGTTAGTGTCTTTGTAAGTCTTACCTCGTCCTCTCTTACTTTATCTCAGTTTCACAAATATTAATTCATGAGAGAAGTAATATCAGAAAGTTGTAGTACTTTGTCTTAGAAATTGCCGTCTTCCAGATCTATGGCTCAGTCCCATTCTCTGTCCTTGATCAGCCTCCATTCTAATGATAACATAATCCTGTCTTTAGCTCTTACTATTTTGACTGCCATTTTCTAAAATCTTTTATTATTACTCTTTGGAAAGATTTTTCTATTATAGATTCATTTTCTTTTACTCTGATAATAGTAGTTTTATATTCTGCACTGAGAGCTTGTATTTCTAACCTTAACTCATTTCTAATTTATTTTAACACCATTCTCTTTTGAACCATTTAAAAATTTCTTGCTGTTGTTCCATGATCCCCAAGGAGTAATTAGAATTTTTTCTTTTGCACTGATTCATTTTCCTAATATTATATTTGTTTAGCATATTTTGGCTTCTCTTTGAGGTTTCACTTTATTCTTTTTCTTTTTTTAAATATCAAACATCCAACATTTATTAATTGTTTTCTATGTGGCTAGCACTGTGCTTAGCTGATTACAAAAAAGGCAAAAACCCAGAAACAGTACCTGCTTTCAGGGAGCTTACAAAAAAAGATGGGAAAGATAACATGAAAACAAGAGTTACAGGTAGGTGAAGAGTCATCGTAGAAAGGAAGACTGAAGTACTGGGGGTGGACCAAGGAGGCCTCCTACAGAAAGTGGCATTTCAGTTGAGACATAAAAGAAGCCAGAAATGTCATGAGGTAAAAAGGAAGAGGGAGAAGATTCCAGACATGGGGGAGAGCCAGTAAAGAGTTAGAGAGACAGCAGATGGAGTGTCATATGTGAGGAGCGTGAAGTAGGTTAGTGTGTCTGTATCCTAGATTGTGTGGATGGTATAAGAAGATTGGAAAGATAGGATGAGTCCGGTTATAAACAGCTTTAAATGCCAAACAGGACTTCTATTTATTTGACGCTGGGTGAGAAGGGCCAGTGGAGTTTATTGAGCAGGGGGTGACATGATTTGACCTACACTTTAGGGAAATCACTTGTATCTGTGTGGAGGATGTATTGGAGTGTGATCTGTGGAATGGATCTGTGGGGTGAATGAGAATGAGGAGTCGAGAACACCAAGGTTGTGAACTTGGGAAGGATAATCGTTCCTTTAAAGTAACATAGGTGTTTGAAAGAAGAAAGTGGTATCAAAGATAATAAGTTCTGTTGTGAACATGTTGAGTTTGAAATTCCTATGGCATATACATTTTGAGATATCCAAAAGGTAGTTAGTTAATGATGTGAGACTAGAATTTAGGAGAGAGATTGGGGTAGGATTTAATTACAGATCTGCACAGAAATGATAACTGAAAAACGATCTTGTGTAGAATGGGCAAGAAGAGGGCCCAGGACAGCACCTGGAGGGACATCTCTTGGGGGTGTGATGAGGCTAATGAGCCATCAGAGGAAGCAGTCATCAGACAGGTAGGAGGAGAATCGAGAGAGCAATGTCAAGAAAATCTAGAGAAGAGAGATTATCTCATAAGAGAAGGTGGTCAACAGTGTCAAGAGAGGTCAAGGGTAAGAGTTTATTTTGTGTATTTATTTTATCTTTTTTCTTATATTCCCTATAACTCTTTTTGCCCTCCTTCCCAAACCATACTTCTCTCCCAGTCCCCAATCCCAGCCTTTTTATCAGTATAATAGCCAAATATCCCAGTGGGGGTATCAGGAACATCCCTCCTTTAAGTAAGGGAATCTCAAAGGAGTGGCCCTAGCTGGTTTTCCTGACCCCTTCCTTTCTGTTGTAGGCCTCTGCAACCTTTTTTGTATCCCACTTAATTTTTGTTCTTCTCTTCCTCCTGTTCTTGAGGTGTCTGGGCAGAATTGTAGGTTGTATCTATGTATACGTGTTTTTGAGGGGCAGTGGGTGTGCTCCAGCTGTCTTGGATAGTCTGGGAGAATCAGTTAAATTCTCAGTGTGAACATTTACTTGGAAAACTGCAAATGCTACATATTAGGGTTTGATTGCCAAGACTTAAAGTGATGGTGAAAATGTTAATGACACAGATTAAACTTTAAAATATATCATGCAGTACCTTTCCCCCCGGAGAGGCAGTGGTTATATGTTTACCCAGCATACCCCTGAGAGGGTGGAAAGAAACAGAGTATAGGTTCACTTCCAGCTTCTGACACATTAGTAATATGATCTGGCAAGTAACTTAACACAACGCGAGGCTCCAGGAAGCTTTTCAAGACTATTAGGTTGCAGAGAACATGTTGACCAGCAAGGATAGACGGGGTTTCCTCACTCTGTTGTCTCCTACACTCATGAAATCACAGGTTCCCTCCCACGTACTCAATACTGAATTTTAATTTTATCTCGTCCAGCCACTTCTTTTTGTAGACCAAAAATCTGAAATTAAAAAAGAGATTATGTCTATATGTGTTCCTGTGTATACGTAGACATCTATCTAGTTAGTCATTTGCATTTGGAGTTCATCTGTCATTTGGATACTTTGAATTATAGAAGCCTTTCCCCATATAAACAGATTTTCATCAATCCCTGAGTAAACTTATATTGTATAAATGTCATCAAACTGCTGGGGAAACTGGAAAAGACTATGGCAGAAACTAGACCAAAATCTTACACCATATACCAAAATAAAGTCAAAATGGGTTCATGATTTAGATATAAAGGCCGATACTATAAGCAAAGTGGGACAGCAAGGAATAGTTCAGAATAATTTATGACCAAACAGGAGATAGAGAACATTATGAAATGCAAAATGGATAATTTTGATTATATTAAAGTGAAAAGTTTTTGTACAGACAAAACCAATGCAACCAAGATTAGGAGGGAAGCAGAAAACTGGGAAAGAATTTTTACAACCAGTGTCTGATAAGGACCTCATTTCTAAAATATATAGAGAACTAAGTCAAATTTATAAGAATACAAGTCGTTCCCCAATTGATAAATGGTCAAAGGATATGAACAAGCAGTTTTCAGATGAAGAAATTAAAGCCATCTATAGTCATATAAAAAATGCTCTAAATCACTGTCGATTAGAGAAATGCAAATCAAAACAACTCTGAGGTACTACATCACACCTATCAGATTGGCCAACATGATAAAACAGGTAAATGATAAATGTTGGAGAAGATGTGGGAAAATTGTTGGTGGAGTTGTGAACTGATCCAACCATTTTGGAGAGCAATTTGGAACTATGCCCAAAGGACTATAAAAATATGCATACTCTTTGACCCATCAATAACACTTCTAGGACTGTATCCCAAAGAGATCATAAAGATGGGAAAAGGACCCACATTTATAAAAATATTTATAGTAGCTTTTTTTGTGGTGGCAAAGAATTGGAAATTTAGGGGATGCCCATTAAATGGGGAATGGCTGAACAAGCTGTGGTATACGAATGTAATGGAATACTATTATGCTATAAGAAATGATGAGCAGGCCGACTTCAGAAAAACCTGGAAAGGCTTCTATAGACTGATGCTGAGTGAAGTGATCAGAACCAGGAGAACATTGTACACAGTAACAGCCATGTTGTGTGATGACTAACTTTGATAGACTTAGCCCTTCTCAGGAATGCAAGGATCTCCACAAGTCTCATGATGAAAAATGCTGTGCACATTCAGAGAAAGAACTATGGAGTTAGAATGCAGATCAAAGCATGCTATTTGCTTTTTTTTCCTTCTGTTTTGTTTCCTTTTTCTTGTGGTTCCTCCTACTGGTTCTAATTCTTCCTTAGAACATGACTGATATGAAAATATGTTTAATAAGAGCCTATATCAGATTGAATGCTGTCTTGGGGAGGTGAGAGGGGAGGGAGTTGGAGAAAAATTTAAAACTCAAAAGGGTGTGGAAGTGATTGTTGAAAACTAAAAATAAATTTTATTTATATATGTATGTGTCATTATTCATTTATCTTGGAAAATTAGAGGCAGGTTGCATCAGACTGGAAGATGAAAACACTTCTGTTTTTATAGTACTTTACTAATACAGCACTTTATTGTGGAACCTACTGACCATATATAAAAGTCTCCTCTATCAGTAGAAGGCCAAGTCTCATTATTTAGTTGGAGATTGAGGCCATTTGCCATGAATGCCTCCTCTCCTTCAACATCTCAGACTCTTCTATCATTAACTGATGATGGAGAGGAGGTCTTTTTCCTTGCTAAAGTCAGCCCCTTCACTTTTGACTGGATCCTATTGCCTGTTCACTCCAGCCAATAACTGTCTTCGCAATGAACTTTCTCTCTCTCTCTCTCTCTCTCTCTCTCTCTCTCTTCTCTCTCTCTCTCTCTCTCTCTCTCTCTCTCTCTCTCCTTTTTTAACGTCATCACTTTTGAATATAATTTCCCACTTTGCATATCCAGTGAGCCATCTCTAGTAATAAACAAAAAATAAGAAAGAGGTAAAAACCAATTCAGTAAAAACCAAACAACATATCAGCTAAGTCTCACAATAAACACTGTTTACCATATCCAGGGTCCCCTACTTTTACCAGGAATGGAGGACAGCGTATTTTTGTATTGTTTCTGGAGCTAGGGTTGATCATTATAATTATGTAGTGTTCAGGTTTTGTTTCCATTTCAAATGTACTTAAAATGTTTATTGTTGAATTCTGATTACTTTACTTTGTATCTGTTCATATAAGTCTTTGTCTACTTCTCTGAATTTCTTTATGGTCATTGTTTCTTCTGGTGCAGTAATACTCCATTACATTACTGTATTTCATTTGTTTAACTATTCCTGAATCAATGAATAGTACTTTGTTTTCATTTCTTTCCATCTGTAATAAATAATGTGTTGCATAATGCCCTAGTAACCTGATCCTACTTGAAAGATCTCTTCAACTTTGAAACTCATGCCTCTTTGGTACACTCTATCCCCGGGGGTGGGGGGGTGAGGTGGGGAGGTGGGGTGGAGGGGAGAGCGTCCTCTCTCTGATTTAGCAGGTAGAGATAGAAGCTTCCTTCAGAACCTCCATTTAAGGAAAGTACCTAGATCAGCCATCTGTTCATTTTCCATCCACCTGCACAACTGCACTGTGCATTTTGTCACTGTATCCTTCTACTGGATACCTATTTTCTTGAGGGAAACTCTTCTTTTTTGGGGGGGGAGGATTATTTCCAGCGCTTAGTATAGTACTGCTGTTGTTACTCAGTCACGTCCGATTCTTCATGACACCGTTTGAAGTTTTCTTGGTAATGGTACTGAAGTGGTTTGCCATTTCCTTCTCCAGCTCATTTTACAGGTGAGGAAACTGAGGCAAGCAGGGTTTAAATGATTTGCCCAAGGTCACACAGCTAGTAAGTGTGTGAGGCCAGATTTCAACTTAGAAATATGTCTTCCTGACTTCAGGTCTGTCACTTTGTCCACTGCGCAACCTAGCTGCCGATTAGCATTGTGCCTGGTACATAACAGGTATGTAATAAATATATGCTGACTGATGTAAATAAAATACAAGACCTTTCTTTTGCTTTTGACCTGCTTACGGTATGTGCCTAGCTTTGGAATTTCTTAATCAAAGGATGTAGTCATTTTAGTCACTTTGGTTAGCGTAACTTCAAGGTGCTTTCCAGAATGAAAGAATGGATAGCTGCCGTGACAGTGGGTTGTCCAGCCTGTCTTTGGGCAGCTCCAGCGTCATTGGTGATGTCTTTTGTCATGTTGTCAGTCTTGTTGCTTTTGCCCTAGGTAAGACTGAACTGCAGAGCTGTTTTAATTTTCTTTTGTTATTACGCATTTGGAGCGGCTTTTTGCAAGGTTTCTAATAATTTAATATTTAATACTTTCTGATAGTTAAAGCTTTTTCTTGTCAGAATCGTTTGTTCATATCCTTTGACTGTTTATATTATGGAACATTTTTATCTCTGTTAATCTCTTTATCTTTTGGCTCCTTCCCTGCTGGCTATGAATGTGATCAAGTCCCATACATCTTCAAACAAACAAACAAAAACTGCATTTTACTCCACCATTCTTTCATGCTATCATCCTACATTTCTCTTCTCATCAGCCTTTTTTTTCCTTTTTACAGAAAGCCATCTCTAATGCATCTTGGCTCCATTGCCTCTCCCTCATTTCCCAATCCTTTGCAGTCTGATGCCCGGCCTTATCACTCAGTTGAAAAAGCTCTTCAGCCTTCCTGGTGCTTTCTTGACCTTTCATTGATCACAGATCGAGCTAGAAGGGCCCTTGGAAGGCCAGCTAGCCTGATTTCTAGCTGAGCTGTCAGATATGATTTGAGCCCAGGTACTCCGACTCTAGAACCAGTGCTCTTTCAACTGTGCGTTTTTTTCCCTCTGCCCTTGTATTTCAGTCATTCATTCCACTTGCCATTCCCCTTTCTGAACATTTTCTCAAGGGTCTGTCTTGGGCACTCTTCTGCATTCTCATCAGTTACCATAGGTTTAGCATTTTGCCACCATGTCCCCACACCTCTTTGAAGATGACTTCTAGATTAATGTATCCAGATTTGATTCTCAAGTCTACTTATCTAGCTCTAACCTCTCAGCTGGTCTTCTGCTACCTGGATATCAATGTGGATGTCCAGGAGACATCTTAAACCTAACCTGTCTAAAACTTAGCCCATCTGTCCCTCCAAACTCCTTCCCCTTCCAAATTTCCCTATTACCGGCCTGTGCACCACTGTCCTATTTAGGCTCTGATGCTAGGTGTAATCCTGGATTCCTCACTGTTTCTTACCCCCTGTAGCCAATCTGTTGCCAAGGTCTGTTGATTTTACTTTTTAAACACAATATGCCCCTTTTTCTCTTCTGATATAGCCACTCCCCTAGTGTAGGCCCTCATCTCCTTATGTCAGGATTATTGTAATAGCTGTGATGAGTCTACCACACAGACCTGACATTTCAGTACATCCTTCTACTTAGCCACCTAAATGATTTTCCTAAAGCTTATGTCAGACCATGTCAAACCCCTGTTCATATTCTGGTGACTTTCTATCACCTCCAAGATTAAATAGAAAATCCTTCATTTGGCCTTCAAAGCCCTTGATAACAAAACTATCCCTCCTGCTTTTCCAGTGCTTTATACTCGACTCTCCTGTGGACTCCAGTCTAGTGACACTGGCCTTATTTCTATTGTCTGAATAAGACGTACCATCTCCTGGTGCAGGCATTTTCACCAGTTCTTCTCCATGCCTGGGAATGCTCTCCCTCTCCATCTCTGCCACCTGGCTTCTCTGGCATCCTTCAAGTCCCAGCTAAAATCCCACTTCTTCAGGAAGCCTTTCCAATCCCTCTATTGATTATTTCTAATTTATACTGTAATTTAGATTGTTTGTGCATAATTGTTTGTGTGTTATTTCCCCAATTAGACTGTGACCTTGTTGAGTTCTATCTTTTTAAAAAGGCACTGTCTTTTGCCTTTTTTTTGTATCCCTAGCACTTAGCACAGTGCCTGGCTCATAGTAGGTGCTTAATAAACGCTTATTGATTGATCTGTTTTCTTTCCTAAGCTCCAGCCTCACATTATTTGATATTTCCAGCTGAATGTCCTACAAGCTGCTCAGTTTGAAAATGTCCAAAGCAGAACTAATTTGTCTCTCAAACCTCCACCTCTTCCTCACTTTCTTATTTCTGAAGAGAGCGCCGCTACCCCTCCAGTCATCCAGATTTATAATTTTTTAGTTGTCTTCACCGTTGTTGACCCTTTTCCTGCACCTGCCTTGTGTCCTCAATTGTTAGGTCTCATCTGTGCTACATCCACAGTGCTTCTGCATCTGTCCCTTCATTTATCTGCTGACATGGACATCACCCTAGTTCAGGCCTATACTATCTTAATACTTTGTTAATTAATCTTCCTGCCCTCCAGTCTCGTAATTTGTAATCTGCACTACTACTCATTTGATATTCTTCAGTACTCATCGTACCATGTTTACTCCCCTTCCTCAAGAAACACTCTTTTGCCTTTCCAATAAAATAAAAATGCCTCTGTTTAGCACTTAAGGTATATCATATGTTACTTTCTTTAAAGTATTCCACCTTCCAGCCAGGATGGCCTTGGTATTCTTTGTACCCAACATCTCCTGTTTTCTGTCTCTGGCTTGGCACAGGCTGTACCAGACCCTATGCCTGGAGTCCCTCATTTCCACCTCCTTAGCTCAAGTCCCACGTTCTACATAGGTCAGTTGCTAATGTCTCCTCTGACAAAATTACTTTGTCCTTTGTTCATATAGATTTTGCATGTACTTATCTGTGTACATGTTATTTTTCCCTAGTAGAATTTAATGTTCTTATAGGCAAGGGCCTAGTCCTTTTGTCTTTATATGCCAGTTGCATAGCTCATAGTAAGCACTTCTTAAATGCTTGTTGAATGAATGAATCAGTATATTAATATACAAACGGAAGAGAGCCAGGGCCAGTCCCTGAAGTTACAACAACAGTATTCAAAAGCTCTGGTTATTGCAGTCTCACACATTCAAGTTCTGTCCCGCTCATTAAGAAACCTTCCATTCTCCCTTCTACCTAACATACCAGTGAACGTGTTCTGTTTCTCATCTAAACTACCATAGTACTTTCTGTCTACCTTTCTTATGTGCCTTTCACAATTTATTTTTTATTATGATTATTAGATGTGTCATGTCTCTTACTAGATTTTAACTACCTTAAAGTCAAAGACCACACTGTGCTTATCTTTGAAACTTATTAAATGCCATGCTTTTAGTAGACTCTTAGTAAATGTCTGCTATTATTGTTCAATGGCAGTGAGTTGTTTACTAAGTCTAAGTTTTGTCATTAATCATATAAAGATCTTCATTACATCCAGACAAGCTTCTAAGGGTATTCACATGCCTTACTTACTAAACAAAATAACTGATGCCTTTGTTGTGAATTGTCCAAGGGAGTTACCCTTAAGAAATGTATCAAAGTATTGAAAGAATATCATTTTGTATTGAGAAGAATAGCTACACTTTTCCCTCCTAAAAATAAGGTTAAAAATAGTATTCAATTTCAGCTAGTAGCATCATAGGTTTCTGGTGATATTCATTGATGTAGGATTATTCCCAGATGACAGAATCTAAGCATACCAGGCATTTCTGTCCTACCACTCTAGATAACCAGAATTCACTCTTCTAAAAGCTGAAGAAAGCAAGTTATTTTACTTGATTGTTTAACAGCTATATTTTCTTACTCATTAATTTTATTCAAAGGAAAACATATATTGATGTTATAGTGATAAGTTTGGCCCTGGAAGACCCAGTTCTGTTTTGGAAGAAAAATCTAAATTCTTCATAACAGAAGGGAACTAACTGTAGGTATGAAATCCATCAATGTTGGCGTATGTTTGTTTTTCTGAATCCATCTTACAGACTTCATCTTTTTCATTTGTGGAGCTATTTTACTCTGACATTCTTTAATTAATTTTAGAATGGTAATGTGAGAAATTAACTTAGATGCAAAGAAGACATTTACAAGTCTGCATCATTGAAAACGTTCTTTAATCTGTAGTCACTCAGTATTGTCAAGGATCTGTGATTTCATTGTTTGTGAAGTACTCTCTTGCCCCTCTGGTAATATTTAGATGATATCTGTTGTGGCTAAAAACTTCAACATTCTGTGGCCAATCTGGTCATTAGTCTCAATGACCATTAGCTTAGTTCTCCTGAGAGAATTGATACAACTGTAGGTAATTATTTGAAACTTTTCACCTTGGTAGCATCTACTCGAGGTTGTGCTACATTGGCATAACTTTTAAGAACCCATTTACCTCTTCACCGTGATAATGTATCAGAAAGGAATGCAATATAAATAAATCAGTAAGTATTACTGAATAAATTGAAATTTAAAAGTAACTTTTATTGTGCTATACATGTATGAGAAGCATTGGGGTATAATGGATAGGGAGCGGGAATCAGAGTCAGGAAGACCCAGGGTCAAGTCCTGTCTCTGTCCTACTGGGTATGTGACCCTGGACAGGTCACTGAACCTTTCAGTAGTCTCCATAACTATTTCAGACTGTAGGGTGCAGAGAACATGCCAACCTGCATTGCTGGCAGTTTCCCTACCCAGAAGTTCCTTACATCAGTAAAATCACCCATTGAATGATTATTGGGTCCATGAGTACATGGAAGGAGTAAGATTGGAAAAGATAATGGAGGACTAGGCTGTGAATGACAAACATAGGTATTAGATTTGATTCTAGAGGTCAGAGGGAATGACTGTGGGATAACTTGGGTTAGGCCTGTTCTCTAAGAACATCTCTGGCATCTAAGTGGTAGATGGATTAGAGTGGGGATAGACTTGAGGCAGGCAGACCACCAGCAGGCCTTTGCAGTAGTCCAAGCGTGAGGTGATGAGGGTATACACCAGAGTGATGTATGCAGGATCAGAGGAGAGAAGGGACTGTGTTTGAGAGATGTTATGAATGTATAACCAATAGGCCTTGGGAACAGATTGGGTATGAGCCTTGGAGGTAGGGTTTGAGAAATAATGTTAATGATGACAGCCAGGTTCTGAGCCTGACGACCTGGAAGGTGGTGTTGCCTTCAGCAGTAATAGAGAAGTTAGGATGTGGGGTAGTTTAAGGGAAAAGATAGTAAGTTTGTTTTGGACCTGTTGAGCTTTAGGTGTCTACTGGACATCCAGCTTGAGATAACTAATAGGCAGCTGGAATTGCGTGATGGGAGGTCAGTGGAGAAGTCAGGGCAAGATAAGTGGATTTGAGAATAATCAGCAGAGTTGATATTGGAATCCCTGAGAGTTAAGGAGATCACCAAATGAAATAATACAGAAAGGGGACAGAATGAAGCTGAGTGAAGTGAGCAAAACCAGGAGAACATTGTACACAATAACAGCAACATTGTGCAATGACCAACTTTAACAGACTTAGCTCTTTTCAGTGATACAGTGATCTAAGACAATTCTAAAAGACTCATTATCGAAAAATGTCATCCACATTCAGAGAAAGAACCATGGAATCTGCATGCAGATGGAAGCATATTCTCTCCTCTCCTCTCCCTCTCCCTCTCCCTCTCCCTCTCCCTCTCCTCTCCCTCCCTCCTTTCTTGTAGTTTTTCCCTTTTGTTCTGATTCTTCATTTACAATATGACTAATGTGGAAATATATTTAATATGATTGTACATGTAGAACCTATATCAGATTGCCTGCCATCTTGGGGAGAGAGGAGTGGAACTCAAAAGCTTATAAAAGTGAATGCTGAAAAGATATACACACACACACACATACGTGTATATATATCTATATCTATCTATCTATCTATCTATCTATCTATCTATCTATCTATCTATCTATCTATCTATCTATCTATCTATCTATCTATATTAGAAAGAGGAGAGAGAGTCCCGTGAGAGAGCTCAGTGGGACACCTAAGGTTAATATTCATGACCTGGCTGAAGATCCAGTAAAGGAGACTGAAAAAAGGCAGCCAAATAGGTAGGATAATCAGGAGATAGTAATGTCATGAAAAGCTAGCGAGAAGAGAACATCAAGGAAAAGAGGATGAGTGACAGTGTTAAAGGTTGCAGAGAAGTCAAGAAAGATGAGGGCTGAGAAAAGGCCATTATATTTGTCAGTTAAGAGATCATTAGTAACTTTGGAAGCTATTTAGTAGTGTAGGCTAACATTGATGAGGGCCTGGACTAAAGTGGTAGCCCGATAATAGGAAAAAAAGGAGGCCTGTTATACTGCAAACTCCACTGTGGTTGTAGGATTGATAATATAATGTAAATGATTGTTTTGGAGTATAAGGGAAAGGGAAGTGTTGAGAATAAGTTTAAGGTTGTAAACGTGAGTGGGAGAAAGAGTGGTTCTCTCCACCAGTGCAGGGGAAATTTGGAGGATGGGATTTAATGAGTTCTTTCTTAGATATGCTGAAGTATAAATGCTTATGGGACGTAAAAGAGGCAGTGCTATCGAATAGTTGCATTAGTATTGGGGAACTCAATGGGAGCTTATCTCCCCCTAGCGCGCCCCTTCCACCCGCCAAAAAAAAGACATCTCGTTGGAGCTACCCCTTAGCCAGTTGTTAATCTGTAGTAGAACTCAAGTGAAAGGTTAATATCTAGTAGTCATATACATTAAGGTGATAGTTGAACCCATGGGCCCTGATGAGATCACTGAAAAAAGGACACAGAGACAGAAAAGTGTCCAGGCCAAAGACTTGCGAGTAGAAGGAGGCAGAATTAGTGGCATGACATAGATGATGACTTTCCCCTGCCCCCAATCTGCCATCTGCTGGACCCACAGCAAGGACCAGCCACACCTATAGAGCATCACAGCAGAAAGCCAGATAACTCAGTCTCCTTGACACCAGACTGCCAACTGACAGCAGGAAGATAGACCAGCAACACCTGCTTCCATTGAGAAGCATTACGGACTCATACCTTCCCTAGTAAACATTAGTTGGCTGTTGCCCAGTTCCTACCTTCTGCTGTACCTATCCTAGAGCACCACTCCAATGTAACCCTTGAAACCACCACACTCGTAGTGGGGGCCCCATCTGCTCTGCTGTGACTCCCCAACGTTCTCTGGGCCTTTTCAACTACTCTGCTACCTTGCCTGCCTAAGCACTATCTGTCCTTCCTGTCTGTCCAAAACTGCATATGAACACGAGCCTCTCCTTTATGTGTCGTATCCCCAATTACAGTGCACGCTTCTTGAGAGCAGTGTTTGGGTTTTCTGTTTGCATCCCCTGTACTTAACATAGTTCTTAGCACACATAGTAAGCACTTAATAAATGTTTTTCCATTCCATTTCTTGGTGCAGCAAAGGAGATGAAAAGATTTGATTGAACAGGTAGGAGGAGAGATCCAACATAAAGCAATGTTAGGGAACATCAGGGAGGTAGGAGTATTTAGAGAAGTAAAACAGTATTAAATGCTGCAGAATAGTCAACAAGGAGGGAAAACTGAGGAAAGGGTATTGAATTTAGTGCTGAAGACATCATTGGTGACCTTGAAGAGAACAGTTCCAGTTGATCGGTGAGGTCAGATATCAGATTGAGTCAATGAATATGCATATCTTTAATAAAATTTTGACTGTGAATAGAATATATATAATGGCTTAAGGTCCTGGGATGAATAAGCGAAAGTTTGTTTTAAGGCAACCTGTCCCATTTGTAGCTTCTGGGAAGGAACCACTAGATGGGGAAAACCTAAAGATTAGGAGGAACTGTGATCTGATTAGAGGGACAAGACTCCTGGAGGAGATGGAAAGGAATATGGTCCAGATACAAGTAGGGGAATTCCCTTTTGTAAAGAGAAGGAACACAAGAGAGGGAGGAGAGAATGGGGGATTAGAAGGGTTTTTAAGATGTAGACTAGAGGAACCAATATAGGTAATCTTTTATTTTTCTCAGTGTATTAGGGGACAAGGTCTCCTGCTGTGGGGAATGGGAAAGGTTGCCATAGGAGGTTTTAAAAGAGAAAGAAGTGTCTAATAGCCAATATCTTTGAAGGATGAACAGCAAAAATTGTGCAGACTCATAGATCCCTGTTGTTAAGGAGGTGGATCAAGTCCTGATCATTATCATAAGATGGATATAAAAGTTAAGTGCAACCCTGGAGGTGAAACATAGGGCTTTTCTTTTCCTTTTTATTTGTGGCTCTTATTCCCCTCAGTCTTTGTGGATAATCCAAAATAATCTTCAGAGGAAGAAAAACACTCTTTTTGGGTTGTACTTCTTGTACTTAAAGTTCTCTTCTTACAAAACCTGTTGTCTAGCAATACAACTGAGACCATTTATGGCAAAATTCAGTTTTTACCAAGACATTTCAAATTCTAATACCAGTATTTTAATTTAATATCCACTAAAGAAAAATAAAGAGCTGCAATGGCATGTATTTAGCACTGGAAAGGATCCTCATTTTCATGTAACACATGAAGAAGGTGACTTGAACAAGATTCAGTTCAGCAGCGCTTGCCAGATGCTGTGCAAATAGATAAAAATGAAACAACAGACCCTGCCCTCAGAAAGCTTGTATTTTGTTAACCCCAAGTCCTCCAGATCCAAGGTGCTTCCCACAATTTATATCACAAGGCTTTTCCAGCGCACTGATTTGGATTGTTGCTGTGAGAGCGTTTGGGAAATTAGGAAGTGATCCTTTTTACCCTTTGATAGAGTTGGGGGGTGGGTTGCAATTTAGGTTGTGTTACCTGAACTCTGCCTAATTATAACTCTTTCCTGAAAGAGTCATCTGCATTTTCCCAAAGTGTTTAATTTGGCATGCATTTTTGTCTTAATTCATTCACTCTAAAAATTAAAGAATTTAAATGTTGATGTATGGCATTCATTATCTTAACAGTAACTTTAAAATGACTTGTGTCTATAGTAACTAGCTTTTATACAGTCATTCATTCCTTTCAGCAATCTTTTTTTCAAGGAGCAAGTATGTCATTTGAGGTAGAATGAGAGTTTAACAGAAGAGTTTCTGCTAGAAAGAAGGAAACTGGCAGCTTTTGCTCAGATGAATTCACATATGACTCAAACATTGTAATGATGGGAAATGTCTGTAGAGGAAGTGGTTGTGAATTTTTTTTTCATGCTTATCATTTAGCCATTATATCTTTATGTTATTTAAACAGAATAGAAAGTATTTACCAAGATTTTTTAAAAGAAAAAAAAAAGCTTCTGCTATTATAGTTATGAAATGTAAATACAACTCTTAGCCTCACTGATGTCCTTAATAAATTGTTACTCATTTTTATTTTTCTTGTTTGGTTGTTTTAATTAAAATATAAGGTGAGCTGAAAGCAGCATAGTGATGTGTAGTGAAAATTATTTAATGTTGTTCGCTAAATGATGAATAAAAAGTAATACTACTTTTGAATTTTGACATTCCTAAGGAAAAGAGGCTTGCAGTAACTAGAGTACCAGGCATAGATTTAAAAGGACCTGGATTCAGGTCCTGACTCTAAGACATAGTATGATCATGAGCAAACCAGTATTTCAGTTCCCTTTCAGTTCCCCCAAACAATTCTTTAAGTTACCAAGGAGTTATACAGGAGCTGAAGATCTGCATTGTTGCAGAAAATTTTCACACCACAAGTTCCTTATCCTGATGAAATCACAGGTTTGCTTTCCTTAAACTGTCCAACACGCACGAAAAGAGAAATAGATGACTTGAAATAAAGATGAGGCTTCTATTTTGTCTAGACTTCATGCTTTTTAGCAAGAAATGACACTAGTGTCCTATTTAGAGTTTAAGGAAGAATAATTTACCAAAGGAATTTTAGTGATGTTATGAGTTAATAAATTACAAATATTGGATTGTTTACTCCCTTTTCACCGATAGACTTATTGCTCAGTTAGGCTACATTGATGGGAAACATAAAAATTACTGCCTGTATACTACTATTTCTGTTAGATTATGTGACTTCTAAGTTTTGAAATGAAAGTAAAGAAAAATTTTTTTTTAAAATTCAAACTATGATGCCTCTTGAACAAAGAATAGTTTAACATATGAGTGCTCATGAAGATTAGGTATGCCCATAGGATGGAAAAGAATATCAGTGACTAACAGAATCCCAAGATATCTCAAGCAGCAGCAGGTATTCCCATCTGCCCACCTCCCAGTTGTTCTTTCTTTTGTCAAGAGGATCAGGAGCTTTTGGCAGGATCTCCTTCATCTTTCTTACTTGCCACCGCAGGATTTTTGCATATATTCATCCACTCTTTCTTCCACTCTTTTGTCTCTTTGCACTTGTGCTCAGACCTCAGATCCATGAACTTTAGCTTTTGTACAGTCACCTTGTTCTTCCCTCATTTATCCCCTCTTTTTTCTCTCCTTTTTCATGCTTCCCTTCACCTCCAGCCACAAATGCTTTCATTTCCCTTCTCAAGGTAAAAAAACACGCAGGCCATTCTCTGCTAATCTTACTGTCCTTTTGTTTCTTTCATTTCTACCAAATTATAAACAGTTCATTTTCCATTCACTTCAGGTAATTCCTTACCATTAAGCCACTCCGTATAATCTGGTTTCCATCTTTTTTGTATGCATTTTCTACCCAAGGTCTATAAAGAGTGCTCTTAGGCTGTCATTGATCTGTTGTCCTTCCCTTTTGTTACTGTTAAACTCCTGAATATGTTGTATGGAGTGCATACAGTGTAATCAGACATGTTTCTTTAAAAAATACTTTGATACTGCTGTTTCTAAAGGCACTGGTCGTGCTGTAATTCCAAAGTCCAAGGGTTCTTTTGTCATTCTCCTTGACATTTCTGTTGTGTTTGACATTATTTCCCACTTCATCCTTAAAATCTTCCTTTGTTTTGTGACACTCATTATTTTGGTTCTATTTTTACTCTTTAGGTCTGTCTTTCTTGTTACTTCCCTGGTGATTCCTTGTCTGCTTGCCTCTAAATATGGACTGACCAAGGCTCAGTTCTAAGCCTTCTTCCCATACTACACCCTTGACCCCAGAGATGTCATTCTCCTAGATTCAGCTATTATCTTTGGGTAGACATTCTTATTTCTGTATCCCTAGCCCACATCTCTTAAACTTCAGTTCTTTATCTCCATCCATTGGATGGCTAATCTGGCCATGTCTAAAAACAAACTTTTCATTTCCCAAAGGCAGACATTCCCCTAGACGTTTCTGTTTTCAAATTGGTAACCACAGTTTTCCAATCACTTGGGTTCAAAATCTGTAATAATCAGTTGTAATGATCTTGAGAAATCATCTAGTTGATCCCTAAAAGTCATCTTTGACTTCATCCCCTGATTCTATCATTATATCTGTCTCGCATATCCATCTAATCATTTGCCAGTTCTTGTAGGTTCTTCCTTCTGTGATGTCCTTTGTACCCATTCTTGATTTTTCATTCAAACTGTTATTCTAACCTAGCCCTTTATCACAGCACATCTCAACGATTTCATTGCCACTCATTTGCCTCCTGCTTCTACCCTTTATATTTATGAATGTGCAGCTTTAATGAAATTGGTATGCCCCTTACTTCCTGAATGTACCATAGAGATTCTCACCTCTGCCTTTTTGCAACTCACACCATACTGTTTCTCTGAAATGTTGCCCATCCTTTGTTTAAATCCTACTGTTCTTTTAAGATTCTTTGGAGAAGGTTTCCCTCACTCACATCGTAATGCTGGTGATCTTTATTTATTGCATCTTGCTGTTAAGTGTAGGATATAAGAATTTATTTTTCACGTTAGATGCTGTTATTGAATAATCTCCAGTTTATGGATTTCAGGAAATTAATGTGGTTCACAGTTACCTCTATTGACTTGTAAAGTTTTTCCAGGACGTACTCAAACTGCATTTTAGACTATAACATGGAATAATCAATAAGAATATATATATATATATATATATATAATATATATATATATATATATATATATATATATATATATATATGTATGTATGTGTATATTTAAATGATGTGTATTCATTAATAATTTTTCCAGATTTTGAGCCTGTTTTAATTTTATCCCTCTTATTTTTCAGTGGAATTGGACGAAACTGGGGTTGGGCCTCTGCAGGTAGCAGCATTTTGGCTGAATTTGGTACCCTACATATGGAATTTGTCCACCTCAGCTATTTGACAGGGGACCCAGTCTACTACCAAAAGGTCAGTCTTAGTTTCAGTAAGTTGGAGATGTTATAATGTTAGAAAAATGAATAAAACTTATTAAACAGACTGTGACAATTTGTCAGGACTTTGTTCTTTATTTTATTAATAAAATTAACTTTTCTTTTAGGAAAACATATAATCAGAATTTTCTGTTAATTAGGTATCTTTTAATTTAAAAAAAATCTCTGTAAAAGTCTAATTGAATATATAGCATATAAAGAGAACATGGAATCCTAGAGAGAAAAAGACTAAATGTCAACAGTTGATCGTATTTACATTGATGGTTTTATATTGTTTATATTTTGTTTTGTTCAGGTCATGCACATTCGAAAACTGCTTCAGAAAATGGATCGGCCTGATGGACTTTATCCAAACTATTTGAACCCTAAAACGGGCCGATGGGGTCAGCGTAAGTATTTATTCCACAATTGCCGTTTGCTTTTTGTTAAAACATAATGTGTTCTGAAACACATTTTTAGGTACTTAATATTGAAAATATTTCAGAACGTTAATTTTAGAAGAGAGCTTCAGACATAAGGTCACATAAGAAGTGATATGTTTTTGCAGGTCACTGTTCCTGATACCTGACACTCTTTGCCTCATGCTTAACTTTTACCTTAGCTCTCTATTATTGATTTGTCCATTCTCTTCCACTGTTGATCCTTGTATCCTGAACTTACGTACTACTAGGTGCTTTCAAGTGTATGTTAAGGTGGCACATGTGTTCTGTCTTGATTATGCCAATTGTAGAGTGGCAGACCCTGTGAGAGAATACTGAGACACCCAAGAATTCAGAAGGGCAGTTCATGCTGTCATAGAGGTAAATAGATTTTATTGGGAGGAAGCTTACTCACGAGGCCTGTCCTGGATGGCAGCAGGACAGTGGTAGTTCTGCACACCACTCTTAGGCCATATCGGGTGTTATGTTGAAACAGAATAGCGAAGGCGTACTGCCCGGGATTCCTTTCACATTCTTTCCCGTAGTATCTTCTGCAAAGTTCCCTGAGCAGTGCGTGAGTGGTTTTGTTAGCATGGAGGAAGCAGAGGAGCCTACCAGTGAACTGCATTGGAGGTACAATCTACAACAGCAATATAAGTATAAATAGGGGAGTAACACAAACAGCAAGAGAACTAGTACAATTCCCTTACACACTGCTCTGGGGGGAGGCAAAGAAAGCGTCAGTGGCGTTTGGTGATTAGTCAGAGAAGTGAATTCCTGAAGTTAACACTTTACAGACTAGCAGAACTTCTGAACTAAGTTCAGAAACAAAGAAACACCACTTGGGGAATTTTACAGCAGATGGGAGTTGGCAGGGGGTGTGATACAGATTAGAATCAGTTACAAAAACACAATCAAGATCATTTCATTTTCTCGATTTCCCCCTGGTTGTCAGTGGAAAACTTTTTTACAATTTTTCCTGACTAGTCAGTGTTAAGGACAAGATTGATTAATGATAGCATAAGAATATCTAAAACTATGGATCAGATCTTAGAGGGGAAATTCACGTGATAACAGCATAACTGAGGGAACTCAGTATATGGATACAGTGAAACAAAAAGCCAAAGTAACACAGTAATGATCATCAGCATTAACTAACATCAAGTATCTTGGTAACCTCCTCCCATCTAATCAGCGCATTTTGTCTTGGATCTTAGATGCCCCGTGTGGTTGTCTACTCTCTTCTTTTGGACATCCTGTGATAGGTCTTGTTCTCGGGGCAGCTCTGAAGTGGTCTCCATAATTTTCGTGATTTTTTTTCCAGCCCTTAATGATTCTCATCACTCAGTAATGGACTTATCCGGGAGGATTTTTCTCAAGCTATTGTAGTTCATCTATCTGGAAGTTCTTAGGAGGTCTTGAGCTTGCTCCTCCTGCTTCCTTAAATAAGCTTGTCTTTCCATAGGGAGTTCCTAAAATTCAAATTTAACATAATCTGTTACAAAAATGTGTAGGAGTCTTGTGTAGTATAAAATAAAATTTCTAATTTCAAAGCACACACCAATTTAAAAAGTTATTTTAAAATTGATCAGTGTTTAACTTTAGTTTGTAAGACTCCTCAAATATTCTATTCAGGCTTAATTCCAAACCTTTTCCTTATTTTCATGAAGTAGGAAAGAGTTATCAATAACTCTTTCTTCTAAGTTATTTTTCCCTTGAGAGCTTACTGACGCCACCCCTGCTTCTTTATAATCAGTGAGATGACCTTCTCTAGCTGTAAAATGATAAAGCTGTTATTTTGGACGGTGGGAAATCCTTTTAGTTCCCTTAAGACAAATTCTAAAGCATGCGCACCCAAAAAGTTGCTTGAAAATTTCAGTATTAATAAAAACATTCAAACCTCAATTTTGGGATTCACCATAGAGAGTATATATTTTAGCCCCATACTCCATGAATCTTGCCATCATTCTGGAATGTTATGGGAAGGGAGGAATCTTTCTGTAAACTTAGAGAGCTCCCAGAGTGGTTAGTTAACAAGATACTGAGATACAGATTTGTCTGCCAGGTGTTCCTTCTAAGCTCCGTGTGCATAATTGCAGACACACAGAATCTGAAAGGCACACAGATACAGACACAGAAAAACACACAAGCAGACCAACAACTGTGAAATAGTGGCCCTAATATTCTCTTGCTAGTAAGGCTTTTCAGCTACCAGCCTTTTGAATATTTACTCTTCTTTGCCTGATAATAAGCAAAGCTCACGAGTATGTTGTTATTCTCGGTTCAGTCCTTATTATATGTCTCCAGAGACCATTCATTCTCTCTCATTCTCTCTCTCTCTCTCTCTCTCTCTCTCTCTCTCTCTCTCTCTCTCTCTCACACACACACACACACACACACACACACACACACACACACACACACGGCTTAATGAATTATTACCCTTCAAAACTCCTCCTGTCTTGTTTCTTGTGTATTGTGATCCAACCATTTTACCATATTCTAAAAGATCTTCACTTTACTGAGTTTTTCTTTCCCTGTCTCTCTCCTGACAGCCCTCTGACTCAGTTGCCGTTAGAGAAGAGGAGAGGGAGAGGAGAGGAACATTATTCCTTTTTTCCCTGTCTTCCAATTCACTTCCATCTTTTGCCTCTAGATTATTCTGTTCTTTGTCCCATGACAATAATTTCCATTTCAAAGTCTCTATAGCAGTGTTGAAAGTCTCCTCTTTACCTAGGCTATAAATCTTCCATAAACTGGCATAAGCCAGTTGGGCCATCCCCTTGTCCCTGGATGTGAGTGATAGCTTCAGGAATTCTGCCACAACACCCCCTCTCCCCACTTTCTTTCTGGGCCCAAGGCAGGCAAATAGCGTGCGTGCAGGCCACCCCTCCCCCCAGGGGTATGGGTGACCCTCCGGAGAGCCCCATTTCTTTGGTATTCTGCTAACTATGCCAGTTGTAGGGAGGCGGAGCTGTTCTGTCCTCATTATGCCAAGTGTAGGGCAGCAGAGACTCTGAGACAATACTGAGATACCTAAGAGAGAAGGGCAGTCCACACCATCACGGAAGTAAATGTTTTATTAGGCTTGTACTAGACAGTGGTAGATCTCTGTACCATCGTTAAACTAGCTCAGATCTCATATGGAAACAGAACAGAGAAGACATGATGCCCAGGATGGCCAAGGGTCGTATGCAAGTTTTGCCATGGAATAGAGCTTCTTTTGCTGTTTACGTTAAAGGTAATTTACATTAACTGTAGAGTAATAGGTCACATTCTCACACTCTCACCCCCACTATACAGTATGTGTGTGTACATCTGTGCATACATTTATGTATGTGTGTGCCCTTTTTGATTTACATATGAATATACATGTGTATATATTTATATGTGTTTTGTATAGGGTATTGTACGTTACCAAACTTCTTTGGCCTACTGCCCCCTTTTAAAAAGTGCCTCCCCCTCCGAAAATCCATTTTCTTTAATTTAACCCTTTAACTTGGTTTTTGTTTTTGTTTTTGTTTTGTTTTTTAAATTTGTGTCATTTCAAACTACTACTGACCCCTGGATCATTCCAGCACCCTCCAAGGGGTGATATTGCCTACTTTGGGAGCTGTGGCCTAGCATATAGTGAATACTTAATAATACTTGTTAATTGATTGCATCTAACAGCAAAAAGGATTTATGGGGTAGTTAGCACATACATATACATAAAGCTTTGTGCAGATATACATATACAGACTATGCTTGGTGTTATGGATTGTTACAAAGCTAAAGTGGCTCCTGCCCTCCAGAAGCTTACATTCTGTCAGGAGAGACAACATTTATATAAATAAATATATACAAGGTTAATTTTTTTTTTGAGGGGATAGGAACTGAGAATATAGGAAAGACTTAATGTAGAAGATATGTTTGAGCAGTTTCAAAGGAAACCAAAAACTCCTAGATAGGAATATGGGAAGGAGTACATTTCAGGCATTGAATGCTGTGTGTAAAGGTTTAATGATAGGAGATGGAATTCTAGGAATTCTAAAGAGGGTTCAATTTATGTCACATAGAGAAGAGTGAATGGAGTTAGGTGTTACCCTTTACAGAATGGGGAAGTTTGGAAGAAGCTTGGGTTTTGATGAAAAGATTATGAGTTTTGTTTTTTATTCAGATGCATATGGAATAACCAGTACAAAATGTTGATGATGTACGACTGGAACCGAGGAGAGAGAGTACGGCTAGATACAGAGCTCTGGGAGTCATCTGAAAAGAAATGGTGATTGAACTCATATGAACTGAGCTGATGAAGTAGCTAAAGATTGTAGAGAGGAAAGACCATTGGATGCCCAGGACGTAGGATGAGGGTGCACCTACAAATCAGGGGACATTCTGTGCATGATAGTTGAATGAAGGAGAGTGGTCATATGGGCAGGAGAAGTTGCACATTCACCAGCCTCACTTTCTCCTCTGGAGTCATCTTGGCCCAGTGGCAAGATGGAGATCAGGATGACTGGAGATGGCCCCAGGTGCAGTGGCCTTTTTAAGCCAAGGTCTTTCCCAGGTCTCAGTTTGACTGAGGCAATGCCCATTCATGGTTAAGGCAGGTAAAAATGAGATTGACTTTTTTTTTTTTGGACTAGTTAAAAGACGCCCTTCTTTGTCAAGTGATATAGAGTTCAAGAAGGATGAATGCTGAAAAATGGCTTTTTGTGAGGGCCAGGGGGAGCATTTAGGAGATCACTGATAACTTTGAGGAAAGCAGTTGTATTTGAATAATGAGGTTTGTTAAGGGCATTAACTGATGCCAACACCCTGTTAATTCATTTCAATGTTGGTATAGAATGAAGCATTCATAGGTCATTGAACAGTTTACTAAAGGAGGTTTACTTAGCACTAACATAAAAAGGATATTCAAGAAGGATACTGTTGTCCTTGGCTTCAGTAGATGATTCCCCTGTCATCTCCATGTGGGAATAGGTCAGCACATCAGGGTGTGGTGACTCTTGTAGTCTCACAATATTCACCAGTTCTGAAGGGTCCGACATGGGTGAAATTTTTTATTCCCCGACGTAGCTACGAAGCCACTTCAGTACAGTCTGTGGCTAGCAGGAAACTGTGTCAAGAGAGGCACAGCTGGAGCTTTGCACATGAATGCCCTCTCCACACCACCTCGCTCCAAATGAAATCCTGGCTTTTTCACTCTTCAGGGAGAATCTATCCTGACTCGTATTGCACAAAAGAGGTTAAGAAGGATGAGGAGTGAGGAAAAGCCATTAGATTTATCAATTAAAAAATCCTTAGTAACTTTGGAGAGAACTTTTTTTTGTTGAATAACCCAGTTTGGGAATTTGGACAGATTTGGACTCATTACCGTTTGGGCAAAGAATTCAGGAATAGAGAACAATGTAGAGCTGAGGTGGTAAACTTATAGGGTTGAGTTTGGTAATGTTCAGGTTAAAACAGGAGTGATAACCTAGGAGAGGACTGAGAGATAAAGAGATCAGAGGTCCTAGAGAGGGCCAATAATAGATTTAGAAGTGGTAAGGAATTGAGAGAGAGAATAATTAGAAATATTATCTGATAAAGGGAAAGGAGAATTTTTGAGTGTTGAAGTGGATTTTGTGAATGATGATGAGATCAAGGGTGTAACCATTCCTGTGTAACTGAATTGGAATGCAGAGGTGGGTCATGAGAATGAGGAATTGGGAGGTTAGGGTGTTTCAAGGTACATCATCATATATATTAAAGTGCTGTAGTATAGGACAAGAGTTAGGAAGGACAGGAATACTGTGAGCCAGGAACTGAACTCCCTGAGCAAGGTGGAATGTGATCCAAGGGGCTGATAGTTAACTGCTAAGAGGGTCTTGATTGAGAGGCAGATTTGAATGTAGTGAACCTCAAAGGAGGTGAGGTTGTGAGTGATGGCAGCAAAAGGAGAATTTGGAGGTAGCATTGGGGGAACAAGAGGTCTTCTGACATTCCCCCTCCTAGAAACATGGGGAGGGTAAGAAAAAGTGAAGCCAGTGTTAGAGAGTGGGGGGGTGGGGTGAGATGGGTGTTACTGTTAATATGAACGGAGTCCAGAGTCAAGTCTCTTTGAGTGGGAGTAGAAGGAAGGTGCCTAAGAGGACACATCTAAGATGAATGAACATTTGTTGTGTAATGGGAAGGCCATTGCACACAGTGGGAAGGGAATGTATGGCTGGAGTTGGCACTTGGCAGGTGAATGAAGTAAATGGTGATGTGAGAGTAAGAAGTGGGAGTTGGGAAGGGGTGTGGCTTGGGCTGTTAGAGATCATCTTTGGGATTCAGAAAGAAAGAGACAGAGTAAAATTGTTAGTTATGAGTCTTGGGTCATGGCAGAGGGCTCTGTGGCCTGCTCTGCCCTCACACTTTCTAAGCAAGGGAAGAAGGAAGGTTTGAAGATGAGGATAGCTCCTGACCGGGGATGAAGCAGGGAATGGTTCTGTTTTCTGCTCAGGTTATACTATATATGATTTTTTTTTTTAAGATTGTCCTTCAGAAGCTGTGTTATTACTCTTAGTAAAGCCAACCTACCAGAAGGTACAGCGCTTAGCTGATTACTCAGGTAAATTCAGCAAGCAATTTAATGTATTTTTTTTATTGTGAATATGAACACCAACAAAGAGCATTTCTCCATGTGTACCTTACTCTTCCCCACACACTCTGGGAACTAGAGACACGGGCCTTTGATTGGTCTCACTCACAAATTTGATGAGCTTTCCTTCTGACTCTACAGAATCATTGCAGAAATGTGGAGTAGAATAGGGTATGTGTGGCATGCAGTTCTTCCAGGTTATTAATAAATATATTTTGAATAGAACGATTCATCAAACGATAAACACACCTAAACATACAACCCTCTAGCTCATAATTCTCCAACAGGTCCACAGAGACTTCGTGAAATACCTGCTGAAAGAAAAATGAAGCCTGTCTGTGGCTTCTTATCCCCCATGCTCATACTACCATCAAAATATGGAGTGAAGTTTGTTTGGCACAGTTTATTCTTAGCGAATCCATACTAAATCCACGTCGCACCACTTTATTTTCTAATGCCCAGAAACTCTTTAATTCTGCATTCAAGGATTTTGTTAGGGATCAGTGTAAAGCTTCCGGTCTTTAGTGTCTGGAATTTACCCTGGCCTTCCTGTCCCATTCCTCTTTCCCTCCCTTTGAAAATCAGATGATTATTTACCTTCTGGTGCCTTTCACATTCCCCCAGTTCTGCAGAGTGTCAACAGTTATTCTTTGTTCCTGATTACAAATTCCTTTCAGTACTCCAGGATGTAACTTTCCTAAGACTGGAAACTCATGCTCTTTTACAATTTCCTTACCTGTATTGGGCATCAATTTTCCCTAAAGGAGTTCTTAACCTGAGGTCTCTGAACTTTTTTTAGGTAACTGTATATCAGTATAATTGGTTTCCTTTGTATTCCTGTATATTTTATTTTGTACACATAAAAGCATTAATCTTAGAAAGGCTCATAGGCTTCACTAGAATACCAAAAGGTCCATGACACAAAAAAGGTTAAGAACCCCTACTTTAAACCAGGTTTGTTCTGACTCCTACAGTTTGAATATCATTTTTAGTAGAGAAAAATGAAAACAAAATAGAAATTTACTAAATGTGATTTCTAATTTTTTGAATGGCTTGTATTCTGAAAATTCATTTTAAAGTCTGTTTGCAACCCTATCTACATTTTCCCATTAAAACAATACCATATATGTTGGTTAGGTTCCCAGGCTCAAAAAGTAAGAGTGAGTGAGTGTGAGTGTGTGTGTGTGTGTGTGTGTGTGTGTGTGTGTTAATTTGAGGGATGCAAGTTTAGCCCACCTCCTTTGTTCTTGATGTTGTCTTTTATCCCATTTTTTTTTAATCTGAGTCATTGCTGTAATAAATTCTCTGTGACTTCCATTTACCTTGTGTCTTCCCATTACTATTTTTTGTCATCTGCACTACAGTTACTACTTTCTATAAAAACTAGGGTTGATGGTGGTAATGTATACACTACGAAATTACTGTCTAGTTAAATGTTCTCTTTAGAATGAAAATGTTTTATTTAGATAGTGTAGATATGATTGTGATAGATCTGGGAATAAATTCTGTGATTCTTATTTTTTTTTTCTCTTTTGGCTCTTAAGTCATTTGCTGTCCTCCCTCTTCCACCCCCCCCATTAAAGTGAATACAAGAATGTATCATCGCCTTTTTTGCCGGGGTGGGGGTGGGGGTGCGGCGCAGGGGGCAATTCGGGTTAAGTGACTTGCCCAGAGTCACACGGCTAGTAAGTGTCAAGTGTTTGGTCTGAGTCCGCATTTGAACTCAGGTCCTCCTGACTTCAGGGCCGGTGCTCTATCCACTGTGCCACCTAGCTGCCCCAAGAATGTATCATCTTTTTAATAACAAACAAAACATGACAGTTAAAAAAATCCTCCATGCACTGTTCTGAGTTCTGGGGATATAAATACAAAACAAGAAAGATAATCCCCGCCCTCAAAGACTTTACAATCTAATGGAGAAAGACAAGACACAAAAGAAAGGTGAAAAGGGGAGAAATGGTGGAGAAACCAGATAAGCCTAAAATGAGTACAGCTGGGTGGGAAATGAGAATTCAGTCCTATTCCCTTACATGGAAAAGTTTGTGGCTCCACCCTCCTATCAGAGGTGTGAGTAATAAAGCTAATCTGATTTTAGAAATTGATGGGATTTCTCAATCCCAATCATGGGTTACCTGGGGGCATGGTCTAGAAGCCAAATAACTTCAAAATTAGTTCTGCCAACTAGGAACTGAGTGAGATCTGAGCACGCCTTGAGTATTTTTTCTTCCTCACACCCACTTCCATTTATTTGCCAAGTCCTATCATTTCTGCCTCTGTAATAAATCAAATGGTTTCCTTCTGTCACTTCACATTGACATGATCCTAGTTGCCCTCAACATTTCTTGCTTAAGCTACTATAATAGCCTCCTATTTAGTCTTTCTCTGGTCTTAGTCGTCACTAATTCATCCTTCATACCTCTGCCAAATAATCTTCCTAAGGCATTGTTATTTACATAAACCTCTACTCAAAAATTTTCATTGACTCCCTCTTGCCTCTGGATTTAAAATCTAAACTCCTCAGTCTAATTTAAGACCTATTACAATCTGACTTTAGTCTACCTCTTCAAACTTAGCTCGGGTTTCTTCCCTTCATACACTTGGTTTCTGCCAGTTTGGGCTGCTGGCTATTCCTGATACTTGACATTTTATGTATTACCTCCTTGTGTTCCCACAAGCCATTGCAAATGTCTGGAATGATTCCCTCGTCATACCTGCATCTCATAATCTTTGTCTTCCTTTACTGCTACACCCTTCTCAGTTGAAACTTGCCCTCATTCCCCTCATTATTAATGCTCTTTCCACCTGTTATAGAAAAATCCTCGGACACTTAAGTGAAACACAATTTGGACAGTAACTATTCTTCTAAAAGAATGTGTAATGCAGAGTTTATTCAGTATTTATGTAGAGACTATAAATTTAGACAGTGACCTCATTGTTACTAAAAAGAGATCTTTTGTTTTGTCTTCCATACTTTTAAAGTAACTTCAGAGTGTTGTCTGCATCACACTGGGCACTTGTTCCTAAGGAACGTGTGTGTATGTGTGTGTGTGTGTGTGTGTGTGTATGTGTGTGTGTGTAGACACATACCAATACAGATTCATTGCTTATTTGGCATTGGTTCTTCAGAATCCTGAGAGAGAACCTTTCTGATAGCGATTTAGCAGCTACATTCCTCGCTGAGAGTTCAGCTTGCCCCTTTTTACTTTTTTCATATTTTATATGTGTATTTGAAATGTATATCAGATCCTCTTTGCAGTATACATCTGTCAGGACTAAAAATAGTCTGCCAAACAAATGGTGGATTGAAATAAAATTTAACAATTCAGCTTTGGCTAACTATTATAATCACAGTAATGATAATGTCTGTGACTTGCACATAGCAATCACAGAGACTAATCACTGGTAATTACCTTCAAGAAAAGCATTTGATAACAGTTATACAAAAAAGAATAATCTATAAGGAGCCTAGATTTAAAAGAATATCATTAAATTTTTTTTTTAGTCCAATTTTGCTGTTTCACAAGCAGCTTTTACTCTGAATTACAACTTTATAGTTCTGAGGGCAAAAATGCTCAAGCCAAGCCATCTATCCATTGATTTTTGAAAGGGAAAAGTAGGTGAATGGTGTATGGTTTACAGTTACAAGGTTTTTGTTTTCCTTTGGACAAGTTATTTGATCTTGTTGATTTGTGAGTTATCATAAAACTTTTTATTTAAAAAAATAAAAGAGTTGTGCTGAATATCTTAGCTATTCTGTAAGACAGATTTTGTTCACTTATTATGCCAGCAGCAGTATCTAAATAAAAGAAGCACATCTCTTATGTGCAAAGATAACAGTCCATGAAAATTGGGTAAGGATGATGATGTGGCTATCAGTGGGAATACCTAGCAGTGGTCGGCCCTTTCTGAGGGGTAGTTGGGTTGGGTGCAGCTAAGTGGTACAGAGGAGAAGAAGACTAGGACTTGAAGTCAGGAAGACCCAAGTTCAAATTCCACCTCACTCTGTGACCCTGGGCAAGTTACCTGACTTCTCTCAGCCTCAGTTTCCTCATATATAAAATGAGGATAATAATGGTACCTACTTCACTCAGTTATTGTGAAGATCAGATAATAATGTGATACATGTTTAGCACATCACAAACCCTGAAACTATGTAAAATCTACCTGTTGTCCTTATTGTTAGTCAAAATGAAGTCATTTTGTCCTTAGTTTTCTCTTTTTTAAGATGAGGACGTTGGGCTAAATGACTGCTAAGGTTTTTTCTGTGATCTGATATTCTTGGAATATCATTCTCTCATCTTCCCATTTGATTAGTTTCCTGATTTTTTTAAAAATGAAATTAAGTTAGTTTAATGTTGAGCTGCTGCTAAAGTCTCTTCTAGGATTTAGCCAGAAACCTTTGTTAACTTATTAGTCTGTAGTTTATAGAGTTTATCTTCTTGCTTTTTTTGAAAATTGGTTTATTTCTATATTCCTTCAATGCCTCTTATGTGCTGTTTTCTTACAAACATATCTGTCTGGTGTATTTAAATCTAATTAGGCTTTTCAGAATGAGGTCACCAACATTTTGTTTTAAACATTTGCAATTAGAATTTTACTTTAAAATAGGTCATTTATAAATAGTAAATTGATTTACTTTTCTTTAGATCACAGACAAGAAAGGGGCAGAGTATTCCAAATGAGCTACAATTTGACAGGAAAGAAGTCCAGTCTAGCCAATTCTGTCTTATATAGGATGCTGCTCTGTTGCTGATCTGTAGGAAGGGTTATTTGAGAATTCATGTGGGGGAGGAAGAATTTATCACTTCCTTTGAGATATATCATTTCTGCCCCTATAATCCCCAGAAATCATAAGACTTAAGTTTACTGCCAGACAAGGAAATGTTAGCCCTTGATTCCTTGCTGCATCATAAACTGTCATAGCTAGAAACCAACTTAAGTCACAGACTGCTTAAATAGCTCTCTGACTGATTAGTGACAGATAGAGGCCAGTAATAGATTCTTCGCTTTTGTGTACCTCTAGAGTATTCATTGCCTTATATGCAGGGAAGAATAAAATTAATAAGAGATTAATATTTTCACCAAGTATTAATGTACTTGGGATTAAATAACATGATTTATTGAAGTCCTTAAGAAGTCAGAAGAGAAATAGAACTGTATTATCTCTGACAATATGTTCAACACAACTTATCCCTCACCCTTTCTTCTCCCTTATAATTCATATGTAACCATTTACCAAATCCTTTTCATTCTATCTCCTCAACATCTTTTCCTTCCTCCCTCACTATTTCCATTGCCTCTGCCCTAATGCAGGCCTTCAGTACCACCAGTTTAGATTGTCTAAATAGCCAGATGTGAGGCAGATTGGTATAAGTTCTTTCTCCTTTTTTTAAACTGATAAGGAAACTGAGGCTCAGAAATGTTGCCTGAATTTAAAAAATCCTATTAGATGTCTTTATACTAAATCTGATTGTGTTGCTCCTGTTTAAGAAAAAAAATGACAAAACAGAAATCTTCAGGGGTTTCCCCATTGCCTACAGCAAAGATGTCAACCGTGAAGCTCCTGTACATTGTACATTGGGCCTGCAAAATTCTGAGTACCCTGAACCAGATTAAAATGTAATTTGGAAATGTTTCCCAAAATAAATAAAAATACAGTACAACATAGCTAATGTCAGTTTGTGGTTTTCTAAGTCAACATGTGGCCCATGGGGATCCAGTCATTTGAGTTTGATCACACTGCCGTACAGAATAAAGTTCGGACTATTTTGCCTAGATAAAAGGAGACATGGGGCATATGAAAGCTCTCTTTAATAAGCATTTGGAGGGCTATCAGCAGAGCAGGGGTTGGACTTGTTTTGTTTGACCCCCAAGGTCAGAACTAGGATTACTGGGTATGGGTTGTGATGGTTCCCATTTAGGGTTGACATAAAGACAAGCTTCCTGAGCTGTGAGAAAGTTGACTGAGCCATCTGCAGAGATGGTGAGCTTCCACCTTAGAGGTCTTCATGCACAAGCTTAACCACTGGTGTGTGGCAGCATGAGGCTGGACCAGGTAACTGCCAAAATCTCTTGTGTCTCTCAGATTCTGTAAGAATAAAGCTTTTCTTATCTACCCACATTCGTTAAAATCTCTGACCCTCAGACCTCAGATACTATTTTGTTTTCAGACTCCTCAATGTACTAATCCTATAATACTATTATACTTGTTACACAGGTACTTTTACAAGGGAATATTTATTTCAGAAAGTATAATCATAAATATACAAAATTACTTCCCCAACACTAGGAGGCACAATCTTCTTCCTCCCCTGTCCTGTCATAGTCTATGGCGAAGGCAAGAGGATCAGGTTCATAGTTTAGCTTAGTTCCTGGTCCAGTGTCCTACTCACAGCCCTCTGGCATGAGTCTCAGCACCCTGACTTCTCAGGGCTTCTAGGGTAGTCCTGCATGCAATCCTGATTCCAAGTGCATCATGGCTTGAACTCCTGCTTCCTAGTACCATGAACGTCACCTCTAGTTCTCGAAACTATGACAAACAGCCCAGACCAGAAACAGACACCACCAGACCTGTTTTTGGGACCTGGGGTAAAAGAGAGGGAGCTGGGGAAGACACATCCTTCCTTTTGCACTAGTTAAGTTCATGGTGTCCATACTGGGTGCAACACATAAGAATCACCAAAACTAATGCAGCTGAAAAAGGTGATTGGCCCAGTTTCACCCATTTTAAAGGTATAGGCAGCCAAAGAAGGCTCCTATTCTGAACCGTGTGGTTGGTTTTATTTAAAATTTTATTTGGGATTGGTTATTTTTGTTTGGTTTGGTTTCTGTTTTTTGTTTTTAACTGAGCACAAACTGTTGAACATGTGATTTTTTTTTATCCTGAAAAAAAAAGATGAAAATAAATACATTCTAAGTCGTTTTCATTCCCATAATAAATAACTTCTATTCATAGAGGTGGAATATCACAACCTTTCTTTGCCTTTTCACTCTGTGCAGTTTTTGTCCATATGTGCCCATAAATCCTCCAAATGACATCTACCCAATGTTCTAGAGGCCTCCATCTTATTCTTAGTATCTCAGGAGAGTTAATACATCATTTGGGCTCTTAGTGTGTTCTCTCATTTTTGCTATGCACAGCCTTTTCCAGTCTTGTATCAATCAAAAAGTATTTATTAAGCACTTACTATTGCCAGCCACTGTATTAACTGCTGACTTTTATACCTTGGCTTCTTACTTCCAGATCATCATTGGAATAGAAAAGGTGGAAAGTTATGCCAATTAAAGATGGTATTTTAAAATGTAAAGAAAGCATGTAATTGGGGAAAAACCAATAAAATATTATTTTAAAAATATAAAGAAAGAAATGATGATAAATGCTGAGATGAAGATCAGGTACCTTATATATTATTATGTATACTCACATATCCCAACAACTAAGGTGGATTAAGTTGATCTTTGTTTTATTATGTTCTATCATAGAGAAAATGTGGGCATATTTCAGTTAATCTGTCTCTTACTAAGCAAAGCAGTATTAACTTTCATGAACATTGTATAAGTCAAATTACCTCTTCAAAGTCAGACAGTTGAAAGCATCTTTTATTCCACAGATAAACATTTTAATTTATAGATTAGTTCTGTGCATCATTAAAATGAAAAGAAGTATATTAAGGAATTTTTTTTTCAAGTCTCAGAGTAGGAGTTTGTTTTTCAAAGTAGTCAAAGATAGTGAACAACAAAAAAGTTGACCAAACTTTCTAAAATTAGTACTAACCTGAAAAGACAAATTTCAAGTTTCTTATTGCTTGCATTAATAAACTATTTCTCCACTGTGTATGGGTAATTTATTTTGGCATTATACATATAGAGAACCATTTCTCATTCACAGACTGGATATAATTAAATATTAGAAATTTATTTAAAAAAAACAATTAAAAAGCTTAGCATTTTTCAGTCTTATAAATTGACACTTGACCATTGAATTTTAGCTAATCATTATGGTTTTCTTTAATCTCATAGTTGACTTCACTACTTAAAATTTTACCTAAGTTAATCTTTATCAGATCAACCTTTAAGCTCATTGACAGCTGCTTTTTGATCTTTCTGGTTATAACTGCAGTGGACCCTTAGTTTTTAAGAGATATGTTTTAAAGTCTTCCTGAATAGGAAATCCCCTGAAAGTTGTATTATGCCATGCTAGCAAGTGGGAGAAGGAGACATATAATACATAGATATGTATCCCAACAGCCCTTTTGTCTTCTATCATCAGAGATTGATCAGGCAGATATCTGACTGATACAGATCAGATTAAAGAGAAATGGCTGAATTAGAAAAGGTAGATTTTTGGCTTTGAGAACTAGGCACTGGTTTTGCCTCTAGGGCTGTAGGCAAACCTGCCAAATAAAGTAGTTTGCTGTTTTCTCCCATCGTTTTTTGTATATTCCCTTTGTGTTCCTTGTCTCTCTTCCTGCACAGATGCTCCTACCCTTCTGTTATCTGTCCTCTGTTCAGCTTCACCTCAGCCATGGCTTCCAGTACTATTCAGTGCAGATGCCACCTCCTACATGAAGCCTTTCTTGACCCCAGCATTGATTTTATCCCAGCTTTCCAACCCAGTTATTTTATTGTAATTTTTCTATATGTGTATGTATTTTATATATGTACATATACATTAGTCTTTATATCTCTTTCATTTCTGAATAGATTTCTCTTCCTTCCCCTACATAGTAAGTCATCAATTGTAACCAAGAAAATAAAGAAAGGGGGGCGATGGGAAAGGAGGAAGCAGCTCAGGAAAAACAACTAAAATATTAATGATGTGCCTGGCAGTATTTGAAGGTCCAAAGCCTCCCACTTTTGCAGGGAAGGGAGGGAAATTTATTTTCTTAATTTTTCCAGGGCCAAGCTTTATGGTCATTACAATTACACAGCATCCAGTTTCTTTTTCTGTTGTTCTTCCTGCTTACATTCTTGTAACCACAGTGTATGTGGCGTTCTTAATTTTGCTTGTTTCGCTTGGCTTCAGTTCCCCTAAAATCTTAGCATGCTTCTCGGAGTTCTTACTCATTGCTACTTAGGGTACAGTCATATGCATTACATTCACATCCCACTATTTATTTAGCTATTTCACAGTCAGCAGATATCTATTTTGTTTCTGGTCCTTTGGTACCACAAAAAAGAAAACAATGCTATCAATATTTTGGTGTGTATGGAACCTTTAGATTTCTTTTGTTGACCACCTCCTATCATAGTTGTAATAGTGAGATCTCTTGGTTACACAGAACAGGACAATTTCCTCACTTTTTTTAAATAGCATATTTCCAAAAAATTCAAAGCCCTGCCAACAGTGCTTCAGAAGCTCCTCCTGTATTGGCAACTCCTGTCTTTTGTCATTTTTGACTGGGTTTGCAAAACCTCAGAACTTTTTCAATATGTAACTTTTGCCAGGGGTAATGTTTTTAGAAAGTGGTGCACTTCAAAAGAATCACAATGGAAAATGCTGTCCATCAAGAGAAAGAACTAAGGGCTTTGAATGCAGATGGAAGCGTACTATTTGCTCTCCTTTTGTTGCTGTTGTTTTGCTTCATTTCTTCTTTCTCATTGTTCCTCCCATTAGTTCTAATTCCTCTATGCATCATGACTAATGTGAAAATATGCTTAATACAAATGTACAAATAGAGCTTATATCAGATTGCATACTGTCTTGGGGAGGGGAGAGGAGAGGAGAGGGAGAAAATTTAAAACTCAACCTCTTATGGAAGTGAATGCTGAAAACTAAAAATAAATAAGTTGTTTAAAAAAATTAAAAAATGAACTTGATCTCAAAAAAAAAAGTGGCGCAAAAACAAAAAAAAGCAAAACAAAAACATGAATGTTGGTATGTTTGAACCTATGGGAAACAGGGCGGTTAGGGACTACCGAAAACTGTGATCTTTCACTTAGAGATTGCTCAAAAAACGCTTTTTTGCATACAGTTCTTTGTAATAAAACATTAATTCTGATAATATGCACCTTTCCTAACACAGCAACCTTGATATAAGCCATAAAATGTAGGGGAGATGAGGCAGTGCCAGGCAGGGACTGGGATTGTGAGGGATAGGGGTGGTGATGTCAGAAGAACCTCGAGGTAAAGAAAGGGAAGGGAGGATCTCCTGCCATCATTCTTCTTCCTTTCAGGTTGGTAGTTGAACTGTTGGATGAGGAAAAGAACATGCCTTGAGGGGAATCCCCAGCCTGGAGCTCTGCCTGGGCCTTTGGGGCCTTTGGGGCCTTTGGCCTGGGTGCTCAGGAGCTGGGAGTCTCTGGCAAGAGGTTGCTTGGTTTGAGGTAGTAAAAGAATGGGGAGGGTTTGCCCACAATTTAGCAATTTTAAAATTTTTTTCGGTTCCTTCATTGCACACTTGAGAGGTTACTTTAGTACTTTCTGGAGCAGATTCACTAACTCTTTTACAAATACTTTCATCCTTTTGCAGGTATAAACTTGCCCATAGCTGCAAATGTGCATAGTTGCCAACAGGAAAGTAAAAATGAGGTTACTGATAAAATCACACAAATGCTTGGAAGTCGTGAAAGTTAAACGTGTGAATGTTGAGGATTGACCATACATTTCTTTTATTAGCAATTTGGGACAGTATTTCATATTATTGTTAGTAGTTGTCTTCTTTTGAAAACTGTTTAATGTTCCTTGACCATTTATCCTTTGGGTAGTAGTTCTTATTCTTGTTATTAATTGCCCTTATATTCTGGATAACAGGCCCCTTTCAGAGATACTTGATGCAAAGACTCATTTTTCCCACAATCAGTTTCTTTCTTTATTATCTTAGTTGCATTGACTTTTCTTATAAATGCAAAAGCTTTATAATTTCAGGTAATTGAAATTATCTTTTGTTATTAAGAGGAAAGGAGGTTTTAGGAGGAAAGATGATGAATTTTGGTTGGGGTTGAGGTACCTATCCAGGTAGAAATAGTTTGTTCAGTAAGTATTTGGAGATGTGGGACTGTAACTCAGGAGAGAGATTAGAGCTGCATGTATCGATTTGAGAGATAAGTTCAAGGATTCAGCTACTTGGTATAGCACTGGATATAAATAAATAAAGCACTGGACTTGAAGTCAGGAACACCTAGATTTAAATGTGGCCCCACTTTCTGACTGTGGGCTGATCACTTGATGTTTCTGAGCCTCAGTTTCCTCATCTCTAAAATGAAGAAAAATAATAGAAAATAATAGCCATATAGAGTTGTTGTCACCATTGAACTGTGTAAAGTGCTTTGCAAATTCATAGGCTATAAAAAATGTTAGCTATTCTCTGAATAAAGGTGACAGTTAAATCTGTGGCAGCTGGTAAGGTCTTGAAGAGAGTGTAGGAGAGAAAATATAGGTGACTGGGGCAGCTAGGTGGTACAGTAGATAGAGGTCTGTCCTTGGAGTCAGGAGGACCTGAGTTCAAATCCAGCCTCAGACACTCGAAACTTAATAGTTGTATGACCCTGGGCAAGTCACTTAACCCTGATTGCCTCACCAGCCCCCCCCAATGGTATATGACCCACTCCAGAATGTCAGCCTTAACTCTTAGCTTCCTTCATAGCTCAGCTTGTGCCATCTATAGTAATCCTCTCTTTCTTCCCCCACCTACCCATTTATTAGTACTCTCTCCCCAAATTATTTGGCATGTACTTTGTATTTAATTGTGTGTGTGTGTGTGTGTGTGTGTGTGTGTGTGTGTGTGTGTTGGTTTCCCCAAAGGAGTGTAAGCTCCTTGAAGGGAAAGATTGTTTCCTTTTTTGTCTCAGTAACTCAAATGGTTTACTGCCTCACAACAGTAGGTATATCATACATCCCTACCAAAATGTCAGCTCATTGGGAATAAGGATTGTCTTGTTTTCTGTACCACCTGCCACCATGCTGGGCACATAGTAGGTGTGTAATAAAAACCTTTTGATTGTTGACCGATAGGTAATGAATGTTGAATGAGAAAAAGTCGTTGGATTTGGTGATTAGGAATTCACTGGTGACCTTGTAGCAGTACCAGTATAGAATGAAAGGTATGTAAGTCAGAGATTGAGAAGTAAAGGAGTAATTGTTTAGAGAAGGCATGGGTAGAGACTGTTACTTCAAAAAAAAGTTGAGGCTTCCCACAGAAATCAGATCACAGATCTGAAGTCCATCCCTTATTTCCTCTCAAAATCTATCTTTTTTTATCTTTTTTTTTTTTGAGTAGACAGTGGGATTAAGTGACTTGCCCAGGGTCACACAGCTATTAAGTGTTATGTGTCTGAGGTTGGATTTGAACTCAGGTCCACTTGAATCCAGGGCCAGTGCTCTATTCACTGTGCCACCTAGCTGCGCGCCCCCTCCCCCCTCCCCCAAATCTAGTATGATGCTTTGAATAAATTGCAGAATCATAGATTCACAGAAGTTTTGAGTTGGAGGTGACCTCAAGGGCCGTCTCCAACACATACCTGTACAAGAATCCTCTCTCCACTCTTCACAAGTAAGTTGTTCAATCTTTGCTCGAAGACCTCTAGTGAAAAGGAAGCCACTATGTCCTTAGACAGCCTGTTACAAATTTATATTGCTCCCACATCTCCTAGTTCTTTCACCTATTGCCATGTAGAAAAAAATGCAGTCCCCTTTCAACATTTCTTCAGTCTTTCAAATACCTGAATCATATACTTTCCCTACACCCTGTTCTTCTCCTCCCATGTTTTTTCTTCTCCGGTCTAAATCTTCAGTTGCTTCAACCTATCTCAACCACATTTATCCAGTTGGGAGGGGAAAAAAACAGCATGAGGCCACATACAATTAATCTTTGTCTAAGTTGATCTCAAGCCATTAATGAATACTTTTGGATTTTGGCAGTTGCCCTCACTCATTGTTCCGTATTTTCCACAAGAAAAGCGTGAGCAGCTTGGTCAGTTTTGTTAAAATCCAGGTAAACTCTGGGCAGCTAGGTGGACAGTGGATAGAGTGCAGGGTGCTGAGCCTGGAGTCAGGAAGACTCCTCTTCTGAGTTCAAACCCCACCTCAGACACTTACTAGCTGTGTAACCCTGGGCAAGTCACTTAAGTTTTGAGTGACCTTCTTTCATCATTAACATTAATGCAGTTTTCTAAAGGTAATGCAGTTGCTCTTTTCCTCCTGTTCATTTCTGTTACAAGCTCATTGTCCATCCATCATGTCCACCTAAGATGTAATTACTGAAAGAACAGCTCTATGTTTTATCCATCTAAATGCTTGTCTTGGTCTATACAATAGGCTTCGAACATATGGCTTTTCTGGTGTGGATGTTTAGGCTGAATTCTGTTGCATAATCATAGATCTCATTTGGGAAACCCCACAAAGTTCTGAGAGTCCCACAGTATCATCCCTCAACAACACAGTTGTCTAGAGGACATAACCATCTAGAAGGAAAACCGTTCCCTTTGGACCCAGCTTCACTTAACATGTTCACTTACAAAAGCAAACAGATTGGACCCCTGGAATATGTCTCTATTTTTATGCCTTTCTTGATATTTACAATCAGAGGGACCATCCAAGTTAACCTATCTTCAGTCTCTTGAGGAATTTTGTTTGAATTTGAGGGTGTGCCAATGAGACCTTGTTACAAGAAACCCATTAAACAGCTGTTTACAGTCAAACAAAAAAGCACATTCCCTTCACCTTTCATTCAGCTGTGTGTCTATAAAGATGTGTTCTCTTAATAGATTTCATTTGCAGAAGTCTGTCTATTCCTTTCTCCTTTCTTTATCAAGAATATCCTGTATGAATTTGTACGTTATTCACATAACTTTTTGTAAAGGTGGGAAAGTAGGCTAATGAATCACTGGTTATTACTATTTTCAGTAACATATTTTTGTTATAAGAAGTTCAAGATACCAGTCAACCTCCTCTTTGTATTCTTATCCTAGTCTAGTTGCTCTTCCTGTCTTTGTTTTCTTTAATGTTGTTTTGCTTATTGCTATATTCTTCCAATGCCTTTTACCCCACTTCTTTCTTTCTTTCTTTCTTTCTTTCTTTCTTTCTTTCTTTCTTTCTTTCTTTCTTTCTTTCTTTCTTTTTCTTTCTTTCTTTCTTTCTCTCTTTCTCTCTCTCTCTCTCTCTCTCTCTCTCTCTCTCTCTCTCTCCTCTCTCTCTCTCTCCCTCTCTCCCTCCCTCTCTCTCCCTCCCTCCCTCCCTCCCTTCCTTCCTCCCTCCCTCCTTCCCCCTCTCCTTCTCTCCCTCCCTCCTTCTCTCCCTCCCTCCTTCCTTCCTTCCTTCCTTCCTTCCTTCCTTCCTTCCTTCCTTCCTTCCTTCCTTCCTTCCTTCCTTCCTTCCTTCCTTCCTTCCTTCTTTCCTTCCGTCCTTCCGCAAGGCTATGGGGGTTAAGTGACTTGCCCCAGAGTCACACAGCTAATGTTATGTGTCTGAGCCTGGATTTGAACTCAAGTTGTTCTGACTCCAGGGCCAGTACTCTATCCACTGTACCACTTAGCTGCCCATACCCCTCTTTTCAAAGAGAAGAATCGAGATACAGAGATATAAAGATTCTGTCAATCTTATACTTTGGCCTCTTTAGTTTTTTACCTGTTCGCCAACATATTTTTTCCCTATTCTCTGTATGCATACCTTTGCAATGAAGTCACTAAATATTTAAATTTTATTCATTTGATTTAATTTGGAAGGTCTTATGTAGTTCTCCTTGAATTTCACTGCTTTCGTTCTCTATAATAAATATTGGGACGTGTAAGCAAATATTTATTTAGAGCACTGCAATACAACACAGCCAAGTATGCTGTGAAATTGTTTTTTACTACCATTAGTTACATGATAAAACAATATGGTAACTCCTTTATGTGTCCAAGGAAAACATGTGATGCATCTTTCCTTTTAGCTGTTAACTATCTTTTGTTTTCTAAATTTATGTCTAGAATGTTGGGATTGTTCTCACTTTTATGTAAATGAAAAATAACATGACTAATGCAAAACTTTGGTTAGCAATAGAGCGATCAATTTGGTGGGGTTGGGGGAGTAGAGTAGGGGGTGGCTTATAGAAATAGGACATTCTATTGTACTGGTGTGGACATGGACACTCATTGGTCGTCAGTAAGTGTTAAGCAGACTTGTGTAGAGCACTTTATTCACCAGCCACAAAAATCTTGCATTCTTCCATCAGGATAGAACAAATATTCATAGAAATATAAAATTGTATACCATGAGGAAATAAGTAATTATTATTTGATCAACATATGTGTTTGCCTAAGTGCAGGGTAGAAATTGTGCAGTGAATTGTGTAATTAGAGCTATGTGGAGTTGATAAAAATGAGTTCTTAGAGATGATGCCACCAATTAACTTTTCATTTCCAAAGGTCTGAGGCTTTCTTGTTCTCTCCCCTCAGTTCCAAAAGAAAGAATGCGTGCTGTTGAAGGAGCTAATGGCTCCTACAAAAAGATTATTTAAAAAGCATACTAATCAGCTAAGAATTTCAAAGATGAGAATTTTGGAGGTGGGGGGAATGAGAAGGAGATAGATAACACTCCTCCTCCTTTTTCCATATTCTTATTAAGGCTGTTCTTTAGGTTAGTTATGAATTGTGCATGTGAGAACACTACTCTGAGGAGGGGTCCATGAGGAACAGACTACCAGAAGGGGCCCATAATGCTCAAAAGAATTAATCCCTGATCTAATCCAAATCCTTTAGAATTACAGATGGTGAAACTGTGGGCCAGAAAGTTTTAAGTGATTTACCCAAGGCCACATAAACAGCAAGAGGTGGCCAGGGCTTAACTCAAGGTCTTTTGTCTCTAAATGTAGGATCATTTCCACGATACCACAGTATTTTCCCTATATCGGTTATTATTCCCAATTTCAGAATGGGAAGGTAGGAGGGTGGTGGTTCAGTGATTCTGTTTTATTTTGATCAGTGGCAGATCTCTTTGTTTTTTTTAATGGTCTCCTGATTTTGTCGTTTAGGCAGTATTTCCTCTTTTAGGTTCACCTTTTTAGCTGTTTAGATCTCGTCAATTGTAAATAACATTCAGTATTCCATTGGTTGGAAAGACTTGACACACAGATTTAAAAATTTCCCCCTTTTTATTTGGAGCTTGAAGATGAATTTAAGGAAGGATAGTGTGTTAACAACCTTAGGACTAATTATAATAATAAAAATAATTGCACTAGATATCATCTGAGGTCCCTCTATATCTGAGAGTCTTAATTATTCTCATGATTTCAACTATCAGCTCTTTTAAGATTGTCTCCCAGATCTATATGCACAGTGTGTCTCAAGAGTCTTAAGCTTTAATAGCTTAAAACTGCACTTTTATGTCCAACTCTCACATCTCTCCTGAACTTCAATCTTTCATTTCCAAATACTTGATAAACATTTCCTCTTGGAAACCGGAACTCAGCATATCTGCCACTACACGTTTCTTTTGACATCATTATTTCTGTCTTTGTTACCACACTTTTCCTTTTCACCCAGACTTGAAATTTCAGTCATCCTTGGATCTTCCCTCTCCCTGACATTCCATACCGATCAGGTTCTTTTGATTCTTTATTTGCAGTGTCTCTTACAACCTTTTCCATTCCCACTTTGAGGCCCTTAGCCTGTGCCTGGTGAATTGATTTTCTAAATAGTCCTCATGGCTCCATTCTCTCCTTCCTTTGCATTCTTGTTCTTCCTGTTGGGGACATGAAACCTTAGACATACCTTGAAATATAACCTTTATTTTGTTTATTAATCCTTGTTTACCAACCTCTACTTATCTCTTTTGCTTGGCATAATAGTAGGGAGGGGGAAGGAAACAAGCACAAATATTCATAAAAGACGGTATCAGATACGGATATGATCAATACATGTGTTCCTTTTATGTGATTAGAAGGAACCTTAGAAGGAACTGAGTTTATGGTATGATGTTCCATTAGAATGGATAAGGAAAGAATGTGGCTACACAGCTAAATTATTTTTCATTAATAAAGAAAATTTAAGTTGTCAGTTTCCCAAAGCACAAAAAAGTAGATTGTTAGTAATGGTGTTATTTTCCTGTCACAGATGTGCCTAATAGTTTTAAAGTGATTAATAATGAAATAATAGTAAATTTAGAAGTAGAAATGGAAAAATAGTAAATAGTAAACATCTCTGGTTTAAAAAAAACATACTAAAAATAGAAATGTAATAAAAGTAATTAGTCTTGAAGTAATATGCTATTGCTAATACTTTAAAAAGGAATAAAACATTTTCTGCCATGCAATTTAGGTTAATTCTCCAAAGAATCAGCATGAAGGTAAGGTTGAAAATCATTTATGTTAACCTCTCTTATGCTAAGTATCTTGAGTAAAAATATATACAAATACAAATAACTGATTCTAAAGAAACCAGTCAAGTCCAAATCATTTGCACATAATGGATACAAAAGTCAAATGATACTGGGCATTAAGAATATGGGGCTGTTAATTTCTTGTTATCTGGAGCTCCTAATACTAGGGCTCTTATTCCCCTCAATCTATATAGGTAGTCCATAATATTCTAAGAGTGAGAAAACAATCTTTCACACAGTGGATAGAGTACCAGCCCTGGAGTCAGGAGGACCAGAGCTGAACAGAAAATTTGTCTTCTAAATACAAGACTCAAGGAAAGCATAAAAAGGTAAACACGAAAGAGAAATCATAAGGGATTTGACATTCCTACATGGGAAAATGACACTTGTAACTCCTGAAAACTTTCTCATTATTGGGACAGTTTGATTGTGATGGAATACTATTGTGTTACAAGAAATGACAAATAGGACACTCTCAGAAAAACCTAGAACGCCTTACCTGAACTGGTACAAAGTGAAATGAGCAGAAGCAGGAAAACATTATATGCAGTAACATCAATATTGTATGATGATCAGCTGTGAATGACTTAGCTGTTCTCAGCAATACAATGTTCTGAGACCATTCTGAAGGATTTATGATGAAGAAGCCTGCCCATCTCCAAAGATGGAGCCAGATTGCATATCGAAGCCTACTTTTTCTTTATTTTTTTCAATATGTTTTCTTTCACAACATGACTACATGGAAATATGTTTTGCATGACTGCACATATGCTGTATCAAATTCCTTGCCTTCTCAGTGCCGGGGGGGGGTGGCGGACGCGGAGGGCAAGAATTTAAAACTCTAATTTTTTTTTTTAATGAATTTTTAAAATTGGTTTTACATGTAATTGGGGGAAAAATAAAATGCAAATCAGTCAACCGGACTGAAATGGTCTTTAACATTTGGATGGCTGGGGCCCAGCAGAACAGGCTAGAGACAGAGTCAGGAATCAAATAGAAGTTTAATTTCAAAGTGAGGAAAATGGCCTACAAGCAAGGAAAACCTGGGGCGGGGGGGTCTTGAGGCAGTGTGGGAAGATCTCAATACTTAAACAATGACTATACCATTGTTGACCCCAATTAGGGGTATCAGCAACAATGAGATAAGTTTGATCGACATGGGTGCTTGTCCTAGCATGTCCAGTACTTGTTGGGAGTTCAGAGAACGCCTTGTACTGGTTAAAGCAATACAATAATTATGTGATTTTTGCCAGAGGATTGTTGTTATGCCAGGCTCGGGGCACAGCTTTATTGCTGGGTCTTAACCCTGGAAAACTCTGTGTCTCCTAATATCTTGACAATGGGTTAGCCCCAGGAGTGAGAAACCAAAGCCTTGAGGCCAAATGTGGACCTCTGTCCTCAAGTGCAGCCCTTTGACTGAATCCACATTTGTTCTGTAAAGGCCACATGTGGCCTTGAGGCTACAGGTTCCCCACCCCTGGTTTAGCCATTTAATATGGAAGGCAGCTAATAGGATGAGTTTTGAGGTAACTGTATATTGGTTTATTTCAAAGAAAGGGAAATTTTGTAGAGGACATTTGCCTTTTGGTCCCTTCTCTCCCCTACTCTGTACCTCAGATCCTTTGAGGTCATTCCCCATTTCCCTCTCATCTGTGGTGAAAAGGTAGCTTGTCTCTACAAGGCCAACCCATCAGTTTTGTACCCTTGATGTCATCCTCTTCCATCTCCTCCAGTAAATAGCTCCCTCAATCACACTGTCCTACTCTGTAATGTTCAGTCTTCTATGTACTGTCTCCTTCGCTACTACCTACAGAAATGATTGTTTTTTACCTGAACCTGCCATCCCCTTAAGTTGTTGTATATCTCTCTGCTCTTTCATATCCTAACTCCTTAGAAGAAGCCCTTTAAATTTATTGCCTCCATTTCCTTCTGAACACTTGCCTCTCAACCCTATGCAAGTTGTGTCATTGAAACTAACCTCTTCAAAATTACCAGTGACCTCTTAATTGTCAAAATCAACTGCCTTTTCTGCGTTCTTATCCTGCTTTCCCCCGTCATTTAACACCATTGACCACCTTCTCTAAGCTCCCATGAGTTTCGTTATTATCTTCCAGTTGTACATAGCCAGCCCCGATCCCGCCCCTGCATTCCAGCCCTACATCACTAGGTGCCTGTTGGCTATTACCAACTCTTTTCTGTAGTCAGCTGAGACTCAGTATGTCAGAAATTGAACTCATCGTCTTTCCTTCCTGAAACCCATCTCTTCTTCCAAATTTCTGTTTTTGTTGTTGTCATTGCAGTCATACAGGTTCACCGCCTGACAGTAGTGCTTGGTTTTTCTCTCTCCCTCTGTCCGCCTACATAAGTATTTGCCAGATCTTACTGTTTCATGTGACACAACATCTCTTTTGTCTCTCCACTCATATCATAGTCGTTCTAGTTCAGAATCTTCTATTCAGATTCTTTCACCTGGATTTTTGTGACAGTCTTCTAATCGGTCTCAGGTCTCTCCCTTTTTTCCTAGTCTGTTTTCCACACAGTTTCCAAAGTGATGTTCCTAAAACACAGATCTGAATATATTATTCCTCTGCTCAGAAAGCTCCAGTGGTCCCTCGTGTCTCTAGAATAAAACAGACTCCTCTTTTTGACATTTAAAACTCTTCCCAGTTTAGCTCTAGCCTGTAGTTTTGGACTTATTTCACATTGTTTCCCTTTACATGTTCTATATTCTAGCAAAACTGTGTTACTTAAAATTTCTTGTATTCTGTCTCCCTTCTCTGTGCACTCTTCTCATCTCTTTGATGCCTACGTTCTTTCTGAGAACTTGTCATGTGCCATCTTTACTACGTGAAGCCTTTCCTGACGTTCCTTGGCCACCCTCTCTGCTGCTAAATGCCTCCCCTGTTATTATTCCCCCAAACTCTTTGTATTTGTTTATATATTTACATCTTGATCTTGACCCTTGAGGGCTAGGAATATTTCTGTCTTTGCATCCCAAGCTGTACACAAAAGAGAATGTAACCCTAAAAAATGTGATCTAGTGTTATTTTAGGCATCAGAACAGATATGTATAAATCAACCAGCAAGCACTGATAAAGTCCTTGCCATGTGGTAAACAGGTGCTAAGCATAGGAAATATAAGGAAAGGCAAAGCCAGTCACTGACCACAAGGAAATTGTATTCCAGTGGGAAACATGGAAATAAATAGATACATACAAACTACATGTAGAATAGATGAAGGGATGAACTATCTCAGAGGGGAAAGCTTTAGTAGCTTGAGGCCAGGGATAAGGAATGTCTACATGTAAAGCCTCCTGTCAAAGGTAATATTCAGGCTAAGTCTTGAAGAAAGCCAGGCATTCTAAGAAGTGGGTGTGAGGGGTGCAGCTAGGTGGTACAGTGGATAGAGCGCCGGCTCTGAAGTCAGGAGGACCTGAGTTCAAATGTGACCTCAGACCAAAGACTTGACATTTACTAGCTGTGTAACACTGGGCAAGTCATTTAACCTCAATCGCCAAAAAAAGAAAAAAAAGTGGGTGTGAGGCAGGAGAGTATTCTAGACATGGGGGTCAGGCAGTGAAGATGGAGAAGGAAAATGTCATGTTTGGAGAATGCACTGAAGCCATTATGTCTGGCTTGTAGAATCCTTAGGCTACAGGGGGTCAAGTGAAACGATGGAAAGGTAGGAAAGGGCTGAAGATACATAGATATAGATAGATCTCTACCTACCTCCCTATCTACCTACAGTGAAAATGTGGGAATGGATTCTAGGAAGATGTTGTAAGTGAAGATACAGACATGGGGGTCATATTTATATTCATCATAATCGTCATGGCAGCAAATGACACGTGGCCAAGGAGAAATTTGGAAGACAGTTACATGTAAGGGGGAGGAAGATGATGCGATAGCAAACAGTGGAGCAAGAGAAGTTAGAGATATGTAGATGGAAAGTCCTGAAACATAGTGGCCAACCAGGGAATCAGGGAAGGGTGGCTGGACTGCAGTATAATGCAGTAAGGTCAAGGAAGATAAGAAACATTGGACTTAACAGTAAAGAAGATGGTTATTGTCTGCAAAGATATGTATCAGTATCAAATTGAAAAAGCTGAAGAGTGAGTGGGTGGTAGGGAAAGGAAAGCAGTGTGATGTTTATTGGGGTTTTTTTTCTTCTGAGCAGTAGTGAAGGGGAGGGAGGAGAGAGAAAAATAGCTCAAGGGAGTAGTAAGGTAAAGGGTATGTTTCTGATAGATGATGACATGATAATAATAAGAGGCAGTATTGCTCCTCTTTCGGAGTTGGGCAAGTCTAACAAAGATAAATAGAAAATTTAGAACTGTAGAAATTGTTTGAGAATTTAGAGCTACTAGATTCACAGTATTTTTCTGCATAGGTCTATCTATGTATACTCTATCTCTCTTATCTAGATTTATATCTATAGATAAACCATGAATATCCTATAGATATTTAAGTCATTCTTCATTCCTTTAAAGTGTTTTTTGAAATTGCATTTATTGAATCTTGAGTGTGCTTGACTGATTAACTTCTGGTTTTATTTTTTTAAATTCATTTTATAGTTATTTTGAATGAGATTTTCTTTTCTGTTATTACCTCTTGGATTTTATTATTTGTCTTATATAGAAATTTCGATTTTTGTAGATTTGTTTGGGATGTTGTTACTTTATCGAGCTATTGTCTCAAAAGCTTCCTTACTGATTCTTTGGAGTTTTCTAAAAACTGTTAAGTAATCTGCTAGTAGAGATAATTGTGTTTCCTCTTTGGCAACAGTTTTGCCTTTAATTTCTTTTTCTTGTCTTTTTGCTAGACACAGCTTTTCTAGCATGATGTCAAATAGCAACAGGGAAAGGGAAATTCTTGTTTTGTTCCCATATTTATTAACAAATCTTTTATTATTCTTCATAAATTATCCTAGCTTTTGATTTTAAATAAATACTCTTAATCATATTTTATCGATCCTTTTGTGCCTATGCTTTGTTTTGTTTTTTTTAAGCATAAATAATCCCTTTACTTTCTCAAAGGGCCTTTTCTGTATCTTAATGCAATCATATTGTTTGAGGTGTTTTTTATATGAAAAATTTTGTTAATTCTTTTCCTGTTGTTACCAAACTTACTTCATATGATCCCCTTTCACAAACATCCAAAGTGGTCTGCTGACTGTTCCCTGAATCATCCCGTGTCATCTTCCAACTTTAAGCATGTCTTAGGCTTTCTTCCACTAAAATGCATTCTCTTTTCACCTACCCACCTCAGAACTGTTCCCTTCAAGCCTGAACTCAGCTGCCACCTCCTCTTGAATGGCTCATCTGCTTTTTCATCTTCCCATCCCTTTTGTGGATACTCATTCCCTCCTGAAATTACCTTATTTATGTGCATTCTCTGTTGCCTGCAGTAGAATGTAAGAGCCTCTTCTTGTTTTTCTTTGTTCTCTCACTATCACAGCAGTTTGTATGTAGTAGAAGCTGCCTGACAAAGTTTTTTAAAATAAATTGTTTGATTTCCAATTAAAATTTTGAAATTGTGACAATTCCACAATCTCTGTCCTTGATCAGTAAATGTTTATTCAAGGCTTACTGTGTGCCAGACGCTGTGTTAAGCATGGAGGATACAGAAAGAGGCAAAAGACAGTGTCTGCCCTCAAGGAGCTTAAAATCTAACAGGAAAGACAGCATGCAAACAAATATGTACACAGCAAGCTATATAGAGCCTAAAGAGGAAATGATTAACATAGTGACAGCACTGGCCTTGAGATGGGCTTGAGAAAGGCTTCCTGTAGACAGTGGGATTTTAAGTTGGGACGTAAAGGAGGCTAGGGAGGTGAGTAGTTGGAACAGAAGAGGGAGAGGGTATCCTAGCCAGAGGAAATGCCCAGAGCTGAGAGACGGAGTGTCTCGTTCTTGGAACAGCCAGGAGGCCATTGTCATTGGATCGAAGAGTACATGTAAAGAAGTGAGCTGTAAGAAGACTAGAAAGGTAGGAGAGGCGAGGCTATGAAGGGCTTTGAATGCAAACAGCACTGCATATTTGCTTCTGGAGGCAACAGGGAGCCACTGGAGTTTATTGAGTAGGGGAATGACGAGATTGGACCTATCGCTTAGGGACTCAGGGGTGGGGGTGGTGTGGATTAGAGTGGGGAAAGAAGCCTCAGGGGAGAGATGAGCATGTTTGTAGTCAGCAGGGAGTGAGCCGGTAGAGAGGAGAAGACTGAAAATACTTAAGGAGTGAGGCTAACAGAAAGGGCAGTCTATTGGAGGAGACAGGGTGGAGTGGTATCACTTGAGCAAGTAGAATGGTTGTCCTTGGTAAAGAGCAAGGCCACTTCATCATGGGAAACAGAAATGAAAGAAGAGAAAACACCTTTCTGGGTTTTGATGTTCTCATGTGCTTTAACTCCAGCCCTCATAGGCATGCTGTACTCTTCATATGTCTAGATTCACTTGCGCTCCATTCCCCAGAACTGAAACCAGATTTTCAGGCCTGAATATTCTTAAACATTTTTCTAGCTTTTGTGTAATTTAGAGGGTAAGGAAATCTCCTGGTATAGCAGGCTTAAGAAAGTCCTGGAGAGGAATAGAGAGGAAAGAATTTCCTTCACAATTATGGGTAATTATTTATTTTACCTTAAGAATGAGCAGATTGAATTTTTGGGGGATATGAGATTTATTTAGAACCTAGGTCTAATAGTCTTGATTTATCCATAATATTAAATTCATAGATAGATAAACAGGAAACAGCAGACAGGAAAAAAGAAAGCCTATTCTATTGATAAAGATTAGATTTTAAAGGAATTCTTAGCCTTTCTGTGGTGTGTGTGTATGTGTGTGTGGTGATGATGATGATGATTTCTTCAGTTTCCTATGGCACAAATATCACTCCACAGGTAAAAATACATTTGTACTAAGAAAATGAACTCTTTACGGTTATTGGCATTAGTAGATCCAGTTATTGAGGTAGTTATATTCCTTCTATTAAGTTTCCTTTTCAGACTGTGAGATGATTATTTTAATTTTTATGGAATGGAACAACAATAGATTTTAGAGACCATAACCATATGACTATGCCTCCAGTGATATAGGAAAAGGATTTTTGTACATGTAAGTAGAGAGAGTATGTATATAGAACTGACAGATAGCCTAGAAAATTTGTTTGTAATATGAAATCAGTGTTAAATGTTGGTAGTGCTGTAGAGAAAAATAATGTAGTATTTTGGTTGGTCCTTGATAAATGTAAACAATAAATGTAAAATTCTACTCTTATTTCCTCTTTTGTTCCAACCTCAACTTCCTTTTTTCTTTTTTTGTTACAGATCACACATCAGTTGGTGGGCTAGGAGACAGTTTTTACGAATACTTACTGAAAGCATGGTTGATGTCAGATAAAACAGACATTGAGGCAAGGAAGATGTATGACGATGCAATTGAGGTGATTATGACCACTGTCTTTACCTTTATACCAAACTAAAATAATACCACTTTTTAATAAGACATGTCCTTCCTCCCTCCCTCCCTCCCTCCCTCCCTCCCTCCCTCCCTCCCTCCCTCCCTCCCTCCCTCCCTCCCTCCTTCCCTTCCTTCCTTCCTTCCTTCCTTCCTTCCTTCCTTCCTTCCTTCCTTCCTTCCTTCCTTCCCTCCCTCCCTCCCTCCCTCCCTCCCTCCCTCCCTCCCTCCCTCCCTCCCATGTCCTTTATAGTTTGAGTATTTATAATATTCAGAATAGCTTGGTTGTTCACAGTTATTCTTTGAACAATATTGCTGTAGTGTATACAGTGTTCTCTTGGTTCTCCTCATTTCACTTTTTATTGTTTTATGCAAGTTTTTCCATGTTTTTCTAAAATCAGCCTGCTCATCATTTCTTATAGCACAGTAATATTCCATCACAGTCATATTCTACAACTTATTCAGCTGTTCTCCAGTTGATGGTACTCCCTTAGTTTCCAGTTCTTTGCCATCACAAAGAGAGCTGCTCTAAATATTTTAGAACACATAGGTTCTTTTCATTTTTCCCGATCACTTTAATAGTGGTATTACTGGGGCAGCTACGTGGTGCAGTGGATAGAGCACTGGCCCTGGAATCAGGAGGACCTGAGTTCAAATTCGGCCTCAGACTCATAATATTTCCTAGCTGTGTGTGACTCTGGACAAGTCACTTAACCCCAATTGCCTACCCCCCCCCATAGTGGTATTACTTGGTCAGAGATTATACACAGTTTTATAACTCTTTGGGCATTATTCCAGATTGTTCTCCAAAATGGTTGGATCAGTTCACAGTTCCACCGAGAGTGTATTAGTGTCCCAATTTTTCTACATCCCCTCCAACATTTGTCATTTTCCCTTTTTCATCATTTTAGCCAATCTGATAGGTGTGAGTTGATAATTCCCAAGTTGTTTTAATTTGCAATTCTCTAATCAGTAACGACTTAGAGCATTTTTTCATATGACTATAGATAGCTTTGATTTCTTCATCAAAAAACAGCCTGTTGATATCCTTTGACCATTTATAAATTGGGGAATGACTCATACATATTCTTATAAATTTGACTAAGTTCTGTATGTATTTGAGATATGAGACCTTTATCTGAGAGACTATGAAAATTTCCCCCCAGTTTTCTACTTTCCTTCTAATCTTGGATTCATTGGCTTTATTTGTACAAAACCGTTTAAATTCAGTGTAATCAAAATTATCAATTCCATATTTCACAATGCTCTCTATCTCTTGTTTATTCATAAATTCTTCTTCTGTCCACAGGTCTGATAGGTGATATGTTCCATGTCTTCTAGTTTCCTCCTTTTCTTTATAGCTCAGTAATGTATCCATTTTGACCTTATCTTGGTAAATGGTGTAAGACGGTAATATTGTGAAGAGACAGTCACAACTTCACAAAGCATGAACGCTAGGGTTATTATAAGACAAATGAACATGCTTGTGGAACCCGTAGAGTTCACCATCCACACCGCAGTTGGCGTGTTTATAACATTACAGCAAAGGAAGAAGGAAGAAACCAATCTCCACCTAAAGGGGTGGCGTGGCATGGGAGGGGGAAAGATACAGCAAAGATGGGAAAAGGACAAAACCCCTGTGGAGCAGGGCGATGAGTGATGAGCGAGGTGATGCAGAAGTCGCATTCTTTTACCTAGAGAACCAATGGTCTGCTTATTTACAAGGGTCCCATCACCTCAGTCTAATGTAGACTGACTGCTGTCTGTGTTGACTCCCAGGGATTCAAACAACAAATTATGTCAGCTCAGGGTGGGACCTCATACTTGACACATTCAAGGCCTCCTGTATGCTCTGGGTCCAGAGTTTCTGGAAAACATGGCAACAGAAAAAGACAAGTTCAGGGGACCCCTTAACATTCCTTTTTAACAATCCATACCCATTTTCTGCCAGACTGTTTTCCTGACAATTTTTACCAAATAGTTTATTCTTAACTTGAAATCTTAAATCTTTACATTTGTTAAACACAGGGTTCCTATAATCATTTACTACTGTGTATTATATAAATACGACATTTTCAGTAGCCAGGAGGGTACAGTTCTGGCTGTTTTATATGCTACTGTGTGAATGGACTTGCATAGGATCATTTGTAGATAGATTCATAGCATCTCTCCTCTGCAGATTAGGATGTTAAAGCAGAGCTTCTTAACTGAGATCCCACAGAGCGATTTCAGGGTGTTTGTACACCTTTTAAAAAAGTGTTTTAATAAACTATATTTCATTTTAATTGATTTTCTTTGTAATCTTATGCATTTTGTTTTGTGCATTTAAAAACATTTTTCTGAGAGTCCATGCCACAAAGAAGATTCAGACCAGGTATTTTCGGGGTTTTTTGCTGCGTAATCAGTGCTCTGTGTACAAGGAGCACACAATTAAAATTGCTGCTTGACCAAACAGGAGTAGTGTTTCAAAGCAAGTTTTTAAGCATGTACTTACTTAAGATTTTTTTTTTTACTTTGTATTCCCTTATTATTATTATTATTTAATCTTCAGCACTTAGATAACTCCATTATTTCATATAGGAATATATCTACACCGTTACAGATCACAGTCCCCTGGTGGGCAATCTTCGTGAGCTGCTGCTGCCAAAATAAGAATTCATCATCACCTCATAGTTGATGGGGAGCCTTTCTAGTCTCATCTAGGCTGATGACAGACATGCTCTGCTTCTGGGCTCACACATAAGACCTTCTTGGATCACTTGTGCCTGTCATACATGTCAGCCTTTGCTGGCATTAGGCTAGAGGCTCCGCACTTGCCTCCGAGACGTGATGGGGTTCCTGGCTAGGGACAGTTTTTCATGGAAGATCAATCTAGCCGTCTTTGTTCAGTAGTGAACATGACCAGTGGCTTATCTGTAAAAACAGTATGGAATGTGTTAGAGAGTTAGAAGTGTCCTCAGATCCCTGATGCGAGCGCCCAGACCTGAGAAGTGAGTGCGCACTTTCATAGATGATTTCCCTATTCTTAACAATTTTTGTCAATTAGTGTGTCTTTTATTATTCTCTGCTTGCTTGTATTTACATTTCTTCTTTCTTGAGAAATTTTCCATACCTATTTTGTAGAGCCTCAAAGATGTACAAAATCTTAGAGATAATATTGGCTGATTTTTTTTAACCTGCCTCCCCCCATAATTTCTAGTTGAAGGGAGAACAGAGTGAGATATTTTCTTGAAGACCTACAGTGTGAATCTTCTGACCTGAAACGAGACAGTTAAACAGCCCTTGCCATGCACAAGTTCATTGCTCCCATATTCTCAGAAGATCTGGTGTCATAGAAAGAGTCCCAGAGTTAGAGCTGACAGATTTCTGCTGACCTCCGAGATCTGTCCTCACCCTCTAGCTGAATCGGGTAATGGCACAGGGTTGGAAATTTATGAAAATTTTTATGTTGTGTTTTTTTTTTTAAATATTCCTCAACTTCTTAAGGACCCCCACCCCTACCACCCCAAAAAGGCAAAAAGGGTCCTTTGAATTCCAGCGACCAGGCCAGGCCCAGCTGCAAAGATATGATGCCAGTTTTCATCCAAGTAGTGATGTAACTAACAGTGAGCTCAGTGTGGCGTTATGCAGATGCGTAACTGGGGAGAAGCTTCTGTACTTTCTAGAGGTGGAGTGAAGAGCTACAGAAGGAACTTCAGGAATCATGGAATAAGTTCTCCTTGTATAGTGGTGGAGTGATCCTAGCCTAGTCCATGATCTTTTTGAAGATATTCCATCTAGTAATGGAAAGATACAAATTAAGTTGTTAAAGTCTATATTTGTATTGCAGTAAGATTTACAGCAACAAGAAATCTGGAGCCATAGCACTGGCACTCATCCTCAGCTGTCCAGCTCCACATTGTTCCCATGACATTGGTTCTCTGCAAAAGTGAAGCAGTGGTGATCACCTCCCAGAATGGTGATTGATTGTGCTCCTTCCCTTAGTGAACTGTAATATCCTGGTGTCTTCAGACATCAAGGCCAAGTGCTGCCTTCTGATCCTCCAATTCATTAGTGTTCTCTTCCCCCTCCAATTTTTTTTATTTACTCATCTTTGTGTATGTATTTTTATATGTATATATATATATCGTTACCCTGAAGTCACTATAATTTCCTTGAGTTTGTTGTTTTTGTCCTTGTAACCTCAGTCCCTTGCACATAATGGACACTCTGCTCTCACCTCCACCTCATAGAATTCATTTTTTTGCGTTTCACACTAAAAAAAGTTTTTGAAGATTAATTAATTAATTAAATTTTCGTTTTCAACATTCACATCCACAAGATTTTGAGTTCCAGATTTTCTGCCCATCTTGCCCTAAGATGGCATGCATTCTGAAAACCACTTCTCCTAATCTGCCCTCCCTTCTATCACCACCCCCCATCTTCTCTTATTCCCTTCCTCTTCTATTTTCCTGTAGGACAGGATAGATTTCTGTACCCCATTTCCTGTGTGTCTTATTTCCCAGTTGCACGTAAAAATAATTTTTAACGTTTGTTTTTTAAAACTTTGGGTTCTAAATTTTCTCCCTCCCTCCCTACCCACCCTCATTGAGAAGGCAAACACCTGGATGTAGGTTATATTTGTATAGTCATGCTGTGGAAAATAAACTATATTTCCCTCCCCCCCCCACCCCCACCCCCATTTATTTTATTCTCTCCTGTGACCCTGTCCTTCCTCAAAAGTGTTTGCTTCTGATTATTCCCTCCCCCAATCTGCCCTCTCCTCTGTCATCCCCCCTGCTCTTTTATCCCCTTCTCCCCTATTTTCCTGCAGGGTAAGACAGATTTCCATACCCAGTTGAGTATGTATGATATTCCCTCCTTCAGCCAAATTCGATGAGAATAAGATTCACTCATTCCCTCTCACCTTCCCCCGTTTCCCCTCCACTGTAAAAAGCCATTTCTTGTCTGTTTTATGTGAGATAATTTACCCCATTCTACCTCTCCCTTTCTCCTTCTCCCAGTATGATCCTCTCTCACCCCTTAATTTTATTTTCCAGATATCACCCATTCATCTTCAACTCACCCTGTGCCCTCTATCTATCAGTCTGTCTATTCATGTAATTTTTTTTCCCCCTCCACCTACCCTAATACTGACAAAGGTCTCATGAAGTACAAATATCATCTTTCCATGTAGGAATGTAAACAGTTCAACCTTAATAAGTCCCTTATGATTTCTCTTTCCTATTTACCTCTTCAGGCTTCTCTTGAGTCTTGTATTTGAAAGTCAAATTTTCTATTCAGCTCTGGTCTTTTCATCAAGAGTGCTTGAAAATCCTCTGTTTCACTGAATGTCCATTTTTTCCCCTGAAGGACTTAGTTGTGCTGGGTAGGTGATTCTTAGTTATAATCCTATCTCCTTTGCCTTCTGGAATATCATATTCCAAGCCCTGTGGTCCCTTAATGTAGAAGCAGCTAAGTGCTGTGTTATCCTGATTGTGTTTCCACAGTACTTGAATTGTTTCTTTCTGGCTGCTTGCACTATTTTCTCCTTGACCTGGGAACTCTGAAATTTGGCTACAATATTCCTAGGAGTTTTCCTTTGGGGATCTCTTTCAGGAGGTGATCAGTGGATTCTTTCAATTTCTATTTTACCCTCTGGTTCTAGAATATCAGGGCAGTTTTCTTTGATAATTTCTTGAAAGATGATGTCTGGGCTCTTTTTTTTGGTCATGGCTTTCAGGTAGTCCAATAATTTTTAAATTCTCTCTCCTGGATCTGTTTTCCAGGTCGGTTGTTTTTCCAGTGAGATATTTCACATTGTCTTCTATTTTTTCTTTCTTTTGGTTTTGTTTTACAATGACTTGATTTCTCATAAAGTCACTAGCTTCCAATTGCTCCATTCTAATTTTTAAGGAGGTATTTTTTTCAGTGAGCTTTTGGACTTTCTTTTCCATTTGGTCGATTCTGCTTTTTAAGGCATTCTTCTCCTCATTGGCTTTTTGGACCTGTTTTGCTATTTGGGTTAGGCTATTTTTTAAGGTGTTATTTTCTTCAGTATTTTTTTGGGTCTCCTTTAGAAAGCTGTTGACTTGTTTTTCATGATTTTCTTGCATCATTTTCATTTCTCTTCCCAATTTTTCTTCTGCTTCTCTTACTTGCTTCTCAAAAACCTTTTTGAGCTCTTTCATGGCCTGGGACTGATTCATATTTTTCTTGGAGGCTTTGGATGTAGGAACTTTGACTTTGTTGTCTTCTTCTGGTTGTATGTTTTGGTCTTCTTTGTCACCAAAGAAAGATTCTATGGTCTGACTTTTTTTGCACATTTTGATCATGATCCCAGCCAATTACTTGAGTTTTAAACTCTTTGTTAAGGTAAGGGTCTGCTTCCAGTGTGGAGAATGTACTGTCCCAGGCTTCAGGGATTTTGTGCAGCCGTTTTCAGAGATATTTCTAGGGACCTGTAAGTTTTCAGTTCTTCCAAGGTAGTATGATCAAGGTCGAGGTGTTTGCTCCATTCCTGGCCTGTGCTCTGGTCTGTGAGTGGCCACAAGCACTCTTTTCGGCCTTGGAACTGTGTGGAGGATTCTCTCTGCACTACCACTACAAGCTCCACCACACCAGCGCTTCTTCTTGCCCCAGGATTGCCACCCAGAACTGCGACCTAGATCCAAGCACAGGCAAAGCAATAGAATCCTGCCTTAGCACCAGCAAAGAGATCCTTGTAATCTCCCTCAGTCTGTGGGTGGGAAGCTCTGAAGGTAGCTGCTGCCCCAGGGCCAGGACCTAGGTTTCTCTCTCACACAGACTTTTCCTACTGACCTTCTAATTTAATTTGTCTTTGGCGTTTATGGGTTGAGAAGTCTGGAAACCACCACAGCTGCCTGTGATTCAGCCCTCTGAGGCCTGTTTTGCCCGCGCACTCAAGCTGGATTGCATTTTTCTCCCAGCCCAGTGCAATAGACCTTTCTAATCAACCATCCAGGTTGTCTTGGACTGGACATTTGTTTTACTCTGTCTTTTTGTGGTTCTGCTGCTCTAGAATTTGTTGAGAGGCATTTTGTACGGGTATTTGGAGGGCTTTGGGGGAGATCTTGAGCAAGTCACTGCTTTTACTCTGCCATCTTGGCGGCACTTCCTCACCCCACAACATGCACACACATAGAATTCGTTAAAAGCCCAGCTTCTGCTAATGCAGAAACTACACTTAATTGTAATGGATTGTTTTTTTCTTGTTATCACAATGAGTGGGAGAACAGAGAGGATTTGGAACTAGGGGGAAAAACAGAATAGAAAATTCTGTTTTAAAAAAAGGAATAAAATTTTAAAAATAAGAAAGTATAGCTTAAGTACCATCAGACCTTTCCCGATTACTGCCTAGTTATTAGTATATACTTTATTTTTCACCTATGTGGGCATATGTTGTATTGTCCTGTTCCTTCAGTGTATGAACTAATTTTTTAAAATTATGCTTTATTTTCAGGTAAACATTCTGTACCTCCTTCCTCTCTCTCCCCAGTCTCTTTATCCCCATTGAAAAAGCAGGAAAAACAAAAACTCTGTTAGAAATGGGTGTCATTTGTATGTAGTTTTTATCTTTGTGCCACCCCCCCACCTGTAAGCATCTTTATTTAAAATGTCTTCTAGAGTAATTCATCATCTGCTCTTACCTCACTCAGTCCTATACAACTAGGTATCTGACCCCATCACTGTTGAAATTGCTCTCTTGAAGATAATCATAGATTTCCTAATTGCCCTTTTTTAAGTCCTTGTCTTGTTTTACTTGTCTGTACCATTGTCGCTTCTCTCCTGGATTACTTGAGTCGTCTGTGCTTCCTTCATTGATCCTTTGTTCTCTTCTGAACTCTTTAATGTAAGTGTTCCTGTTAGGGGAACAAGATCATAGATTCCAAACTGCAGGTGACCTTCGAGTTCATCTAGTTCAAGCCTCTCATTTTGTAGAAGAGGAACTAAGACCCAGACACCAGAGGAGAGTTGTTCGAGGTTCTTTGGACAAAGAACAGAGCCGAGATCTGACCCTGGCTCGTCTGACTCTAAATCCAGCTCTCTTTTCACACATTCTGACTGCAGTCTCCCTTTTCTCCATCTTCTCCCTTGCTGTTCTCATGTGGTTCCATAGCTTTAGCTATCCCCTTTACACATCTGATTCTCAAATGATTCTGTACATTTGATGAGCACAGGAATTGCCTTATCTGGCCGTGATATTTCCCCTAGCGGATAGCATATGAACATGAGTTATTGCCATTATTATTGTCTTATGTATAGAATTGGCTTGAGCACCAGTACATTTTTAGAATCTCAAAAATTATTCATTTTACAGGCCATAGAAAAACATCTTATTAGAACATCCAATGGGGGTCTAACATTTATTGGAGAATGGAAGAATGGACACTTGGAAAGGAAAATGGGTCATTTGACCTGTTTTGCTGGAGGAATGTTTGCTTTGGGAGCAGATGGTTCCAGAAAGGATAAAGCTGGGCATTATTTACAACTTGGAGCGGAAATTGCACATACATGTCATGAGTCATATGACAGAACGGGTAAGAAATTTGACTAACTTGGTTATTTACTATATAATATTCTTTATAATCATGGTATGCCCAGGAAAGCTAACTATATACCCCAAAACTACCAGGAATACAATTATACTTTATTTTTCAAATACCAATATTCTGAAGTTTTGGTTCTGCTTCATGTTTTTATAGTTGCTGCTTTTGGGACTGGGACTTCATGAGGAGTTAGTTTTGAATCTTTTCTATATGTAAAGTGTTTATTACTTTTATAAATCGGTTTGCCTTTTTTGAGGGAATAGGCAGTGGTGTTAAGTGACTTGCCCAGGGTCACACAGCTAGTAAGTGGCAAGTGTCTGAGGCCAGATTTGAACTCAGGTCCTCCTGATTCCAGGGCTGGTGCTCTATCCACTGTGCCACCTAGCTACCCCGTGTAATTCAATTTCCAAAAAATGAATCATTATATAATAGGATAACAGCCTATAGCTCAGTTACTTTTTTAAAAGTCTGGTCATTGATTCCACCCTAATTAATACATCTGATTCTTAGTTATTCATGTGAACACAAATAAGAGAATGGTCAGAAAGTGTATTTGAGGAGGTATACATAGCATAGTTCATCCGAATCTGAACCTAGGTTATTTGAATCATCTTAAAATCCGAACACTGTCATTAGTTTTAACTTCTTCCTCCACAAAACCAAACGTGGATAAATATCAAAACCAGTTTAACATTAATTTCCTCACTTGGCCTTTGTCCATTTCTTAGAGCAAGTAGTAATAAACAATGAACTACTCAGAAGATAGCAAGAAACAAGGGTCCTGAATCATCCATCCCTGGTAATTGTGTTGATTGTTTTTTGGTTAATCCACTGATTGCTTTCTGTCATTGCTAGTTCCTTTGACTAAAATGAAAGTACCCACTTGGGATGTAACTGGAGGCCACTGTACCTTAAGTTTTGGCTGGCTCTTATCACACCTTGGACAAATCACTTAATCTCTCTGCATCCTATTTGCTCATCTTTAAAGTGGTAGAATTTGATTAGATAATGAATTAGCAGTTATAAGATACCAGTGGTTTGTTAGGTACTGGGTCAGGCACTGGATCTATGAGATTTCCTTCTAGCCCTTGGAATGACGTCCAAGGCTTGCACTTTGTTTTTACCTTTCCTTGTGTCCTGGAGCTCAGTGCAGTGCTCAGGACATAGCATTGTGGGACAGAAGCACTGAAGGAGTGCGTGCTGACTGGCTGAGGTGGAAATTTTCTGAGTCATTTCGGCAAAACACTTTCATGACAATTCAGTCAGTGGAGTAATGTGATAATGAAGGCATTAAAAAGCAGTGGCTAGTAATTTCTGTTCGAGAATTTCATAAATTCATGTTTTGTGATTGCTTTTGAGACACAAACATGGAAGAAATATGATTTTATTTAATCCTAGTGATTTTTATAAAATATAGTTGGAATAACCAGTCAGCCTCATATTTTAAGAATACTTAATAAAGTATACTTTGAATAACCAGTTTGCCTCATATTTCAAGGTTACGGCTAAAGCCCTTTATTTATGATAAAGTGTTAAAACTCGTGAAGAAATTTCCTTCAAATTATCTCTTATAACTAAATCACAAACTCTATTTTAGACAAAATACCACCAAAGTGAAAGAAACTAGGATCCTGCTGAGATGTTACTGTACTGTGTGTTTTCAGATGTTGTTATCATACTATGTAAATAAGTTATAAAAATTGTGATTGGCTTGGTTTTGAAACATCGGTAACCTAGCCATATGTTTACGAGCTGGATGTCCGTTTCTATTTCATTTGCATATGGTTCAATTCCCCTTATCAAAAAACATCAATGTAATATATGAAGTAACAGTTCACGTGCCTGTTTTCAAACTTTAATATAACAGTTAGCTTATTGATAACCATTATTATAAAATTACATTACTGCCTTTTGTATTTGATAGTGACAGTTCTGGTTGTGATTACTGTTTGTCTTTGTAAGTATAGATTGATGCAAAAACCCTTCTTTACGCTGTGCATAAATGATTATTGTTATTTAATTTGTAGCTGTTATCCGCATGACTTGTCATTGTTAGATACCCCTTTTTTATTGACAGTTCTGGTTGTGATTACTGTTTGTCTTTGTAAGTATAGATTGATGCAAAAACCCTTCTTTACGCTGTGCATAAATAATTATTGTTATTTAATTTGTAGCTGTTATCCGCATGACTTGTCATTTTTAGATACCCCTTTTTTATTTTCTGGCCGTTTCTTTAATCTTTAACCCCAAACTTTTGATCAAATAGAGTTGCCTTTATTTTGATTGCTGCACATCATATCCATGACACATTTTTTGAAGATGTGTTTTTGTGCATCCTTAAAATGATTTTTTTGTCCTTTTGTGAAGTTATGACATTTCTGTTCAAACCGCAGTAGCTTCCTGAATATATATTGCTTTAAGCAATTCTCTCTCTCCAGCCCAGCAGAATTGTGTTGGGATAGATATCACTTAGGGTCCTGTAGATTTACAGGGAGAGGTGACTGGAGAGGCTAATTCTAGTCAAGTTCCCTAATTGTCCTGATGAGGGACTGAGCCCCAGAGAGGTTCAGTGATTTGCCCAATTTCTCTCTCTCTCTCTCTCTCTCTCTCTCTCTCTTTGTCTTTCTCCATACACACCACACACACACACACACACACACATGCACACACACAATCAGCAAATCTGAAATTCAAACCTAAATCCTCTAAAGATATTGAACCTATATTGAGACCAAGTCTATTCTAAGACTTCGGTGTTGATGTTCCTGTCTTACTTAATATTAACGGGATTTATGTCGAACGTTGTTGAAACTCTCTGTGGGGCTGACCATGAGGTCTTTGGTAGTAGTTCCAGATATCAAGTTACATAAGAGTTTAGGAAAAGCTCCTCTTTTATATACTTTCAGTGTTTCTGGAAAATTTCTGGGGGAAAAAAAACTCCATTTTCCAGTCTTCCAAAGGATATACTTAAGTTATTCTGGGCTAATGATGGTCTTACAAAAATTGTATGTAGTATTGAAATAAGTGACTTTGTGCTTGACGCCATCAACAAAAATTATTATCCCCCTATAATATAGTATCACAAAAATCACATTTCGTATTATGGAGATGATTCTTGTTCAGGTACCTACAAGTGGACTAAATGACTTCCAATCACGCTTCCAACTCTGCGACTCTGATTTGAATTTTAGTGCTATAAAATTATTATCAGAACCCAAAAGCCTACACTAAGCTAAGGCTATTGATGAATAATTAAGAATAAAAAAAGAATTTTAGCAATTGGAGAAGAAAAAAGTATAATCAAAAAATTGATCAACTGTTACCCAGGGTGGTTGGGATGATACTAAGCAACAATGATGAGCAGGCTGAGCTACTTATTTAACTTTTATTTTGCTTCTGTTTTCTCTGCCAAGGAGAATGAACTTTGGACTGGGAAGGCTAGAACAAAAATAATTAGCAGGGAATTAAAACTGAAGAAAAGTGAGGCGATCAGAGTAGTACCTAGCTGTGCTCACTGATTCCAAGTTTCTTGGGCTAGATGAACTATACCTAGGAACTTGAGTTATCCTATGTGATTGCTTAGCAGTTGTCAGCGATAGGAAAATCATAATACAGAGCTTCATTGCAGGACTGGAAAAGGACAAATATTATGTGGATGCTGAGGAAAAGAAGGGTAATGGATTCTGTAGTCTACAGGCTAGCAAAATAGCCTGATTTCCTGGCAAAATTCTAGATCATATTATAAAAGAGATGGGGTTTAAGCCTCTAGAAAAGGAGGGTTGTTATAACTAAAACCCAGCATGTTTCAGAATCAAGAACAAGTCATGCCAAATTAACCTTTTCTTTCTTTTTTAAAAGGATATCTATTGGTAGAGCATGGAAATTTTACAGACTTAGCATATCTAGATTTCAACAAAGGTTTATTTTTGTGGACAAGGTGGAGAGATGTAAGCCTAGGTCATTGTATAGCTAGTTGGATTTGTCACTGTTCAGTGACTGAACCTCAAAAGTAGTCATTATTATCTTAATATCAAGTTGAATGAGGTCTTTAGTGGGGTTATACCTCCCTACCCCATCCCCACCGCCCAGGTTCTTGCCCTTATGGATTTTTTTTTTTAACCAATATCTTGGTGGCATACAGCTGAATTAAGGCAATGGTATTTTGAAATGGGATTTGTATTTCTGGACCATGCCTTAAAACATAGAAATGGCAAATTCCTATGCAGGGATGGAATGTGTCTAACAAAGGTTAGTAAAAATGTGTTTTTGATGACCTTCAAATCTAATCCAAAATCTTAGTGTAATAAAACCCATGACTGAACTATGGTTCTGGAAGGGCAAAATTAATTCAAAAGAAATAGGATAGATAAAGAAGGGGTAGGAGATAGCATCGTATAGTGAGAAGGTATATACTTGTATGAGGAAATCCAGGAACCAGAGAGGGTAATCATGGTGGAGAGTATTTGTGTGCTGATCAATGGAAGAAGAAGCATAAGATGACTTTGTCATTGGGTCATGTTACAGGCCACCTAGAGAGAGGAAATAAATATGTGGGAGTCAGGAGACAGGTGGCAAGCCAGGCACTGAGGTTTAGTAGAGTAATGATGGGAAACTTCAATTATCTTGACATCTGCTAGAATTCTTTCTCTGCCAAAAAGGAGAGCAGCTATTAATTTCCTGGTTGTTCTTCAGTAATAATCTCATACTTCAAAACATGGAGGAACCGAAAAGAAAAAGTTTTAATCTAGGGCTGATTCTTGTGGTGAACATGCTGGCAGCTGGGAATGGGGACAGAAATGGTAGAGATGCTCTCCACTCAGGTTTGCGATAGAGAATAGAAGAAAAACTAGGCCTAGTCCGACATATTTTGAGGAGGCAGATTTCACAGGGTTCAGAGTGGGATAGGGAGGCTCTAGTAGATTAAAATTCTTCAGGTGAAGTTATTCAGAGAGAGAAGGATAATTTTCAAGAATTAAATTCTTACATGAGAAGTAAAGTATTGAGGAACAGTTACCTAAAGAGACTACCATGCACAGGGAACTCACCAGTCAACATAAATTTTTAAAAAGACCCGCCAAAGATGAAATACTAACAGGATGACGGCAAAAGTGTGGCATGAACCTGTAAGAACGTCTGCAGTTGATGGTTCAGAACGACCTAAGGCTGGTGAGGTGCACCAAAGACAAAAACGGTCAGGGTTCTCAGCTACACTGGAAGATCCACAGGAGGCGGATCAGTTCAAGAGTTGGACCTCTCTTCATGGTGAATGGGATGACAGTAACTATGTCCTTATTTGCTTCTGATTCTGTCTGGCAGAGGAAACAGGAGCAACTTTCTTCACACACATACATCTCACTATACAATGCTGTCTCCTATCCCCTCTTTATCCTGTTTCTTTGAATTGATTTTGCCCTTCTAGAGCCAAAGTCCAGTCATGGATTTCTTTTCACCAAGAATCAGTTACATGTAAGTGTTAGGACCTCTTTGTGTTAAGATTCCAGTTCGTTTTGCTTGTTTCCTATGCTTTTGTGCATTTCTGGATCAACATTTGAGACCATAGGTTTTACTACTAGCTCCTTTTTGGATCCTGTGATTTTTCTGAACAGTTTTTAATTGGAAAGCACAGGACAAAAGTGACTGACCAAGTGGTTAACCAGGATAAGTGAGGAGAGAGTAAGAAAACACCTAGCTACCCTTGGTGTGTTTATCAACTGGTTCAATGAATGGCACCCTCCGGTACGAAAACAATTGGCAGGTGGAGTTACAGAAACACTGTCAGGTATATTTGGAAGATTGTCGAGAAAAGAAGACATACCATGGGAATAGAGGAGGGCAGTTTTTGTCCCAAGTTTCCCAAAATGGGGAGAGAATGCTCTTTTTGAACTACATGCCCATGAGCTTGATTTTAGTTCCTGGCAGAAATTCTAAAATCTATTATTAAATGGTGGCTACTGAGCTTCTAGTAAGGAAAGGGAAGTGATGATCACAAAAAGTAGCCTGATTTCATCAAGAACACTTGATTCCAAAACAATAGGGGAAATGCAAAGTATTTACCAAGTAACTTAGAGTTTTCTTGTGGAAAACCTGGAGAGAGATGGACAAGATGATAACAGAATCAGCAAGATTCAGACGTAAAGTCATGCTGAACGTTCTTGATGAAGATTTGGATCACAGAACAGGCAACGTGCTTGACATGACATTGCTGGTGACATAGAGCTGAGAAGCAGAGCTAACACACTGCAGGACAGGCCAGAACCAAGAAGGGCTGAAGCATCACATTGAATCCAAGAGTAAGGTGATATTCAGTAGGGACAAATGAAAATTACTTCATAATTACAGGATGGGGGAAGGATGGTTAGACAGCACTTCTGAAAAGGCTCTGGGGTGTTAGTGGACTGTAAGCTCAGTGTGAGTCACCAGTGTGGTATTGTAGCCAAAAGTCTTGGACTTCGTTAAGAGACATAACTTCCAGGAATAAAGAGGTGATAGTCCTTTGTACTCTGGCCTATAAAATTGTATCTGTAGTACTATGTTCGTTTCTGGCCCCATTTGAAGAAGGACATGCTATGCCTGTGTTCAGACTCCACAGGTTGGCATTTAAAGCCCATCACCATCTGTCACCAGGCCACCTTTCCGTGCTTATATCATATTGCTCTTTGTTACAGCCTTCCTGGCCTGCTTGCTGTTATGCAGAATAGGCATTCTACTCCAGTGTATACTTTTGTGCAGGCTTTCCTCTTAGAATTCATTCACTTGACTGATCAGTAAACATTTTTTGTTAAGCTCCTGCTATGTGCCAGGCACTGTGCTGGGTGCTAATGATACAAAGACAGAAAAATGACATTGCTCCTGTCTTTGAGAAGCTTGCATTCTTTGATGGGAGATAACATGTATACATATGAATATATAAAATAAATAAAAATGTAATTTGGTGAACTAATAATTTGAGGACTAATAGCCGATAGGAACCTAAAAGACCTCATTTTGATGGTGACCCTTGAGCTGAATGCAAGTTAAGAATTATATACTAGTTAGTTTGCTTTCTAGTTCCTGGAAAGAATTCTAGAACTTGTTATTAAAAGATAGTGATGGGGCAGCTGGGTGGCACAATGGATAGAGCACTGGCTCTGAAGTCAGGAGGACCTGAGTTCAAATCCAGCCTTAGACCAAACACTTGACACTTACTAGCTGTGTGATCCTGGGCCAAGTCACTTACCTCAATTGCCTAAAAACACCCCCCCCCCAAAAAAAAGATAGTGAAGATAGTGATTATTAACCATGGCGTTGTCACCTGACCTACTGATGTAACCTAAGGACCTCTGGGTCTTAGTATTCCTTCTACCCCACCCTCATTCCAGTACCCTTAGGACTTCTGAAATCATCCATCTACCCTGCAAATGAATTTTCTTTTTATGTGTTGCCTTATCCAATTCAAGTATGTACTCGTTAAGAGCAGATTTTTGCTTCTGACTCCAGCACTTAACACCGTGTTTGGCACATACTCAATTTAATAAATGCTTTTTCATTCACTTATTCATTCGGGTTTGTTGAAGGAAATCAGGGATTCTAACACTGACAGTGAGGAAGGACTACATTCTAGGCAGGGAGGTTGGTATACTATAAATGCACAGAGTTAGAGAAGGGAATGCCTTGTCTAAGGAAGAACTAGAAGGCCAATTTGGCTATACTGAAGAATGCTTGAAATAGGAGAATAAAGTATAATCCTAGAAAGGTAGGTTGGAAACAGGTTGTGCGGAACTTCAGATTCCATGCCAAAGATTTGTGTTTTGTTAGTAGTTGGGAACCACTAGTTTCTTGACCAGGAAAGTGACATTGTCAGACCCGGGCCTTAGACATATTATTTCGGTAGATATGTGGGAAATGGATTCAAGAGGAGAGAGACACTTGAGGCAGGAAGACTAATTAGAAGGCTATTGCAGTAGTCCAGATAAGTGGTGCTAAGAATCTGAACCAAGATGGTGGTTGTGACAGTAGATTGAAGGGAATAGATATGATAGATATGGTGGAGGTAGCATTGGCAACTGATTGGCTAATGTGAGTTGACTGAGAAGAGTAACAGTTTCTGCAACACAAATAGGAAGGTTGAGAAGTGGGTTAGATTTGGAGGGAAAGATAATGAGTTGTTTTGCATGTGTTGAGTTTACGATGTCTGAACATTCTGGCTTGACATGTCAGATATGGGGCAAGCACTGTGGAATGATGTAAGCATTAGTAATGTAGATCTGAGTGGCTTCTGCATAGAGATAATGATTTAGACCCATGGAAACCAATTTGATCACCAAAAGAGAGGATGCAGAGACAGAAGAGGATCTTTCTAAAGAAACTACAGCATTCTTTTGCCATTACTTCAGCTGATGTCCTGTCTTTTCTTCCCCTGAGAGGGTATTTCCTGCTATATGTAGGGAAAAGCTCTCATTTGAAGGAAGAAGTGAGAAGTAAATATACTATTTTAACAACTGCTACCTCTGAATACTGTTATTAGAAGTTGCAGATAAAGGTACTTGCAGCTCACATTCATATAGGATCCCAATGGAAGATTGACTTGGGAGATATGGAAAAAGGTTCTTTGTGTCTTCATGCAATTTTCTCTTGCTCAGTAGCTGGCACACTGTTGTTGTCTTAAAAGATGAGAATGTTTCCATTTGTTTAGAAATTGATAACTGGGCAATTTACTGATGAAATTCTTCAAGATAATTTGGACCCTGGCCCAAGCTCCTAAAGATGGTTTAGACTTTCTCTTATGGTAAGCAGATAATTTTTATAGCCTCATTAAAAAACATTTGGTGCCTAAAGGTTTTTAAACTTTTTTATTTCCTTTAAATTTTGTGAAAATACACTGTTTCTTGTAGAAAATTTGCTTTAAATTAAATTTAAGTTCTAAACTCTATAATGTCTCCCAATTCGTATATTAAATGAGAAGCTAAAAATCCTTTTGAGCCTTTTTCTGACTCTTCCCACTTTAAGAAACGAAACTTTTTTTTCTTTTACATAGGATGAATCAGTCTAACATTTTATTTGAGAATAAAATGGAAATGTATTCAATGTATTTATATCTTAGTATTGCATTTTTTTCAAAAAGATCACTGTACTCCTGTCATACAGGTAGATTTACTACTGTGTTGGAATGAATTATTCAAAAGAAACACAATTATATAGTAGGTCCTAAAAAATCGTAGTCCATCTTTAAACTTTAATAGCTGTTGTAAAAAGAGAATGAAAAAATTGATTTGCTTTCTTTTAAAGACACATTTTACCGGGGTCTCCACTTCATATTCAATATCCTTGAAAGGAAAAAAGAGTCCTAACAAAGAATCCTTTGTCTTGTTTATTTGTCTTTTTACAGTGTTAAAACTGGGTCCTGAAGCATTCAAATTTGATGGTGGTGCAGAGGCCGTAGCTGTGCGGCAGAATGAAAAGTATTACATTCTCCGACCAGAAGTAATTGAAACTTACTGGTACATGTGGAGGTTCACTCATGACCCCAAATACAGGCAGTGGGGCTGGGAGGCAACTGAGGTAAGTGAAAAGTCCCTTTAGCTTAGAGGAGTAAAGAAGAAGTGAAGCCCTCCCACAGTAAGCTTTTACTTCATGTTCTCTTTTGAGCATCTGAAGACCTGTTTTCATTTAACAGATGAAGGAACTGATAGACCAGGGTAGTAGAAGTGATTCTCACAGAGATTCCTGTTAGTCTAGTTAGAGAAAGTTGTTGTAATAGATTTAGTTTTTTGGGAGTTGGCCAGCTATAGCAGATTGATAGCAAGCAAGAGGAGGTGGCTGGCCTCCCAGTATGCATTTGCCTTAAGAAAGTGGCTGTCGAGTTCCTATCTCCATTACCTATCCTGGTATCAGATCGTTGCAGCTGACCCTGAATCATACGTCTTTGCTCTGCTCTAGTTCTGACTCTTTCTGGTTGTGCTTATAAGGATACCACTTTTGCCATGTCATCCTCTCAGCTCAACAGCGGTGTCTCCAGTACCAGCGCTGGCTAATTGCAGTCCAGTTATAGTGCTCCCATCTCAAGTGTTCCATTTCTACCCAACCAAGGAAGTCTTGATCTATACCATGGAGCCACCTTAACAAAGAACCATGGCAAGAGATATAGTGACATGCACTATCAGCGTTCTCGTTCTCTCTCTCTCTCCCCCCCCTTTTCCTTTCTCCTTCCCTCCCTCCCTTTCTCTCTCTCTCTCTTTTCCTTCCTCCTTCCCTCCCTCCCTTTCTCTCTCTCTTCCTCTCTCTTTTCCTCTCTCCTATTTTAAAATATAAAATCTCTTATTTTGCGTCACTGTCATTTCCAGTACCCCTCCTCTGTCCCTTAGTATCTGTCTGTCATGACAATGAAGAAAAAAAAGTTCAGCAAAACCCATTAGCCAAGTCCAGTGTTACACGTTTTCTTTGCGTTGTGTTTCCCCCCTTCTGCAGTAAAGGGAGGGAGGTGCGTTTCTTCACCTGTTTCCAGAGCCAGACTTCTCAGTCGTTATTACAATAACACAACAGTTTTGTTTGTCTTGTTCTTTTCTTTTGTGTCTGTGGTTCTCCTAGTTCTAGTCACTTGCTCCTGCAGCAGTTCAGACGAATCTTTCTATTTGTCCCTGAGTTCTTTCCATTCATGCACCATATTCCGTTCACATTTTCATCTGCTATCGTAAAAGTGCTGTTGTGCATAATTTAGTATATATAAACACCCTCCCATCCCTTAGCCCCCAGGTTTGAGCTCCTTGAGTTACATGTCTCACAGTAGGATCTCTGGATCAATATGGACAGTGTCATCATTTTTCTTTTATCTATCATAACTCCAAATTGCTTTCCAGAATGGTTGAACTTCCTAGCTCCAACAACAGTGTATTAATATGTGTGTGATTTCATAGCTCCTCCATCTGATTGATCCCCTGATGATTCTTGTCTTCTGACATTTTTGCCAGTTTGCTGAGTATGAGGTGAAACCTCAGTTGTTATAATGTGTTTTTCTTATTAATTATGATTTACAAAAATTTTTAATTTCATTCTTGCTTTTTTCAGTTCTTTTCAGAATTTTTTGTTCAGATCCTTCAACCATTTATTCACTGGGAAATGGAAATGTCTCTTCATCATGCAGATTTGTGCTAATTCCACATATCTTTTTATCAGATCTCACATATCACACCCTTTTTGCAAACATTGGATACAAAAATTTTTTTCTCAATTGACTTCTCATCCTAGATGCATTGATTTTGTTCATGCAGAAAGATTTTCAATTTCTTGTGATAAAAATTACCTATTTGATCTTTTGTAATTGCTTCTGTTCCTTTTTGTTTAAGAACTCTCCCCAAAACCACAAACTATGAAAAGTCATAGACCTGGTAGTTCTCCTTTTTAATGAAGTGACCTTTAATAGTCATGTTGTGTGTTTGAGTTATATAGTAGTAGTTGAGTTATGTATGTAGTAGAAGATGTAGGCCTAAACCTAATTTAGTCCAACCTGCTTTCCAGCTGGCTGAGTGAAAGCATGATCTGTAGTGGGAGTCAGGAAGGACATGGGTTTGAATCTGTTAACAGTGAATGACTGCTCATGTATATGACTGGGTACAAGCCTCCTTGAGCCGCAGTAAAATAAGGATACTAACACCTATCGTGCTTGCCTCAAAGGGTTATTAAAAAGTTAACAGAGATAATATATGTAAAGGGCATTGCAAATCTTAGGTTAGTATTCAAAGTATAGCTTTATTCTTAGAAAATACATTGCATTCAATTAGATCTATCATTTGTTTAACTACTCAACTTGATTTTACTGGTCTGCTTCTCCTTGTGGAATTAATGTAATCCGAAAGTTAAAAGTTCGTGGATCTCCTTCCTCCTTTCTGTCTATCTACCTAAGACCTCAGCTTATCCATCATCCATTAAAGATATTGGTTACATAGGTGACTAAATTGCTAGCGTAGGTAGTTCCTGTTTTCTTTATACATCTGATTTCTCTAAATACCTGTCTTTTTCCCTAATGAATTGCTCATTAAAATTGAAAGGATTTCATTAAATTGTGTCATTTCAAAGCTGCTTCTTCCCAGAAATGTGCTTCAAAGGTCCGAACTTCTTCCTCTGAACATTTTTAATATTCTTTGAAACAGAATGAAGACTTTTTCAGTACAGGGCTTCCTTACACTGACTATGTTTTCTGCCTCATGAAGTTAGGAAAAAATAACTACTAAGGACGCCTTGTAAGTGAGTCATAATCAGTCTGCGGTTTATTTTAGAGTCATTTGTTGAAGTGAAACTTTAGTTCTTCATAGAGTCAAGCCTCATAAAGCTGAAAATGTGAATGGAATAGCAAAAATGAAGACCTGGGAAATAAAGGTTCTCCAGGCTTCTTCTTTTTCGGTTTCTCTTTCAGTGTAATTTTGTTTCCCTTGTCTGCTAGAAAAGTACAGCCAAGTCCCCTGGAAGTCCTCTCTTCTCTTCCCCTTCCCCAGGATAATTCTTATTAAAGTTGCATTAGGGACCAAGTGACCTCAGTTCTTAGTCTTGGTGCCCCCTTGGGGTCGGTACATGTTGGTATGTAAAATAAAGCTAATTATAAATCAAATTCAGTGATTTAGAATCTGATCATTTCACAAGATCAGGAATAAAGTTTGTCTTCGTTAAACACATTTTTCATAAAAAATTATAAATCATGAGTTAAAGAGTATTCACAGTAGGATCATTTCAGTTGTCAAAATCCATCCTCTTCTCATCATATGTAACCCTAAATTCTCAACAAAGGATTTAAATAACCCTCATGTTTTTCTTATCAACACCAGTGGTGTGTTTGGACCGTCTATTCATGATTCCTTTTTTTCATTACGTGATCAGACTGTCTCTCTTCTGTTTATTGGCTGGGTAAGTAGAGAGAAAGGAATATATATGAGACATGTTGTGGGTATAAAAATAAAATTTGCAACTGATAGATATCTAGATATAAATATCAGATGTATAGGATGAGTGAGAATGAGGCATAGGAAGAGATGAAGTGATGAATTATGTACAGATAAGGGAATTTTGGAGATATTAATATGGAATTAGAACATTTTGGGGTGATGATAAGGTCAAGAGTATTAGCCATTCCTGTGTGTAGCCATAGTGAAGTAGAAGAGCAGGTCATGGGACTTGAGTAGATTGTGGAACTGAGAAGTCAGCATTTTGGGGGGAGGACGCAATTGTGGTTAAGGGACTTGCCCAGGGTCACACAGCTAGTAAGCATCAAGTGTTTGGTCTGAGGCTGTATTTGAACTCAGGTCCTCCTGACTTCAGAGCCAGTGCTCTATCTACTGTACCATATAGCTGCCCCAGAAGTCAGCATCTTTGAGAAAACATAAGTTCCTTAGTATTAGAGTAGGAACTGAGAAAGAGAGACAACAGTGAGCCAGGCACTGAACTCCTTGAGAACGAATAGCCAGGTGTAACAGCCAACAGGATGGGAATTAGGTGATAAATTTAGGTAGAATAAACCTCAAAGAAGAAGAGATTGTTAAGTGTGATTGATGCTAGAGAGAATGTCTAGAAATAGCAGTGGGAAGGAAAGTGTATACAAGTTGATCTACTGGGACCATTGAAGGGTGTGAGAGAAAATTCAACCAATACAAGAAGGGATGGCCAGAAATGCGCATTCATATGAGGGAAGCCAGGTCACAATGAGTGCAAGAACATGGGAGTATATGAGAAATGGTTCTGAAACGAAATTTGTTCACTGTAGAGTAGGAGTGTGCTGTGGAAGGGACAGGCATATTTGACATGGGATTTGGGGGTGGGGGAGGTTTGAGTTCTGAATTAAATGAGGAAGTGGACAGCAAGAGTCAAAGAGAGATTTTATTCTTTGGCACTTGGATGCCACTGTTTATGAAAAGAGTGAGAAGAGGGAAGGAGTATGTTAACTACCAGGGAATGAGTTCAGACAAGGTTAATGGGTAAGAGGCATTCTGCTGATGAAAACGTGGAATTGGAAGGTTCGAGGGTGCGTCTCATTGTCCATCTGGACAGTGCCTAGCCAAGATGCACATCGATAAAGTTACTCAATGAACTGAGCTGTCCAATCACATGTCGTAATCAGGAAAGTGTTTTCTTCTTCCTTATGATTTTTCCTCTGTGGTTTGTTTGGCTAGTATTCTTCTGCTGTGCCCCCCGGCCCCCCAGCTTAATAGTATTTTATTTTTTCCAAGTTACATGTGAGGATAGTTTCCAACATTCATTTTTGTAAGATTTTGAGTTCTAAATTTTTCTCTTTCCCTCCAAAAGACAGCAAGCAATCTGATATAGGTTATACATCTATAATCATGTCCAATCCACATTAGTCATGTGCAAGAAGAGGGAAAAACCATGAGAAAGAAAAAAACAAAGTGAAGTAGTGTGTTTCGATCTGCATTCAGACTCCGTAGTTCTTTCTCTGGATATGGATAATGTTTTCCATCATGAGTCTTTTGGAATTGTCTTGGATCGTTGTATTGCTGAGAAGTGCTAAGTCGTCTTATCATAGTTGATCATTGTGTGATGTTGCTGTTACTGTGTGCAATGATCTCCTGGTTCTGCTCACTTCACTCAGCATCAGCTCATGTAAGGCCAGGTTTTTCTGAAATCCTTGGCTAATACTCTTTGAGTGATTATGGATCTCTTTTAGGAAACCCAAGTATGGTCCTTGATGTAGTCAGACTGGTATTTGCAAACAGTAGCATCCAGAAAACTTTATAATCTGTAGGGAATCCCTGTTTTGGATTGGGGCGAACACTTCCATGACTGTAGTGCCAGTCATGTCTCTAAATCATGGGGGAAAGTTATCTCTGTGGTTGTATCTATTAAGGGATCTTATATGATTTTAACTGTGTATATGTACAAGAAAGCACTCTGTTTAAAAGTGTTTTACGGTTGTGTTTTTTTTCTAGTGATTTTTTTTAACCAAAAAATATTAAACAATGTGAATATGCATATTCACTATGCCATTCTGTCGTTTTTATTGCTGTGAAGATGTCATCTGTCGTAAAGAAAACTTTCCTGTCTCCATGTTTTCATCATGAATACTCTCAATGTATTTTTTCATCAGTTATTCTCATAAAGATTTTATAGAGAAAAGAAATATTTAATTTAGCTTTGAGTAATGTCTTCTTGGTCACCTTTTTATTTAAACATCATCATCCTTATTTTTTTTTCCCATTCTTTTATTGTCCTTCTCTCTTGGGATACCTTGAAAAGTCAATCCCTCTGTACCTACAAAGTTGTCACCTGCAGCAGAAATGTCTTCTGTTTGTATTTGGTCAGGCCCGACTTCTTGTTCTGATGTCATCTTCTTAAGTACCAGTTATGCTTTCTCATACATAAGGTACTAAGGTGTTAGAATTTAGCTATGGTCATTCCACTGTGATAACTTTGAGAATAAAGCACCACAGAAATGCTGACAGTTATCTTTGTGTCTATTTCTTGTCTTCTCATTTGCATCTGTAAATGTTCTTAAGATGATCTGGTTTCATCCGATCTTATGCCAGATTTTTTAGAGGTCCATTTCCTCTTTTACTGTTTTCTCCTGATTTGTGAGGTGATATTTATTACTTATAATTTTCCATTACTTATAATCTTCCTCTGTAGTGCTTTGTAGATGAGCTTGAACTCTACACCATCACTTTCCTAAGAGGGAGGGAACATGTATCTATTCATTGACTGCTATGTGATAGGCATTGTGCTAAGCCCTGGAGATACAAGGGAAGGCAAACAATCGTCCTTGCTCTCAGTAGGGGAGACAACATGCAAACACCTATGGACGAACAGGCTATAGACAGGATAAATTGGAAGTGTTCAGCAGAGGGAAGAAAGAAGGATTGGGAAAGCCTTCCAGTGAAAGGTGGGATTTTAGCTAGGACTTGAAAGGCCAGGGAAGCTAGGAGATAGAGATGAGGAAGGAAAGCATTCTGGGCATGGGGGACAGCCCTAGAAAACACTTAGACTTGGGAGATGGAGTGTCTTTTTTTGAGGAATAGCGAGGAAGCCAGTGTCACTGGATTATCCACTACCTGTGGGTGGAGATGTAAAGTGCAAGGAGACTGGAGTGGGGCCGGGTAGGGGGGGACAAAATTATAAAAGGCTTTCAATGTATAAAAACAGAATAAGAGAGCAGTACTTGGAACTTCAGAATCACCAGTTTATTATACAGTTGACAATCATTTTAATTTATTCATTAAAGTTCCTATGTGATTGAATGAAGCAATTATTACATACTTACTATATGCAAAGCACTGGGCTAAGCCCTGTAGATTCAAATAAAAAGTAAGACAAACTCTTCAAGGCCTTCAACATTTTAATGAGAGACAGTACCTTTGGAGAGTTTCAGCTGCAAGGTTAGATGTATCGAAGCAATTGCAGTAACCTTAACTTGTTAGAATTAGTGAGATTTTACTCTGTTATTAGATGTGGAATGGCTCAAAACCTCTGTGGAAAAGAAATCTAAACAAGTAAGTGGGGATAACCCTTCTACTTTGATTTTCAGAATAGAAAGGTAGAGAATTTCTTCTAAATGTTGAAAGGTTAAAGCAGATTACACTGTAAAGAAGGCACTTCATGTAATGCTTTTCATTATGGAAATTCCATTTGATTAGAAATCCTACTTTCAGTCATCAAATCTCTCAACATATTGTGGTTAGCTGAAGTTGTCCCCTCAAATTTTGAGTCTTAAGGAATTGTTTTGTTCTTTTTTCCCCTTTCATTTCTATCATAGGCTATTGAAAAGTATTGTAGAGTCAGAGGTGGATTTTCTGGGATCAAGGACGTCTATTCTTCTGCTCCTGCATATGACGATGTGCAGCAGAGCTTCTTTCTTGCGGAGACACTAAAGTAAGTAGATTTCCTTTTATGTGATTTTGTTGTCAAGTCGTTGACTGAGCACTATTTTATGATCCTCCTATCAGAATAATTAATCAAATTTGAAGACAGAATGCAGGTTGGTGAGCCTGATGTCTGCTTCTTTCTGCAATACCTAGCTACTCTGTGAAATACTCTTGTGAAAAGAGATGAGAAGGCCAAAGCTCAGATGTTAAATGACTTGACCCTGGCTCCCTGGTAATTGGAACCAGGACTAGAACCCAGACTGCCAGACTCCAGAACTGTTTACCACTACATCATGCTGACTGTTGAAGAAGGTGCAATTTGGAGTTTACCAAACAGAAATCAAACTTAGTTTATACGTCTTTCAGTTTTGTCGTTTTAAGTCCCTTTAAGTAATACAATGTAAGTGAAAATATATATCCTGCACAGTGATCCCATATCACCACCAAGAAGGCCAGAACCTCTGTACTCTTTCTTCCTCGTCTCAATTTGAGCAGCGCTAGTAAGAGTGGATTTTATTTGCCTTGAAACCATAGAGTTTGTGGTCAGTGCCCTTTGAGCCTTATTTAGTAAGTATTTGATGTGGGAGCACCGGAAGCCTGCTAATGTACCTGCAACTCTGCAGAAGGTTCCATTAAAAACCAAATCTGTTCTGCCTTCAAAGAATGTACTTTGTAATGTTTTATCTGGTTTTGTTAGTTTTTATTCCTTTTGGGAAGTTGATATTGGATGCCACTGTTTATGAAAACAGTGAAAAGAGGGAAGGAGTATGTTAACCACCAGGGCATGAGTTCAGGTAAGGTTAATGGGTGAGAGGCATTGTGCTGATGAAAACACGTAATCGGAAGGTTCAAGGGCGCGTCTCATTGTCCATCTGGACAGTGCCTATCCAAGTGCCTATCCAACATTGATAAGTTATTTCAATTGTATATAGTTTGAAAAATAGCCATCTGAAAATTGCTTTATAATGGTTCTCCTTTTAGAATTTTGAATATCGCATGTATTTTTATTGTATGTGATTCAGATATATGAAAAGAAAATAGATTTTAAAGTTTTCATCTGTTAGTAGTGTCATACTGGAATGCATCGCTATACTGCAGATTACTTCTGGTAAACTGAGTTCATTTCTGTGTTTTTGCATATACATTGCTCAAAATAGGACGTTGGTTTCCTCTTTATTAACATCTGGATGTGTCATTCAACCTTTTTATTTAATTCTAATGGATGTGACTTCAATACTGCTTTTTTTTTTCTTTCATTTTCAGGTATTTGTATCTGCTCTTCTCCAGTGATGATCTTTTACCTTTAGACCACTGGGTGTTTAATACAGAAGCCCACCCTCTGCCTGTGTTACATTTAGCCAACACCACACTTTCAGGAAATCTTGATTTACGGTAAAAGCAGCTCAAGAGGAGAGACTTTACTCACCTGTGTTTTGTTTACATGAACCAATGCAGAAATTAGACTGGAGAGGGGGACTCTTGGAAACCTGGGCCTCCTAGTCAGGATATCAGGGTGAGAAGTGACAACTCCACTGGAAGCTCTTCAACCTATAGATAATTAACTTTGAAATTGTTCCATTTTATACCTGACCAAAATATGCTCCACTGTTTGCAGGACAGAGACCTCATGTGCTTTAAATCCTAATGAGAAGGTCATGTGGGGGGAATGCCTATTTGTACTGTATTCATTAAGAATCCTGGAACCAGGAGGACGGCCTCCTGAGAACGAACAGAAACATGGCGCTCTGTGCTGCAGAGGTATTGATGGCCTTTGCAGCGAATTATGTGTTTGTTTCCTTCTGACATGGAATGGATCCTAAATACTTTATTTTTCCTCCCTCCTTGCCCTGTCTTCCCCACCCCCCCCCAATTTTGATATTGGAAGGAACCATGAAACAAGAACAGTAAAACAGCCGAACTGCACCAGCAGCAACAGCCGCAGGATTTTAAACTGAAAGAAATACAATCCCTATCTTTCTGATTTATCAAGCCTCCACTCAGTGACCAGCCTGGCAGCCATTTCAAGCACCCTCTCTGTTTCATTAATACCCCTTGATTGAGTTGGGTTTTTTTCTGGGACTTGAGTTCACCAAGAAAATACTTTTCCTGTCTTTGTCTTCATGTGGAATCATCAAATCTGCAGTATTTTTCATATTCACTACTTTTGAGAACCTAGGTTTGGAAATTTTGTGCATGTAGCTCAGTCAAGTATTTGTAGCATGACAAAAAAAAAAGCTCCATATTTCCTTGAAACCTGTTCTAAGAGAAAGTTTTGTTGTGTTTTGGGGGGAAGATTTTCCCCAAGCAGCAAATCCATCAGGTAAATCTCTTTAGCCTCCATGATAGACTCAGTACAGTCAGTCATTCACCTTTGACCATTGTGAATGGTTTTGTTCAAAATGCTCTTCTGTAGCTCTGAGTTTCTCTTCATTGCCTTGATGAGCTAAATTATTATTATTACAACTCAGTCAGCTTATGAAAGAATAACACACCCAAACTTATTTGATATTCACCCCCACCTCTTAGCCCCTGTCTGTGGACTGTCCCACCACAAAGCAATTCAGCCTTCTCTGGAGACATTTATGGGATGCCAAAAACTTGTCAGAATAGTCTTCAACAGTGAAGGTGTGGTGCAGATAAGCATGCGACACATGCGATTTGAGATGGGTGTGTGGTGTCTTATCCTTTCGGTGATGGACGGAAGATTTTGCACTGATATTTATATTGTTAGTCAGCCCTGTTTGTTTCTGAGAACAAATTTTATCCAGTAGCATGAAATAATGGAAGACAAATATTGTTATGAGATTACATATTTTCTGAATTTGAGTAATTTTATGTCACATTGTAGACATAATTCTTTACCATTTTATTTTACAAACATCTCCCATTAAGCATTTGAGAGATGAGATTAGTGTCATTGACATTTTGATGTTACCTTTATTAGTAATTGGACAGTTTTTGAAACGATCCGCTCAAGCCTATATTGAGATTTAAAACGTTTTAATATATATCTTTTTTCTTTTTAAACCTCCCTATTTAGTGTGTGATGGATTTAATGGATTTAAATGGGAAAAGATTCCAAGAAAATAATGTATATTTCAATTCTGCATTTTAATTCGATCTTGTATGATTACCTTCAGTCACAGAGTGTCAGTCTATAAAATATTGGATAAATATTCTGTTAGGCAATTTTTTTTCAGTATGCGTTCAAGATTATATTGTGAAGAAGATGATTCAAGCCCTTATATAAGAGTTAATTTTAGCACACTAAATACTTCCACCAGATTCTGAAATCTTGCCTTTTTTTTCTTACTACTTGAAAATCAAGAAATATAATGAAGACCAAGTACTATTAGTGTCATTTAAATAGAGTTGTTTAAGAATGATTTTAGAAGAGTATGGGGAAAATATTTGGTTTTCCAAGAAAGTTATCCTTCCCCTTAAATATATGGCAAATCCCATATGTAAATCCTGGATTGGATATGAAAACCAGCCTTGCTTAGATCCAAAGTGTATCATCATGTGGGCAGTGACTGGACGCTCTGCTGTGAATGAGAGGCAGTGTGCCTTCGGGCCTCACCAGTGACCCTCCCTAACTCCTTTTCCTCATCCCCCTACTGCCAGCAGGCTGAGCTTAGTGTAAGCATATATGAAGGGCCACAAAGGTTTCAAAGAATAGGAGTCATAAACGTATTTTCATTTTTTCTCAGAATACCAAAGGCAATTAAACTCAGTTACAAAGTGACTTGCCAGTTTCATGTTGTGCTTTGTTGTGAATTTGAAAATTGTTTCTTCAGACAAAAGTGTCTTGCTCCCAACCTTGGCTCACCAGTGACTTCCTACTTTCTTCTTCAACACCTGACAGGACTTTTCCTGTGTAGAACTTATTCTCTGGCTCAGCATCCTGGAATGGTCAGGGCCATCTGCCACTTTGCTGTGCAGCCTTGAACAGGTTACCAAACCTCTCTGGGCCTACACTTCTTCCTCATCAGATGAGGGGTTTGAGCTACATGATCTCTGAGTTCTCCTGACTTTAAAATCCTGTCCTTTTGTCCTTGATGGGGAAAGATCAGTAGTCCTCCATGTACTGCCTCTGTCCAACCTAAACCCCTTTCACATAGAGGTGGAAGCCTGTTCCAAGTATGTGTGTAACAGATGATTCTATCAGCTGGGGCACAAAAGAAACCAAAAAATAACTTGTCATGAAGGGAACCCATCTAGTCTTGAGTCTTTATGTTTTAACAGCCATTTCATTTCATTTTTTAAAGTCTTTCTTTTGGATTTAGGTTGAAGGATTTTCTTGGACCCAGCCAGTCTGATATCATTAAAACTAGGGGAATGCTGCTTGAGTGAAATCTGAGAAAACAAAGGGCCATTGCATGAGGTGCTGTACCCCCACTGGCCTGCATGTAGATGTAATTTTATGTGCCTGTCGTCTGATTTGGGTAGGAAATCTTTTCACACAGAATGAAATAACTCATAGCATCTCAGAGGTAAAAATAACCTCACAAGTCATGTGGTCCAGTCCCTGTCTGAAGCATGAATCTACCTTCACATGTGCTACATGGAATATGGGGGAGAGAAAGGGCCCTAAGTGAGCTGCAGAGATGTGTGAGAGGTCTTTCATAGATAGTGGACTAGACTCATTCTAACATCTTGTGCTACTTCGTACTTCACCGTGAGCTCAGTATTGTGTAATCCAGGATTCTTTCATTCCAGTGCCCATCGCCAAAATCTTTGAAAAGTTACTCCTTTTAAAATCTTGTGATAGTGATTTTTGTTATGTAATTTCCTCCTTATACCTGGATATCTTTAATTGTTCTGCATAGTGATACATTGAACATTCTCTCTGTTAAAGCTATTTCTGTCCTTTTAAATATTTGTCGATAAAAACAAACGTTTGCCCATAATTAATTGAGATTTGCAGCTTGGAGGGAAAAAAGTTTATAATACATTTTAGAAAATATATCAACATTACCATACCCTGGTAATGATTATTATAATTTAAAGCTCATACTTTAAAATGTTTTTTAAAAAATATTGATAATTTTTATTCAGATCACAGATGTGGCTGAAAAAAATTCTTTATCTGACTGTTCCATGTTATTTATAGAACCAATTTTCTTTAAAACTTTTTCTTTAAAAAATATTTTCTGAGGGGCAGCTAGGTGGTGCAGTAGATAAAGCTCTGGCCTTGCAGTCAGGAGGACCTGAGTTCAAATCTGGCCTCAGACATTTGACACATACTAGCTGTGTGACCCTGGACAAATCACTTAACCCCTATTGCCTCACCAAAAAAACCAAACCAAAACAAAAAACATATTCGGAGAAAAATATTTTAACTAACCACTTATAATCATTGATAAATTGACAGTTAAAAAATTGACACACACACAACACAAATTGAATTCTATTACAATTGAATTGAATATATTTTTCAGATATTTTTAAGCCTCAGCTGGGAGCCAAAGAAGATGTGCTTCATTGACCTAGTTGTAGCTAAATCTGATAATAATTAAGCATAGCAAAAACATTTTTCCAGTAGTGTCCATGTGATAGTCATTTGTTGTAAAGAACAAATCATAAAAATATAAGCTGTTGTATATTTATCATTTCATTTTTTCAGGCCCCTCTCTAAAATTAATCCATTATGAAATACCTGTCATATGTGACCATAAACTCTAGGCAGACAATAAAATATCACTATAAAAGGCTTTAATCATAGACTTGGGAGAAATGAAGAAGTCAGTCTGATACAACGTATGACTTTTGGCTATCTTCTGAGGTGAACAGTCTTTGTCTTCTGAGTGTGGGTTTTTAAGAAAGAGCCAAAAGTCTGGTTTCAGAGCCAAGTCTGGTTAAAAAGTTGGTTGATGAAACTGGCACTATTTTTGGCTACAGTAAGACAAGAAATTGTCTCAGAAGGCATTTCTGAAAGACAAGTTTCAGAGAAGTGTTCAGCAGTAACTGCACCGCTGGAATTAATGAGGGCATTGCCTCCCAAGGTGACTGCTCAAATATCACACACTCCTTTGGGTTTACAGATTAAGGTATATTTGTTTGTTTAATACAATATCAGTTGTATTTGTTGTGGACTTGTTGAAAAGAAAAAGAATTTCCTTTCCTAACTTTCTTTATTACAGTAAGAGTGCCACATTATTTTCCATTTTCTTTAGAACAGACCCTGATTTTCTTGAATCCCTATGCTTCCTCCTCCCATCAAATCTCATGTCATCAAGTATGCCTACAGAGAGAGTTCCTTCAGCCTCAGAGGCCTGGAAATTCCTCATACAACCCCCATATCTCTTTCCCAATGACACTGTGAATCACAGCTTTTGCTTCTTTGTGAAGAACTAGAGGGATTTCACATAGAAAAGGTTCATTTTCTCGGGGTTGATCTAGCCTCTTTTAGATAAAGGATCCAGACGAAGATTCATGACTTTTCCATTCCTAATCCTCTGTCTTAGGCATCAGTCTGCTTCTTCCCAGGGGTTCCCTTACACAGATCTGATCATCCTATGTTCCTTTGCATTTGATTTCTTCTTCATATGGTTAATACCCTCTTACTTATGGTTGTGTATTGGCGTGGGAGAGATTTGTGAGTGAAAATAGTATAGGAGAAGCCCAAAACCTTCTTTAATCTAATAGACAGTTAAGACTCTTTGCTAATGGAGGGATTAGTAATGTAGCACTACTACATAACATGACAATGTTAACCTACTTCAAGGAATTCTGTATGTTTGGATTCCCATAGCAGGTTGACATAATGGGATATGATCCATGCTATAATTCCTTTCTATAGAAATATAACTTAAGCAAGTGAAGCATATTTGTCAAGCCAGTCACCAGACTCCCAGTGGAGATCTGGGAAGTTAAGACATGGTTACTAGTCTATTTTAAGTAATCTAAGGACAGATACCTTCATTTCCGGGATGAAGAGAGAATAATATATGATTCTTATTGGAAAAGCTTCACTAAGATGTCTGTCCTCAAAAAAAGTAATCAAACTAAGTTAAATACTACAGAGAATGTTAGCTTTTCAATCCACAATCTCAAATAAGTAATTTTAACCTTTAGGTAACTGTCTCATACTTCCATTTCCTTTGATTCTTTTGAGCATGGAAATAAAGTTGTTTTAAGTAAAATTTATAAGAAATACCTTAATCTTTAGTTATTCTCCATTTCAGTAGTTCCTAACCTAATCTACTCTAGAATGTACAGTCCTCTTTATAAAGACAAACTATACATGGCTGACTACATAGGCATATATTGTGTGTGTGTGTGTGTGTGTAGACATAAGTATGTGGGGTTTTTAAGCTAACTACAGTCTGTGTTTGGCATACTGAACACGGAAGTATTGGTTTGGACTACACAGACTCCAAGCCGAGTATTTACAGTCACCAAATAGTGAGAGGAAGGCCTTTTGGATACAGTGCATTTTCAAGGTGATTTTCCATTACCTCAGCTCATTCAGATCAGCAGGACTGAGATGATTCTGCTGAACTATGACAAGAGCCAGCTGAACATTTTTGTTAAAGTCACTGTGACACTTAACGTTCATTTAACACCTGTGTTAATCGTTGCTTCACCTAATTTGTGCATTTGTGTGTTTAAGCAAAGGGATAACTCTGTATGTTTTGTCTAAAGTTACACTTTGTGTTGTCTCCAGAACAGAATCCATTAATGTCTTGTGGCTAGGTGTGGCTGCCCTTCAAGCTGAGTGTGGGGATGGGGCCAGCTGCCATCTACTCCTTCTCCAAAGCTTTGCTTCCATGTTCATGCAGACGATCATATTGTCCTTTTCAGTGTGGTGTCATTTTGATGCCACATCTCTCAATCCTTGATAAAAAAAGGCTCTTCAGTGTGTCAGAATGTCCTTTATTCTCTGAATTTACCCTGTCCCCCAGAGGAAGCCCACGCTTTCAGACTTCTCTACCCAGTGCGCTACTCTCAGAACCCAAGTAGATGGGTCCCAGAGAACCTCCGGTGTTACAGAGAAACAGATGCCTTGTGGAAGGAAGAAAGGAGCAAAACTCATGGAAGAGAATGACATCTGTTTTTATGTTTTCTGTTGGTCAGCATATTGATATTTTGTGAGCTGCAGAGGTTGAGTTGGTCTCCATGTCCTTAACAATAAGCCTGACTTTAAAAATTGCAGAGAAAGTACTGTCTCTTAAATTTATTTAGTGGCCCCCCCCTTTAGATACATCTTTCAGAAAGCTTCCCTCTTTTGTCTTCTTTCCCTACCTTCCCTTCACTCCTGTCAGCTTTTGTTCTGTTCATGCTCATCATTATCCGGTAATGTAGTCAGTGCAACAAGAGGTCCTGCCATTCTTATGCATCATATCTGCAATGTTTACAATAAATCCATTTTTTAACTTGGTTTGGCTTCAATAATTACAGCATTCATTACAGAATTATAGCCTGATTACCATATTGCTCAGATATACTTTTCTATGCACAGAATATGTTTGAGATGTTAAGTATGAGATCTAGCAAATGTTTTGCTAATAAAATTCCTTAAGTAAAAGTTTGTTTTCAGAGAGAGCAGGGTATTGCCATCCCCTTTCTATTAATAAGCTGCTGTTTGGGGTCCTAATGGTCTACCTCTAGTCTCAGCCTGTGGGTACTTAAGCACACACACTTACGTGCAATGAATTTTGCACAGCTCTAAAACTCCTCCAGGCTTGGAGCTGTGGAAGAAGCTCCACAGAATCCCTTGCAAGTTACACAGCCCAGAACTTGATGGTGGGAGACCAAGTGCTTAGTCAAGAAAAAATTGGTAATCATGAATCTAGTGGTTAATATTTGGTTGGTTTAAAAGGGGATCTTTAATTTTAATGACTCCTTTTGTGAATTGAACGGCTAGCCCACAGTATCAGTAGTGGGATGGCAGCCCTGTTACCTAAAATTCATTTTTCCCACAAAATGTAAGTGGGGCAATTACTGGTCCAAGGAAGGACTTACCAGTTTAAGCTGTCAGAAATTGAATGGGCCACTTCATGAGTTTTCATATTCTCCATCACTGGAGGTATTCAACTGGAGGACAATTTACCATGTCTCAAGGATATCAAGGAAGGGGATTATGGATAACCTTGCCTAATGGATTAGGCAAGAAGTTATGTTCCATGACTTCCAAGGGCCTTTTCCAATTCTAGGATTCTGTGATTCTAACCTAAATGAGATACCCACTGGCTGCTCCAAAACTGGTTTCCAATCATGTCCTCCATATGTAATTTTTACAGATTAAAAGTAATGTTGTATATAAAAGATCAAATAAAGATGTTCTTTAAGTGAAAAAAATTGTCCATCCTTTATTCATATCACAGTGATGTTTACAAATGATGGCACAGGTTAATAGTGCCTTTTCCAGTTTGAATAATGTTTATCTTCAGTCTCCCAAATTGAGATAAATTTGCTTAAATTCATTTTTGTTTAGATGAGTCTGACTCTTTGTGACCCCATTTGGGGTTTTCTTGGCAAAGGTACTAGAGGGATTTGCCATTTCCTTCTCCAGCTCATTTTGTGGATGAGGAAACAGGCAAACAGGGCTAAGTGACTTGCCCAGGGTCATATAGCTAATAAGTGATTGAGGCTAGATTTGAACTGGGAACAATGAGTTCCAACTCTGATAATTGAAGTTGCTAAGAACTTAAGAGGAGTTGAAAAAATTCTCTATGGTTAGCTGAGTTCAAAACAAAAAGAGACAAATGCCCCAGTTTTGGTTTATAGCAACTCTATAGGTTATCTAACTGGACCCTTAAGAAATAAACCTCATTCAACAGATCCCCCTCCCCCCCACACACTGTCTCTGCCACTTCCAAATCTGACCTGATAATACCTTATACCTGCTTCAGGGTTTCCTGAATGAGGGCCAGAAGGATGGAATTGGACTGAACCTAGAGGAAGTCTCAGGGGCGTGTGGATGCACTCTGAGCAAAGCATTATAAAACCTGACAAAATACTCAATTCATGTTCCTGAAAATGTGTATGTTTCTGCCCAGTTGTATATTGTTCAAGATAACATTTCGTCCTTATCAGAGCAAATTTCAGGATCATGATAGCTTTAGATTTATATTATAGGGCTTTCCAAATAAATTACCTGAATCATCTATAAATCAGACTTGGGGAAAAATTAATGAGCAGAGTCAGTCCTACAAGTCTCTGCCATATGTGTGGAAAAGAGCACCGAATTTAGAGACTGAGAACCTAGGTTTGCATCTCATTTTAGGGGCAAGTAATTTCATCTCTAGGCCACCATTTCCTCTTCTCTAAAATGAGGTGAACCTGGTTTCAGATCCTTCCTCTGACTCATAAGATTCTATATCTAGAAGTGACCTGATCTGACCTTGCCACTTTACACAGGAACAATCATGAGGCCCAGAGATTTATGACTTGCCCAAATCAAGCATATAAACAGCAGAGCTGGAATTTGAACTCGGATCCCATGTCCCCAAGTTCAATATCATTTCAACTGTACTGAGCTGCATTTATCAACTTAGTGTTTCTGAGACCATGAACTGAAGTCACTTAAACTCCCAGTACCCCAAGACAGTTATTTTGTGACTAAGTTGCAGAAAGAGTTGTTGATTTGTATTGATTGGGGGGGGCGGATTTCAGTCTGGCCCCCTCCACCCCATCTTGCCAATACTAAGAAAAGAAGTGGTTGGGTTATGAGAGCTTTTTTAAGCTGTCAGGGTGTTTTTTTAGGGGGAGGGGGCTGTTTTTGGGTGAGGCAGTCGGGGTTAAGTGACTTGCCCAGGGTCACACTGCTAGTAAGTGTTAAGTATCTGAGGTCGGATTTGAACTCAGGTCCTCCTGACTCCAAGGCTGACACTCTATCCACTGTGCCGTCTAGTTGGTCCACCTGGGGTATTTTTTTTTCCCACCCAGCCAAATAGGTACCTAAAATTCCCTTGCTAAGTTCATTTGGCCTAATTGAAGTCCATTTTTAAAATTTAAAGAAATCTTGGAGTTCTAGGTACTTAACAGTAGATTTCTTTAGTTCCCCACAGTCAGAAACTAATATGACAGTAGATAAACTAAAGCCATTGGGGAAAGTAGGGTGACCCAGGCGGCATGAAAACAGACTGGGGGTAGGGTTTGGGGTTGACTGTTAGAAAACTTGTCAGAGGTGGTGCCATTGTAGAGCCTGATGTGATGTTGGGAATTGCTCTCCTTCCTTTTGGCATCATTCTAGTATGCAGACCATGTGTGTGTAGTTCACCTTTGAACAACCCAAGATGAAGTTCCCAACTCCCTCCTGGAGGATCCCACTGCCACCAGCCTAATTCAGAATCTTCATTCCCTCTCACCTGGACTCAACCAGACTGGTTTTTGCACCTCCGGTCTCATTACAGCCTCCTCTCTCGCCACGGCCAGATTAAGCTTCCTAAACCATATCTGACAACGTCATTTCCATGTTTAGAACCTCAACTTTGACACTCAAGGTCCTCCTTGATCTACCTCCACTAGAAGCCAATAGATCTAAATTCTAAGCCCTGACTCAGCCATCTAATTAGCTGTGTGAGCTTGGATACACAAGTCACTTCCTTCCTGGAACCTTCTAAGGTTTTCCTCATCTGGATAATGAGGGATATAGACTCAATGATCTCTTTCACCTTTTAAATTCCTTGGTCCAATGACTACATCTTTCCAACCTTGCTTCCCTCTCTATCCCTCTGCACGTATTTTAAGCTCCAACTAAAGTGCACTAGTCTCCTTGACCATCTTTGATATCCTGCCTCTGCCTTAGCTCCTGCCATTTGTTCTCCCTAGCATTCCTTCTCACTTCCACCTATTTGAATCTACTCCTCTTTTCACAGAATTTAGAACCAAAATAAATCTGAAAAACTGTATCGTCTATTCCACCCTTTTAACTGATGAGCAAACTGAGTCCCAGAGAGGTTAATTTCTTCTGCCAAAATCCCCATTGCATGTTCCAAGAAGCCTTTCCTGCCCCCCTCAGCCAAGCCTGTTCTCCCTCTGAACCTGCATGGAATTTTAGTTAGACCTCTCCAGTCATGTATCTATTTTATCTCACCTACTTGACTATAAACTCCCTGAGAACAGGAACTGTCTTATTTCCCTTCCTGACTCATAATGACCTGCACATAGTAGGTGCTTAATGAATACTGATTGAACAAACAAGTCCATTCTAAAAGACTGGGAAATCCATAGCTAGTTATAAAAGCCTAAACCCTAAATCCCATAAGCTGTTACAATTAAAAATAGGATCTTATTCTTGGATCTTCTTTACAAAAGAGAATTTCTGTCACGGGACAGAGTTTGGGGAAAGGCTACTTCTGAAAAATGCCATTTTGTCAAACCTTGGTGAACAACAGTATTAACGTGAAGGGGAAGCAGCTAGACTATAGAAAGCCTACAGGACTAGGAATTAAGAAACCTAGGTTCTACTCCAGAAAGGACCTTATCTAATCTGACCTTTCCATTTTACAAAGGAAGAAATGGCCCAAAGGCTATGACTTGCCCAAGTCGAACATCAAACATGTAAGTGTCAGAGCCAGTGAATAGAGCGCAGGGCCTGGAGTCAGAAAGACCTAAGTTGAAAACTGGCCTCAGTCACTTACTGGCTGTGTGCCCCTGGACAAGTTACTTAACCCTGTTTGACTCGCTTTCCTCATCTGTCAAATGACCTAGAGAAGGAAGTGGTGAATCACTCCACTATCTTTGCCAGGAAAACCCTAAATGGGATCACAAAGAGTCAGACATGACTGAAACAATTGAACAACAACTGTCCTAGTCTCAGCTTTGCTGCTTATTAATTGTATGATTCTGAGAAAGTTGTAATTCTTCTCTCTGTGATCCAGTTTTCTTCTCTGTAAAATAAGAATGCTGGACTAAATGAACTGTAAGGTCCCTCCTCGCTATGATTCTCTTAAATGCGACCTATGCAGCACTTCTACCTGGAATTCTCCTACTATTCTTTATCCATTTGTCTTGAAGTCCCCGATATATCAATTACTTCAAGGCAGCAACAGGGTTTTAAGCCTCTTTGGTGTCCCCCAAGTAGTGACATCTGGCATGTGTGTAAGGCTTTAAGGGGTACAAAGCACTGCCCAAGTTAATCCCATTTCATCCAGCAGCAGCTCATGTAAGTAGCACAATTAGTTGAGTGGATAGAAGACCGGGTCTGGAACCAGGAAAATATGAGTTCAAATCCAGATGCAACACTGACTAGCTGTATAATGCTGGGCAAGTCACTTAACTTCTGTCTGCCTCAGTTTCTTCACCTGTTGAATGAGGACAACAGGACCACCTATCTCCCAGGGTTTTTGTGAGTATAAAGTGATATAATATTTATAAAGGACTTTGCAAACCTTAATGTGCTATACAAATGCTAGCTATTTATTAGTATTATCATGAGTAAACCGATGCCCAAGAAATGAAGTGACTTACCCAATGTGACCTAGCTAGAATGTGGCAGAGGTATGTTTGATCCCAAATCTTCTACGAATCAAGTGGTTTTATTTCAATATTCCTCTAATAGGTTTTTAATGGGCATTAAGCAGTCTTTTTTCCCCCTAAAAGTTATTCGTATTCAATCTCTTACTGATAGTTATTCCTGAAATTTGTGATTCAGAAAAGGTCATTCATGAAGAACAGGGAGAATTTGACAAATTGAATATTAAGTGCCTACACTGAGCAGCTGGCCACCAGGCAAATAAAAACAAAAATGACACAGTCCCTGCCCCCAAGAATTTGTACATTCTGGGGGAGCTGTAAATTCTGATGGGGGGAGGGGAGGGAGGCTGGTAGACAGAGGGTAATACAAAGTAAGGCATAATAAGGAAAGAGATAGAAGTAAAATGCTGTAAGGAAATTTGAGGGAGACAGAACTTCAGTTAGGGCTTTCAGGGAAGACTTAGAAGGAGGTGACAGCAACCTGAGCCTTCAAAGACTATAAGGCTGTTGAGACGTAACGAGAAGAAAGTGCATCGCAGGCATGATCTGAGGGCCTAGGACAGGGATAGGGAACCTGTGGCCCTCTAGACCCTCATGTGAATTTTCAGTCATGTCTGGCTCTTTGTGACTCCATTTGGGGTTTTCTTAATAGAGATACTTGAGTGGCTTGCCATTTCCTTCTCCGGTTCATTTGACAGGTGAGGAAACTGAGGCAAACAGGGGTAAGTGACTTGCCCAGGGTCACACAGCTAGTATCCATCTGAGGTTGAGTTTGAACTCGAGTCTTCCTGACTCCAGGCCAGGACTCTATCCGCTGTACCACCTAGCATAGTGCACTTTTCCATTTTGTTTTAATTCCTCCTTAGTTACTCACTGTTCTGCTCCTGTTTGTTTCCCCTTCCTAGGCCAAAGCCAAAGACAGGTTTAGGTCAGGACAAAAAAAAATGTTTTGTTTACTATGTGTATCCTTCCCCCTTGTGGCTTTATCCTAGCCCCAACTCCAGCAGCTCCATACTTACTTGTTTTCTTCCTCTTCCTCTCTCACCTTCATCATCCTTCTCCTCCTCTTCTCCAGACAAAGTCCCCTGCTTCTCTTTCAGCATAGCCTCATAGGCTGCCCTGGCGCGATTTGAGTGAAGGAAGGTAGTTCCTCCTTTTGCATCTGAGGAAAGGGAAGCCTAGGAAGACTGTTACCTTTCCACGGTTACATTGTTATCCTAAGTTGAAGGAAACTCAGAAACCTTTCAGCTCAAACCACGCCTGAGCAAGAATCCTCCTCTTGAAAAAAAGGGTCAGATTCAAAAAAGGTTGAGAATCACTATCACAGCTAATAATGAAAATGATGATGATGTCATTTCTGTGGCACTTTACCTATATTATCGAAGAAGTCCCCGGCTTCCTTTAAGTCCCAACTAAAATCCCACCTTCTACAGGAAGCCTTCCCCATTCGCTCTTAATTGCAGTGCATTCCTTCTTTTAATTATTTCTCATTTATCCCCTCTAAAGCTTGTTTGTTTGTGTGTTCTTTCCCTCATTAGATGGTAAGCTTCTTGAGGGCAAGAACTTTTGCCTAGTACAGAGTAAGCGCTTCATGTTTATTGAATTGAATTGAAATCTAATAGGATGAGGGAAAAAAAAAACACCATGAGATACTGGAACACTTTTCAGGAATAAAAACAAAGACAAAAACAAAAGTCCTAAAAGTGGCTTTTATTTGAGCACAACACTGATTAAAGAAGACCTTTAATTATAGAATGACTTAATTATTTCATTGATTAAAGACACCTGGGGGAGAGTAAGGCGTAGACAATAAAGTGTTTCTGCCACTAGAGGGCAATACTGTACAGTGAGCCAGAAAAGCCTGGGATCTCCATGACGGGCAGTTCCTGCCCCAGCTGGTGTGAGGTTCAGTCATGTCCATTCGATCCCTAGGGATGCCCTGGGCATTTATCTCACTGTACCTGGGGAAGCCCACACCACTCAAGGGCGGTTTTGTTGGAACAGGGCTCCACTTCATTTAAAGGTATCACCCCCAGCGGTAATAATAACGATCATAACTCCCATTTAAAGAGCACAAAGAGCATTATCTCCGCTCCACAATGGATGCAGAGGGTCAGGGAGATTTAATGGCCTTAGGTTAGCCCACAAGTGGCAGAGGAGGAATTTGGACCCAGAACCCTTTGAGTGCCCTACATCTTGCCAACTAAATGGTGCAGATTTTTAAAAGGAATAAGATGAAATGTGAACTAAACTACCTGGTAACTGCGTTGTTGTGAGGAAAGTGGTGTGTAAAACTCAAGGAGAGGGACTGGACTTGGGATTTCATTGCCATAGGGAACCCCCAGAGAAGGAAATTCCCCCCACACACTAGTACAGTTCAGCACTTCTCTTTTAACTTGTCAGAATGTTTTCTATAGCCCTGAGGTTCATTGATTTATCCAAGGTCACACCTTGTGTCAGAGGTAGACTTTAACCTGGGGCTTCCTGGCTTTGAGGCAAGCTCTGTTACCACCTGTCACAGAAGAAATTTGAAGTTTGGATTCTGTCAGAGGCCGCACTTGAGGACCTGGAGGGCTGCAGTTTCCCCACCCTTGCTCTAAGGCATCCTCTGATGCCTCTGCAAGCATCTCAAAATTCTAACTTGAATTCTACTCATGACTTAATATAGACTAAAGAAAGGTATAAACTTTTCTAAATAACAGGTGGGTTAAGGGGGAATTGTGTATATTGAATTTTTGATAAAGTTTTATCAAATGCATTTTAAATGCAAAGGTGTAGGAATGTAGCCTGGCATAAAATGGTTATGAGGCTTTGAAGTCAGGAGACCCAGATTCAAATCCTGACCCTGTCACTAATTTGTATCACTTCTGGTGAATCCTTTAACCTCTGTGGGCCTCAGTTTCCACATATGTAAAATGGGAAGGTCAGACTAGATAATCTCTAACATTTCTTTCTTATATCTCTAAGATTCTGTGGTTCAATTTATAATTGAAAGAAAAGCTGTTATGCTTCCTTTTGTAGGAATAACCCATTCTCCCCACCCCAATGTCTCCTCTACCCGTGTTCTCTTTGGTAAATCTGGATGCTCCTGGTTTTGGTTTTCCTGGAGTGTAGGATATGTATGCATATATATGCTCCTAGGACTTGTTCCTAACCTGAATATCTGCAGTTTGATTACTTTCTGGGTCCTTTTTCACTGTGAAAATTTTAGGTTGGCACTCTCAACTGGCTTTGGAATTTACTGGAGGAAAAGTCTGGTTCCCACATTTCTGTAGAGCTTTCAGAGTGATAGGATACCTTATATACAGGGTATCCTGTATGTACTGGTAGTACAGTTTGAGACTTTTAATAAGCTGAAATTCTATTAGGGCTTCTAGTGAGCTGCTATAGCTTAAAACTGCTCTAAGACTTCTGAGACATGCTGTATATAAACTCATTGGTTCCTCAAAAATAGCCCTAGTGAGTGGAGCAGCTCCATCCCCCCAGTCCCTCATATGGGACTCCTCACTATCTCTCAGCCTCCATATCCAGTCTGTGGCCAAGACCTGTCAATATCATCTTTGCAGCCTCTATACCCCCTTCCCTCATCTGATGCTGCCACCACCCTGGTACAGGCTCTCAGCTCTTCACATGTGGACTGTTGCAAAAGCCTGCTGGTTGATCTGCCTGCCATAAGTCTCACTCCACTCCAGTCCTTCTCCCTCTTCAGCTGCCAAAGCGATTTTCCTTATGTACAGATTCAACAATGTCACTCCCATACTCAATAAACTTCATTGGCTCCCTATTACCTCCAGGATCAACTAGAAAATCCTCTTTGACATTCAAAGCCCTTTGAAACCTGCTCCCCCCCACACACTCTACCACACCTCACCCCCCACAAACTCTATGATCCAGTGATACTGACCTCCTTGCTGTTTCTTAAAGAAGACACTTTCAGCTCACAGCACTTTCACAGGCTGTTTGTTCCCCATCCCTGGAATGCTCTTTCCTTCACTTACAGAACAGCTAGACTATGCAATGGGTGAAGTACTGGGCCTGGAATCAGGGAGACCTCAGTTCAAATCTGACCTCAGATACTTATTAGCTGTGTGACCCTGGGCAAATCATTTAACTTCCGTCTGCCTTGGTTTCACGATCGGTAAAATTGTGACGATTAAGCAACCTACTTCCCAAGGTTGTTTTGAGAATCAAATAAGATCGTTGTAAAGCTCTTAGCCCAATGCCTAGCACATTTTAGCACTATATAAATATTAGCTATTATTGTAGGGAGGTCAAATATTCTTATCCCCATTCTATTGATGAATTCTCATCTGAAGCTCAAAAGTGAAATTGTCAGATCTGAAACTTGAACTTGGTTCTTCCTGGCTCCAGGTTCAGTGTCATTTCCACTATTCCACACCAAATAAAGAACCTCCTCTTTCTCTCTTTAGAATTGTACTAAGCAAAGCTAGAGCTTTTCCCTCAGCTTTCTCCTGTCTAATAATTAGAGGACTGGACTGATTGGTCTCTGTGATCCCTTCCAGTCTGCTTAAAGGAACTGGAAATATTTAGTTTTGAGAAGAGAAGCCTGAGAAGCCTGTCAGATGGTAAAAGGGGTTAGTCCTATTCTGCCTGACCTCAGAGTTGGATAGACGTGTCAGTGGCAAATTCAGCCGAGTTACACTTCTTAAAAGTCATAGTTTTATAACAGAATCCCTCTTACCTCTTTATCTGTGATTGTTCAGTCCTGTCTGACTCATCATGACCCCTTTGGGGGTGTTTCTTGGGAAAGATCCTGGAGTGGTTTGTAGCATTTTACTGCACCACCGATAATAAATGTTTGCTGAATGAAAGAGGGGGCAATGGTGGACTATGACTGAAACAGAATCTCTTGAAAAGCAGAGAAGGAAATGTCACCCTGGCCCCTCTGGCAGGGTCTTCATGCTGGTGCTGGTGGCTGGTAGTCACAGGGGTGATTGGCTAATTCTGTTTTTCCCTGTAAAACCAAGAGAGCAGAAACATGGAGAAATGGGCACCTGCCCAAAGGGCAGGATCAAGAGCCTCCCCTAGGATCCCTTAGATTCTTCTGATATATAAAACCATGTTAGCCCTTCTCTAAAGGAAAATAGGTTCATAGAATCACAGCATCTCAGGGCTCTGAAGGACCACACAGACCATCCATCTAACCTACGAGTGAATAGGAAGTAGTTTCTATAACATTGCCTGACAGATGTTTGAGGATTCCCTGCTTGAAGACCTCAATTCTAGGTGAAACTATTGCCTCTTAAGGCAGCATGGTCCACTTTTGACTAGGGAGATGGATGGTATAATGGACAGGCCACCAGCCTGGACGTCAGGAGGTGAGGGATTCAACCATCACCTCAACTATCACAGTGGGTATGGACAGGTTACCTTGGTATAGTCATGTGCTGTAGTTCCAAGCAGTGAAAACAAATTCAGAACTCTAACCCTACCCTAACTTCATCTATAAAATGGAGAGTAACCATGTTATTCACAGAGCTCTAGGGATGGGGAAAAGAGTTTGGCAAAGCCTAAAGCACTACAATAATATTATCATTATTGTCACTATAAACTCACGTGATAATGTGATAGTATAAAGAGATAGGCAGCTAGGTGGCATGGTACATAGAGCCCTAGGCTTGGAGTCAGGAAGATTCATCTTCGTGAGTTCAAATCAGGCCTCAGGCACTTACTAGTTGTATAACCCTGGGCAAGTCATTTAACCCTGTTTGCCTCAGTTTCCTCATCTGTAAAATGAGCAAACCAATCCAATATTTTTGCCAAGAAAACCCCAAATGGGGTCTCAAAGAGTCAGACATGACTGAAAAAGCACTGAACAACAACATGGTATGCTAAGCACTGGACTAGGCACTTTGCATGCAAAGAGAAACCCAGAGCAGTCCCTGCCCTTAGGAGCTAACATTGTCTGGGCTGAAGAGTCGTCCTGGAACCCCTCACTGAAGTTATTTCTTGCTCTTGGCTCTAGGGGTTCACAAGAAGCCCACCTCATGGCCAGTGGAAGGCACTGCTGATGTTTTGATTTCATTCTTTCTTTTTTTCTTTTTTTCTTTCTTTCTTTCTTTCTTTTTTCTTTTGGTTTTTGCTAGGCAATGGGGTTAAGTGACTCGCCCAGGCTCCCACAGCTAGTGAGTATTATGTGTCTAAGACTGGATTTGAACTCAGGTCCTCTTGACTCCAAGGCCAGTGCTCCACCCACTACACCACCTAGCTGCCCCAAACATATTTGTTTTGTTTGTTTTGTTTTTGCTTCTTGGTGAGGCAGTTGGGGTTAAGTGACTTGCCCAAGGTCACACAGCTAGTAAGTGTCAAGTGTCTGAGGCTGGATTTGAACGCAGGTCCTCCTGACTCCAAGTCCAGTGCTCTATCCACTGCTCCACCTAGCTGCCCTCATGCTTTGATTTCTTCCACACCTTTTACAGACCATGGGACGTGCTTCTATCATCTTCCCCTTTGGCCACAGAAAAGAGTATCCTCCACACCTGTGGCCTTTCTTAGCCCAGGTGGCCCCAGCGAATCCCCAGCCCCTTTCTCTGCTCTGAGCTGAACTGACAGCTCTGTGGGTGGAGGGAGGAAATCAAATAATGAAGGAACACCATGTGCCTTATCAATTGTAGAGGGGGAAAGCAGGAAGGTCTGCCAAGTGGAAAAATACTAAACACTTAGAATGGTTCATTTGGAGATTCTGAGAATGTCTTCCTGGAGGGGCCGGATAAATAAATCTGGGTCTCCTTTCCTCGGAGCACAGCCTCTAGTGTTTTCCTTTGTACCACATTTAGAAAAGACAGCATGACAGACTGGAAGGGTTGCTGGTGTTGGAATCAGAAGGCCTGTGTCCAGGGCTGCCGCTGCTGTTTACTAGCTGTGGGAACAGGGCCAGGTCCCTTAGTCTCCTGGGCCATCAATTTCCTTATCTGTAAAATGGGAGGTAGACCTCTCCATCTCTGAATTAACAAGCCTTTGACCCAGTGGTTAGCTCATTTGCCAGTGTTTATAAACCAGTTTTGGGCTTGCATTGCAAAGATCACACACATACACACAGACATTTACACACTTCCCTCCCTGCAGAAAAGCTTCCCCAGATTCCCAGAGGGTGTTAACCAAACAGGTGGCCATCTCAAGAAAATGTGGCTGAGTTGTTCTGAGGGACCTTCCTTGGGTGCTCGTTGCTCTGACGTGAGGCCATCTGGGCCTGGCAATCCTGTGTGTGGCAGGTAAAGGGTGAGCAGGGTAAGACAGGTTCTCCGATTCAGTCCAATACAGCAAATGTCAGCGTCTTGATACGCACAAGGCCCTGAACTCTGTCTGGAGATACTAAGAAAGGAAGCAGACATTTACTGAGCTAATTTTAATTGCCTACTATGTGTCAGGTGCTTTACAAATGTCTCATTTGAACCTCATGACAACCCTGGGAGGGAGGTGCTATTGAGATCCTCTTTTTACAGTTGAGGAAACTGAGGCAGACAGAGGTTAAGTGACTTGCCCAGGGTCACACAGTTAATGTTGGAGGCCAGATTTGAACTCAGATCTTCCTGAGCCCAGCACTTTACCCACTGAGCCACCTACTTACCTCTAAGCAGCCTTGCTTTCTTGCCTTCCAGGGGTTTGCATTCCACTGATGGGATGCAACATTAAAGTATATATGGGATAATTTGAAAGAATTTGGGGGATCGAGAAAGGTTTTCCGAGGTGGCACATGAATTATTCTGGTATGGGATAGTTTAAAAAAAAAAAGGTGGACTGATTCTAGAACTGAGTTCAAACCCCACCTCTGATCTTTACTACCTTGTGTGACCCTGGGCCAGTCACTAGACCTCAGTTTCTTCATCAGTAAAAATAAGAGAATTGGATGAGATGGTCTCTGAAAGTCCCTTTGACCTCTTTGATTGCATGACCCTTGAAGGAAGCTTAGAATTTGAAAAGGTGAAGGCAGGAGGGAGTATCTTCCAAGTATGAGGATAGAGTATGCAAGGGTGCAGAGTCTAGAGGTAGACTGTCCTCTCTAAGGAACAGGCACCAGGCCAATTTCATAGGAATATAGAGAGTGTAAAGTGGAGTAACGTCTAGTAAGCCTGGAAAGGCAGATTGGCCCTAGACTGGGAAGGGCTCTAGAGGTTGAACAAGCTGAGGAGTTGGTATTTTCTCTAGAGACAATAGGGAATCATGGGAGACTTTTGAGAAGGCACTTCACCTGGTCAGTGTATTTTGAGTTCTAATTCTGCTGGACTGGGAAAGGAGCTTAGGGAAGGCCAGGCAGCATCTGGTTGCAAATTAGACTTGCCAATTCCCTCTTGTCTATCCAATAAACATTTACCAAGCATCTGTTCTATGGGTGCTGGGAATTCAAAGCCAAAAAACAATCCCTGCTCTGAAGGAGCTCACATTCTATTTGTGGAAAATAAAGTTACTCGCTTAGTAAATATAAAAGATATCCAGAGAGATTAAGTAATTTTTTTTGGAAGGAGGACTTTCCTAATTAGGAGAATCAGAAAAGGCTTTTTAAAGTTGGAATTTAACCCAGGCTTTGAAGAAAGCTGGTGGTGATTCTAAGAGTTGTACCTGGTTGGGAGCCGGGGAGGGAGGGGAGTGCATTTGGGGCCTGAGGAGTGGGAAAGAGGTAGCCAGGCTGGAGGCAAACTCTCCTTGACCAGATATGGCCAGCAGGTCAATTTCACTGAACTTGGACATAGTTAGATCTGTATTTTAGAAATATCAATTTAGTAAGTGAGTGGAGAATAGATGGGCAATAGGGAGAGATTTGAGGCAGGGAAACCAACTCAGCAATCCATAAGCATTTATTTGTTTTTTATTTTGTTATTTTGTTTGTTTTTGCTAGGCAATGGCGTTAAGTGACTTGCCCCAGGGTCACACAGCTAGTAAGTGTCAAGTATCTGAGGCTGGATTTAAACTCGGGTCCTCCCGACTCCAGGGCCAGCGCTCCATCCACTGCGCCACCTAGCTGCCCTGTCCACAAGAAGCATTTATTAAGCACCTATTATGTACCAAGCACTGTGCTGGATGCTGAGAATGTGAGTACAGAGTGACTACTGCAGTGAGTCAGGAGAGAGGTGATGGGGACCTGACCTTCCCTGATACCTCCTCACTCAGCCATCAGGCTTTTGGGGCATCCTCCTCTTCTCCCTTTCACCTTGGACTCCATCCTGCAGTCCTCTGGTTCTGATAGATGAGCTCTCAATTTTTCTTGCTAAGGCCCAAGCCTCTGTGGTGCTTTGTGGCCATCTCTTTACTGGGCTCCCTTGAAGGGCCCTTACCCTTTTCAGTACCCCTTTATGTATTTTCTTCACCCATTAGAATGTGGGCTGCTGCCAGTTATAGTGGCACATGCCCATAATGTTTGCTATGGGGAAGGATGAAGCTGGCAGATCCCTTGAGCTCAGGAGTTCCAAGCCAAAGTTGAACTAATAGTGATCAGATGTCTACACATGTTTAGCACCGTTGTGAGTCCTGGCACCAAGATAGTGAATCATCAAGAGAGGGGAGCCACCAGGCTGCCTAAGGAGGGGTGAACAGGTTCAGACTGGAAACTAAGCGGGTCCAAGCTTCCATGGCAATCAGCAGTGGGATCCCTGCACTTCAAGCTGGGAAGATTTGGGCAAAAAGGAAGGAAGAAAGAAGGAAAGAAAGAAAGAAAGAAAGGAAAAGAAAGAAGAGAAAGAAAGAAAAAGGAAGGAAGGAAGAAAAGAAAAGAAAAGAAAAGAAAAGAAAAGAAAAGAAAAGAAAAGAAAAGAAAAGAAAAGAAAAGAAAAGAAAGCAAGCACTGTGAGGGCAGGGACGGTCTTGCTTGCTCATATTTGTATCCCTGGCACTTAGCCCAGTGGCTGGCACATAGTAAGTCCTTAATAAATTCTTTGTCTACTTATTTCTGTATCTGAACTAGGGTGGCGGTCATGGGAATGGATAACAAGGGTTTATGGGTTCAAGAGACATCATACGAGTAGAATCACGGAAGGAGTCAGACATGACCCTCAGGTTGTGAACCTGGACCAAAAAAGAAAGATGGTTATGCCCTTGACAGAAATGGGAAAATTAGGAAGAAGAATGAGTTTTTGGAGGAAAGAAAGTGAGTTCTGTTTTGGACACGCTGAGTTTGATTTGACTATAGACATTCAATTGGAAATGACCCATAGACATGTGGCAATGTGAGACAGGACCTAGGTAGAGTGAGCAGGGCTACCTGGGAATCATCTTCACTTGACTTTCACGTGCCCTCAAGCTTTTACATTATCCTTTCTCCTCTCTTACCTGACCCAACTCAGAGATGAAGCTGTCTAAGCTTTTCACCTCTGATTCTCACTCCCTAATCACTTCTCAATCCCTTCCCGTCTGGCTTGCCTTCCTGCCACTCAATGAAACAGCTCTCCCCAAAGTCCCTATCAGTCCCCTTTACTGCTACACCCAATGGTCTTTTTTCAGTCCTCCTCCTTCTTTGCCTCTTTGCAGCATGTGACACTGTTGATCAACCCTTTCTTCTGGCTCCTCCTTCCTCTCTGAATTTTTTTTCGACATTTCTCCATCGTCTTTCTCTTCCTGTCTGTTCACACTAGAGCAGGAGAGTTTCCCACTTCCTGAGTATACCCCAGGACTCTGTTCTATCCCTCTTCGTCTCTCACTATACAAGCTCCCAGGAATCTCTTCAATTCCCACAGATCCAGTGACTCCTAAATCCATACATCCATATGTCATCTCTCTCCTGAGCTTGAGCATTGCATCTCTATCACATCACTACATCTCCAAAAGGCAAATCAAACCCTACAAGTCCAGAACAGAACTTGTTATATTTTCTCCTAAACCCATCTCTTCTTCTAACTTGCCTGTTTCTATTGAGGAAACTCTCATTCTTCCAGCTGTCCAGGTTTGTAACAGAAACAGCTACTCTCTCCAGTCTCATTCCTGTGGCCAGACAGTTGCCAAATCATGTTGATTCCCCCGTCTTCTTAACATTTCTTGCACCTATCCATTCCTTTCTCTCTACTCACTGCACCTATCCATAGTACAAGCCGCCATCACCTTCTCATCTGACCTACTGCAATGATTGCTAGTTGCTCTCCTTACGTCTGGTCTCTGCTTTCCAGTACATCTTCTATACAACTACCAAACTGATCTTCCTAAAGTGCATGTCTAACCATGTCACTCCCTGCTCAGGAAGTTTTAGGGGCTGCCCATAGCCTCTAGGACAAAGTACAGACTCCTCTATTTGGCATCTGAAGCCCTTCACAATGTGACCCCAGCCTAGCTTTCCTGATGCATCTTGCCCCTCTGTGTGTTACTTCCCTTCATATACCCACATTCTTGCCAGATTGGTCTGATGCCTATACCCCTGCTTTCATGCTTCTTTACAAAGCCTGTGTCGCCCAGACCAAGAATGATCTAGCTCTATTTCTTGGCATTCCTTGCCTCCCTTCAAGGCTCAGTTTGAATGCTGTCTTCTCTGAAAGGCCTTTCCTCACAGCCCCATCAGTGACCCCCAATCACGATATATTTATTTGGGGGTATCTGTGGTGTTGGAGGAGGAATAGCACCTCTGGTGTGAGAGCTTGTGGAGCCCTCTTCAGGGGTGCTCACCCACCTTTGATGTCTGTCTTTCACCTAGCTCTCACCTGTGGCTCCAAAAAGCTGTAGCAAACACAATGGTCACCCCCAGGTAAACTGTCTCAGTGGACAGGCTAAACCAGGTTGAGGGTAACCAGCAGGCCTCAAACCTGTTGGTGAGTTAGGGGGGTGTCTACCCCAAGCATGTGAAGGCTTTCCCTGGAGGAATGGGCAAATGGGAACAATTTGTTCCAATGTCCATGAAAGGGCTGAAGAAGGCACTGTGGAGCACTTAGAGCTTGGTCAGACATCGAAGATTCCAAAGTCATCCATTGTGCCCCAGGCCATGACCAGTCATCTTGATTTATCCTGTCACTGGACTTTGATGACTTAAGAAGAGAGAGCCAGGCTGATTACTTTGTGCAACTTTGCCTCACTTAAATCCAATTCACCTGTAAGTCAAGATATCATCCCATGATGTCACTGGTCCTCTTGAAAAACGGAAGATGAACTTTTATTGAGCTTCAGAGTACACTGAATGGCCTCTGCAGTTCCTTCCAATTATGATATCCTTTGATTAAGTAAAAGGAAACGACAAGGGTCCATCAACCAGGGTGGGCCTCACAAGCCACCAGCCAAGAAAAGGAAATTTCGGAGCAAGCCTGCGGCACACAGGACTTCCCAGTGCACACTTGTGCATGCGCACGTGCGCGCGTGCGCGCGCACACACACACACACACACACACACACACACACACACACACACACACACACTTTGCCTCTCTCCTTCCCTTACTTCCTTTTATTTACCACCCTAGCTATTTCTGCTGGCTACCTGAATAATTGGGCAACAAATACTTTCTCTGTATAAGGCACTAAGCCCTGGGGGAGGTGCAAAGACAAAGACGAGGTCACTGATCTCCGGAGGCTCAATGGATGGAGATAGGGTATTACTTAACCAGGAGAAGAAGATCTGATTTGTTTAGGGGTGACTTTGTTGGAAGGCTCAGCTTTTAATAGTTGGGGGAATCCCAACTGAGGTGTCCAGGCCACTCTACTACTAGAGTTAAGTTACATTTCATGTCAAGCATAATAGAATAGGTACATAGCTTTAGGGTTGGCAGGAACCTCTGTAACTACAGAGTCCACCCTTTCCCCCCACCCCCACCTTCTCAGACAGAAAGCTGAGTTCTAGAGAAATAAGTAACTGGCAGAGCTGATGTTTGAACTCAGGTCCTCTCACTCCAAATCCAGGGTCCTTTCCACTCTACCACTCAGCTCTGGTCTCCCAGAAACTCTGTGAGGTGAGTAGTGCAGATATAATTAGCCCCATTTTAGAGATGAGGAAACTGAGACTCAGGAAGGTTAAGCAATTTTTACTCACAGTAAGCTATTAACTAATAAATGTCATTGGGGAGAACAGAACAGAATTCTCTTTATTTCTTTGAAGAATGTCACTTACAGGGGCAGCTAGGTGGCGCAGTGGATAAAGCTCCAGCCTCGGAGTCAGGAGGACCTGAGCTCAAATGTGCCTTCAGACACTTGACACTTACTAGTAGTGTGACCCTGGGCAAGTCACTTAACCTGATTGCCTCACCAAAAAAAAAAGAAAAGAAAAGAAAAGAAAAGAAAAGAAAAGAAAAGAAAAGAAAAGAAAAGAAAGAACGTCACTTATTGCTAATAGCTAACATTTATATAGCACTTACTCTGCGCTGGGCACTGTGCTAAGCACTTTACAAATACAGTCTCATTTGAAATTCACAACAACCGTGGGAAGTGGGTGCTGTTATTATCCCCATTTTATATTTGAGGAAACGGAGGTGAACAGAGGTTAGTGACTTGCCCAGGGTCACTTAGCTTATTTGATCCTAACAACAAATCTGGGAGGAGGGTGCTATTGTTATCCACATTTTACAGGTAAGGAAATTGAGGTAACAGAAGTTAATTGACTTACCTGGAATCGGATAGCTACAAAGTGTCTGAGGCTGGATTCGAATTCCAGTCTTCCTGGCTTCCCGGTGCTCTGTGCACAGTGGTGCCCCTTAACCACGAAAGAGTACGTAAGGATCCCTGTGAGCCACAGACTAATTCAGAAAACCACGGGCTAACATTATCTGTATTCCGTTGTATTTTTATTTATCTTATTAAACATTGCTCAGTTACATTGTAATCTGGTTCCCTCTATACTTAGGGGTTTTGAGAGCTGCATGTGGCCCAAGGAACACTTGATATCTCTGTACTAGGGGGAAGATTTTTAGGTCTAGAATTCAATTAAATAAGTATTCATTAAGCACCTACTATGTGTCAGGCAGAATTGAAGTTAAAGTGTGTCTGTTACAATGGTGCTAGATCCCCTCATCAGAAAACTAGCTGCCCCCTTGGAAGCCCTAGGACCTGGGTCCAGAGAGTATGTAATGCAGCACAGGTAAGTGTGAGGTTTGAGGGATGGGGGCAGAGATGGGTTGGAAAGGTCCAGGGAATGATGCCTGGCCTGAGTAGCTGGCAGGTGGCCCGAGGGGGCTGAGAGCCCCCAAAGAAAAAGAGAGACTGTTGAAAAAAGGAGAGGTCTCAATCCTGAAGGCAGACTCTTCAAGCTGACCAAACCCAGCCTCTCTGTGGCTATATTTGAGCTTCTTCCATAGTCAGAACTCATCAACCCCCATTAGAGGCACTTCAATTAGCCAATATTTTCTTTAAAAACGACAACAACAACAAATGGGCTGCTTCCTTCCCTGGCTAAGTAAGTCCTGTCATTTAATTTCCTGTCGATTGCCGAGAAAGCAGCAATTAGGAAAACAGTAATCAAGGGCAGAGGAGGAGCTGAGAGGGAGCTTCCCGGCAGCCTGGGAGGCTCAAGCTTCAGCATCCTCTTTTCCTGCTTGAGTGGCCCATGATTGGCCCATGCCACCTGTGTAGAGATGAGAATCCTTCCAAGGCAGAGATCTAGTGGAGGCTGCAGGAACCGTAGCTCCCATTTAGATGGGCTTCAAAGTGGACCAAGGACCTTCCTGACAGCCCTCCTGTGAGGGAGAGAATTCCAGGATTATTATCCTTCATTTACAAATAATAACAAAAATGACCAATGCTGATAAAGACTTTAAGGTCTAAAAAGTGTGTTAGGTACATCACCAAAATTCTCATTGCTCTAGGCAGGTCTTGAAGACTATATACTTCAGAGACGGTGCTGACCTGTGTTGGTAGAGAGAGTTTGCTCACCTGGGAGTTCCCTATACCACTTACATCACAAGTGCAGCCCCTCTCCTAGATCTCGTTTGACCCTTATACTAAGGCTGCAAAATAGTCTCGTTAGGCATTATTATCCCCACTTTACAGATGGGAAACTGAGGCTTGGGGAGGTTAATGGCTTATCCCAGGGACCCAAAGCCAGTTAGTACCTAATTCAGGATTCAAACCCAAGTTTCCTGATTCCAGCTCTCCACTAACAGGATGCTGCTTACCTCGACTGGTTAAACAATTCTGACCTCTTTGAAGGTCACTCCTGGAAAGCTCTGCCAGGGAGCTGGGGAGGCTCCAACTATTGATCCTTGAAAGTGCCATTGGGCCAAGATTATAAGTATACAATGGTCCTCTGTGTGTGCTCTCCTTTTCTGAGGTACTTGAACTCTATACCCCACCTCCTGTATCTTCTACTCATACCCATGTTCATGGGGTGCCTTCTTCCCCTTATCCATCTCGTTAGAAGATTTGAGTTAAAATTCAGCCTCTGCGAGTTACTGTGTGACACTAGACAAGTCACTTAGCCCCACTGTACCTCCATTTCCTCATCTGTAAAATAGGGATAAGAGCAGCACCTATCTCCCAGGGTTGTAATGAGATAACATGTAAAAATGCTTTATAAATTTTAAAGCTCTATATAAATGCTATCATCCTCCTCCTCTCTATTCTTATTCTTATCGTTTTCTTTCTTCAAGGCTCAGCTTAGGTGCCACCTCTTTTGAGAAGCCTTCCCTGATTTTTCCAGTGGTTAGTGTGCACTCCTTCAAATGATCTTGTATTTACTTATAAGTATGTGTATCTTCCTGTTTCCCACCCCCTTATCTTGTATTTACTTGTGAGTGGTTGTATCCTCCTGTCCTCTTCCATCCTCTCCATCCTCCTTCAGCTTCTACAGGGCAGGCAACTACATCATTTTTGTCTCTGTATCCATGGCACCTAGCATAGCGTCTTCCACATCTTGGACAATAATGACTGGTTGTTGAATGAATGAAATTGTATACCAAAGCCAAACTTGTCTGCTTTCTGTAATTGATGAGGCACTCTCTGAATGTCTTCTTATGGTGTGGAGCTGACCCCTGGAATCTCAGGCCAGTGGAGCCCAAACACCGGCACATCCTGCCAAGGCAGAAGGGCTTCACATATGATGCTAGGAACAGACCATGTTGTCTGATGATCAGCTTGGTTAAGGGCAGAGAAACTTGGCCACAGAAAGCTAGCCACCAAGCAGTGACTCTTTTTGGCCACAGAAACTCAGAAACAATCTGCTAAGTCGGTGTGCTCTGGTGGGCAAGACCCACGCCAATGAAATCACAGATGCTTAAAGTAACACTGTAGAATGGGAAGGACATTGTCTCTGGAGTCAGGGGATCTGGGTTCTAATCCCACCTCTGACACTACCTGTGACTTTGGGCAAATCACTTAATGTCTCTGGGTCTTATTTGTAAAATGGGGGAGGGTGAATTATGTGGCCTCTTAGGTTCACTCTAGCCATGAAGCTAAGTTTTGAAACCAAATCATCCCAGAGCAAAGAAATACTCTACAGACCAAATGATTACTGGGTTGGGCTAGAATCTCTGCCTGTAGCCCACCGATGTCTGGTTTGCTGTCAATCTAAGTAGGGAAGAATGAGTAGACCATGGCTGTCCTCAAGTTCTCTAGCAGTCTGTCTTCACATCCTTAGCTCAGTAAAGTGGTGTTCAAGGGAACCTACTGGAGCTGCTCCACTGCAGGTTAGCTAAAAGTGTTCAGTGAGTTGGCCCTTTGCTACCATTGGCAGAAACATCTCTGGGTACTCTGAGGAGGGCAAAATTGATGTCATCCTCATAGGTCAGGGTGATGAGCCCTTGGACATTTATAAATTAATATCTCAAGCATTCCAGTCAATAAGCATTTATTAAGTACTTACTATGTGTCGGATCCTGTGCTAAGTGCTGAGGGTACAGAGAAAGGTAAAAAACAGTTCCTGCTCTCAAGGCGCTTACAGTCTAATGGGAGAAATAACATGCAAACGACTATGTAAAAATAATAGATGTATGGGATAAATTAGAAATAGTCTACAGAAGGAAGGCACTAGGCATTAAGAGGAAGTGGGAAAGGCTTGTTGTAAAAGATAAGATTTTAGCTGGGACTCCACAGCCTCCCCAGAAAACTCATCATTGGGAAATCTCACTATCCTACAAGACTGAATCTGTCTGGTACTCACATCTCATCGGGATACACTGCTCCTCTGACTGGACCATCTACCTAGAGGGCAGGTTCATGGATTGTAGGGTCTCTATCTAAGGAGGGAGTTCAGCACAATTTTTCTGTACTTTTCCCCACCAGCTACGCTGCTTTTGGAACTTTCTGCTGTCCCCCCAACACCGAGTACCTCTCCCTCCTCTAATGAGTAACTCTCCCCCCCCTTACCTTTGTTGTCTTCTCATATTAGATTGTAAACTCCCTGAAGGCAGGGACTATCTTTGTCTTCATTTGCACTTATATCCTCAGTACTTAAGATAGTGCCTGGCACATTTTAGGCATTTAATATTTATTAATTTACTGACTGACTTGAAGAAAGCCAGAGAAACCAAGAGGCAGGGATGAGGAGGAACAGAGTTCCAAGCATGGGCCCAACCAGTGAAAATACCCAGAGACAAAAGATGGAGATTACAGAACCAGTTTCAAGAGGAGGGTGACCAATGACTTGATGGTGACATTGTAGGCATTTTGTGCTTCGGGGAAGGGGTCAGAAGAGATGACTTCCCAAGTCCTTTCCCATGTGAAGCTGCTCTGATTCCAAGATGAGGAGGTATAACTGTTATGGCCTGGGTGGAGAGAATCCTTCAAGATGACCTCTTTCCCAGATGGAACTCTGGGGATTCAGCCTCTATGGATTCCCCAGGGTGGAGGTGGGGAGCTTCCTGGTCATTCTAATCCTCCTCTCACAGGGGTGTGAGCTGGAAAGTGGTTGTCACTGTGTTAAGTTCAAAACTTTTCTAACATGGCGATTTGAGAATCGATTTTCTGTACCCAGATGTTTCCCCCTACTTATGAGAAACAAGGAAAATATAACGGAAAGATTTTTTTAAAAAGTCATGTAATCTCACAACTGGCTTACCATGTGAAAAAAAAATCTAAGGGTTATAATTGACTGCAAGCTCAAAATGAGTCAGCAGTGAGATGAGACAGCCTGATCTTACATCTTTTTGTAAGTATTGTGTTCAGAACAAGAGATGACAGGCCCACTGTACACTGCTTAGTTCAGATCTCAGCCAGAGCCCTCCGGTTATTTCTCAGGGCTGTTTTAGAAAAGATATTGACAGTTGCAGTGTGTCCAGAAGTCTACCAGTATGATGCGGATATTCAAAAATACTTTATGTGAGGGATGGCTTAAGGAACTGGGAGTCTTAGTATTGTGCTCACTTTAAGGTGGGGAGGGGATGCAAACAGGGTTCTTCTCACCACACACACGCTTCAGAAGGAAGAGAGACTCATAATACCCCCCTCTTGTACAGCAATCTGTCTTCTGGGCTGTAGGTGCTCCTGACTGACTCCTAGTTCAATCCACCCACCAGACAATAAACCTTTATTAAGTGTCTACCATGTGTCAGGCCACTGCAATATGGATTATGGATAAAAAATGCAAAAACTGGATGACTCTCCACCTCTCTAGGGACTTTATATTCATAGAGTAGGACTGTGGGGTCCCTTGCTGTTGAATTCTATTTCCCCACTTTTGGCTAATGGCTGGCAATGTTTAGCTTGAGAAAAGACAAAAACCTTGGGGTTAGGGTGGGGAATGCAACAGCTAGCTTTGAGCCCTGGAAGGGCTACATATGGAAGATGGAATGGGGTCTTTCTGCACGGCCTTAGATGGAGAAACTAGGAGTGATGGGTAGATGTTTCAGCGCAGCTTTCTGTAGGAAGAGCTTTCCATAGAAGGAAGCAGAGCTGTCCGTCAGGGGGAAGTGAGCTACTTCACTGGAAGCAATCAAGTAGGGTCTAGAGGTGACCTGGTATAAGGGATAATTTTAGAGTGGATTCCTGGGTTGGATGAGAAAGCTTTGCCAAGTGACCTCCAATGGCCCTTCCAGCTCTAAGAGTAGATGAGTCTACAGTAAAATTTCACAACTTATCAAGCTCATTCATCATACGTAGGTATGATTTTATTCCAGAGCTGTCACTATAATTCAATAAGAAGAAAAAGAAGAGGCATGTATGTTGTGAAAACTAATTACTTCAATGCAAACATTAGTTGGGAGCTGGGAAACTACTAGAGGATTTTATTGCATTCTCTCATTTCCTCTATACCAAACCCCCTCTTTCTTCCTGATCAGATCCCGAATGTTGACAAATGGAGTTATAGTTAGCCTTTGGGGCAGGTCCCACAACCCTAGCTGAAAAGAGTGCTAAGGTGGTGTGTCCTGAGCACTACACGTAGGCCTGGCACTTGGGATGCCTGATTTAAAGCCCTCTCTGGCATATACTTGTTAAGTAAAGTTAGGCAGTTTTTAGGGACCTAAGAATGAGCACATTGATTCAACCCAGTACTCTCACCCAGATTAGTGTCTGATTTCTGAAACAGATTATGTACCAAGGGGCATGTTTTGGGACGGCACAGTTGTCCTTCTTGCTGACAACCTTAATAGTTATTATTATCCAAGTGAAACATCCACGTTTTCCTTATTTGGCATTCACGCATCTGTCTGAACCTTTTAAGCCTGTGGGAGTGCTATCTAATCGCTGCCCATCTGGTTTGTTGTTGTTGTTCAATCATTTCAGTCGTGTCTGGCTCTTTGTGGCCCCATTTGGGGTTTTTTTGGGCAAAGATACTGGAGAGGCTTGCCATTTCTTTTTCCAGTTTATTTTACAGATGAGGAAACTGAGGCAAATAAGATTAAGTGACTTGTCCATGTTCACCCAGCTAGTATGTGTCTGAGGTCAGATTTGAACTCCTGAAGAGAAGTCTTCCGGACTCCAGGCCCAGTGCTATATCCCCTGCACCACCTAGCTGCTCTTCCTCTGGTTCAGAATGAGTTTATTATTAGCTCAGCTGGTTGACTTAGTAATTCTCCAAATGTAGAATACAGACCACTGGTGGGTAGCCTATGAATATTTTCTGTAGTCATCATTTTTAATGTAAATATTCATAGCATGACAATGTCTATACTTTTATTTCATTTCATGTTATTTCCCTGGACTAAATCAGAAGTGTTGCAGAAAGACCACAGGATTTAGAATCAAAAGACCTTGGTTCAAACCCCATCTCTGCCACCTGCTATTTGTGTGACCTTAAACAAATCACTTAATCTTTCTGACCCTCAGTCTCTTCATCTGTAAAATGTGGGGAGGATTTCTAAAGTCTTCTCCAAATCTTAGGATAGCCTTTTGTCTTTTAGTAAAAATCAGGTGTCACATCTATACCAGTGCAGTATTGGATTCCAATCAATTAATCAATCAATAAACAATTAAACAACTGCTATATTATGACGATGATGGTGATGATGATGATGATTATGATGTTTCTTGTTGCAAGTGGAGAAGCCTTACACACACACACACACACACACACACACACACACACACACACACACACACTCTCACAGAGTCCTGGGAATGGCTATATCTGATTCCAGGCGCTGTGCTAGGTTAATGGGAAACAGATACAAAATGGAAACAGTCCCTGCCCTCAGGCCATACCACTGGAGAGACAACAAGCCCAGGTAGAGGCGAGTAAAAAGAAATGCAATGGGTAGGGGTGGCTTTAAGAGTTGAGGGAGCAGAAAAGACTTGCTGGCATTTCAGCAGGGCCTGGAGGGAAATGAGGTATTCTAAGAGTCAGATGTGATGACGTATGTTGTGCATTCCAGGCATGGAGACAAACCTCTATAAAGGCATGGAAATGGAGGGTTGTTTTTGCTTATTCTTGAGAGAGTGTAAGAGGGAACAGAGACAGAGCACCACATTCAGTGAGTCTAACTCCAAGGTTCGTTGCTGTTATTTTAAGTCACTTTTCACAACTCTTTGTGACTGCATTTGGGATTTTCTTGGCAGAGATACTGGAGTGGTTTGTCATTTCCTTCTCCGGCTCATTTGACAGATGAGGAAACTGAAGCAAACAGGATTAAATGACTTGCCCAGGGTCACACAGCTAGTAAGTGTCTGAGAACTGACCTTAGCTTAAAAAGGCCAAGGTCTCCCCCTGCGTCCAGGTCCATCTCCGGTTGTCCTGATATATGTTTGGCCACTAGACCCAGATGGCTCTGGAGGAGACAGTGAGGCTGTGACTTCGCACAGCCCTCCCTTGCTATAATCCAATTCACTTGCCTAGTCATGGCATCATCTTCCTGAGGTCATGGTCCTCTTTGAGAACAAAGGACAAACCACACACACACAACACCAAAAAACCCCCCACACTAAACCACACAACCACTTAGGAAGATGAGTCTTCCTGACTCCAGACCCAGTACCCTATCCACTATGGCGCCACCTGGCTGCTCCCCACCCCTCCCCCAAGGTTTATTGAGAGTGTACAAACCATTGGTGGTCCAAACACCCAAGAAGGATACAAGAAGACACGTACTGAAACAATTCACTGTCTCCTGGGTCTCAATGTTGGTCTGGGTACTGAGAGATGAAACAGCACGCACAATAGTCATAGGAAACCAGGCCTAACCAGAATGGCAGGCTGCTTGTGAGTAGCCCACAGCGGGTTAGGGTTAAAGCTGTTTTCTTTAATTAAAAAAAATGTTTTTAATGATGTTAGAAACGAACTCAGGTGATTACTTCCATGTACAAAGAACAGGAAAAAAGAATTATAGGAGACGGCAAATCTCTATTGTGAGCAACTGCTTTTCTTTTCAGGTACCTATAATACATTTAACGTGTACAATTTACAGCTATTTATTATTCAGTCATGTCCAACTCTCCATGACCCCGTTTTTGGGGTTTTCTTGAGTGGTTTGCCATTTCCTTCTCCAATTCACTTTATAGATGAGGAAACTGTGGCAAACAGGATTAAGTGACTTGCCCAGGGTCACATAGCTAGTAAACATCTGAGGTCAAATTCAAACTCGGGTCTTCCTGACTTAAGGCTCTACTTAAGTACTTATTCTACTGCACCACTTAGCTGCCCTGTTCTTCGTTACCACTGTTTTATATTAGGAATAAAAAGGGAGCTGTAGCCCTTTCTAAAAGCACCAATCCAATCTCCAGGCTCTATCTGATATACCAATCCTGAGTAAACTAAATAAGGATGCTCACAGGAGATTGGAGCATTCCTTTTGTGTCTGAGGTAATACTTTAAGGATGACTGCCACCATATTCTGGCAGAGTCAGAAAATGCAAAAAGTGGGAGAGACATATGCAGACCAAGGTGGTGGATTAGAGGCAACCCAGCTGAACTTTCCCAATGTTCCCCTCCAAACAACTTTGTAATAATGCCTCAAATCAAATTTTGAGCCAGCAGAGCCAACAAAAAGTCAATGTGAGGCATTTTTTTGTCCTAAAAAAACTTAGGTCAGCAGGAGAAGTTTGAGCCTCTGGGGTGGAAGTCTGTTGGGTGTCCACACATGCAGTGGCAGTGGCAGCAGCTGAAGCAGAGGCTTCAGGAGCTCTTAGCCCAGAGACGGCTAGTGGGTTGGACAACTGGTCAGATTACAGGGGACCCTTTGCTGGCATTGGGTACAGCTGGCACTGATTGGCAACTCTATTGCCTATGTGCAGTTCTGGATCACAGCAAGCACAGGAAAGAGTGCTAGTGGTTGGTCACAAGGGAGCAGGTGCCCTGGTTGCAGTTCCATGGCAAAAAGGAGTATTAACATGTGGGGCTATAGGAAAGCAGGTGCCCTTTCTGGGCAAAGAGCAGAGTGCAGGCTATGAGAGCAGTGACCACACTTCTCCCCAGATCACACCACTTTGGAAGCATGGAAAACTTGCAGATCCAAAAACAGCAGCACAAAAAAAAAAGCCTGAAGCTTGGGATGGTGCCTCCCCACCCCTAGGTGAGCAGAGCTCACCTTAAAATAAAGTTCAAGAAATAGGCTGGAAAAATGAGCAAACAACAAAAAAGAATTTGAACATAAAAAGGTACTACAGTGGCAGGGATGGGGGGAAGACCAAGACATAAACGGAAAAGAAGACAACAATGTGAAAACAGCTACAAACAAAACCTCAGAGAAAAATGCTAATTGGACCCAAGCTCAACAAGAATTCCTAGAAGAGTTAAAGAAAGAAAAGAGTGGTAAAGGAAAAACTGGGAAAAGAAATGAGAGTAATGCAAAGACAATTATGAAAAAAATTAACAGCTTGGTAAAAGAGGCAAAAAAAAACCAGAAGAAAATAACACTTTAGAAACAGAATTGACCAAATGGAAAAGAAGGTACAAAATCTCACTGAAGAAAATAATTCCTTAAAAATTAGAAATGAGAGGGGGCAGCTAGGTGGCACAGTGGATACAGCACCAGCCCTGGAGTCAGGAGGACCTGAGTTCAAATCTGGCCTCAGACACATAATACTTCCTAGCTGTGTGACTCTGGGCAAGTCACTTAACCCCAATTGCCTCACTAAGAAAAAAAAAATTAGAAATGAGCAAGTGGAAGCTAAGGGCTCCATAAGACATCAAGAAACAATAAAGCAAAGTCAAAAGATTGAAAAAAAAAGAAGAAAATATGAAATATCTCATCAGAAAAACAATTGACCTGGAAAATAGATCAAAGAGAGATAATTTAAGAATTATTTGGACTACCTGATAGCCATGATCAAAAAAAAAAGAGCCTAGACATCATCTTTCTAGAAATTATCAGGCAAAATTGCCCCAATATCTTAGATCCAGAGATAAAATAGAAATTGAAAGAATCCATTAATCACCTCCTGAAAGAGATCTCAAAATGAAAACTCCCAGGAATATTATAGCCAAATTCCAGAGCTTCTAGGTCAAGGAGAAAATATTTAAAGCATGGGGAGAGGGTGATGGTAGTGGAGAAACAATTCAAATATTGCAAAGCCACAATTAGGATCACACAACATTTGGCAGCTTCCACTTTAAAGGAGCAGAGATCTTGAAATATGATATTCTGCAAGGCAAAGGAGCTAGGGTTACAACCAAGAATAACTCATCCAATAAAATTGAGTATAATCCTTCAGGGATTTTTTTTTTCCTTAAGGGGAAAAAAAATGGACATTTAATGAAATCATTCCCGATGAAAAAACCAGAGCCAGATAGAAAATGTGACATTCAAACACAAGACTTGAGAGAAGCATAAAAAGGTAAAAATGAAAGAGAAATCAATAAAGTTAAACTATTTATATTCCTATATGAAAACATGATACATGTAATGCCTAAGAACTTTATCATTGTTAGGGCAATTAAAAGGAGGTTACATAGACAGAGGGCATGGATGTGAGTTGATTATATTGGAATGATCTAAAAGAAATAAATGAAGGGGTGAGAAAGAGGGGTGCACTGGGCAAAGGAGGAAAGGAGTGGTAAAATAGAGAAATTTTTCCCATATAAAAGAAGCATGCATGGAAGAGCTTTTACAGTGGAGGCGGAAATGGGAAGGGGTGGCAGACAATGCTTAAACATCACTCTCATTGGAATTTATTCAACAAGAGAAGAATATATGTATACACACACTCAGTTGGATATAGAAATGTAATTTACCCAATAGGGAAATAGGAGGGGAAGGGTGTAAGTGAAAAGGGGAGATGAATGATAAAAAGGAGGATGGATTAAGGGAGGCAGTGATTAGAAGCAAAATGGACTTTAAAGGAGGGACAGAATAAAAAGAGAGAAAGAAGGAGAAATAGAAGAAAATGGGATGGAGGGAAATACACAATAATCATAACTGTGAGTGTAAATGGGATGAGCTCGCCCATAAAATGGAAGTGGATAGCAGAATGGATTAGATATCAGAATCTAACATATCATTTATAACAGTACACACTTAAAACAGAAAGACACATGCAGAGTTAAAATAAAGGGCTGGAACATAATCTAACATGCTTCAGCTAAACTGAAAAAAAAAAAAAGGCAGGGATAGCAATCATAATCTCAGACAAATCCAAAACAAAAAAGGGCCTAATTAAAAGGGATAATCAGGGAAACAGCATTTTGCTAAAAAGTACCACAGACAATGAAGTAATGTCAAAAATGTTTACATCAAGTTTCTCTAATGAAGGCCTCGTTTCTCAAATATGTACTGAGTATAGGCCTGAGTCAAATTTATAAAAATAAGAGCCATTCCTCAATTGATGAATAGTCAAAGGATGCAAACTGGCAATTTTCAGACAAATAAGTCAAAGTCATAGTCATATAAAAAAAATGCTCTAAATCAATTAGAGAAAGGCATTAAAACAGCTCTGGAATTAAAAGAGCTCACTTCCTACCTCTCAGAAATGACAAATACTGAAGGAAAAATAAGTGTGCTAATGAATTGTTGGTGGAGTGGTGAACTGGTCCAACCATTCTGGAGGACAATTTGGAACTAGGTCCAAAGGGCTATAAAACTGTATACTCTTTGACCCAGCAATACCACTACTAGTTCTGTACCCCCAAGGAGATCAAAGAAAAAGGAAAAGGACCCATGTGTATAAAAATATTTATAGCAGCTCTTTTTGTGATGGCAAAGAATTAGAAATCAAGCTGATGCTCATCAACTGGGGAATGGCTAAACAAGTTATGACATATAATTGTGATGAAATAGTATTGAGCTATAGGAAATGATGAGGTGGGGGGTTGTTTCAAAAAAACATAGCAAGACCTGTATGAACTATTGCAAAGTGAAGTGAGAAGAACCAGGAGATCATTGTGTATAGTGACAGCAATGTTATAATGATGATCAATTGTGAAAAACTTGGCTACTCTGATCAATACAATGATCCAAGACAATTCCAAAGGATTCATTATTTTAAAAAATGCTCTCCATCCACACAGAGAGAACTGATGAACTCTGAGAACAAATTGAAGTATAATTTTATCACTTTATTTTTCCTTCTTTTTTTTAAATGTGGCTAATATGGAAATGTTTTGCATGACTTTGCATGTATAATTGATATCATATTGCTTGCCTTCTCAGTTGGTGGGAGGGAGGGAGAGAATTTGGAACTCAAAATTAAAAAAGAAAAGAATATTTAAAATAAGAAAAGAAAAATTTAAAAGAAAAAAGTGGGCAAGACATCCCATTTAGTATTTTTTCCCCTAAAGGATGATAGCTATGGAACTGGAAGGAACCTCAGGCGGTAGTCCAATCTACTCATTTTAAAGAGTGGGAAATAGGGCCCAGAGAGGATGTGACTTGCCTCAAGTCACACAGATGTAAATGGCACAGCTAAGATGTGAACTTAATTTCTCTGACTCCAAAAATAGTCCCCTTTCTACTCTCGGTATAATCCAATGGACATCCCATTTAAGAAAATGGAAAGAATTCTGTCTGGTGGGAAAGTGGAAGTACATGGGCACAGAGGCAAAACCCAAGAGGAAAAGTGCCCTTGGACCAGTATGACCTCCTGATCATGGCACAGACCAGTGTCACACAGCTGGACAAAAGGAGAACCCATTTCCACAGGCAATCGCCATGCCTGTTAACGGGCTGTTGGAAGATCTACACTCAGAAACATCCCAGTGATGCTGGGCAGGATGCCCTTCTCTCCTGAGCAGAATGGCAGTTCCTAATATTTATGGACCAGAGACTGCACCCAGGTGAAGGAGGAATGAGCCTGAGAGAGTGAATTAGTAGGTATTTGAACTAGCCACAGAACAGCAAATATTTACTTAAGAAGGCCAATGGAGTTGACATTTTAATAGTCAACAAATAAAAGTGAACTCTCTCCTCCTCTCCACTACCCTTTCCCCTCACCGTCATCAAAGGCTTTTTTTTCCTATTGCTTTTGGCAATGCCTACTTTGGTTACTCAAACCACCTGGAGTGTAGAGGGAGAACATATGGAAAATGCTACCATGATCTCAGGTTAACATAATTTGCTTAATTTTCAATAAGAACCATACGTCCTAGTGTGGCCTCTAAGATCCTCTGAGAGCCTATAAACTTCCACTGCACTCATGGAGCAAGATTTGTTCCCCTCTAAGGCCAGAGATTGTTTTTAAGAACCATAGGGCTACCTATACTATAACCATGGGGTGAGATTTAGAATGGCAATGCAGGCCTGATAATATAGAGAGACAATGAGGTTTGTTTGTTTGTTTTGGGGTTAAACAATGGTGTTAAGTGACTTGCCCAGGGTCACACAGCTAGTAAGTGTTATGTGTCTGAGGCCAAATTTGAACCCAGGTCCTTCTGAGTCCAGGGCTGGTGCTCTATCCACCGTGCCACCTAGCTGCCCCCAGACAATGAGGTTTTTCATTGGCTAAAATATAGCACCAGGGGGCAGCTAGGTGGCTCAGTGGATAGAGCACCAGCCCTGGACTCAGAAGGACCTGGGTTCAAATCCGGCCTCAGACACATAACAGTTACTAGTTGTGTGACCCTGGGCAAGTCATTTAATCCAAATTGCCTAAAAAAAATAAAAATAAAATAAAATAAAATACAGCATCAAACCAAAAGGGGCTTTGCTGCTAACAGTTATCCATAAGAAAGGCAGAAATACAGGCTAGGTGGGTGCTGTGTGCTACAGTTACCCCAAAATAACACTCAGAGATTTCCTAGGCATAAAGTGAAAGATTTATTACGTTCTCGCGAGAAGCGGGCGTCTGCTTCATTCGGCAGTCTGATTGAAGCGAGGCGAGGCACAAAGGTCAGAACAAAGGTTATATAGTCCTAATGCAGAGACACCTACCCACCACTGGCTGTAAATTCCCATTGGACAGGAATTTCAGCCTTACAATCTAAAAATGCAAAAATCTACCCCAGAAACAAGGAATCTCATTATAATGCTACCAATCCCAGCTATTTTATCCTTATTTAGCATTAGCCATTACCTAATACTAATGTAACAGTACAGATCATGTGTTTTTCTAGGAACTTGAAACTTGGGACTATTCAGGCTAGTGTAACCAACCTTGAGTTTGTAACCGTCTACAAAACTGTTACACTCAGTCCATCTGAGAGATCTCACACTGTTTACATTGTCTTACTCAGTGCTATATGATGACCTTTGTCTCTTATTTTAACTTTTTTTCTGGCTCAAAGCCATTTGCAGGTTAAGCCAAAGAGTTTAGGAATGTCCAACCCTAAGTAGGTTAGCTGTCTGAAACAGAGGACTGCAACCTCTCAGACATAGGGTTAAAGAAGACTTAATCTCAACTTAGAAGTACTTTGCCTGGCTTTCCTTTTCTGGGTCTGGTGGGTATGACTAAAGAGCTATCCACCTACCTCTGTTAGAGAAAAGATTCTAGCCGTTCACTGTATCCTAGGAGATTGGAGCTGAGATGGCTGGCAGGCAGCCTTGAAAAGATGTAGTTTATAAGCTGGAATCAGGGAGCAATGTCCATTAGAAGGTATATGCTCAGGGGCCACAATTGAATCATCTAAGACCAGAAGAGCAATGCCTGACAGAGACAATGTACCCAGCAACCACTGTAAGTCTGCTACCTGGTGAAGACTACGTGCCCAGCAGAGGACAAAAGGGACCAGATGAGCAATGTGTCCAGGGAAGACGTCACATCAATAGGGAGCACACCTAGTGATATCTGTGTGATGATAGTACCAGAAGACATTGATCTTCCTGGACTGCTGTAGCATTGGAGGCACAAGTCACATATATGTTCCCTATCTACATGTGATCACTAACACATGACACCTCCCCACTGATTACAAATAAATAATAAAAATTAATTATAATAATAAAAATAAACAAACATACATAAGGTA